>NC_091747.1:20445991-21082033 GCF_043380555.1 Nothobranchius furzeri | reverse complement strand
TGTCAAGACGCTCCTCGGGGCACGTCTTGCTTTGGCCTCTCTCCTGGAGGCGCTCAGTCAGACCGAGTGCTGACATGTGGCAAGACGCTCCTCGGGCCGTGTGTTGCTTAGGCTTCTCTCCTGGAGGCCCTCAGTCAAACCCATTATTGACATGTGGCAAGACGCTCCTCGGGGCGCGTCTTGCTTGGGCCTCTCTCCTGGAGGCGCTCAGTCAGACCAAGTGCTGACATGTGGAAAGACGCTCCTCGGGGCGCGTCTCGCTTGGGCTTCTCTCCTGGAGGCGCTCAGAAAGACCCAGTGTTGACATGTGACAAGACGCTCCTCGGGGCGCGTCTTGCTTGGGCCTCTCTCCTGGAGAGACTCAGTCAGACCCAGTGGTGACATGTGGCAAGACACTCCTCGGGGCGCGTCTTTCTTGGGCCTCTCTCCTGGAGGCCCTCTGTCAGACCGAGTGTTGACATGTGGCAAGACTCTCCTCGGGGCGTGTCCTGCTTGGGCTTCTCTCATGGAGGCCCTCAGTCAGACCCAGTGTTGACATGTGTCAAGACGCTCCTCGGGGCGTGTCTTGCTTGGGCCTCTCTCCTGGAGGCGCTCAGTCTGACCCAGTGTTGACATTTGGCAAGACGCTCCTCGGGGCGCGTCTTGCTTGGGCTTCTCTCCTGGAGGCCCTCAGTCAGACCCATTGTTGACATGTGGCAAGACGCTCCTCGGGGCACGTCTTGCTTGGGCCTCTCTCCTGGAGAAGCTCAAACAGACCGAGTAGTGACATGTGGCAAGACGCTCCTCGGGGCGCGTCTTGCTGGGGCTTTTCTCATGGAGGCACTCAGTCAGACCCAGTGTTGACATGTGGCAAGACGCTCCTCGGGGCGCGTCTTGCTTGGACCTCTCTCACTGAGGCGCTCAGTCAGACCGAGTAGTGACATGTGGCAAGACGCTCCTCGGGGCGCGTCTTGCTTGGACCTCTCTCCCTGAGGCACTCAGTCAGACCCAGTGTTGACATTTGGCAAGACACTCCTCGGGGCGCGTCTTGCTTGGGCCTCTCTCATGGAGGCCCTCTGTCAGACCGATTGCTGACATGTTGCAAGAAGCTCCTCGGGGCGCGTCTTGCTTGGGCTTCTCTCCTGGAGGCTCTCAGTAAGAACCATTGTTGACATGTGGCAAGACGCTCCTCGGGGCGCGTCTTGCTTGGGCCTCTCTCCAGAAGGCCCTCAATCAGACCCAGTGTTGACACGTGGCAAGACGCTCCTCGGGGCGCGTCTTACTTGGGCTTCTCTCCTGGAGGCGCTCAGTCAGACTGAGTAGTGACATGTGGCCTGACGCTCCTCGGGGCGCGTGTTGCTTGGGCCTCTCTCCTGGAGGCGCTCAGTCAGACCAAGTGGTGACATGTGGCAAGACACTCCTCGGGGCGCGTCTTGCTTGGGCCTCTCTCATGGAGGCCCTCTGTCAGACCCAGTGTTGACATGTGGCAAGACACTCCTTGGGGCGCGTCTTGCTTGGGCCTCTCTCATGGAGGCCCTCAGTCAGACCCAGTGTTGACATGTGTCAAGACCCTCCTCGGGGCGCGTCTTGCTTCGGCCTCTCTCCTGGAGGCGCTCACTCAGACCGAGTGCTGACATGTGGAAAGAAGCTCCTCGGGTCGCGTCTTGCTTGGGCTTCTCTCCTGGAGGCCCTCAGTAAGACCCATTGTTTACATGTGGCAAGACGCTCCTCGGGGCGCGTCTTGCTTGGGCCTCTCTCCAGAAGGCCCTCAATCAGACCCAGTGTTGACACATGGCAAGACGCTCCTCGGGGCGCGTCTTGCTTGGGCCTCTATCCTGGATGCGCTCAGTCAGACTGAGTAGTGACATGTGGCCTGACGCTCCTCGGGGCGCGTGTTGCTTGGGCCTCTCTCCTGGAGGCGCTCAGTCAGACCAAGTGGTGACATGTGGCAAGACACTCCTCGGGGCGCGTCTTGCTTGGGCCTCTCTCCTGGAGGCCCTCTGTCAGACCCAGTGTTGACATGTGTCAAGACGCTCCTCGGGGCGCGTCTTGGTTGGGCTTCTCTCCTGGAGGCCCTCAGTCAGACCCATTGTTGACATGTGGCAAGACGCTCCTCGGGGCGCGTCTTGCTTGGGCCTCTCTCCTGGAGGCGCTCAGTCAGACCGAGTGCTGACATTTGGCAAGACGCTCCTCGGGCCGCGTGTTGCTTGGGCTTCTCTCCTGGAGGCCCTCAGTCAGACCCATTGTTGACATGTGGCAAGACGCTCATCGGGGCGCGTCTTGCTTGGGCCTCTCTCCTGGAGGCGCTCAGTCAGACCGAGTGCTGACATGTGGCAAGACGCTCCTCGGGGCGCGTCTTGCTTGGGCTTCTCTCCTGGAGGCGCTCAGAAAGACCCAGTGTTGACATGTGACAAGACGCTCCTCGGGGCGCGTTTTGCTTGGGCCTCTCTCCTGGAGGCCCTCTGTCAGACCCAGTGTTGACATGTGGCAAGACGCTCCTGCGGGCGCATCTTGCTTGGGCCTCTCTCCTGGAGGCCCTCAGTCAGACCCATTGTTGACATGTGGCAAGACGCTCCTCGGGGCGCGTCTTGCTTGGGCCTCTCTCCTGGAGGCGCTCAGTCAGACCGAGTGCTGACATAAGGCAAGACGCTCCTCGGGGCGCGTCTTGCTTTGGCCTCTCTCCTGGAGGCCCTCAGTCAGACCGAGTGTTGACATGTGGAAAGACGCTCCTCGGGCCGCGTGTTGCTTGGGCTTCTCTCCTGGAGGCCCTCAGTCAGACCCATTGTTGACATGTGGCAAGACGCTCCTCGGGGCGCGTCTTGCTTGGGCCTCTCTCCTGGAGGCGCTCAGTCAGACCGAGTGCTGACATGAGGAAAGACGCTCCTCGGGGCGCGTCTTGCTTGGGCTTCTCTCCTGGAGGCCCTCTGTCAGACCCAGTGTTGACATGTGGCAAGACGCTCCTGCGGGCGCATCTTGCTTGGGCCTCTCTCCTGGAGGCCCTCAGTCAGACCCATTGTTGACATGTGGCAAGATGCTCCTCGGGGCGCGTCTTGCTTGGGCCTCTCTCCTGGAGGCGCTCAGTCAGACCGAGTGCTGACATAAGGCAAGACGCTCCTCGGGGCGCGTCTTGCTTGGGCGTCTCTCCTGGAGGCGCTCAGTCAGACCCAGTGCTGACATGTGGCAAGACGCTCCTCGGGGCGCGTCTTGCTTGGGCCTCTCTCCTGGAGGCGCTCAGTCAGACTGAGTAGTGACATGTGGCCTGACGCTCCTCGGGGCGCGGCTTGCTTGGGCCTCTCTCCTGGAGTCGCTCAGTCAGACCCAGTGTTGACATGTGACAAGACGCTCCTCGGGGCGCGTCTTGCTTTGGCCTCTCTCCTGGAGGCCCTCAGTCAGACCGAGTGCTGACATGTGGCAAGACGCTCCTCGGGCCGCGTGTTGCTTGGGCTTCTCTCCTGGAGGCCCTCAGTCAGACCCATTGTTGACATGTGGCAAGACGCTCCTCGGGGCGCGTCTTGCTTGGGCCTCTCTCCTGGAGGCGCTCAGTCAGACCGAGTGCTGACATGAGGAAAGACGCTCCTCGGGGCGCGTCTTGCTTGGGCTTCTCTCCTGGAGGCGCTCAGAAAGACCCAGTGTTGACATGTGACAAGACGCTCCTCGGGGCGTGTCTTGCTTGGGCCTCTCTCCTGGAGGCGCTCAGTCTGACCCAGTGTTGACATGTGGCAAGACGCTCCTCGGGGCGCGTCTTGCTTGGGCTTCTCTCCTGGAGGCCCTCAGTCAGACCCATTGTTGACATGTGGCAAGACGCTCCTCGGGGCACGTCTTGCTTGGGCCTCTCTCCTGGAGGCGCTCAAACAGACCGAGTAGTGACATGTGGCAAGACGCTCCTCGGGGCGCGTCTTGCTGGGGCTTCTCTCATGAAGGCACTCAGTCAGACCCAGTGTTGACATGTGGCAAGACGCTCCTCGGGGCGCGTCTTGCTTGGACCTCTCTCACTGAGGCGCTCAGTCAGACCGAGTAGTGACATGTGGCAAGACGCTCCTCGGGGCGCATCTTGCTTGGACCTCTCTCCCTGAGACGCTCAGTCAGACCCAGTGTTGACATTTGGCAAGACACTCCTCGGGGCGCGTCTTGCTTGGGCCTCTCTCATGGAGGCCCTCTGTCAGACCGATTGCTGACATGTGGCAAGAAGCTCCTCGGGGCGCGTCTTGCTTGGGCTTCTCTCCTGGAGGCTCTCAGTAAGAACCATTGTTGACATGTTGCAAGACGCTCCTCGGGGCGCGTCTTGCTTGGGCCTCTCTCCTGGAGGCGCTCAGTCTGACCCAGTTGTGACATGTGGCAAGACACTCCTCGGGGCGCGTCTTGCTTGGGCCTCTCTCCTGGAGGCCCTCTGTCAGACCGAGTGTTGACATGTGGCAAGACTCTCCTCGGGGCGCGTCTTGCTTGGGCTTCTCTCATGGAGGCCCTCAGTCAGACCCAGTGTTGACATGTGTCAAGATGCTCCTCGGGGCGTGTCTTGCTTGGGCCTCTCTCCTGGAGGCGCTCAGTCTGACCCAGTGCTGACATGTGGCAAGACGCTTCTCGGGGCGCGTCTTGCTTGGGCTTCTCTCCTGGAGGCCCTCAGTCAGACCCATTGTTGACATGTGGCAAGACGCTCCTCGGGGCACGTCTTGCTAGGGCCTCTCTCCTGGAGGCGCTCAAACAGACCGAGTAGTGACATGTGGCAAGACGCTCCTCGGGGCGCGTCTTGCTGGGGCTTCTCTCATGGAGGCACTCAGTCAGACCCAGTGTTGACATGTGGCAAGACGCTCCTCTTGGCGCGTCTTGCTTGGACCTCTCTCACTGAGGCGCTCAGTCAGACCGAGTAGTGACATGTGGCAAGACGCTCCTCGGGGCGCGTCTTGCTTGGACCTCTCTCCCTGAGGCGCTCAGTCAGACCCAGTGTTGACATTTGGCAAGACACACCTCGGGGCGTGTCTTGCTTGGGCCTCTCTCCAGAAGGCCCTCAATCAGACCCAGTGTTGACACGTGGCAAGACGCTCCTCGGGGCGTGTCTTGCTTGGGCCTCTCTCCTGGAGGCGCTCAGTCAGACCCAGTGTTGACATGTGGCAAGACGCTCCTCGGGGCGCTTCTTGCTTGGGCTTCTCTCCTGGAGGCCCTCAGTCAGACCCATTGTTGACATGTGGCAAGACGCTCCTCGGGGCATGTCTTGCTTGGGCCTCTCTCCTGGAGGCGCTCAGTCAGACCGAGTAGTGACATGTGGCAAGAAGCTCCTCGGGGCGCATCTTGCTGGAGCTTCTCTCATGGAGGCACTCAGTCAGACCCAGTGTTGACATGTGGCAAGACGCTCCTCGGGGCGCGTGTTGCTTGGACCTCTCTCCTGGAGGCGCTCAGTCAGACCGAGTAGTGACATGTGGCAAGACGCTCCTCGGGGCGCGTCTTGCTTGGGCCTCTCTCCTGGAGGCGCTCAGTCAGACCCAGTGCTGACATGTGAAAAGAAGCTCCTCGGGGCGCGTCTTGCTTGGGCTTCTCTCCTGGAGGCCCTCAGTAAGACCCATTGTTGACATGTGGCAAGACGCTCCTCGGGGCGCGTCTTGCTTGGGCCTCTCTCCAGAAGGCCCTCAATCAGACCCAGTGTTGACACGTGGCAAGACGCTCCTCAGGGCGTGTCTTGCTTGGGCCTCTCTCCTGGAGGCGCTCAGTCAGACTGAGTAGTGACATGTGGCCTGACGCTCCTCGGGGCGCGTGTTGCTTGGGCCTCTCTCCTGGAGGCGCTCAGACAGACCAAGTGGTGACATGTGGCAAGACACTCCTCGGGGCGCGTCTTGCTTGGGCCTCTCTCATGGAGGCCCTCTGTCAGACCGATTGCTGACATGTGGCAAGAAGCTCCTCGGGGCGCGTCTTGCTTGGGCTTCTCTCCTGGAGGCTCTCAGTAAGAACCATTGTTGACATGTGGCAAGACGCTCCTTGGGGCGCGTCTTGCTTGGGCCTCTCTCCAGAAGGCCCTCAATCAGACCCAGTGTTGACACGTGGCAAGACGCTCCTCGGGGCGCGTCTTACTTGGGCTTCTCTCCTGGAGGCGCTCAGTCAGACTGAGTAGTGACATGTGGCCTGACGCTCCTCGGGGCGCCTGTTGCTTGGGCCTCTCTCCTGGAGGCGCTCAGTCAGACCAAGTGGTGACATGTGGCAAGACACTCCTCGGGGCGCGTCTTGCTTGGGCCTCTCTCATGGAGGCCCTCTGTCAGACCCAGTGTTGACATGTGGCAAGACACTCCTTGGGGCGCGTCTTGCTTGGGCCTCTCTCATGGAGGCCCTCAGTCAGACCCAGTGTTGACATGTGTCAAGACCCTCCTCGGGGCGCGTCTTGCTTTGGCCTCTCTCCTGGAGGCACTCAGTCAGACCGAGTGCTGACATGTGGAAAGAAGCTCCTCGGGGCGCGTCTTGCTTGGGCTTCTCTCCTGGAGGCCCTCAGTAAGACCCATTGTTGACATGTGGCAAGACGCTCATCGGGGCGCGTCTTGCTTGGGCCTCTCTCCTGGAGGCGCTCAGTCAGACCGAGTGCTGACATGTGGCAAGACGCTCCTCGGGGCGCGTCTTGCTTGGGCTTCTCTCCTGGAGGCGCTCAGAAAGACCCAGTGTTGACATGTGACAAGACGCTCCTCGGGGCGAGTCTTGCTTGGGCCTCTCTCCTGGAGGCCCTCTGTCAGACCCAGTGTTGACATGTGGCAAGACGCTCCTGCGGGCGCATCTTGCTTGGGCCTCTCTCCTGGAGGCCCTCAGTCAGACCCATTGTTGACATGTGGCAAGACGCTCCTCGGGGCGCGTCTTGCTTGGGCCTCTCTCCTGGAGGCGCTCAGTCAGACCGAGTGCTGACATAAGGCAAGACGCTCCTCAGGGCGCGTCTTGCTTGGGCCTCTCTCCTGGAGGCGCTCAGTCAGACCGAGTGCTGACATGTGGCAAGACGCTCCTCGGGGCGCGTCCTTCTTGGGCCTCTCTCCTGGAGGCGCTCAGTCAGACTGAGTAGTGACATGTGGCCTGACGCTCCTCGGGGCGCGGCTTGCTTGGGCCTCTCTCCTGGAGGCGCTCAGTCAGACCCAGTGTTGACATGTGACAAGACGCTCCTCGGGGCACGTCTTGCTTTGGCCTCTCTCCTGGAGGCCCTCAGTCAGACCGAGTGTTGACATGTGGCAAGACGCTCCTCGGGCCGCGTGTTGCTTGGGCTTCTCTCCTGGAGGCCCTCAGTCAGACCCATTGTTGACATGTGGCAAGACGCTCCTCGGGGCGCATCTTGCTTGGGCCTCTCTCCTGGAGGCGCTCAGTCAGACCGAGTGCTGACATGAGAAAAGACGCTCCTCGGGGCGCGTCTTGCTTGGGCTTCTCTCCTGGAGGCCCTCTGTCATACCCAGTGTTGACATGTGGCAAGACGCTCCTGCGGGCGCATCTTGCTTGGGCCTCTCTCCTGGAGGCCCTCAGTCAGACCCATTGTTGACATGTGGCAAGACGCTCCTCGGGGCGCGTCTTGCTTGGGCCTCTCTCCTGGAGGCGCTCAGTCAGACCGAGTGCTGACATAGGGCAAGACGCTCCTCGGGGCGCGTCTTGCTTGGGCCTCTCTCCTGGAGGCGCTCAGTCAGACCCAGTGCTGACATGTGGCAAGACGCTCCTCGGGGCGCGTCTTGCTTGGGCCTCTCTCCTGGAGGCGCTCAGTCAGACTGAGTAGTGACATGTGGCCTGACGCTCCTCGGGGCGCTTCTTGCTTGGGCCTCTCTCCTGGAGGCGCTCAGTCAGACCCAGTGTTGACATGTGACAAGACGCTCCTCGGGGCGCGTCTTGCTTTGGCCTCTCTCCTGGAGGCCCTCAGTCAGACCGAGTGCTGACATGTGGCAAGACGCTCCTCTGGCCGCGTGTTGCTTGAGCTTCTCTCCTGGAGGCCCTCAGTCATACCCATTGTTGACATGTGGAAAGACGCTCCTCGGGGCGCGTCTTGCTTGGGCCTCTCTCCTGGAGGCGCTCAGTCAGACCGAGTGCTGACATGAGGAAAGACGCTCCTCGGGGCGCGTCTTGCTTGGGCTTCTCTCCTGGAGGCGCTCAGAAAGACCCAGTGTTGACATGTGACAAGACGCTCCTCGGGGCGCGTCTTGCTTGGGCCTCTCTCCTGGAGGCGCTCAGTCAGACCCAGTGGTGACATGTGGCAAGACACTCCTCGGGGCGCGTCTTGCTTGGGCCTCTCTCCTGGAGGCCCTCTGTCAGACCGAGTGTTGACATGTGGCAAGACTCTCCTCGGGGCGCGTCTTGCTTGGGCTTCTCTCATGGAGGCCCTCAGTCAGACCCAGTGTTGACATGTGTCAAGACGCTCCTCGGGGCGCGGCTTGCTTGGGCCTCTCTCCTGGAGGCGCTCAGTCAGACCCAGTGTTGACATGTGACAAGACGCTCCTCGGGGCGCTTCTTGCTTGGGCTTCTCTCCTGGAGGCCCTCAGTCAGACCCATTGTTGACATGTGGCAAGACGCTCCTCGGGGCGCGTCTTGCTTTGGCCTCTCGCCTGGAGGCGCTCAGTCAGACCGAGTGCTGACATGTGGCAAGACGCTCCTCGGGCCGCGTGTTGCTTGGTTTTCTCTCCTGGAGGCCCTCAGTCAGACCCATTGTTGACATGTGGCAAGACGCTCCTCGGGGCGCGTCTTGCTTGGGCCTCTCTCCTGGAGGCGCTCAGTCAGACCCAGTGTTGACATGTGGCAAGACGCTCCTCGGGGCGCTTCTTGCTTAGGCTTCTCTCCTGGAGGCCCTCAGTCAGACCCATTGTTGACATGTGGCAAGACGCTCCTCGGGGCATGTCTTGCTTGGGCCTCTCTCCTGGAGGCGCTCAGTCAGACCGAGTAGTGACATGTGGCAAGAAGCTCCTCGGGGCGCATCTTGCTGGGGCTTCTCTCATGGAGGCACTCAGTCAGACCCAGTGTTGACATGTGGCAAGACGCTCCTCGGGGCGCGTGTTGCTTGGACCTCTGTCCTGGAGGCGCTCAGTCAGACCGAGTAGTGACATGTGGCAAAACGCTCCTCGGGGCGCGTCTTGCTTGGGCCTCTCTCCTGGAGGCGCTCAGTCAGACCAAGTGCTGAAATGTGAAAAGAAGCTCCTCGGGGCGCGTCTTGCTTGGGCTTCTCTCCTGGAGGCCCTCAGTAAGACCCATTGTTGACATGTGGCAAGACGCTCCTCGGGGCGCGTCTTGCTAGGGCCTCTCTCCAGAAGGCCCTCAATCAGACCCAGTGTTGACACGTGGCAAGACGCTCCTCAGGGCGCGTCTTGCTTGGGCCTCTCTCCTGGAGGCGCTCAGTCAGACTGAGTAGTGACATGTGGCCTGACGCTCCTCGGGGCGCGTGTTGCTTGGGCCTCTCTCCTGGAGGCGCTCAGTCAGACCAAGTGTTGACATGTGGCAAGACACTCCTCGGGGCGCGTCTTGCTTGGGCCTCTCTCCTGGAGGCCCTCTGTCAGACCCAGTGTTGACATGTTTCAAGACGCTCCTCGGGGCGCGTCTTGCTTTGGCCTCTCTCCTGGAGGCGCTCAGTCAGACCGAGTGCTGACATGTGGCAAGACGATCCTCGGGCCGTGTGTTGCTTAGGCTTCTCTCCTGGAGGCCCTCAGTCAAACCCATTGTTGACATGTGGCAAGACGCTCCTCGGGGCGCGTCTTGCTTGGGCCTCTCTCCTGGAGGCGCTCAGTCAGACCGAGTGCTGACATGTGTCAAGACACTCCTCGGGGCGCGTCTTGCTTGGGCCTCTCTCCTGGAGGCCCTCTGTCAGACCGAGTGTTGACATGTGGCAAGACTCTCCTCGGGGCGTGTCTTGCTTGGGCTTCTCTCATGGAGGCCCTCAGTCAGACCCAGTGTTGACATGTGTCAAGACGCTCCTCGGGGCGTGTCTTGCTTGGGCCTCTCTCCTGGAGGCGCTCAGTCTGACCCAGTGCTGACATGTGGCAAGACGCTCCTCGGGGCACGTCTTGCTAGGGCCTCTCTCCTGGAGGCGCTCAAACAGACCGAGTAGTGACATGTGGCAAGACGCTCCTCGGGGCGCGTCTTGCTGGGGCTTCTCTCATGGAGGCACTCAGTCAGACCCAGTGTTGACATGTGGCAAGACGCTCCTCGGGGCGCGTCTTGCTTGGACCTCTCTCACTGAGGCGCTCAGTCAGACCGAGTAGTGACATGTGGCAAGACGCTCCTCGGGGCGCGTCTTGCTTGGACCTCTCTCACTGAGGCGCTCAGTCAGACCCAGTGTTGACATTTGGCAAGACACTCCTCGGGGCGCGTCTTGCTTGGGCCTCTCTCCAGAAGGCCCTCAATCAGACCCAGTGTTGACACGTGGCAAGACGCTCCTCGGGGCGTGTCTTGCTTGGGCCTCTCTCCTGGAGGCGCTCAGTCAGACCCAGTGTTGACATGTGGCAAGACGCTCCTCGGGGCGCTTCTTGCTTGGGCTTCTCTCCTGGAGGCCCTCAGTCAGACCCATTGTTGACATGTGGCAAGACGCTCCTCGGGGCATGTCTTGCTTGGGCCTCTCTCCTGGAGGCGCTCAGTCAGACTGAGTAGTGACATGTGGCAAGAAGCTCCTCGGGGCGCATCTTGCTGGGGCTTCTCTCATGGAGGCACTCAGTCAGACCCAGTGTTGACATGTGGCAAGACGCTCCTCGGGGCGCGTGTTGCTTGGACCTCTCTCCTGGAGGCGCTCAGTCAGACCGAGTAGTGACATGTGGCAAGACGCTCCTCGGGGCGCGTCTTGCTTGGGCCTCTCTCCTGGAGACGCTCAGTCAGACCCATTGTTGACATGTGGCAAGACGCTCCTCGGGGCGCGTCTTGCTTGGGCATCTCTCCTGGAGGCGCTCAGTCAGACCGAGTGCTGACATAAGGCAAGACGCTCCTCGGGGCGCGTGTTGCTTGGACCTCTCTCCTGGAGGCGCTCAGTCAGACTGAGTAGTGACATGTGGCCTGACGCTCCTCGGGGCGCGTGTTGCTTGGGCCTCTCTCATGGAGGCCCTCTGTCAGACCGATTGCTGACATGTGGCAAGAAGCTCCTCGGGGCGCGTCTTGCTTGGGCTTCTCTCCTGGAGGCTCTCAGTAAGAACCATTGTTGACATGTGGCAAGACGCTCCTCGGGGCGCGTCTTGCTTGGGCCTCTCTCCTGGAGGCGCTCAGTCTGACCCAGTTGTGACATGTGGCAAGACACTCCTCGGGGCGCGTCTTGCTTGGGCCTCTCTCCTGGAGGCCCTCTGTCAGACCGAGTGTTGACATGTGGCAAGACTCTCCTCGGGGCGCGTCTTGCTTGGGCTTCTCTCATGGAGGCCCTCAGTCAGACCCAGTGTTGACATGTGTCAAGACGCTCCTCGGGGCGTGTCTTGCTTGGGCCTCTCTCCTGGAGGCGCTCAGTCTGACCCAGTGCTGACATGTGGCAAGACGCTCCTCGGGGCGCGTCTTGCTTGGGCTTCTCTCCTGGAGGCCCTCAGTCAGACCCATTGTTGACATGTGGCAAGACCCTCCTCGGGGCACGTCTTGCTAGGGCCTCTCTCCTGGAGGCGCTCAAACAGACCGAGTAGTGACATGTGGCAAGACGCTCCTCGGGGCGCGTCTTGCTGGGGCTTCTCTCATGGAGGCACTCAGTCAGACCCAGTGTTGACATGTGGCAAGACGCTCCTCGGGGCGCGTCTTGCTTGGACCTCTCTCACTGAGGCGCTCAGTCAGACCGAGTAGTGACATGTGGCAAGACGCTCCTCGGGGCGCGTCTTGCTTGGGCCTCTCTCCAGAAGGCCCTCAATCAGACCCAGTGTTGACACGTGGCAAGACGCTCCTCGGGGCGTGTCTTGCTTGGGCCTCTCTCCTGGAGGCGCTCAGTCAGACCCAGTGTTGACATGTGGCAAGACGCTCCTCGGGGCGCTTCTTGCTTGGGCTTCTCTCCTGGAGGCCCTCAGTCAGACCCATTGTTGACATGTGGCAAGACGCTCCTCGGGGCATGTCTTGCTTGGGCCTCTCTCCTGGAGGCGCTCAGTCAGACCGAGTAGTGACATGTGGCAAGACGCTCCTCGGGGCGCGTCTTGCTTGGGCCTCTCTCCTGGAGGCGCTCAGTCAGACCCATTGTTGACATGTGGCAAGACGCTCCTCGGGGCGCGTCTTGCTTGGGCCTCTCTCCAGAAGGCCCTCAATCAGACCCAGTGTTGACACGTGGCAAGACGCTCCTCAGGGCGCGTCTTGCTTGGGCCTCTCTCCTGGAGGCGCTCAGTCAGACTGAGTAGTGACATGTGGCCTGACGCTCCTTGGGGCGCGTGTTGCTTGGGCCTCTCTCCTGGAGGCGCTCAGTCAGACCAAGTGGTGACATGTGGCAAGACACTCCTCGGGGCGCGTCTTGCTTGGGCCTCTCTCCTGGAGGCCCTCTGTCAGACCCAGTGTTGACATGTTTCAAGACGCTCCTCGGGGCGCGTCTTGCTTTGGCCTCTCTCCTGGAGGCGCTCAGTCAGACCGAGTGCTGACATGTGGCAAGACGCTCCTCGGGCCGTGTGTTGCTTAGGCTTCTCTCCTGGAGGCCCTCAGTCAAACCCATTGTTGACATGTGGCAAGACGCTCCTCGGGGCGCGTCTTGCTTGGGCCTCTCTCCTGGAGGCGCTCAGTCAGACCGAGTGCTGACATGTGTCAAGACACTCCTCGGGGCGCGTCTTGCTTGGGCCTCTCTCCTGGAGGCGCTCAGTCAGACCCATTGTTGACATGTGGCAAGACGCTCCTCGGGGCGCGTCTTGCTTGGGCCTCTCTCCAGAAGGCCCTCAATCAGACCCAGTGTTGACACGTGGCAAGACGCTCCTCAGGGCGCGTCTTGCTTGGGCCTCTCTCCTGGAGGCGCTCAGTCAGACTGAGTAGTGACATGTGGCCTGACGCTCCTTGGGGCGCGTGTTGCTTGGGCCTCTCTCCTGGAGGCGCTCAGTCAGACCAAGTGGTGACATGTGGCAAGACACTCCTCGGGGCGCGTCTTGCTTGGGCCTCTCTCCTGGAGGCCCTCTGTCAGACCCAGTGTTGACATGTTTCAAGACGCTCCTCGGGGCGCGTCTTGCTTTGGCCTCTCTCCTGGAGGCGCTCAGTCAGACCGAGTGCTGACATGTGGCAAGACGCTCCTCGGGCCGTGTGTTGCTTAGGCTTCTCTCCTGGAGGCCCTCAGTCAAACCCATTGTTGACATGTGGCAAGACGCTCCTCGGGGCGCGTCTTGCTTGGGCCTCTCTCCTGGAGGCGCTCAGTCAGACCGAGTGCTGACATGTGTCAAGACACTCCTCGGGGCGCGTCTTGCTTGGGCCTCTCTCCTGGAGGCCCCCTGTCAGACCGAGTGTTGCCATGTGGCAAGACTCTCCTCGGGGCGTGTCTTGCTTGGGCTTCTCTCATGGAGGCCCTCAGTCAGACCCAGTGTTGACATGTGTCAAGACGCTCCTCGGGGCGTGTCTTGCTTGGGCCTCTCTCCTGGAGGCGCTCAGTCTGACCCAGTGTTGACATGTGGCAAGATGCTCCTCAGGGCGCGTCTTGCTTGGGCTTCTCTCCTGGAGGCCCTCAGTCAGACCCATTGTTGACATGTGGCAAGACGCTCCTCGGGGCACGTCTTGCTTGGGCCTCTCTCCTGGAGGCGCTCAAACAGACCGAGTAGTGACATGTGGCAAGACGCTCCTCGGGGCGCGTCTTGCTGGGGCTTCTCTCATGGAGGCACTCAGTCAGACCCAGTGTTGACATGTGGCAAGACGCTCCTCGGGGCGCGTCTTGCTTGGACCTCTCTCACTGAGGCGCTCAGTCAGACCGAGTAGTGACATGTGGCAAGACGCTCCTCGGGGCGCGTCTTGCTTGGACCTCTCTCCCTGAGACGCTCAGTCAGACCCAGTGTTGACATTTGGCAAGACACTCCTCGGGGCGCGTCTTGCTTGGGCCTCTCTCATGGAGGCCCTCTGTCAGACCGATTGCTGACATGTGGCAAGAAGCTCCCCGGGGCGCGTCTTGCTTGGGCTTCTCTCCTGGAGGCTCTCAGTAAGAACCATTGTTGACATGTGGCAAGACGCTCCTCGGGGCGCGTCTTGCTTGGGCCTCTCTCCAGAAGGCCCTCAATCAGACCCAGTGTTGACACGTGGCAAGACGCTCCTCGGGGCGCGTCTTACTTGGGCTTCTCTCCTGGAGGCGCTCAGTCAGACTGAGTAGTTACATGTGGCCTGACGCTCCTCGGGGCGCCTGTTGCTTGGGCCTCTCTCCTGGAGGCGCTCAGTCAGACCAAGTGGTGACATGTGGCAAGACACTCCTCGGGGCGCGTCTTGCTTGGGCCTCTCTCATGGAGGCCCTCTGTCAGACCCAGTGTTGACATGTGGCAAGACACTCCTTGGGGCGCGTCTTGCTTGGGCCTCTGTCATGGAGGCCCTCAGTCAGACCCAGTGTTGACATGTGTCAAGACCCTCCTCGGGGCGCGTCTTGCTTTGGCCTCTCTCCTGGAGGCACTCAGTCAGACCGAGTGCTGACATGTGGAAAGAAGCTCCTCGGGGCGCGTCTTGCTTGGGCTTCTCTCCTGGAGGCCCTCAGTGAGACCCATTGTTGACATGTGGCAAGACGCTCCTCGGGGCGCGTCTTGCTTGGGCCTCTCTCCAGAAGGCCCTCAATCAGACCCAGTGTTGACACATGGCAAGACGCTCCTCGGGGCGCGTCTTGCTTGGGCCTCTATCCTGGAGGCGCTCAGTCAGACTGAGTAGTGACATGTGGCCTGACGCTCCTCGGGGCGCGTATTGCTTGGGCCTCTCTCCTGGAGGCGCTCAGTCAGACCAAGTGGTGACATGTGGCAAGACACTCCTTGGGGCGCGTCTTGCTTGGGCCTCTCTCCTGGAGGCCCTCTGTCAGACCCAGTGTTGACATGTGTCAAGACGCTCCTCGGGGCGCGTCTTGGTTGGGCTTCTCTCCTGGAGGCCCTCAGTCAGACCCATTGTTGACATGTGGCAAGACGCTCCTCGGGGCGCGTCTTGCTTGGGCCTCTCTCCTGGAGGCGCTCAGTCAGACCGAGTGCTGACATGTGGCAAGACGCTCCTCGGGCCGCGTGTTGCTTGGGCTTCTCTCCTGGAGGCCGTCAGTCAGACCCATTGTTGACATGTGGCAAGACGCTCATCGGGGCGCGTCTTGCTTGGGCCTCTGTCCTGGAGGCGCTCAGTCAGACCGAGTGCTGACATGTGGCAAGACGCTCCTCGGGGCGCGTCTTGCTTGGGCTTCTCTCCTGGAGGCGCTCAGAAAGACCCAGTGTTGACATGTGACAAGACGCTCCTCGGGGCGAGTCTTGCTTGGGCCTCTCTCCTGGAGGCCCTCTGTCAGACCCAGTGTTGACATGTGGCAAGACGCTCCTGCGGGCGCATCTTGCTTGGGCCTCTCTCCTGGAGGCCCTCAGTCAGACCCATTGTTGACATGTGGCAAGACGCTCCTCGGGGCGCGTCTTGCTTGGGCCTCTCTCCTGGAGGCGCTCAGTCAGACCGAGTGCTGACATAAGGCAAGACGCTCCTCGGGGCGCGTCTTGCTTGGGCCTCTCTCCTGGAGGCGCTCAGTCAGACCCAGTGCTGACATGTGGCAAGACGCTCCTCGGGGCGCGTCTTGCTTGGGCCTCTCTCCTGGAGGCGCTCAGTCAGACTGAGTAGTGACATGTGGCCTGACGCTCCTCGGGGCGCGGCTTGCTTGGGCCTCTCTCCTGGAGGCGCTCAGTCAGACCCAGTGTTGACATGTGACAAGACGCTCCTCGGGGCGCGTCTTGCTTTGGCCTCTCTCCTGGAGGCCCTCAGTCAGACCGAGTGCTGACATGTGGCAAGACGCTCCTCGGGCCGCGTGTTGCTTGGGCTTCTCTCCTGGAGGCCCTCAGTCAGACCCATTGTTGACATGTGGCAAGACGCTCCTCGGGGCGCGTCTTGCTTGGGCCTCTCTCCTGGAGGCGCTCAGTCAGACCGAGTGCTGACATGAGGAAAGACGCTCCTCGGGGCGCGTCTTGCTTGGGCTTCTCTCCTGGAGGCCCTCTGTCAGACCCATGGTTGACATGTGGCAAGACGCTCCTGCGGGCGCATCTTGCTTGGGCCTCTCTCCTGGAGGCCCTCAGTCAGACCCATTGTTGACATGTGGCAAGACGCTCCTCGGGGCGCGTCTTGCTTGGGCCTCTCTCCTGGAGGCGCTCAGTCAGACCGAGTGCTGAAATAAGGCAAGACGCTCCTCGGGGCGCGTCTTGCTTGGGCCTCTCTCCTGGAGGCGCTCAGTCAGACCCAGTGCTGACATGTGGCAAGACGCTCCTCGGGGCGCGTCTTGCTTGGGCCTCTCTCCTGGAGGCGCTCAGTCAGACTGAGTAGTGACATGTGGCCTGACGCTCCTCGGGGCGCGGCTTGCTTGGGCCTCTCTCCTGGAGGCGCTCAGTCAGACCCAGTGTTGACATGTGACAAGACGCTCCTCGGGGCGCGTCTTGCTTTGGCCTCTCTCCTGGAGGCCCTCAGTCAGACCGAGTGCTGACATGAGGAAAGACGCTCCTCGGGGCGCGTCTTGCTTGGGCTTCTCTCCTGGAGGCGCTCAGAAAGACCCAGTGTTGACATGTGACAAGACGCTCCTCGGGGCGCGTCTTGCTTGGGCCTCTCTCCTGGAGGCGCTCAGTCAGACCCAGTGGTGACATGTGGCAAGACACTCCTCGGGGCGCGTCTTGCTTGGGCCTCTCTCCTGGAGGCCCTCTGTCAGACCGAGTGTTGACATGTGGCAAGACTCTCCTCGGGGCGCGTCTTGCTTGGGCTTCTCTCATGGAGGCCCTCAGTCAGACCCAGTGTTGACATGTGTCAAGACGCTCCTCGGGGCGCGGCTTGCTTGGGCCTCTCTCCTTGAGGCGCTCAGTCAGACCCAGTGTTGACATGTGACAAGACGCTCCTCGGGGCGCGTCTTGCTTGGGCTTCTCTCCTGGAGGCCCTCAGTCAGACCCATTGTTGACATGTGGCAAGACGCTCCTCGGGGCGCGTCTTGCTTTGGCCTCTCGCCTGGAGGCGCTCAGTCAGACCGAGTGCTGACATGTGGCAAGACGCTCCTCTGGCCGCGTGTTGCTTGGTTTTCTCTCCTGGAGGCCCTCAGTCAGACCCATTGTTGACATGTGGCAAGACGCTCCTCGGGGCGCGTCTTGCTTGGGCCTCTCTCCTGGAGGCGCTCAGTCAGACCGAGTGCTGACATGAGGAAAGACGCTCCTCGGGGCGCGGCTTGCTTGGGCTTCTCTCCTGGAGGCGCTCAGAAAGATCCAGTGTTGACATGTGACAAGACGCTCCTCGGGGCGCGTCTTGCTTGGGCCTCTCTCCTGGAGGCGCTCAGTCAGACCGAGTAGTGACATGTGGCAAGACGCTCCTCGGGGCGCGTCTTGCTTGGGCCTCTCTCCTGGAGGCGCTCAGTCAGACCCATTGTTGACATGTGGCAAGACGCTCCTCGGGGCGCGTCTTGCTTGGGCCTCTCTCCAGAAGGCCCTCAATCAGACCCAGTGTTGACACGTGGCAAGACGCTCCTCAGGGCGCGTCTTGCTTGGGCCTCTCTCCTGGAGGCGCTCAGTCAGACTGAGTAGTGACATGTGGCCTGACGCTCCTCGGGGCGCGTGTTGCTTGGGCCTCTCTCCTGGAGGCGCTCAGTCAGACCAAGTGGTGACATGTGGCAAGACACTCCTCGGGGCGCGTCTTGCTTGGGCCTCTCTCCTGGAGGCCCTCTGTCAGACCCAGTGTTGACATGTTTCAAGACGCTCCTCGGGGCGCGTCTTGCTTTGGCCTCTCTCCTGGAGGCGCTCAGTCAGACCGAGTGCTGACATGTGGCAAGACGCTCCTCGGGCCGTGTGTTGCTTAGGCTTCTCTCCTGGAGGCCCTCAGTCAAACCCATTGTTGACATGTGGCAAGACGCTCCTCGGGGCGCGTCTTGCTTGGGCCTCTCTCCTGGAGGCGCTCAGTCAGACCGAGTGCTGACATGTGTCAAGACACTCCTCGGGGCGCGTCTTGCTTGGGCCTCTCTCCTGGAGGCCCCCTGTCAGACCGAGTGTTGCCATGTGGCAAGACTCTCCTCGGGGCGTGTCTTGCTTGGGCATCTCTCATGGAGGCCCTCAGTCAGACCCAGTGTTGACATGTGTCAAGACGCTCCTCGGGGCGTGTCTTGCTTGGGCCTCTCTCCTGGAGGCGCTCAGTCTGACCCAGTGTTGACATGTGGCAAGACGCTCCTCAGGGCGCGTCTTGCTTGGGCTTCTCTCCTGGAGGCCCTCAGTCAGACCCATTGTTGACATGTGGCAAGACGCTCCTCGGGGCACGTCTTGCTTGGGCCTCTCTCCTGGAGGCGCTCAAACAGACCGAGTAGTGACATGTGGCAAGACGCTCCTCGGGGCGCGTCTTGCTGGGGCTTCTCTCATGGAGGCACTCAGTCAGACCCAGTGTTGACATGTGGCAAGACGCTCCTCGGGGCGCGTCTTGCTTGGACCTCTCTCCCTGAGACGCTCAGTCAGACCCAGTGTTGACATTTGGCAAGACACTCCTCGGGGCGCGTCTTGCTTGGGCCTCTCTCATGGAGGCCCTCTGTCAGACCGATTGCTGACATGTGGCAAGAAGCTCCCCGGGGCGCGTCTTGCTTGGGCTTCTCTCCTGGAGGCTCTCAGTAAGAACCATTGTTGACATGTGGCAAGACGCTCCTCGGGGCGCGTCTTGCTTGGGCCTCTCTCCAGAAGGCCCTCAATCAGACCCAGTGTTGACACGTGGCAAGACGCTCCTCGGGGCGCGTCTTACTTGGGCTTCTCTCCTGGAGGCGCTCAGTCAGACTGAGTAGTGACATGTGGCCTGACGCTCCTCGGGGCGCCTGTTGCTTGGGCCTCTCTCCTGGAGGCGCTCAGTCAGACCAAGTGGTGACATGTGGCAAGACACTCCTCGGGGCGCGTCTTGCTTGGGCCTCTCTCATGGAGGCCCTCTGTCAGACCCAGTGTTGACATGTGGCAAGACACTCCTTGGGGCGCGTCTTGCTTGGGCCTCTGTCATGGAGGCCCTCAGTCAGACCCAGTGTTGACATGTGTCAAGACCCTCCTCGGGGCGCGTCTTGCTTTGGCCTCTCTCCTGGAGGCACTCAGTCAGACCGAGTGCTGACATGTGGAAAGAAGCTCCTCGGGGCGCGTCTTGCTTGGGCTTCTCTCCTGGAGGCCCTCAGTAAGACCCATTGTTGACATGTGGCAAGACGCTCCTCGGGGCGCGTCTTGCTTGGGCCTCTCTCCAGAAGGCCCTCAATCAGACCCAGTGTTGACACATGGCAAGACGCTCCTCGGGGCGCGTCTTGCTTGGGCCTCTATCCTGGAGGCGCTCAGTCAGACTGAGTAGTGACATGTGGCCTGACACTCCTTGGGGCGCGTCTTGCTTGGGCCTCTGTCATGGAGGCCCTCAGTCAGACCCAGTGTTGACATGTGTCAAGACCCTCCTCGGTGCGCGTCTTGCTTGGGCCTCTCTCCTGGAGGCCCTCTGTCAGACCCAGTGTTGACATGTGTCAAGACGCTCCTCGGGGCGCGTCTTGGTTGGGCTTCTCTCCTGGAGGCCCTCAGTCAGACCCATTGTTGACATGTGGCAAGACGCTCCTCGGGGTGCGTCTTGCTTGGGCCTCTCTCCTGGAGGCGCTCAGTCAGACCGAGTGCTGACATGTGGCAAGACGCTCCTCGGGCCGCGTGTTGCTTGGGCTTCTCTCCTGGAGGCCCTCAGTCAGACCCATTGTTGACATGTGGCAAGACGCTCATCGGGGCGCGTCTTGCTTGGGCCTCTGTCCTGGAGGCGCTCAGTCAGACCGAGTGCTGACATGTGGCAAGACGCTCCTCGGGGCGCGTCTTGCTTGGGCTTCTCTCCTGGAGGCGCTCAGAAAGACCCAGTGTTGACATGTGACAAGACGCTCCTCGGGGCGAGTCTTGCTTGGGCCTCTCTCCTGGAGGCCCTCTGTCAGACCCAGTGTTGACATGTGGCAAGACGCTCCTGCGGGCACATCTTGCTTGGGCCTCTCTCCTGGAGGCCCTCAGTCAGACCCATTGTTGACATGTGGCAAGACGCTCCTCGGGGCGCGTCTTGCTTGGGCCTCTCTCCTGGAGGCGCTCAGTCAGACCGAGTGCTGACATAAGGCAAGACGCTCCTCGGGGCGCGTCTTGCTTGGGCCTCTCTCCTGGAGGCGCTCAGTCAGACCCAGTGCTGACATGTGGCAAGACGCTCCTCGGGGCGCGTCTTGCTTGGGCCTCTCTCCTGGAGGCGCTCAGTCAGACTGAGTAGTGACATGTGGCCTTACGCTCCTCGGGGCGCGGCTTGCTTGGGCCTCTCTCCTGGAGGCGCTCAGTCAGACCCAGTGTTGACATGTGACAAGACGCTCCTCGGGGCGCGTCTTGCTTTGGCCTCTCTCCTGGAGGCCCTCAGTCAGACCGAGTGCTGACATGTGGCAAGACGCTCCTCGGGCCGCGTGTTGCTTGGGCTTCTCTCCTGGAGGCCCTCAGTCAGACCCATTGTTGACATGTGGCAAGAAGCTCCTCGGGGCGCGTCTTGCTTGGGCCTCTCTCCTGGAGGCGCTCAGTCAGACCGAGTGCTGACATGAGGAAAGACGCTCCTCGGGGCGCGTCTTGCTTGGGCTTCTCTCCTGGAGGCCCTCTGTCAGACCCATTGTTGACATGTGGCAAGACGCTCCTGCGGGCGCATCTTGCTTGGGCCTCTCTCCTGGAGGCCCTCAGTCAGACCCATTGTTGACATGTGGCAAGACGCTCCTCGGGGCGTGTCTTGCTTGGGCCTCTCTCCTGGAGGCGCTCAGTCAGACCGAGTGCTGAAATAAGGCAAGACGCTCCTCGGGGCGCGTCTTGCTTGGGCCTCTCTCCTGGAGGCGCTCAGTCAGACCCAGTGCTGACATGTGGCAAGACGCTCCTCGGGGCGCGTCTTGCTTGGGCCTCTCTCCTGTAGGCGCTCAGTCAGACTGAGTAGTGACATGTGGCCTGACGCTCCTCGGGGCGCGGCTTGCTTGGGCCTCTCTCCTGGAGGCGCTCAGTCAGACCCAGTGTTGACATGTGACAAGACGCTCCTCGGGGCGCGTCTTGCTTTGGCCTCTCTCCTGGAGGCCCTCAGTCAGACCGAGTGCTGACATGAGGAAAGACGCTCCTCGGGGCGCGTCTTGCTTGGGCTTCTCTCCTGGAGGCGCTCAGAAAGACCCAGTGTTGACATGTGACAAGACGCTCCTCGGGGCGCGTCTTGCTTGGGCCTCTCTCCTGGAGGCGCTCAGTCAGACCCAGTGGTTACATGTGGCAAGACACTCCTCGGGGCGCGTCTTGCTTGGGCCTCTCTCCTGGAGGCCCTCTGTCAGACCGAGTGTTGACATGTGGCAAGACTCTCCTCGGGGCGCGTCTTGCTTGGGCTTCTCTCATGGAGGCCCTCAGTCAGACCCAGTGTTGACATGTGTCAAGACGCTCCTCGGGGCGCGGCTTGCTTGGGCCTCTCTCCTTGAGGCGCTCAGTCAGACCCAGTGTTGACATGTGACAAGACGCTCCTCGGGGCGCGTCTTGCTTGGGCTTCTCTCCTGGAGGCCCTCAGTCAGACCCATTGTTGACATGTGGCAAGACGCTCCTCGGGGCGCGTCTTGCTTTGGCCTCTCGCCTGGAGGCGCTCAGTCAGACCGAGTGCTGACATGTGGCAAGACGCTCCTCGGGCCGCGTGTTGCTTGGTTTTCTCTCCTGGAGGCCCTCAGTCAGACCCATTGTTGACATGTGGCAAGACGCTCCTCGGGGCGCGTCTTGCTTGGGCCTCTCTCCTGGAGGCGCTCAGTCAGACCGAGTGCTGACATGAGGAAAGACGCTCCTCGGGGCGCGGCTTGCTTGGGCTTCTCTCCTGGAGGCGCTCAGAAAGACCCAGTGTTGACATGTGACAAGACGCTCCTCGGGGCGCGTCTTGCTTGGGCCTCTCTCCTGGAGGCGCTCAGTCTGACCCAGTTGTGACATGTGGCAAGACACTCCTCGGGGCGCGTCTTGCTTGGGCCTCTCTCCTGGAGGCCCTCTGTCAGACCGAGTGTTGACATGTGGCAAGACTCTCCTCGGGGCGCGTCTTGCTTGGGCTTCTCTCATGGAGGCCCTCAGTCAGACCCAGTGTTGACATGTGTCAAGACGCTCCTCGGGGCGTGTCTTGCTTGGGCCTCTCTCCTGGAGGCGCTCAGTCTGACCCAGTGCTGACATGTGGCAAGACGCTCCTCGGGGCGCGTCTTGCTTGGGCTTCTCTCCTGGAGGCCCTCAGTCAGACCCATTGTTGACATGTGGCAAGACGCTCCTCGGGGCACGTCTTGCTAGGGCCTCTCTCCTGGAGGCGCTCAAACAGACCGAGTAGTGACATGTGGCAAGACGCTCCTCGGGGCGCGTCTTGCTGGGGCTTCTCTCATGGAGGCACTCAGTCAGACCCAGTGTTGACATGTGGCAAGACGCTCCTCGGGAAGCGTCTTGCTTGGACCTCTCTCACTGAGGCGCTCAGTCAGACCGAGTAGTGACATGTGGCAAGACGCTCCTCGGGGCGCGTCTTGCTTGGGCCTCTCTCCCTGAGGCGCTCAGTCAGACCCAGTGTTGACATTTGGCAAGACACTCCTCGGGGCGCGTCTTGCTTGGGCCTCTCTCCAGAAGGCCCTCAATCAGACCCAGTGTTGACACGTGGCAAGACGTTCCTCGGGGCGCGTCTTACTTGGGCCTCTCTCCTGGAGGCGCTCAGTCAGACTGAGTAGTGACATGTGGCCTGACGCTCCTCGGGGCGCGTGTTGCTTGGGCCTCTCTCCTGGAGGCGCTCAGTCAGACCAGGTGGTGACATGTGGCAAGACACTCCTCGGGACGCGTCTTGCTTGGGCCTCTCTCATGGAGGCCCTCTGTCAGATCCAGTGTTGACATGTGGCATACCACTCCTCGGGGCGCATCTTGCTTGGGCCTCTCTCATGGAGGCCCTCTGTCAGACCCAGTGTTGACATGTGTCAAGACCCTCCTCGGGGCGCGTCTTGCTTTGGCCTCTCTCCTGGAGGCGCTCAGTCAGACCGAGTGCTGACATGTGGAAAGAAGCTCCTCGGGGCGCGTCTTGCTTGGGCTTCTCTCCTGGAGGCCCTCAGTAAGACCCATTGTTGACATTTGGCAAGACGCTCCTCGGGGTTCGTCTTGCTTGGGCATCTCTCCAGAAGGCCCTCAATCAGACCCAGTGTTGACACGTGGCAAGACGCTCCTCGGGGCGCGTCTTGCTTGGGCCTCTCTCCTGGAGGCACTCTGTCAGACTGAGTAGTGACATGTGGCCTGACACTCCTCGGGGCGCGTGTTGCTTGGGCCTCTCTCCTGGAGGCGCTCAGTCAGACCAAGTGGTGACATGTGGCAAGACACTCCTCGGGGCGCGTCTTGCTTGGGCCTCTCTCCTGGAGGCCCTCTGTCAGACCCAGTATTGACATGTGTCAAGACGCTCCTCGGGGCGCGTCTTGCTTGGGCTTCTCTCCTGGAGGCCCTCAGTCAGACCCATTGTTGACATGTGGCAAGACGCTCCTCGGGGCGCGTCTTGCTTGGGCCTCTCTCCTGGAGGCGCTCAGTCAGACCGAGTGCTGACATGTGGCAAGACGCTCCTCGGGGCGCGTCTTGCTTGGGCTTCTCTCCTGGAGGCGCTCAGAAAGACCCAGTGTTGACATGTGACAAGACGCTCCTCGGGGCGCGTCTTGCTTGGGCCTCTCTCCTGGAGGCGCTCAGTCAGAACCAGAGGTGACATGTGGCAAGACGCTCCTCGGGACGCGTCTTGCTTGGGCCTCTCTCCAGAAGGCCCTCAATCAGACCCAGTGTTGACACGTGGCAAGACGCTCCTCGGGGCGTGTCTTGCTTGGGCCTCTCTCCTGGAGGCGCTCAGTCAGACTGAGTAGTGACATGTGGCCTGACGCTCCTCGGGGCGCGTGTTGGTTGGGCCTCTCTCCTGGAGGCGCTCAGTCAGACCAAGTGGTGACATGTGGCAAGACACTCCTCGGGGCGCGTCTTGCTTGGGCCTCTCTCCTGGAGGCCCTCTGTCAGACCCAGTGTTGACATGTGTCAAGACGCTCCTCGGGGCGCGTCTTGCTTGGGCTTCTCTCCTGGAGGCCCTCAGTCAGACCCATTGTTGACATGTGGCAAGACGCTCCTCGGGGCGCGTCTTGCTTGGGCCTCTCTCCTGGAGGCGCTCAGTCAGACCGAGTGCTGACATGTGGCAAGACGCTCCTCAGGGCGCGTCTTGCTTGGGCTTCTCTCCTGGAGGCGTTCAGAAAGACCCAGTGTTGACATGTGACAAGACGCTCCTCGGGGCGCGTCTTGCTTGGGCCTCTCTCCTGGAGGCGCTCAGTCAGAACCAGAGGTGACATGTGGCAAGACGCTCCTCGGGGCGCGTATTGCTTGGGCCTCTCTCCTGGAGGCCCTCTGTCAGACCCAGTGTTGACATGTGGCAAGACGCTCCTCCGGGCGCATCTTGCTTGGGCCTCTCTCCTGGAGGCCCTCAGTCAGACCCATTGTTGACATGTGGCAAGACGCTCCTCGGGGCGCGTCTTGCTTGGGCATCTCTCCTGGAGGCGCTCAGTCAGACCGAGTGCTGACATAAGGCAAGACGCTCCTCGGGGCGCGTCTTGCTGGGGCCTCCCTCCTGGAGGCGCTCAGTCAGACCCAGTGCTGACATGTGGCAAGACGCTCCTCGGGGCGCGTCTTGCTTGGGCCTCTCTCCTGCAGGTGCTCTGTCTGACCCAGTGTTGACATGTGTCAAGACGCTCCTCGGGGCGCAGTCTTGCTTGGGCTTCTCTCCTGGAGGCCCTCAGTCAGACCCATTGTTGACATGTGGCAAGACGCTCCTCGGGGCGCGTCTTGCTTGGGCCTCTCTCCTGGAGGCGCTCAGTCAGACCGAGTGCTGACATGTGGCAAGACGCTCCTCGGGCCGCGTGTTGCTTGGGCTTCTCTCCTGGAGGTCCTCAGTCAGACCCATTGTTGACATGTGGCAAGACGCTCCTCGGGGCGCGTCTTGCTTGGGCCTCTCTCCTGGAGGCGCTCAGTCAGAACCAGAGGTGACATGTGGCAAGACGCTCCTCGGGGCGCGTCTTGCTGGGGCCTCTCTCCTGGAGGCGCTCAGTCAGACCGAGTGCTGACATAAGGCAAGACGCTCCTCAGGGCGCGTCTTGCTGGGGCCTCTCTCCTGGAGGCGCTCAGTCAGACCCAGTGCTGACATGTGGCAAGACGCTCCTCGGGGCACGTCTTGCTTGGGCCTCTCTCCTGGAGGCCCTCAGTCAGACTGAGTAGTGACATGTGTCAAGACGCTCCTCGGGGTGCAGTCTTGCTTGGGCTTCTCTCCTGGAGGCCCTCAGTCAGACCCATTGTTGACATGTGGCAATACGCTCCTCGGGGCGCGTCTTGCTTGGGCCTCTCTCCTGGAGGCGCTCAGTCAGACCCAGTGCTGACATGTGGCAAGACGCTCCTCGGGGCGCGTCTTGCTTGGGCCTCTCTCCTGGAGGTCCTCAGTCAGACTGAGTATTGACATGTGTCAAGACGCTCCTAGGGTCGCAGTCTTGCTTGGGCTTCTCTCCTGGAGGCCCTCAGTCAGACCCATTGTTCACATGTGGCAAGACGCTCCTCGGGGCGCGTCTTGCTTGGGCTTCTCTCCTGGAGGCGTTCAGACAGACCCAGTGTTGACATGTGACAAGACGCTCCTCGGGGCACGTCTTGCTTGGGCCTCTCTCCTGGAGGCGCTCAGTCAGAACCAGAGGTGACATGTGGCAAGACGCTCCTCCGGGCGCATCTTGCTTGGGCCTCTCTCCTGGAGGCCCTCTGTCAGACCCAGTGTTGACATGTGTCAAGACGCTCCTCGGGGCGCGTCTTGCTTGGGCTTCTCTCCTGGAGGCCCTCAGTCAGACCCATTGTTGACATGTGGCAAGACGCTCCTCGGGGCGCGTCTTGCTTGGGCCTCTCTCCTGGAGGCGCTCAGTCAGACCGAGTGCTGACATGTGGCAAGACGCTCCTCGGGGCGCGTCTTGCTTGGGCTTCTCTCCTGGAGGCGTTCAGAAAGACCCAGTGTTGACATGTGACAAGACGCTCCTCGGGGCGCGTCTTGCTTGGGCCTCTCTCCTGGAGGCGCTCAGTCAGAACCAGAGGTGACATGTGGCAAGACGCTCCTCGGGGCGCGTATTGCTTGGGCCTCTCTCCTGGAGGCCCTCTGTCAGACCCAGTGTTGACATGTGGCAAGACGCTCCTCCGGGCGCATCTTGCTTGGGCGTCTCTCCTGGAGGCCCTCAGTCAGACCCATTGTTGACATGTGGCAAGACGCTCCTCGGGGCGCGTCTTGCTTGGGCATCTCTCCTGGAGGCGCTCAGTCAGACCGAGTGCTGACATAAGGCAAGACGCTCCTCGGGGCGCGTCTTGCTGGGGCCTCTCTCCTGGAGGCGCTCAGTCAGACCCAGTGCTGACATGTGGCAAGACGCTCCTCGGGGCGCGTCTTGCTTGGGCCTCTCTCCTGGAGGCGCTCAGTCAGACTGAGTAGTGACATGTGGCCTGAAGCTCCTCGGGGCGCGTCTTGCTTGGGCCTCTCTCCTGCAGGTGCTCTGTCTGACCCAGTGTTGACATGTGTCAAGACGCTCCTCGGGGCGCAGTCTTGCTTGGGCTTCTCTCCTGGAGGCCCTCAGTCAGACCCATTGTTGACATGTGGCAAGACGCTCCTCGGGGCGCGTCTTGCTTGGGCCTCTCTCCTGGAGGCGCTCAGTCAGACCGAGTGCTGACATGTGGCAAGACGCTCCTCGGGCCGCGTGTTGCTTGGGCTTCTCTCCTGGAGGTCCTCAGTCAGACCCATTGTTGACATGTGGCAAGACGCTCCTCGGGGCGCGTCTTGCTTGGGCCTCTCTCCTGGAGGCGCTCAGTCAGAACCAGAGGTGACATGTGGCAAGACGCTCCTCGGGGCGCGTCTTGCTTGGGCCTCTCTCCTGGAGGCCCTCTGTCAGATCCAGTGTTGACATGTGGCAAGACGCTCCTCCGGGCGCATCTTGCTTTGGCCTCTCTCCTGGAGGCCCTCAGTCAGACCCATTGTTGACATGTGGCAATACGCTCCTCGGGGCGCGTCTTGCTTGGGCCTCTCTCCTGGAGGCGCTCAGTCAGACCGAGTGCTGACATAAGGCAAGACGCTCCTCAGGGCGCGTCTTGCTGGGGCCTCTCTCCTGGAGGCGCTCAGTCAGACCCAGTGCTGACATGTGGCAAGACGCTCCTCGGGGCGCGTCTTGCTTGGGCCTCTCTCCTGGAGGTCCTCAGTCAGACTGAGTAGTGACATGTGGCAAGACGCTCCTCGGGGCACGTCTTGCTTGGGCCTCTCTCCTGGAGGCCCTCAGTCAGACTGAGTAGTGACATGTGTCAAGACGCTCCTCGGGGTGCAGTCTTGCTTGGGCTTCTCTCCTGGAGGCCCTCAGTCAGACCCATTGTTGACATGTGGCAATACGCTCCTCGGGGCTCGTCTTGCTTGGGCCTCTCTCCTGGAGGCGCTCAGTCAGACCGAGTGATGACATAAGGCAAGACGCTCCTCGGGGCGCGTCTTACTGGGGCCTCTCTCCTGGAGGCGCTCAGTCAGACCCAGTGCTGACATGTGGCAAGACGCTCCTCGGGGCGCGTCTTGCTTGGGCCTCTCTCCTGGAGGTCCTCAGTCAGACTGAGTAGTGACATGTGTCAAGACGCTCCTAGGGTCGCAGTCTTGCTTGGGCTTCTCTCCTGGAGGCCCTCAGTCAGACCCATTGTTGACATGTGGCAAGACGCTCCTCGGGGCGCGTCTTGCTTGGGCTTCTCTCCTGGAGGCGCTCAGACAGACCCAGTGTTGACATGTGACAAGACGCTCCTCGGGGCGCGTCTTGCTTGGGCCTCTCTCCTGGAGGCGCTCAGTCAGAACCAGAGGTGACATGTGGCAAGACGCTCCTCCGGGCGCATCTTGCTTGGGCCTCTCTCCTGGAGGCCCTCAGTCAGACCCATTGTTGACATGTGGCAAGACGCTCCTCGGGGCGCGTCTTGCTTGGGCCTCTCTCCAGGAGGCGCTCAGTCAGACCCAGTGTTGACATGTGGCAAGACGCTCCTCGGGGCGCGTCTTTCTTGGGCCTCTCTCCTGGAGGCGCTCAGTCAGACCCAGTGGTGACACGTGGAAAGACGCTCCTCGGGGCGCGTCTTGCTTGGGCCTCTCTCCTGGAGGCGCTCAGTCAGACCCAGTGTTGACACGTGGCAAGACGCTCCTCGGGGCGCGTCTTGCTTGGGCCTCTCTCCTGGAGGCGCTCAGTCAGACCCAGTGTTGGCATGTGGCACGACACTCCTCGGGGCGCGTCTTGGTTGGGCCTCTCTCCTGGAGGCGCTCATTCAGACCCAGTGGTGACATGTGGCAAGACGCTCCTCGGGGCGAGTATTGCTTGGGCCTCTCTCCTGAATGCCCTCTGTCAGACCGAGTATTGACATGTGGCAAGACACTCCTCGGGGCGCGTCTTGCTTGGGCTTCTCTCATGGAGGCCCTCAGTCCGACCCAGTGTTGACATGTGCCAAGACGCTCCTCGGGGCGTGTCTTGCTTGGGCCTCTCTCCTGGAGGCGCTCAGTCAGAACCAGAGGTGACATGTGGCAAGACGCTCCTCGGGGCGCGTCTTGCTTGGGCCTCTCTCCTGGAGGCCCTCTGTCAGATCCAGTGTTGACATGTGGCAAGACGCTCCTCCGGGCGCATCTTGCTTTGGCCTCTCTCCTGGAGGCCCTCAGTCAGACCCATTGTTGACATGTGGCAATACGCTCCTCGGGGCGCGTCTTGCTTGGGCCTCTCTCCTGGAGGCGCTCAGTCAGACCGAGTGCTGACATAAGGCAAGACGCTCCTCAGGGCGCGTCTTGCTGGGGCCTCTCTCCTGGAGGCGCTCAGTCAGACCCAGTGCTGACATGTGGCAAGACGCTCCTCGGGGCACGTCTTGCTTGGGCCTCTCTCCTGGAGGCCCTCAGTCAGACTGAGTAGTGACATGTGTCAAGACGCTCCTCGGGGTGCAGTCTTGCTTGGGCTTCTCTCCTGGAGGCCCTCAGTCAGACCCATTGTTGACATGTGGCAATACGCTCCTCGGGGCTCGTCTTGCTTGGGCCTCTCTCCTGGAGGCGCTCAGTCAGACCGAGTGATGACATAAGGCAAGACGCTCCTCGGGGCGCGTCTTACTGGGGCCTCTCTCCTGGAGGCGCTCAGTCAGACCCAGTGCTGACATGTGGCAAGACGCTCCTCGGGGCGCGTCTTGCTTGGGCCTCTCTCCTGGAGGTCCTCAGTCAGACTGAGTAGTGACATGTGTCAAGACGCTCCTAGGGTCGCAGTCTTGCTTGGGCTTCTCTCCTGGAGGCCCTCAGTCAGACCCATTGTTGACATGTGGCAAGACGCTCCTCGGGGCGCGTCTTGCTTGGGCTTCTCTCCTGGAGGCGCTCAGACAGACCCAGTGTTGACATGTGACAAGACGCTCCTCGGGGCGCGTCTTGCTTGGGCCTCTCTCCTGGAGGCGCTCAGTCAGAACCAGAGGTGACATGTGGCAAGACGCTCCTCCGGGCGCATCTTGCTTGGGCCTCTCTCCTGGAGGCCCTCAGTCAGACCCATTGTTGACATGTGGCAAGACGCTCCTCGGGGCGCGTCTTGCTTGGGCCTCTCTCCAGGAGGCGCTCAGTCAGACCCAGTGTTGACATGTGGCAAGACGCTCCTCGGGGCGCGTCTTTCTTGGGCCTCTCTCCTGGAGGCGCTCAGTCAGACCCAGTGGTGACACGTGGAAAGACGCTCCTCGGGGCGCGTCTTGCTTGGGCCTCTCTCCTGGAGGCGCTCAGTCAGACCCAGTGTTGACACGTGGCAAGACGCTCCTCGGGGCGCGTCTTGCTTGGGCCTCTCTCCTGGAGGCGCTCAGTCAGACCCAGTGTTGGCATGTGGCACGACACTCCTCGGGGCGCGTCTTGGTTGGGCCTCTCTCCTGGAGGCGCTCATTCAGACCCAGTGGTGACATGTGGCAAGACGCTCCTCGGGGCGAGTATTGCTTGGGCCTCTCTCCTGAATGCCCTCTGTCAGACCGAGTATTGACATGTGGCAAGACACTCCTCGGGGCGCGTCTTGCTTGGGCTTCTCTCATGGAGGCCCTCAGTCCGACCCAGTGTTGACATGTGCCAAGACGCTCCTCGGGGCGTGTCTTGCTTGGGACTCTCTCCTGGAGGCGCTCAGTCAGACCCCGTGTTGACATGTGGCAAGACGTTCCTCTGGGCACGTCTTGCTTGGGCCTCTCTCCTGGAGGCGCTCAGTCAGACCGAGTAGTGACATGTGGCAAGACGCTCCTCGGGGCGCATCTTGCTTGGGCCTCTCTCCTGGAGGCCCACAGTCAGACCCAGTGGTGACACGTGGAAAGACGCTCCTCGGGGCGCGTCTTGCTTGGGCCTATCTCCTGGAGGCGCTCAGTCAGACCCAGTGTTGACACGTGGCAAGACGCTCCTCGGGGCGCGTCTTGCTTGGGCCTCTCCCCTGGAGGCGCTCAGTCAGACCCAGTGTTGGCATGTGGCAAGACACTCCTCGGGGCGCGTCTTGGTTGGGCCTCTCTCCTGGAGGCGCTCATTCAGACCCAGTGGTGACATGTGGCAAGACGCTCCTCGGGGCGAGTATTGCTTGGGCCTCTCTCCTGAATGCCCTCTGTCAGACCGAGTGTTGACATGTGGCAAGACACTCCTCGGGGCGCGTCTTGCTTGGGCTTCTCTCATGGAGGCCCTCAGTCCGACCCAGTGTTGACATGTGTCAAGACGCTCCTCGGGGCGTGTCTTGCTTGGGCCTCTCTCCTGGAGGCGCTCAGTCAGACCCTGTGTTGACATGTGGCAAGACGCTCCTCTGGGCACGTCTTGCTTGTGCCTCTCTCCTGGAGGCGCTCAGTCAGACCGAGTAGTGACATGTGGCAAGACGCTCCTCGGGGCGCGTCTTGCTTGGACCTCCCTCCTGGAGGCGCTCAGTCAGACCGAGTAGTGACATGTGGCAAGACGCTCCTCGGGGCGCATCTTGCTTGGACCTCTCTCCTGGAGGCGCTCAGTTAGACCGAGTAGTGACAAGTGGCAAGACGCTCCTCGGGGCGCGTCTTGCTGGGGCCTCTCTCCTGGAGGTGCTCAATCAGACCCAGTGGTGACACATGGCAAGACGCTCCTCGGGGCGCGTCGTGCTTGGGCCTCTCTCCTGGAGGACCTCAGTCAGACCCAGTGGTGACACGTGGCAAGACGCTCCTCGGGGCGCATCTTGCTTGGGCCTCTCTCCTCGAGGCGCTAAGTCAGACCCAGTGTTGACACGTCGCAAGACGCTCCTCGGGGAGCGTCTTGCTTGGGCCTCTCTCCTGGAGGCCCTCAGTCAGACCCATTGTTGACATGTGGCAAGACGCTCCTCGGGGCGCGTATTGCTTGGGCCTCTCTCCTGGATGCCCTCTGTCAGACCCAGTGTTGACATGTGGCAAGACTCTCCTCGGGGCCCGTCTTGCTTGGGCTTCTCTCATGGAGGCCCTCAGTCAGACCCAGTGTTGACAAGTGTCATGACGCTCCTCGGGGCGTGTCTTGCTTGGGCCTCTCTCCTGGAGGCGCTCAGTCAGACCCAGTGTTGACATGTGGCAAGACGCTCATCTAGGCGCTTCTTGCTTGGGCTTCTCTCCTGGAGGCCCTCAGTCAGACCCATTGTTGACATGTGGCAAGACGCTCCTCGGGGCACGTCTTGCTTGGGCCTCTCTCCTGGAGGCGCTCAGTCAGACCGAGTAGTGACATGTGGGAAGACGCTCCTCGGGGCGCGTCTTGCTGGGGCTTCTCTCATGGAGGCACTCAGTCAGACCCAGTGTTGACATGTGGAAAGACGCTCCTCGGGGCGCGTGTTGCTTGGACCTCTCTCCTTGAGGCGCTCAGTCAGACCGAGTAGTGACATGTGGCAAGACACTCCTCGGGGCGCGTCTTGCTTGGGCCTCTCTCCTGGAGGCGCTCAGTCAGACCCAGTGCTGACATGTGGCAAGAAGCTCCTCAGGGCGCGTCTTGCTTGGGCTTCTCTCCTGGAGGCCCTCAGTAAGACCCATTGTTGACATGTGGCAAGACGCTCCTTGGGGCGCGTCTTGCTTGGGCCTCTCTCCAGAAGGCCCTCAATCAGACCCAGTGTTGACACGTGGCAAGACGGTCCTCGGGGTGCGTCTTGATTGGGCCTCTCTCCTGGAGGCGCTCAGTCAGACTGAGTAGTGACATGTGGCCTGACGCTCCTCGGGGCGCGTGTTGCTTGGGCCTCTCTCCTGGAGGCGCTCAGTCAGACCAAGTGGTGACATGTGGCAAGACGCTCCTCGGGGCGCTTCTTGCTTTGGCCTCTCTCCTGGAGGCGCTCAGTCAGACCGAGTGCTGACATGTGGCAAGACGCTCCTCGGGCCGCGTGTTGCTTGGGCTTCTCTCCTGGAGGCCCTCAGTCAGACCCATTGTTGACATGTGGCAAGACGCTCCTCGGGGCGCGTCTTGCTTGGGCCTCTCTCCTGGAGGCGCTCAGTCAGACCGAGTGCTGACATGTGGAAAGATGCTCCTCGGGGCGCGTCTTGTTTGGGCTTCTCTCCTGGAGGCGCTCAGAAAGACCCAGTGTTGACATGTGACAAGACGCTCCTCGGGGCGCGTCTTGCTTGGGCCTCTCTCCTGGAGGCGCTCAGTCAGACCCAGTGGTGACATGTGGCAAGACACTCCTCGGGGCGCGTCTTGCTTGGGCCTCTCTCCTGGAGGCCCTCTGTCAGACCGAGTGTTGACATGTGGCAAGACTCTCCTCGGGGCGCGTCTTGCTTGGGCTTCTCTCATGGAGGCCCTCAGTCAGACCCAGTGTTGACATGTGTCAAGACGCTCCTCGGGGCGTGTCTTGCTTGGGCCTCTCTCCTGGAGGCGCTCAGTCAGACCCAGTGTTGACATGTGGCAAGACGCTCCTCGGGGCGCGTCTTGCTTGGGCTTCTCTCCTGGAGGCCCTCAGTCAGACCCATTGTTGACATGTGGCAAGACGCTCCTCGGGGCACGTCTTGCTTGGGCCTCTCTCCTGGAGGCGCTCAAACAGACCGAGTAGTGACATGTGGCAAGACGCTCCTCGGGGCGCGTCTTGCTGGGGCTTCTCTCATGGAGGCACTCAGTCAGACCCAGTGTTGACATGTGGCAAGACGCTCCTCGGGGCGCGTCTTGCTTGGACCTCTCTCCCTGAGGCGCTCAGTCAGACCCAGTGTTGACATTTGGCAAGACACTCCTCGGGGCACGTCTTGCTTGGGCCTCTCTCATGGAGGCCCTCTGTCAGACCGATTGCTGACATGTGGCAAGACGCTCCTCGGGCCGCGTGTTGCTTGGGCTTCTCTCCTGGAGGCCCTCAGTCAGACCCATTGTTGACATGTGGCAAGACGCTCCTCGGGGCGCGTCTTGCTTGGGCCTCTCTCCTGGAGGCGCTCAGTAAGACCCAGTGGTGAAATGTGTCAAGACGCTCCTCGGGGCGCGTCTTGCTTGGGCTTCTCTCCTGGAGGCCCTCAGTCAGACCCATTGTTGACATGTGGCAAGACGCTCCTCGGGGCACGTCTTGCTTGGACCTCTCTCCCTGAGGCGCTCAGTCAGACCCAGTGTTGACATTTGGCAAGACACTCCTCGGGGCGCGTCTTGCTTGGGCCTCTCTCATGGAGGCCCTCTGTCAGACCGATTGCTGACATGTGGCAAGAAGCTCCTCGGGGCGCGTCTTGCTTGGGCTTCTCTCCTGGAGGCTCTCAGTAAGAACCATTGTTGACATGTGGCAAGACGCTCCTCGGGGCGCGTATTGCTTGGGCCTCTCTCCTGGATGCCCTCTGTCAGACCCAGTGTTGACATGTGGCAAGACTCTCCTCGGGGCCCGTCTTGCTTGGGCTTCTCTCATGGAGGCCCTCAGTCAGACCCAGTGTTGACATGTGTCATGACGCTCCTCGGGGCGTGTCTTGCTTGGGCCTCTCTCCTGGAGGCGCTCAGTCAGACCCAGTGTTGACATGTGGCAAGACGCTCCTCTAGGCGCTTCTTGCTTGGGCTTCTCTCCTGGAGGCCCTCAGTCAGACCCATTGTTTACATGTGGCAAGACGCTCCTCGGGGCACGTCTTGCTTGGGCCTCTCTCCTGGAGGCGCTCAGTCAGACCGAGTAGTGACATGTGGCAAGACGCTCCTCGGGGCGCGTCTTGCTGGGGCTTCTCTCATGGAGGCACTCAGTCAGACCCAGTGTTGACATGTGGAAAGACGCTCCTCGGGGCGCGTGTTGCTTGGACCTCTCTCCTTGAGGCGCTCAGTCAGACCGAGTAGTGACATGTGGCAAGACGCTCCTCGGGGCGCATCTTGCTTGGGCCTCTCTCCTGGAGGCGCTCAGTCAGACCCAGTGCTGACATGTGGCAAGAAGCTCCTCGGGGCGCGTCTTGCTTGGGCCTCTCTCCAGAAGGCCCTCAATCAGACCCAGTGTTGACACGTGGCAAGACGGTCCTCGGGGTGCGTCTTGCTTGGGCCTCTCTCCTGGAGGCGCTCAGTCAGACTGAGTAGTGACATGTGGCCAGACGCTCTTCGGGGCGCGTGTTGCTTGGGCCTCTCTCCTGGAGGCGCTCAGTCAGACCAAGTGGTGACATGTGGCAAGACACTCCTCGGGGCGCGTCTTGCTTGGGCCTCTCTCCTGGAGGCCCTCTGTCAGACCCAGTGTTGACATGTGTCAAGACGCTCCTCGGGGCGCGTCTTGCTTGGGCTTCTCTCCTGGAGGCCCTCAGTCAGACCCATTGTTGACATGTGGCAAGACGCTCCTCGGGGCGCTTCTTGCTTTGGCCTCTCTCCTGGAGGCGCTCAGTCAGACCGAGTGCTGACATGTGGCAAGACGCTCCTCGGGCCGCGTGTTGCTTGGGCTTCTCTCCTGGAGGCCCTCAGTCAGACCCATTGTTGACATGTGGCAAGACGCTCCTCGGGGCGCGTCTTGCTTGGGCCTCTCTCCTGGAGGCGCTCAGTCAGACCGAGTGCTGACATGTGGAAAGACGCTCCTCGGGGCGCGTCTTGTTTGGGCTTCTCTCCTGGAGGCGCTCAGAAAGACCCAGTGTTGACATGTGACAAGACGCTCCTCGGGGCGCGTCTTGCTTGGGCCTCTCTCCTGGAGGCGCTCAGTCAGACCCAGTGGTGACATGTGGCAAGACACTCCTCGGGGCGCGTCTTGCTTGGGCCTCTCTCCTGGAGGCCCTCTGTCAGACCGAGTGTTGACATGTGGCAAGACTCTCCTCGGGGCGCGTCTTGCTTGGGCTTCTCTCATGGAGGCCCTCAGTCAGACCCAGTGTTGACATGTGTCAAGACGCTCCTCGGGGCGTGTCTTGCTTGGGCCTCTCTCCTGGAGGCGCTCAGTCTGACCCAGTGTTGACATGTGGCAAGACGCTCCTCGGGGCACGTCTTGCTTGGGCTTCTCTCCTGGAGGCCCTCAGTCAGACCCATTGTTGACATGTGGCAAGACGCTCCTCGGGGCACGTCTTGCTTGGGCCTCTCTCCTGGAGACGCTCAAACAGACCGAGTAGTGACATGTGGCAAGACGCTCCTCGGGGCGCGTCTTGCTGGGGCTTCTCTCATGGAGGCACTCAGTCAGACCCTTTGTTGACATGTGGCAAGACGCTCCTCGGGGCGCGTCTTGCTTGGGCTTCTCTCCTGGAGGCCCTCTGTCAGACCGAGTGTTGACATGTGGCAAGACTCTCCTCGGGGCGCGTCTTGCTGGGGCTTCTCTCATGGAGGCACTCAGTCAGACCCGAGTATTGACATGTGGCAAGACACTCCTCGGGGCGCGTCTTGCTTGGGCTTCTCTCATGGAGGCCCTCAGTCCGACCCAGTGTTGACATGTGCCAAGACGCTCCTCGGGGCGTGTCTTGCTTGGGACTCTCTCCTGGAGGCGCTCAGTCAGACCCCGTGTTGACATGTGGCAAGACGTTCCTCTGGGCACGTCTTGCTTGGGCCTCTCTCCTGGAGGCGCTCAGTCAGACCGAGTAGTGACATGTGGCAAGACGCTCCTCGGGGCGCATCTTGCTTGGGCCTCTCTCCTGGAGGCCCACAGTCAGACCCAGTGGTGACACGTGGAAAGACGCTCCTCGGGGCGCGTCTTGCTTGGGCCTATCTCCTGGAGGCGCTCAGTCAGACCCAGTGTTGACACGTGGCAAGACGCTCCTCGGGGCGCGTCTTGCTTGGGCCTCTCCCCTGGAGGCGCTCAGTCAGACCCAGTGTTGGCATGTGGCAAGACACTCCTCGGGGCGCGTCTTGGTTGGGCCTCTCTCCTGGAGGCGCTCATTCAGACCCAGTGGTGACATGTGGCAAGACGCTCCTCGGGGCGAGTATTGCTTGGGCCTCTCTCCTGAATGCCCTCTGTCAGACCGAGTGTTGACATGTGGCAAGACACTCCTCGGGGCGCGTCTTGCTTGGGCTTCTCTCATGGAGGCCCTCAGTCCGACCCAGTGTTGACATGTGTCAAGACGCTCCTCGGGGCGTGTCTTGCTTGGGCCTCTCTCCTGGAGGCGCTCAGTCAGACCCTGTGTTGACATGTGGCAAGACGCTCCTCTGGGCACGTCTTGCTTGTGCCTCTCTCCTGGAGGCGCTCAGTCAGACCGAGTAGTGACATGTGGCAAGACGCTCCTCGGGGCGCGTCTTGCTTGGACCTCCCTCCTGGAGGCGCTCAGTCAGACCGAGTAGTGACATGTGGCAAGACGCTCCTCGGGGCGCATCTTGCTTGGACCTCTCTCCTGGAGGCGCTCAGTTAGACCGAGTAGTGACAAGTGGCAAGACGCTCCTCGGGGCGCGTCTTGCTGGGGCCTCTCTCCTGGAGGTGCTCAATCAGACCCAGTGGTGACACATGGCAAGACGCTCCTCGGGGCGCGTCGTGCTTGGGCCTCTCTCCTGGAGGACCTCAGTCAGACCCAGTGGTGACACGTGGCAAGACGCTCCTCGGGGCGCATCTTGCTTGGGCCTCTCTCCTCGAGGCGCTAAGTCAGACCCAGTGTTGACACGTCGCAAGACGCTCCTCGGGGAGCGTCTTGCTTGGGCCTCTCTCCTGGAGGCCCTCAGTCAGACCCATTGTTGACATGTGGCAAGACGCTCCTCGGGGCGCGTATTGCTTGGGCCTCTCTCCTGGATGCCCTCTGTCAGACCCAGTGTTGACATGTGGCAAGACTCTCCTCGGGGCCCGTCTTGCTTGGGCTTCTCTCATGGAGGCCCTCAGTCAGACCCAGTGTTGACAAGTGTCATGACGCTCCTCGGGGCGTGTCTTGCTTGGGCCTCTCTCCTGGAGGCGCTCAGTCAGACCCAGTGTTGACATGTGGCAAGACGCTCATCTAGGCGCTTCTTGCTTGGGCTTCTCTCCTGGAGGCCCTCAGTCAGACCCATTGTTGACATGTGGCAAGACGCTCCTCGGGGCACGTCTTGCTTGGGCCTCTCTCCTGGAGGCGCTCAGTCAGACCGAGTAGTGACATGTGGGAAGACGCTCCTCGGGGCGCGTCTTGCTGGGGCTTCTCTCATGGAGGCACTCAGTCAGACCCAGTGTTGACATGTGGAAAGACGCTCCTCGGGGCGCGTGTTGCTTGGACCTCTCTCCTTGAGGCGCTCAGTCAGACCGAGTAGTGACATGTGGCAAGACACTCCTCGGGGCGCGTCTTGCTTGGGCCTCTCTCCTGGAGGCGCTCAGTCAGACCCAGTGCTGACATGTCGCAAGAAGCTCCTCAGGGCGCGTCTTGCTTGGGCTTCTCTCCTGGAGGCCCTCAGTAAGACCCATTGTTGACATGTGGCAAGACGCTCCTTGGGGCGCGTCTTGCTTGGGCCTCTCTCCAGAAGGCCCTCAATCAGACCCAGTGTTGACACGTGGCAAGACGGTCCTCGGGGTGCGTCTTGATTGGGCCTCTCTCCTGGAGGCGCTCAGTCAGACTGAGTAGTGACATGTGGCCTGACGCTCCTCGGGGCGCGTGTTGCTTGGGCCTCTCTCCTGGAGGCGCTCAGTCAGACCAAGTGGTGACATGTGGCAAGACGCTCCTCGGGGCGCTTCTTGCTTTGGCCTCTCTCCTGGAGGCGCTCAGTCAGACCGAGTGCTGACATGTGGCAAGACGCTCCTCGGGCCGCGTGTTGCTTGGGCTTCTCTCCTGGAGGCCCTCAGTCAGACCCATTGTTGACATGTGGCAAGACGCTCCTCGGGGCGCGTCTTGCTTGGGCCTCTCTCCTGGAGGCGCTCAGTCAGACCGAGTGCTGACATGTGGAAAGATGCTCCTCGGGGCGCGTCTTGTTTGGGCTTCTCTCCTGGAGGCGCTCAGAAAGACCCAGTGTTGACATGTGACAAGACGCTCCTCGGGGCGCGTCTTGCTTGGGCCTCTCTCCTGGAGGCGCTCAGTCAGACCCAGTGGTGACATGTGGCAAGACACTCCTCGGGGCGCGTCTTGCTTGGGCCTCTCTCCTGGAGGCCCTCTGTCAGACCGAGTGTTGACATGTGGCAAGACTCTCCTCGGGGCGCGTCTTGCTTGGGCTTCTCTCATGGAGGCCCTCAGTCAGACCCAGTGTTGACATGTGTCAAGACGCTCCTCGGGGCGTGTCTTGCTTGGGCCTCTCTCCTGGAGGCGCTCAGTCAGACCCAGTGTTGACATGTGGCAAGACGCTCCTCGGGGCGCGTCTTGCTTGGGCTTCTCTCCTGGAGGCCCTCAGTCAGACCCATTGTTGACATGTGGCAAGACGCTCCTCGGGGCACGTCTTGCTTGGGCCTCTCTCCTGGAGGCGCTCAAACAGACCGAGTAGTGACATGTGGCAAGACGCTCCTCGGGGCGCGTCTTGCTGGGGCTTCTCTCATGGAGGCACTCAGTCAGACCCAGTGTTGACATGTGGCAAGACGCTCCTCGGGGCGCGTCTTGCTTGGACCTCTCTCCCTGAGGCGCTCAGTCAGACCCAGTGTTGACATTTGGCAAGACACTCCTCGGGGCACGTCTTGCTTGGGCCTCTCTCATGGAGGCCCTCTGTCAGACCGATTGCTGACATGTGGCAAGACGCTCCTCGGGCCGCGTGTTGCTTGGGCTTCTCTCCTGGAGGCCCTCAGTCAGACCCATTGTTGACATGTGGCAAGACGCTCCTCGGGGCGCGTCTTGCTTGGGCCTCTCTCCTGGAGGCGCTCAGTAAGACCCAGTGGTGACATGTGTCAAGACGCTCCTCGGGGCGCGTCTTGCTTGGGCTTCTCTCCTGGAGGCCCTCAGTCAGACCCATTGTTGACATGTGGCAAGACGCTCCTCGGGGCACGTCTTGCTTGGACCTCTCTCCCTGAGGCGCTCAGTCAGACCCAGTGTTGACATTTGGCAAGACACTCCTCGGGGCGCGTCTTGCTTGGGCCTCTCTCATGGAGGCTCTCAGTAAGAACCATTGTTGACATGTGGCAAGACGCTCCTCGGGGCGCGTATTGCTTGGGCCTCTCTCCTGGATGCCCTCTGTCAGACCCAGTGTTGACATGTGGCAAGACTCTCCTCGGGGCCCGTCTTGCTTGGGCTTCTCTCATGGAGGCCCTCAGTCAGACCCAGTGTTGACATGTGTCATGACGCTCCTCGGGGCGTGTCTTGCTTGGGCTTCTCTCCTGGAGGCTCTCAGTAAGAACCATTGTTGACATGTGGCAAGACGCTCCTCGGGGCGCGTATTGCTTGGGCCTCTCTCCTGGATGCCCTCTGTCAGACCCAGTGTTGACATGTGGCAAGACTCTCCTCGGGGCCCGTCTTGCTTGGGCTTCTCTCATGGAGGCCCTCAGTCAGACCCAGTGTTGACATGTGTCATGACGCTCCTCGGGGCGTGTCTTGCTTGGGCCTCTCTCCTGGAGGCGCTCAGTCAGACCCAGTGTTGACATGTGGCAAGACGCTCCTCTAGGCGCTTCTTGCTTGGGCTTCTCTCCTGGAGGCCCTCAGTCAGACCCATTGTTTACATGTGGCAAGACGCTCCTCGGGGCACGTCTTGCTTGGGCCTCTCTCCTGGAGGCGCTCAGTCAGACCGAGTAGTGACATGTGGCAAGACGCTCCTCGGGGCGCGTCTTGCTGGGGCTTCTCTCATGGAGGCACTCAGTCAGACCCAGTGTTGACATGTGGAAAGACGCTCCTCGGGGCGCGTGTTGCTTGGACCTCTCTCCTTGAGGCGCTCAGTCAGACCGAGTAGTGACATGTGGCAAGACGCTCCTCGGGGCGCATCTTGCTTGGGCCTCTCTCCTGGAGGCGCTCAGTCAGACCCAGTGCTGACATGTGGCAAGAAGCTCCTCGGGGCGCGTCTTGCTTGGGCCTCTCTCCAGAAGGCCCTCAATCAGACCCAGTGTTGACACGTGGCAAGACGGTCCTCGGGGTGCGTCTTGCTTGGGCCTCTCTCCTGGAGGCGCTCAGTCAGACTGAGTAGTGACATGTGGCCAGACGCTCTTCGGGGCGCGTGTTGCTTGGGCCTCTCTCCTGGAGGCGCTCAGTCAGACCAAGTGGTGACATGTGGCAAGACACTCCTCGGGGCGCGTCTTGCTTGGGCCTCTCTCCTGGAGGCCCTCTGTCAGACCCAGTGTTGACATGTGTCAAGACGCTCCTCGGGGCGCGTCTTGCTTGGGCTTCTCTCCTGGAGGCCCTCAGTCAGACCCATTGTTGACATGTGGCAAGACGCTCCTCGGGGCGCTTCTTGCTTTGGCCTCTCTCCTGGAGGCGCTCAGTCAGACCGAGTGCTGACATGTGGCAAGACGCTCCTCGGGCCGCGTGTTGCTTGGGCTTCTCTCCTGGAGGCCCTCAGTCAGACCCATTGTTGACATGTGGCAAGACGCTCCTCGGGGCGCGTCTTGCTTGGGCCTCTCTCCTGGAGGCGCTCAGTCAGACCGAGTGCTGACATGTGGAAAGACGCTCCTCGGGGCGCGTCTTGTTTGGGCTTCTCTCCTGGAGGCGCTCAGAAAGACCCAGTGTTGACATGTGACAAGACGCTCCTCGGGGCGCGTCTTGCTTGGGCCTCTCTCCTGGAGGCGCTCAGTCAGACCCAGTGGTGACATGTGGCAAGACACTCCTCGGGGCGCGTCTTGCTTGGGCCTCTCTCCTGGAGGCCCTCTGTCAGACCGAGTGTTGACATGTGGCAAGACTCTCCTCGGGGCGCGTCTTGCTTGGGCTTCTCTCATGGAGGCCCTCAGTCAGACCCAGTGTTGACATGTGTCAAGACGCTCCTCGGGGCGTGTCTTGCTTGGGCCTCTCTCCTGGAGGCGCTCAGTCTGACCCAGTGTTGACATGTGGCAAGACGCTCCTCGGGGCACGTCTTGCTTGGGCTTCTCTCCTGGAGGCCCTCAGTCAGACCCATTGTTGACATGTGGCAAGACGCTCCTCGGGGCACGTCTTGCTTGGGCCTCTCTCCTGGAGACGCTCAAACAGACCGAGTAGTGACATGTGGCAAGACGCTCCTCGGGGCGCGTCTTGCTGGGGCTTCTCTCATGGAGGCACTCAGTCAGACCCTTTGTTGACATGTGGCAAGACGCTCCTCGGGGCGCGTCTTGCTTGGACCTCTCTCCCTGAGGCGCTCAGTCAGACCCAGTGTTGACATTTGGCAAGACACTCCTCGGGGCGCGTCTTGCTTGGGCCTCTCTCATGGAGGCCCTCTGTCAGACTGATTCCTGACATGTGGCAAGACGCTCCTCGGGCCGCGTGTTGCTTGGGCTTCTCTCCTGGAGGCCCTCAGTCAGACCCATTGTTGACAAGTGGCAAGACGCTCCTCGGGGCGCGTCTTGCTTGGGCCTCTCTCCTGGAGGCGCTCAGTCAGACCGTGTGCTGACATGTGGAAAGACGCTCCTCGGGGCGCGTCTTGCTTGGGCTTCTCTCCTGGAGGCGCTCAGAAAGACCCAGTGTTGACATGTGTCAAGACGCTCCTCGGGGCGCGTCTTGCTTGGGCTTCTCTCCTGGAGGCCCTCAGTCAGACCCATTTTTGACATGTGGCAAGACGCTCCTCGGGGCACGTCTTGCTTGGACCTCTCTCCCTGAGGCGCTCAGTCAGACCCAGTGTTGACATTTGGCAAGACACTCCTCGGGGCGCGTCTTGCTTGGGCCTCTCTCATGGAGGCCCTCTGTCAGACCGATTGATGACATGTCGCAAGAAGCTCCTCGGGGCGCGTCTTGCTTGGGCTTCTCTCCTGGAGGCTCTCAGTAAGAACCATTGTTGACATGAGGCAAGACGCTCCTCGGGGCGCGTCTTGCTTGGGCCTCTCTCCAGAAGGCCCTCGATAAGACCCAGTGTTGACACGTGGCAAGACGCTCCTCGGGGCGCGTCTTACTTGGGCCTCTCTCCTGGAGGCGCTCAGTCAGACTGAGTAGTGGCATGTGGCCTGACGCTCCTCGGGGCGCGTGTTGCTTGGGACTCTCTCCTGGAGGCGCTCAGTCAGACCAAGTGGTGACATGTGGCAAGACACTCCTCGGGGCGCATCTTGCTTTGGCCTCTCTCCTGGAGGCGCTCAGTCAGACCGAGTGCTGACATGTGGCAAGACGCTCCTCGGGCCGCGTGTTGCTTGGGCTTCTCTCCTGGAGGCCCTCAGTCAGACCCATTGTTGACATGTGGCAAGACGCTCCTCGGGGCGCGTCTTGCTTGGGCCTCTCTCCTGGAGGCGCTCAGTCAGACCGAGTGCTGACATGTGGAAAGACGCTCCTCGGGGCGCGTCTTGTTTGGGCTTCTCTCCTGGAGGCGCTCAGAAAGACCCAGTGTTGACATGTGACAAGACGCTCCTCGGGGCGCGTCTTGCTTGGGCCTCTCTCCTGGAGGCGCTCAGTCAGACCCAGTGGTGACATGTGGCAAGACACTCCTCGGGGCGCGTCTTGCTTGGGCCTCTCTCCTGGAGGCCCTCTGTCAGACCGAGTGTTGACATGTGGCAAGACTCTCCTCGGGGCGCGTCTTGCTTGGGCTTCTCTCATGGAGGCCCTCAGTCAGACCCAGTGTTGACATGTGTCAAGACGCTCCTCGGGGCGTGTCTTGCTTGGGCCTCTCTCCTGGAGGCGCTCAGTCTGACCCAGTGTTGACATGTGGCAAGACGCTCCTCGGGGCACGTCTTGCTTGGGCTTCTCTCCTGGAGGCCCTCAGTCAGACCCATTGTTGACATGTGGCAAGACGCTCCTCGGGGCACGTCTTGCTTGGGCCTCTCTCCTGGAGACGCTCAAACAGACCGAGTAGTGACATGTGGCAAGACGCTCCTCGGGGCGCGTCTTGCTGGGGCTTCTCTCATGGAGGCACTCAGTCAGACCCTTTGTTGACATGTGGCAAGACGCTCCTCGGGGCGCGTCTTGCTTGGACCTCTCTCCCTGAGGCGCTCAGTCAGACCCAGTGTTGACATTTGGCAAGACACTCCTCGGGGCGCGTCTTGCTTGGGCCTCTCTCATGGAGGCCCTCTGTCAGACTGATTCCTGACATGTGGCAAGACGCTCCTCGGGCCGCGTGTTGCTTGGGCTTCTCTCCTGGAGGCCCTCAGTCAGACCCATTGTTGACATGTGGCAAGACGCTCCTCGGGGCGCGTCTTGCTTGGGCCTCTCTCCTGGAGGCGCTCAGTCAGACCGTGTGCTGACATGTGGAAAGACGCTCCTCGGGGCGCGTCTTGCTTGGGCTTCTCTCCTGGAGGCGCTCAGAAAGACCCAGTGTTGACATGTGTCAAGACGCTCCTCGGGGCGCGTCTTGCTTGGGCTTCTCTCCTGGAGGCCCTCAGTCAGACCCATTTTTGACATGTGGCAAGACGCTCCTCGGGGCACGTCTTGCTTGGACCTCTCTCCCTGAGGCGCTCAGTCAGACCCAGTGTTGACATTTGGCAAGACACTCCTCGGGGCGCGTCTTGCTTGGGCCTCTCTCATGGAGGCCCTCTGTCAGACCGATTGATGACATGTCGCAAGAAGCTCCTCGGGGCGCGTCTTGCTTGGGCTTCTCTCCTGGAGGCTCTCAGTAAGAACCATTGTTGACATGAGGCAAGACGCTCCTCGGGGCGCGTCTTGCTTGGGCCTCTCTCCAGAAGGCCCTCGATAAGACCCAGTGTTGACACGTGGCAAGACGCTCCTCGGGGCGCGTCTTACTTGGGCCTCTCTCCTGGAGGCGCTCAGTCAGACTGAGTAGTGGCATGTGGCCTGACGCTCCTCGGGGCGCGTGTTGCTTGGGACTCTCTCCTGGAGGCGCTCAGTCAGACCAAGTGGTGACATGTGGCAAGACACTCCTCGGGGCGCATCTTGCTTGGGCCTCTCTCATGGAGGCCCTCTGTCAGACCCAGTGTTGACATGTGGCAAGACACTTCTCGGGGCGCGTCTTGCTTGGGCCTCTCTCATGGAGGCCCTCTGTCAGACCCAGTGTTGACATGTGTCAAGACGCTCCTCGGGGCGCGTCTTGCTTTGGCCTCTCTCCTGGAGGCGCTCAGTCAGACCGAGTGCTGACATGTGGAAAGAAGCTCCTCGGGGCGCGTCTTGCTTGGGCTTCTCTCCTGGAGGCCCTCAGTAAGACCCATTGTTGACATGTGGCAAGACGCTCCTCGGGGCGCTTCTTGCTTGGGCCTCTCTCCAGAAGGCCCTCAATTAAACCCAGTGTTGACACGTGGCAAGACGCTCCTCGGGGCGCGTCTTGCTTGGGCCTCTCTCCTGGAGGCGCTCAGTCAGACTGAGTAGTGACATGTGGCCTGACGCTCCTCGGGGCGCGTGTTGCTTGGGCCTCTCTCCTGGAGGCGCTCAGTCAGACCAAGTGGTGACATGTGGCAAGACACTCCTCGGGGCGAGTCTTGCTTGGGCCTCTCTCCTGGAGGCCCTCAGTCAGACCCATTGTTGACATGTGGCAAGACGCTCCTCGGGGCGAGTCTTGCTTGGGCCTCTCTCCTGGAGGCGCTCAGTCAGACCGAGTGCTGACATGTGGCAAGACGCTCCTCGGGCCGCGTGTTGCTTGGGCTTCTCTCCTGGAGGCCCTCAGTCAGACCCATTGTTGACATGTGGCAAGACACTCCTCGGGGGGCGTCTTGCTTGGGCCTCTCTCCTGGAGGTGCTCAGTCAGACCGAGTGCTGACATGTGGCAAGACGCTCCTCGGGGCGCGTCTTGCTTGGGCTTCTCTCCTGGAGGCGCTCAGAAAGACCCAGTGTTGACATGTGACAAGACGCTCCTCGGGGCGCGTCTTGCTTGGGCCTCTCTCCTGGAGGCGCTCAGTCAGACTGAGTAGTGACATGTGGCCTGACGCTCCTCGGGGCGCGTGTTGCTTGGGCCTCTCTCCTGGAGGCGCTCAGTCAGACCAAGTGGTGACATGTGGCAAGACACTCCTCGGGGCGAGTCTTGCTTGGGCCTCTCTCCTGGAGGCCCTCTGTCAGACCCAGTGTTGACATGTGTCAAGACGCTCCTCGGGGCGCGTCTTGCTTGGGCTTCTCTCCTGGAGGCCCTCAGTCAGACCCATTGTTGACATGTGGCAAGACGCTCCTCGGGGCGAGTCTTGCTTGGGCCTCTCTCCTGGAGGCGCTCAGTCAGACCGAGTGCTGACATGTGGCAAGACGCTCCTCGGGCCGCGTGTTGCTTGGGCTTCTCTCCTGGAGGCCCTCAGTCAGACCCATTGTTGACATGTGGCAAGACACTCCTCGGGGGGCGTCTTGCTTGGGCCTCTCTCCTGGAGGCGCTCAGTCAGACCGAGTGCTGACATGTGGCAAGACGCTCCTCGGGGCGCGTCTTGCTTGGGCTTCTCTCCTGGAGGCGCTCAGAAAGACCCAGTGTTGACATGTGACAAGACGCTCCTCGGGGCGCGTCTTGCTTGGGCCTCTCTCCTGGAGGCGCTCAGTCAGAACCAGAGGTGACATGTGGCAAGACGCTCCTCGGGGCGCGTCTTGCTTGGGCCTCTCTCCTGGAGGCCCTCTGTCAGACCCAGTGTTGACATGTGGCAAGACACTCCTCGGGGCGAGTCTTGCTTGGGCCTCTCTCCTGGAGGCCCTCTGTCAGACCCGGTGTTGACATGTGTCAAGACGCTCCTCGGGGCGCGTCTTGCTTGGGCCTCTCTCCTGGAGGCGCTCAGTCAGACCGAGTGCTGACATAAGGCAAGACGCTCCTCGGGGCGCGTATTGCTGGGGCCTCTCTCCTGGAGGCGCTCAGTCAGACTGAGTAGTGACATGTGTCAAGACGCTCCTCGGGGCGCGTCTTGCTTGGGCTTCTCTCCTGGAGGCCCTCAGTCAGACCCATTGTTGACATGTGGCAAGACGCTCCTCGGGGCGCGTCTTGCTTGGGCCTCTCTCCTGGAGGCGCTCAGTCAGACCGAGTGCTGACATGTGGCAAGACGCTCCTCGGGCCGCGTGTTGCTTGGGCTTCTCTCCTGGAGGCCCTCAGTCAGACCCATTGTTGACATGTGGCAAGACGCTCCTCGGGGCGCGTCTTGCTTGGGCCTCTCTCCTGGAGGCGCTCAGTCAGACCGAGTGCTGACATGTGGCAAGACGCTCCTCGGGGCGCGTCTTGCTTGGGCTTCTCTCCTGGAGGCGCTCAGAAAGACCCAGTGTTGACATGTGACAAGACGCTCCTCGGGGCGTGTCTTGCTTGGGCCTCTCTCCTGGAGGCGCTCAGTCAGAACCAGAGGTGACATGTGGCAAGACGCTCCTCGGGGCGCGTCTTGCTTGGGCCTCTCTCCTGGAGGCCCTCTGTCAGACCCAGTGTTGACATGTGGCAAGACGCTCCTCGGGGCGCGTCTTGCTTTGGCCTCTCTCCTGGAGGCGCTCAGTCAGACCGAGTGCTGACATAAGGCAAGACGCTCCTCGGGGCGCGTATTGCTGGGGCCTCTCTCCTGGAGGCGCTCAGTCAGACTGAGTAGTGACATGTGGCCTGACGCTCCTCGGGGCGCGGCTTGCTTGGGCCTCTCTCCTGGAGGCTCTCAGTCAGACCCAGTGGTGACATGTGGCAAGACACTCCTCGGGGCGCGTCTTGCTTGGGCCTCTCTCCTGGAGGCCCTCTGTCAGACCCAGTGTTGACACATGTCAAGACGCTCCTCGGGGCGCAGTCTTGCTTGGGCTTCTCTCCTGGAGGCCCTCAGTCAGACCCATTGTTGACATGTGGCAAGACGCTCCTCGGGGCGCGTCTTGCTTGGGCCTCTCTCCTGGAGGCGCTCAGTCAGACCGAGTGCTGACATGTGGACAGACGCTCCTCGGGCCGCGTGTTGCTTGGGCTTCTCTCCTGGAGGTCCTCAGTCAGACCCATTGTTGACATGTGGCAAGACGCTCCTCGGGGCGCATCTTGCTTGGGCCTCTCTCCTGGAGGCGCTCAGTCAGACCGAGTGCTGACATGTGGCAAGACTCTCCTCGGGGCGCGTCTTGCTTGGGCTTCTCTCCTGGAGGCGCTCAGAAAGACCCAGTGTTGACATGTGACAAGACGCTCCTCGGGGAGCGTCTTGCTTGGGCCTCTCTCCTGGAGGCGCTCAGTCAGAACCAGAGGTGAGATGTGGCAAGACGCTCCTCGGGGCGCGTCTTGCTTGGGCCTCTCTCCTGGAGGCCCTCTGTCAGACCCAGTGTTGACATGTGGCAAGACGCTCCTCCGGGCGCATCTTGCTTGGGCCTCTCTCCTGGAGGCCCTCAGTCAGACCCATTGTTGACATGTGGCAAGACGCTCCTCGGGGCGCGTCTTGCTTGGGCCTCTCTCCTGGAGGCGCTCAGTCAGACCCAGTGCTGACATGTGGCAAGAAGCTCCTCGGGGCGCGTCTTGCTTGGGCTTCTCTCCTGGAGGCCCTCAGTAAGACCCATTGTTGACATGTGGCAAGACGCTCCTCGGGGCACGTCTTGCTTGGGCCTCTCTCCAGAAGGCCGTCAATCAGACCCAGTGTTGACACGTGGCAAGACGCTCCTCGGGTTGCGTCTTGCTTGGGCCTCTCTCATGGAGGCCCTCTGTCAGACCCAGTGTTGACATGTGGCAAGACACTTCTCGGGGCGCGTCTTGCTTGGGCCTCTCTCATGGAGGCCCTCTGTCAGACCCAGTGTTGACATGTGTCAAGACGCTCCTCGGGGCGCGTCTTGCTTTGGCCTCTCTCCTGGAGGCGCTCAGTCAGACCGAGTGCTGACATGTGGAAAGAAGCTCCTCGGGGCGCGTCTTGCTTGGGCTTCTCTCCTGGAGGCCCTCAGTAAGACCCATTGTTGACATGTGGCAAGACGCTCCTCGGGGCGCTTCTTGCTTGGGCCTCTCTCCAAAAGGCCCTCAATTAGACCCAGTGTTGACACGTGGCAAGACGTTCCTCGGGGCGCGTCTTGCTTGGGCCTCTCTCCTGGAGGCGCTCAGTCAGACCGAGTAGTGACATGTGGCCTGACGCTCCTCGGGGCGCGTGTTGCTTGGGCCTCTCTCCTGGAGGCGCTCAGTCAGACCAAGTGGTGACATGTGGCAAGACACTCCTCGGGGCGCGTCTTGCTTGGGCCTCTCTCCTGGAGGCCCTCTGTCAGACCCAGTGTTGACATGTGTCAAGACGCTCCTCGGGGCGCGTCTTGCTTGGGCCTCTCTCCTGGAGGCCCTCTGTCAGACCCAGTGTTGACATGTGTCAAGACGCTCCTCGGGGCGCATCTTGCTTGGGCTTCTCTCCTGGAGGCCCTCAGTCAGACCCATTGTTGACATGTGGCAAGACGCTCCTCGGGGCGCGTCTTGCTTGGGCCTCTCTCCTGGAGGCGCTCAGTCAGACCGAGTGCTGACATGTGGCAAGACGCTCCTCGGGCCGTGTGTTGCTTGGGCTTCTCTCCTGGAGGCCCTCAGTCAGACCCATTGTTGACATGTTGCAAGACGGTCCTCGGGGCGCGTCTTGCTTGGGCCTCTCTCCTGGAGGCGCTCAGTCAGACCGAGTGCTGACATGTGGCAAGACGCTCCTCGGGGCGCGTCTTGCTTGGGCTTCTCTCCTGGAGGCGCTCAGAAAGACCCAGTGTTGACATGTGACAAGACGCTCCTCGGGGCGCGTCTTGCTTGGGCCTCTCTCCTGGAGGCGCTCAGTCAGAACCAGAGGTGACATGTGGCAAGACGCTCCTCGGGGCGCGTCTTGCTTGGGCCTCTCTCCTGGAGGCCCTCTGTCAGACCCAGTGTTGACATGTGGCAAGACGCTCCTCCGGGCGCATCTTGCTTGGGCCTCTCTCCTGGAGGCCCTCAGTCAGACCCATTGTTGACATGTGGCAAGACGCTCTTTGGGGCGCGTCTTGCTTGGGCCTCTCTCCTGGAGGCGCTCAGTCAGACCGAGTGCTGACATAAGGCAAGACGCTCCTCGGGGCGCGTATTGCTGTTGCCTCTCTCCTGGAGGCGCTCAGTCAGACTGAGTAGTGACATGTGGCCTGACGCTCCTCGGGGCGCAGCTTGCTTGGGCCTCTCTCCTGGAGGCTCTCAGTCAGACCCAGTGGTGACATGTGGCAAGACACTCCTCGGGGCGCGTCTTGCTTGGGTCTCTCTCCTGGAGGCCCTCTGTGAGACCCAGTGTTGACACATGTCAAGACGCTCCTCGGGGCGCAGACTTGCTTGGGCTTCTCTCCTGGAGGCCCTCAGTCAGACCCATTGTTGACATGTGGCAAGACGCTCCTCGGGGCGCGTCTTGCTTGGGCCTCTCTCCTGGAGGCGCTCAGTCAGACCGAGTGCTGACATGTGGCAAGACGCTCCTCGGGCTGCGTGTTGCTTGGGCTTCTCTCCTGGAGGTCCTCAGTCAGACACATTGTTGACATGTGGCAAGACGCTCCTCGGGGCGCGTCTTGCTTGGGCCTCTCTCCTGGAGGCGCTCAGTCAGACCGAGTGCTGACATGTGGCAAGACGCTCCTCGGGGCGCGTCTTGCTTGGGCTTCTCTCCTGGAGGCGCTCAGAAAGACCCAGTGTTGACATGTGACAAGACGCTCCTCGGGGCGCGTCTTGCTTGGGCCTCTCTCCTGGAGGCGCTCAGTCAGAACCAGAGGTGAGATGTGGCAAGACGCTCCTCGGGGGGCGTCTTGCTTGGGCCTCTCTCCTGGAGGCCCTCTGTCAGACCCAGTGTTGACATGTGGCAAGACGCTCCTCCGGGCGCATCTTGCTTGGGCCTCTCTCCTGGAGGCCCTCAGTCAGACCCATTGTTGACATGTGGCAAGACGCTCCTCGGGGCGCGTCTTGCTTGGGCCTCTCTCCTGGAGGCGTTCAGTCAGACCCAGTGCTGACATGTGGCAAGAAGCTCCTCGGGGCGCGTCTTGCTTGGGCTTCTCTCCTGGAGGCCCTCAGTAAGACCCATTATTGACATGTGGCAAGACGCTCCTCGGGGCGCGTCTTGCTTGGGCCTCTCTCCAGAAGGCCGTCAATCAGACCCAGTGTTGACACGTGGCAAGACGCTCCTCGGGTTGCGTCTTGCTTGGGCCTCTCTCCTGGAGGCGCTCAGTCAGACTGAGTAGTGACATGTGGCCTGACGCTCCTCGGGGCGCGTGTTGCTTGGGCCTTTCTCCTGGAGGCGCTCAGTCAGACCAAGTGGTGACATGTGGCAAGACACTCCTCGGGGCGCGTCTTGCTTGGGCCTCTCTCCTGGAGGCCCTCTGTCAGACCCAGTGTTGACATGTGTCAAGACGCTCCTCAGGGCGCGTCTTGCTTGGGCTTCTCTCCTGGAGGCCCTCAGTCAGACCCATTGTTGACATGTGGCAAGACGCTCCTCGGGGCGCGTCTTGCTTTGGCCTCTCTCCTGGAGGCGCTCAGTCAGACCGAGTGCTGACATGTGGCAAGACGCTCCTCGGGCCGCGTGTTGCTTGGGCTTCTCTCCTGGAGGCCCTCAGTCAGACCCATTGTTGACATGTGGCAAGACGCTCCTCGGGGCGCGTCTTGCTTGGGCCTCTCTCCTGGAGGCGCTCAGTCAGACCGAGTGTGACATGTGGAAAGACGCTCCTCGGGGCGCGTCTTGCTTGGGCTTCTCTCCTGGAGGCGCTCAGAAAGACCCAGTGTTGACATGTGACAAGACGCTCCTCGGGGCGCGTCTTGCTTGGGCCTCTCTCCTGGAGGCGCTCAGTCAGACCCAGTGGTGACATGTGTCAAGACGCTCCTCGGGGCGCGTCTTGCTTGGGCTTCTCTCCTGGAGGCCCTCAGTCAGACCCATTGTTGACATGTGGCAAGACGCTCCTCGGGGCGCGTCTTGCTTGGACCTCTCTCACTGAGGCGCTCAGTCAGACCGAGTGTGACATGTGGAAAGACGCTCCTCGGGGCGCGTCTTGCTTGGGCTTCTCTCCTGGAGGCCCTCTGTCAGACCGATTGCTGACATGTGGCAAGAAGCTCCTCGGGGCGCGTCTTGCTTGGGCTTCTCTCCTGGAGGCTCTCAGTAAGAACCATTGTTGACATGTGGCAAGACGCTCCTCGGGGCGCGTCTTGCTTGGGCCTCTCTCCAGAAGGCCCACAATAAGACCCAGTGTTGACACGTGGCAAGACGCTCCTCGGGGCTCGTCTTACTTGGGCCTCTCTCCTGGAGGCGCTCAGTCAGACTGAGTAGTGACATGTGGCCTGACGCTCCTCGGGGCCCGTGTTGCTTGGGCCTCTCTCCTGGAGGCGCTCAGTCAGACCAAGTGGTGACATGTGGCAAGACACTCCTCGGGGCGCGTCTTGCTTGGGCCTCTCTCATGGAGGCCCTCTGTCAGACCCAGTGTTGACATGTGGCAAGACACTCCTCGGGGCGCGTCTTGCTTGGGCCTCTCTCATGGAGGCCCTCTGTCAGACCCAGTGTTGACATGTGGCAAGACACTCCTCGGGGCGCGTCTTGCTTGGGCCTCTCTCATGGAGGCCCTCTGTCAGACCCAGTGTTGTCATGTGGCAAGACGCTCCTCGGGCCGCGTGTTGCTTGGGCTTCTCTCCTGGAGGCCCTCAGTCAGACCCATTGTTGACATGTGGCAAGACGCTCCTCGGGGCGCGTCTTGCTTGGGCTTCTCTCCTGGAGGCGCTCAGAAAGACCCAGTGTTGACATGTGACAAGACGCTCCTCGGGGCGCGTCTTGCTTGGGCCTCTCTCCTGGAGGCGCTCAGTCAGACCCAGTGGTGACATGTGGCAAGACACTCCTCGGGGCGCGTCTTGCTTGGGCCTCTCTCCTGGAGGCCCTTTGTCAGACCGAGTGTTGACATGTGGCAAGACTCTCCTCGGGGCGCGTCTTGCTTGGGCTTCTCTCATGGAGGCCCTCAGTCAGACCCAGTGTTGACATGTGTCAAGACGCTCCTCGGGGCGTGTCTTGCTTGGGCCTCTCTCTTGGAGGTCTCAGTCAGACCCAGTGTTGACATGTGGCAAGACGCTCCTCGGGGCGTGTCTTGCTTGGGCTTCTCTCCTGGAGGCGCTCAAACAGACCGAGTAGTGACATGTGGCAATACAGTCCTCGGGGCGCGTCTTGCTGGGGCTTCTCTCATGGAGGCACTCAGTCAGACCCAGTGTTGACATGTGGCAAGACGCTCCTCGGGGCGCGTCTTGCTTGGACCTCTCTCACTGAGGCGCTCAGTCAGACCGAGTAGTGACATGTGGCAAGACGCTCCTCGGGGCGTGTCTTGCTTGGGCCTCTCTCCAGAAGGCCCTCAATCAGACCCAGTGTTGACATGTGGCAAGACGCTCCTCGGGGCGCGTCTTGCTTGGGCCTCTCTCCTGGAGGCGCTCAGTCAGACTGTGTAGTGACATGTGGCCTGACGCTCCTCGGGGCGCGTCTTGCTTGGGCCTCTCTCCTGGAGGCGCTCAGTCAGACCCAGTGTTGACATGTGGCAAGACGCTCCTCGGGGCGCGTCTTGCTTGGGCTTCTCTCCTGGAGGCCCTCAGTCAGACCCATTGTTGACATGTGGCAAGACGCTCCTCGGGGCACGTCTTGCTTGGGCCTCTCTCCTGGAGGCGCTCAGTCAGACCGAGTAGTGACATGTGGCAAGACGCTCCTCGGGGCGCGTCTTGCTTGGACCTCTCTCCTGGAGGCGCTCAGTTAGACCGAGTAGTGACATGTCGCAAGACGCTCCTCGGGGCGCGTCTTGCTTGGGCCTCTCTCCTGGAGGTGCTCAGTCAGACCGAGTGCTGACATAAGGCAAGACGCTCCTCGGGGCGCCGCTTGCTGGGGCCTCTCTCCTGGAGGCGCTCAATCAGACCCAGTGGTGACACGTGGCAAGACGCTCCTCAGGGCGCGTCTTGCTTGGGCCTCTCTCCTGGAGGCGCTCAGTCAGACCCAGTGGTGACACGTGGCAAGACGCTCCTCGGCGCGCGTCTTGCTTGGGCCTCTCTCCTGGAGGCGCTCAGTCAGACCCAGTGTTGACATGTGGCAAGACACTCCTCGGGGCGCGTCTTGCTTGGGCCTCTCTCCTGGAGGCCCTCTGTCAGACCGAGTGTTGTCATGTGGCAAGAAGCTCCTCGGGGCGCGTCTTGCTTGGGCTTCTCTCCTGGAGGCCCTCAGTAAGACCCATTGTTGACATGTGGCAAGACGCTCCTCGGGGCTCGTCTTGCTTGGGCCTCTCTCCAGAAGGCCCTCAATCAGACCCAGTGTTGACACGTGGCAAGACGCTCCTCGGGGCGCGTGTTGCTTGGGCCTCTCTCCTGGAGGCGCTCAGTCAGACCAAGTGGTGACATGTGGCAAGACACTCCTTGGGGCGCGTCTTGCTTGGGCCTCTCTCCTGGAGGCCCTCAGTCAGACCCATTGTTGACATGTGGCAAGACGCTCCTCGGGGCGCGTCTTGCTTTGGCCTCTCTCCTGGAGGCGCTCAGTCAAACCGAGTGCTGTCATGTGGCAAGACGCTCCTCGGGCCGCGTGTTGTTTGGGCTTCTCTCCTGGAGGCCCTCAGTCAGACCCATTGTTGACATGTGGCAAGACGCTCCTCGGGGCTCGTCTTGCTTGGGCCTCTCTCCAGAAGGCCCTCAATCAGACCCAGTGTTGACACGTGGCAAGACGCTCCTCGGGGCGCGTGTTGCTTGGGCCTCTCTCCTGGAGGCGCTCAGTCAGACCAAGTGGTGACATGTGGCAAGACACTCCTCGGGGCGCGTCTTGCTTGGGCCTCTCTCCTGGAGGCCCTCTGTCAGACCCAGTGTTGACATGTGTCAAGACGCTCCTCGGGGCGCGTCTTGGTTGGGCTTCTCTCCTGGAGGCCCTCAGTCAGACCCATTGTTGACATGTGGCAAGATGCTCCTCGGGGCGCGTCTTGCTTGGGCCTCTCTCCTGGAGGCGCTCAGTCAGACCGAGTGCTGACATGTGGCAAGACGCTCCTCGGGCCGCGTGTTGCTTGGGCTTCTCTCCTGGAGGCCCTCAGTCAGACCCATTGTTGACATGTGGCAAGACGCTCATCGGGGCGCGTCTTGCTTGGGCCTCTCTCCTGGAGGCGCTCAGTCAGACCGAGTGCTGACATGTGGCAAGACGCTCCTCGGGGCGCGTCTTGCTTGGGCTTCTCTCCTGGAGGCGCTCAGAAAGACCCAGTGTTGACATGTGACAAGACGCTCCTCGGGGCGAGTCTTGCTTGGGCCTCTCTCCTGGAGGCCCTCTCTCAGACCCAGTGTTGACATGTGGCAAGACGCTCCTGCGGGCGCATCTTGCTTGGGCCTCTCTCCTGGAGGCCCTCAGTCAGACCCATTGTTGACATGTGGCAAGACGCTCCTCGGGGCGCGTCTTGCTTGGGCCTCTCTCCTGGAGGCGCTCAGTCAGACCCAGTGCTGACATGTGGCAAGACGCTCCTCGGGGCGCGTCTTGCTTGGGCCTCTCTCCTGGAGGCGCTCAGTCAGACTGAGTAGTGACATGTGGCCTGACGCTCCTCGGGGCGCGGCTTGCTTGGGCCTCTCTCCTGGAGGCGCTCAGTCAGACCCAGTGTTGACATGTGACAAGACGCTCCTCGGGGCGCGTCTTGCTTTGGCCTCTCTCCTGGAGGCCCTCAGTCAGACCGAGTGCTGACATGTGGCAAGACGCTCCTCGGGCCGCGTGTTGCTTGGGCTTCTCTCCTGGAGGCCCTCAGTCAGACCCATTGTTGACATGTGGCAAGACGCTCCTCGGGGCGCGTCTTGCTTGGGCCTCTCTCCTGGAGGCGCTCAGTCAGACCGAGTGCTGACATGAGGAAAGACGCTCCTCGGGGCGCGTCTTGCTTGGGCTTCTCTCATGGAGGCCCTCAGTCAGACCCAGTGTTGACATGTGTCAAGACGCTCCTCGGGGCGCGGCTTGCTTGGGCCTCTCTCCTGGAGGCGCTCAGTCAGACCCAGTGTTGACATGTGACAAGACGCTCCTCGGGGCGCGTCTTGCTTGGGCTTCTCTCCTGGAGGCCCTCAGTCAGACCCATTGTTGACATCAGGCAAGACGCTCCTCGGGGCGCGTCTTGCTTTGGCCTCTCGCCTGGAGGCGCTCAGTCAGACCGAGTGCTGACATGTGGCAAGACGCTCCTCGGGCCGCGTGTTGCTTGGTTTTCTCTCCTGGAGGCCCTCAGTCAGACCCATTGTTGACATGTGGCAAGACGCTCCTCGGGGCGCGTCTTGCTTGGGCCTCTCTCCTGGAGGCGCTCAGTCAGACCGAGTGCTGACATGAGGAAAGACGCTCCTCGGGGCGCGTCTTGCTTGGGCTTCTCTCCTGGAGGCGCTCAGAAAGACCCAGTGTTGACATGTGACAAGACGCTCCTCGGGGCGCGTCTTGCTTGGGCCTCTCTCCTGGAGGCGCTCAGTCTGACCCAGTTGTGACATGTGGCAAGACACTCCTCGGGGCGCGTCTTGCTTGGGCCTCTCTCCTGGAGGCCCTCTGTCAGACCGAGTGTTGACATGTGGCAAGACTCTCCTCGGGGCGCGTCTTGCTTGGGCTTCTCTCATGGAGGCCCTCAGTCAGACCCAGTGTTGACATGTGTCAAGACGCTCCTCGGGGCGTGTCTTGCTTGGGCCTCTCTCCTGGAGGCGCTCAGTCTGACCCAGTGCTGACATGTGGCAAGACGCTCCTCGGGGCGCGTCTTGCTTGGGCTTCTCTCCTGGAGGCCCTCAGTCAGACCCATTGTTGACATGTGGCAAGACGCTCCTCGGGGCACGTCTTGCTAGGGCCTCTCTCCTGGAGGCGCTCAAACAGACCGAGTAGTGACATGTGGCAAGACGCTCCTCGGGGCGCGTCTTGCTGGGGCTTCTCTCATGGAGGCACTCAGTCAGACCCAGTGTTGACATGTGGCAAGACACTCCTCGGGGCGCGTCTTGCTTGGACCTCTCTCACTGAGACGCTCAGTCAGACCGAGTAGTGACATGTGGCAAGACGCTCCTCGGGGCGCGTCTTGCTTGGGCCTCTCTCCCTGAGGCGCTCAGTCAGACCCAGTGTTGACATGTGGCAAGACGCTCCTCGGGGCGCGTCTTGCTTGGGCCTCTCTCCCTGAGGCGCTCAGTCAGACCCAGTGTTGACATTTGGCTAGACACTCCTCGGGGCGCGTCTTGCTTGGGCCTCTCTCCAGAAGGCCCTCAATCAGACCCAGTGTTGACACGTGGCAAGACGTTCCTCGGGGCGCGTCTTACTTGGGCCTCTCTCCTGGAGGCGCTCAGTCAGACTGAGTAGTGACATGTGGCCTGACGCTCCTCGGGGCGCGTGTTGCTTGGGCCTCTCTCCTGGAGGCGCTCAGTAAGACCAAGTGGTGACATGTGGCAAGACACTCCTCGGGACGCGTCTTGCTTGGGCCTCTCTCATGGAGGCCCTCTGTCAGACCCAGTGTTGACATGTGGCGTACCACTCCTCGGGGCGCGTCTTGCTTGGGCCTCTCTCATGGAGGCCTTCTGTCAGACCCAGTGTTGACATGTGTCAAGACCCTCCTCGGGGCGCGTCTTGCTTTGGCCTCTCTCCTGGAGGCGCTCAGTCAGACCGAGTGCTGACATGTGGAAAGAAGCTCCTCGGGGCGCGTCTTGCTTGGGCTTCTCTCCTGGAGGCCCTCAGTAAGACCCATTGTTGACATTTGGCAAGACGCTCCTCAGGGTTCGTCTTGCTTGGGCCTCTCTCCAGAAGGCCCTCAATCAGACCCAGTGTTGACACATGGCAAGACGCTCCTCGGGGCGCGTCTTGCTTGGGCCTCTCTCCTGGAGGCGCTCAGTCAGACTGAGTAGTGACATGTGGCCTGACACTCCTCGGGGCGCGTGTTGCTTGGGCCTCTCTCCTGGAGGCGCTCAGTCAGACCAAGTGGTGACATGTGGCAAGACACTCCTCGGGGCGCGTCTTGCTTGGGCCTCTCTCCTGGAGGCCCTCTGTCAGACCCAGTGTTGACATGTGTCAAGACGCTCCTCGGGGCGCGTCTTGCTTGGGCCTCTCTCCTGGAGGCCCTCAGTCAGACCCATTGTTGACATGTGGCAAGACGCTCCTCGGGGCGCGTCTTGCTTGGGCCTCTCTCCTGGAGGCGCTCAGTCAGACCGAGTGCTGACATGTGGCAAGACGCTCCTCGGGGCGCGTCTTGCTTGGGCTTCTCTCCTGGAGGCGCTCAGAAAGACCCAGTGTTGACATGTGACAAGACGCTCCTCGGGGCGCGTCTTGCTTGGACCTCTCTCACTGAGGCGCTCAGTCAGACCGAGTAGTGACATGTGGCAAGACGCTCCTCGGGGCGCGTCTTGCTTGGGCCTCTCTCCCTGAGGCGCTCAGTCAGACCCAGTGTTGACATTTGGCAAGACACTCCTCGGGGCGCGTCTTGCTTGGGCCTCTCTCCAGAAGGCCCTCAATCAGACCCAGTGTTGACACGTGGCAAGACGTTCCTCGGGGCGCGTCTTACTTGGGCCTCTCTCCTGGAGGCGCTCAGTCAGACTGAGTAGTGACATGTGGCCTGACGCTCCTCGGGGCGCGTGTTGCTTGGCCCTCTCTCCTGGAGGCGCTCAGTCAGACCAAGTGGTGACATGTGGCAAGACACTCCTCGGGACGCGTCTTGCTTGGGCCTCTCTCATGGAGGCCCTCTGTCAGACCCAGTGTTGACATGTGGCATACCACTCCTCGGGGCGCGTCTTGCTTGGGCCTCTCTCATGGAGGCCCTCTGTCAGACCCAGTATTGACATGTGTCAAGACCCTCCTCGGGGCGCGTCTTGCTTTGGCCTCTCTCCTGGAGGCGCTCAGTCAGACCGAGTGCTGACATGTGGAAAGAAGCTCCTCGGGGCGCGTCTTGCTTGGGCTTCTCTCCTGGAGGCCCTCAGTAAGACCCATTGTTGACATTTGGCAAGACGCTCCTCGGGGTTCGTCTTGCTTGGGCCTCTCTCCAGAAGGCCCTCAATCAGACCCAGTGTTGACACGTGGCAAGACGCTCCTCGGGGCGCGTCTTGCTTGGGCCTCTCTCCTGGAGGCGCTCAGTCAGACTGAGTAGTGACATGTGGCCTGACACTCCTCGGGGCGCGTGTTGCTTGGGCCTCTCTCCTGGAGGCGCTCAGTCAGACCAAGTGGTGACATGTGGCAAGACACTCCTCGGGGCGCGTCCTGCTTGGGCCTCTCTCCTGGAGGCCCTCTGTCAGACCCAGTGTTGACATGTGTCAAGACGCTCCTCGGGGCGCGTCTTGCTTGGGCTTCTCTCCTGGAGGCCCTCAGTCAGACCCATTGTTGACATGTGGCAAGACGCTCCTCGGGGCGCGTCTTGTTTGGGCCTCTCTCCTGGAGGCGCTCAGTCAGACCGAGTGCTGACATGTGGCAAGACGCTCCTCGGGGCGCGTCTTGCTTGGGCTTCTCTCCTGGAGGCGCTCAGAAAGACCCAGTGTTGACATGTGACAAGACGCTCCTCGGGGCGCGTCTTGCTTGGGCCTCTCTCCTGGAGGCGCTCAGTCAGAACCAGAGGTGACATGTGGCAAGACGCTCCTCGGAGCGCGTCTTGCTTGGGCCTCTCTCCAGAAGGCCCTCAATCAGACCCAGTGTTGACACGTGGCAAGACGCTCCTCGGGGCGTGTCTTGCTTGGGCCTCTCTCCTGGAGGCGCTCAGTCAGACTGAGTAGTGACATGTGGCCTGACGCTCCTCGGGGCGCGTGTTGCTTGGGCCTCTCTCCTGGAGGCGCTCAGTCAGACCAAGTGGTGACATGTGGCAAGACACTCCTCGGGGCGCGTCTTGCTTGGGCCTCTCTCCTGGAGGCCCTCTGTCAGACCCAGTGTTGACATGTGTCAAGACGCTCCTCGGGGAGCGTCTTGCTTGGGCTTCTCTCCTGGAGGCCCTCAGTCAGACCCATTGTTGACATGTGGCAAGACGCTCCTCGGGGCGCGTCTTGCTTGGGCCTCTCTCCTGGAGGCGCTCAGTCAGACCGAGTGCTGACATGTGGCAAGACGCTCCTCGGGGCGCGTCTTGCTTGGGCTTCTCTCCTGGAGGCGTTCAGAAAGACCCAGTGTTGACATGTGACAAGACGCTCCTCGGGGCGCGTCTTGCTTGGGCCTCTCTCCTGGAGGCCCTCTGTCAGACCCAGTGTTGACATGTGGCAAGACGCTCCTCCGGGCGCATCTTGCTTGGGCCTCTCTCCTGGAGGCCCTCAGTCAGACCCATTGTTGACATGTGGCAAGACGCTCCTCGGGGCGCGTCTTGCTTGGGCATCTCTCCTGGAGGCGCTCAGTCAGACCGAGTGCTGACATAAGGCAAGACGCTCCTCGGGGCGCGTCTTGCTGGGGCCTCTCTCCTGGAGGCGCTCAGTCAGACCCAGTGCTGACATGTGGCAAGACGCTCCTCGGGGCGCGTCTTGCTTGGGCCTCTCTCCTGGAGGCGCTCAGTCAGACTGAGTAGTGACATGTGGCCTGACGCTCCTCGGGGCGCGTCTTGCTTGGGCCTCTCTCCTGCAGGTGCTCTGTCTGACCCAGTGTTGACATGTGTCAAGACGCTCCTCGGGGCACAGTCTTGCTTGGGCTTCTCTCCTGGAGGCCCTCAGTCAGACCCAGTGTTGACATGTGGCAAGACGCTCCTCGGGGCGCGTCTTGCTTGGGCCTCTCTCCTGGAGGCGCTCAGTCAGACCGAGTGCTGACATGTGGCAAGACGCTCCTCGGGGCGCGTCTTGCTTGGGCTTCTCTCCTGGAGGCGCTCAGAAAGACCCAGTGTTGACATGTGACAAGACGCTCCTCGGGGCGCGTCTTGCTTGGACCTCTCTCACTGAGGCGCTCAGTCAGACCGAGTAGTGACATGTGGCAAGACGCTCCTCGGGGCGTGTCTTGCTTGGGCCTCTCTCCCTGAGGCGCTCAGTCAGACTCAGTGTTGACATTTGGCAAGACACTCCTCGGGGCGCGTCTTGCCTCGGCCTCTCTCCAGAAGGCCCTCAATCAGACCCAGTGTTGACACGTGGCAAGACGTTCCTCGGGGCGCGTCTTACTTGGGCCTCTCTCCTGGAGGCGCTCAGTCAGAACCAGAGGTGACATGTGGCAAGACGCTCCTCGGGGCGCGTATTGCTTGGGCCTCTCTCCTGGAGGCCCTCTGTCAGACCCAGTGTTGACATGTGGCAAGACGCTCCTCCGGGCGCATCTTGCTTGGGCCTCTCTCCTGGAGGCCCTCAGTCAGACCCATTGATGACATGTGGCAAGACGCTCCTCGGGGCGCGTCTTGCTTGGGCCTCTCTCCTGGAGGCGCTCAGTCAGACTGAGTAGTGACATGTGGCCTGACGCTCCTCGGGGCGCGTCTTGCTTGGGCCTCTCTCCTGCAGGTGCTCTGTCTGACCCAGTGTTGACATGTGTCAAGACGCTCCTCGGGGCGCAGTCTTGCTTGGGCTTCTCTCCTGGAGGCCCTCAGTCAGACCCATTGTTGACATGTGGCAAGACGCTCCTCGGGGCGCGTCTTGCTTGGGCCTCTCTCCTGGAGGCGCTCAGGCAGACCGAGTGCTGACATGTGGCAAGACGCTCCTCGGGCCGCGTGTTGCTTGGGCTTCTCTCCTGGAGGTCCTCAGTCAGACCCATTGTTGACATGTGGCAAGACGCTCCTCGGGGCGCGTCTTGCTTGGGCCTCTCTCCTGGAGGCGCTCAGTCAGAACCAGAGGTGACATGTGGCAAGACGCTCCTCGGGGCGCGTCTTGCTTGGGCCTCTCTCCTGGAGGCCCTCTGTCAGACCCAGTGTTGACATGTGGCAAGACGCTCCTCCGGGCGCATCTTGCTTTGGCCTCTCTCCTGGAGGCCCTCAGTCAGACCCATTGTTGACATGTGGCAATACACTCCTCGGGGCGCAGCTTGCTTGGGCCTCTCTCCTGGAGGCGCTCAGTCAGACCGAGTGCTGACATAAGGCAAGACGCTCCTCAGGGCGCGTCTTGCTGGGGCCTCTCTCCTGGAGGCGCTCAGTCAGACCCAGTGCTGACATGTGGCAAGACGCTCCTCGGGGCACGTCTTGCTTGGGCCTCTCTCCTGGAGGCCCTCAGTCAGACTGAGTAGTGACATGTGTCAAGACGCTCCTCGGGGTGCAGTCTTGCTTGGGCTTCTCTCCTGGAGGCCCTCAGTCAGACCCATTGTTGACATGTGGCAATACGCTCCTCGGGGCGCGTCTTGCTTGGGCCTCTCTCCTGGAGGCGCTCAGTCAGACCGAGTGCTGACATAAGGCAAGACGCTCCTCGGGGCGCGTCTTACTGGGGCCTCTCTCCTGGAGGCGCTCAGTCAGACCCAGTGCTGACATGTGGCAAGACGCTCCTCGGGGCGCGTCTTGCTTGGGCCTCTCTCCTGGAGGTCCTCAGTCAGACTGAGTAGTGACATGTGTCAAGACGCTCCTAGGGTCGCAGTCTTGCTTGGGCTTCTCTCCTGGAGGCCCTCAGTCAGACCCATTGTTGACATGTGGCAAGACGCTCCTCGGGGCGCGTCTTGCTTGGGCTTCTCTCCTGGAGGCTCTCAGACAGACCCAGTGTTGACATGTGACAAGACGCTCCTCGGGGCGCGTCTTGCTTGGGCCTCTCTCCTGGAGGCGCTCAGTCAGAACCAGAGGTGACATGTGGCAAGACGCTCCTCCGGGCGCATCTTGCTTGGGCCTCTCTCCTGGAGGCCCTCTGTCAGACCCAGTGTTGACATGTGTCAAGACGCTCCTCGGGGCGCGTCTTGCTTGGGCTTCTCTCCTGGAGGCCCTCAGTCAGACCCATTGTTGACATGTGGCAAGACGCTCCTCGGGGCGCGTCTTGCTTGGGCCTCTCTCCTGGAGGCGCTCAGTCAGACCGAGTGCTGACATGTGGCAAGACGCTCCTCGGGGCGCGTCTTGCTTGGGCTTCTCTCCTGGAGGCGTTCAGAAAGACCCAGTGTTGACATGTGACAAGACGCTCCTCGGGGCGCGTCTTGCTTGGGCCTCTCTCCTGGAGGCGCTCAGTCAGAACCAGAGGTGACATGTGGCAAGACGCTCCTCGGGGCTTGTATTGCTTGGGCCTCTCTCCTGGAGGCCCTCTGTCAGACCCAGTGTTGACATGTGGCAAGACGCTCCTCCGGGCGCATCTTGCTTGGGCCTCTCTCCTGGAGGCCCTCAGTCAGACCCGTTGTTGACATGTGGCAAGACGCTCCTCGGGGCGCGTCTTGCTTGGGCATCTCTCCTGGAGGCGCTCAGTCAGACCGAGTGCTGACATAAGGCAAGACGCTCCTCGGGGCGCGTCTTGCTGGGGCCTCTCTCCTGGAGGCGCTCAGTCAGACCCAGTGCTGACATGTGGCAAGACGCTCCTCGGGGAGCGTCTTGCTTGGGCCTCTCTCCTGGAGGCGCTCAGTCAGACTGAGTAGTGACATGTGGCCTGACGCTCCTCGGGGCGCGTCTTGCTTGGGCCTCTCTCCTGCAGGTGCTCTGTCTGACCCAGTGTTGACATGTGTCAAGACGCTCCTCGGGGCGCAGTCTTGCTTGGGCTTCTCTCCTGGAGGCCCTCAGTCAGACCCATTGTTGACATGTGGCAAGACGCTCCTCGGGGCGCGTCTTGCTTGGGCCTCTCTCCTGGAGGCGCTCAGTCAGACCGAGTGCTGACATGTGGCAAGACGCTCCTCGGGCCGCGTGTTGCTTGGGCTTCTCTCCTGGAGGTCCTCAGTCAGACCCATTGTTGACATGTGTCAAGACGCTCCTCGGGGCGCGTCTTGCTTGGGCCTCTCTCCTGGAGGCGCTCAGTCAGAACCAGAGGTGACATGTGGCAAGACGCTCCTCGGGGCGCGTCTTGCTTGGGCCTCTCTCCTGGAGGCCCTCTGTCAGACCCAGTGCTGACATGTGGCAAGACGCTCCTCCGGGCGCATCTTGCTTTGGCCTCTCTCCTGGAGGCCCTCAGTCAGACCCATTGTTGACATGTGGCAATACGCTCCTCGGGGCGCGTCATGCTTGGGCCTCTCTCCTGGAGGCGCTCAGTCAGACCGAGTGCTGACATAAGGCAAGACGCTCCTCAGGGCGCGTCTTGCTGGGGCCTCTCTCCTGGAGGCGCTCAGTCAGACCCAGTGCTGACATGTGGCAAGACGCTCCTCGGGGCACGTCTTGCTTGGGCCTCTCTCCTGGAGGCCCTCAGTCAGACTGAGTAGTGACATGTGTCAAGACGCTCCTCGGGGTGCAGTCTTGCTTGGGCTTCTCTCCTGGAGGCCCTCAGTCAGACCCATTGTTGACATGTGGCAATACGCTCCTCGGGGCGCGTCTTGCTTGGGCCTCTCTCCTGGAGGCGCTCAGTCAGACCGAGTGCTGACATAAGGCAAGACGCTCCTCGGGGCGCGTCTTACTGGGGCCTCTCTCCTGGAGGCGCTCAGTCAGACCCAGTGCTGACATGTGGCAAGACGCTCCTCGGGGCGCGTCTTGCTTGGGCCTCTCTCCTGGAGGTCCTCAGTCAGACTGAGTAGTGACATGTGTCAAGACGCTCCTAGGCTCGCAGTCTTGCTTGGGCTTCTCTCCTGGAGGCCCTCAGTCAGACCCATTGTTGACATGTGGCAAGACGCTCCTCGGGGCGCGTCTTGCTTGGGCTTCTCTCCTGGAGGCGCTCAGACAGACCCAGTGTTGACATGTGACAAGACGCTCCTAGGGGCGCGTCTTGCTTGGGCCTCTCTCCTGGAGGCGCTCAGTCAGAACCAGAGGTGACATGTGGCAAGACGCTCCTCCGGGCGCATCTTGCTTGGGCCTCTCTCCTGGAGGCCCTCAGTCAGACCCATTGTTGACATGTGGCAAGACGCTCCTCGGGGCGCGTCTTGCTTGGGCCTCTCTCCAGGAGGCGCTCAGTCAGACCCAGTGTTGACATGTGGCAAGACGCTCCTCGGGGCGCGTCTTTCTTGGCCCTCTCTCCTGGAGGCGCTCAGTCAGACCCAGTGGTGACACGTGGAAAGACGCTCCTCGGGGCGCGTCTTGCTTGGGCCTCTCTCCTGGAGGCGCTCAGTCAGACCCAGTGTTGACACGTGGCAAGACGCTCCTCGGGGCGCGTCTTGCTTGGGCCTCTCTCCTGGAGGCGCTCAGTCAGACCCAGTGTTGGCATGTGGCAAGACACTCCTCGGGGCGCGTCTTGGTTGGGCCTCTCTCCTGGAGGCGCTCATTCAGACCCAGTGGTGACATGTGGCAAGACGCTCCTCGGGGCGAGTCTTGCTTGGGCCTCTCTCCTGAATGCCCTCTGTCAGACCGAGTGTTGACATGTGGCAAGACACTCCTCGGGGCGCGTCTTGCTTGGGCTTCTCTCATGGAGGCCCTCAGTCCGACCCAGTGTTGACATGTGTCAAGACGCTCCTCGGGGCGTGTCTTGCTTGGGACTCTCTCCTGGAGGCGCTCAGTCAGACCCCGTGTTGACATGTGGCAAGACGTTCCTCTGGGCACGTCTTGCTTGGGCCTCTCTCCTGGAGGCGCTCAGTCAGACCGAGTAGTGACATGTGGCAAGACGCTCTTCGGGGCGCATCTTGCTTGGGCCTCTCTCCTGGAGGCCCTCAGTCAGACCCATTGTTGACATGTGGCAAGACGCTCCTCGGGGCGCGTCTTGCTTTGGCCTCTCTCCAGGAGGCGCTCAGTCAGACCCAGTGTTGACATGTGGCAAGACGCTCCTCGGGGCGCGTCTTTCTTGGGCCTCTCTCCTGGAGGCGCTCAGTCAGACCCAGTGGTGACACGTGGAAAGACGCTCCTCGGGGCGCGTCTTGCTTGGGCCTCTCTCCTGGAGGCGCTCATTCAGACCCAGTGGTGACATGTGGCAAGACGCTCCTCGGGGCGAGTATTGCTTGGGCCTCTCTCCTGAATGCCCTCTGTCAGACCGAGTGTTGACATGTGGCAAGACACTCCTCGGGGCGCGTCTTGCTTGGGCCTCTCTCCTGGAGGCCCTCAGTCAGACCCATTGTTGACATGTGGCAAGACGCTCCTCGGGGCGCGTCTTGCTTGTGCCTCTCTCCAGGAGGCGCTCAGTCAGACCCAGTGTTGACATGTGGCAAGACGCTCCTCGGGGCGCGTCTTTCTTGGGCCTCTCTCCTGGAGGCGCTCAGTCAGACCCAGTGGTGACACGAGGAAAGACGCTCCTCGGGGCGCGTCTTGCTTGGGCCTCTCTCCTGGAGGCGCTCATTCAGACCCAGTGGTGACATGTGGCAAGACGCTCCTCGGGGCGAGTATTGCTTGGGCCTCTCTCCTGAATGCCCTCTGTCAGACCGAGTGTTGACATGTGGCAAGACACTCCTCGGGGCGCGTCTTGCTTGGGCCTCTCTCCTGGAGGCCCTCAGTCAGACCCATTGTTGACATGTGGCAAGACGCTCCTCGGGGCGCGTCTTGCTTGGGCCTCTCTCCTGGAGGCCCTCAGTCAGACCCATTGTTGACATGTGGCAAGTCGCTCCTCGGGGCGCGTATTGCTTGGGCCTCTCTCCTGGATGCCCTCTGTCAGACCCAGTGTTGACATGTGGCAAGACTCTCCTCCGGGCCCGTCTTGCTTGGGCTTCTCTCATGGAGGCCCTCAGTCAGACCCAGTGTTGACATGTGTCATGACGCTCCTCGGGGCGTGTCTTGCTTGGGCCTCTCTCCTGGAGGCGCTCAGTCAGACCCAGTGTTGACATGTGGCAAGACGCTCATCTAGGCGCTTCTTGCTTGGGCTTCTCTCCTGGAGGCCCTCAGTCAGACCCATTGTTGACATGTGGCAAGACGCTCCTCAGGGCACGTCTTGCTTGGGCCTCTCTCCTGGAGGCGCTCAGTCAGACCGAGTAGTGACATGTGGCAAGACGCTCCTCGGGGCGCGTCTTGCTGGGAATTCTCTCATGGAGGCACTCAGTCAGACCCAGTGTTGACATGTGGAAAGACGCTCCTCGGGGCGCGTGTTGCTTGGACCTCTCTCCTTGAGGCGCTCAGTCAGACCGAGTAGTGACATGTGGCAAGACACTCCTCGGGGCGCGTCTTGCTTGGGCCTCTCTCCTGGAGGCGCTCAGTCAGACCCAGTGCTGACATGTGGCAAGAAGCTCCTCAGGGCGCGTCTTGCTTGGGCTTCTCTCCTGGAGGCCCTCAGTAAGACCCATTGTTGACATGTGGCAAGACGCTCCTTGGGGCACGTCTTGCTTGGGCCTCTCTCCAGAAGGCCCTCAATCAGACCCAGTGTTGACACGTGGCAAGACGGTCCTCGGGGTGCGTCTTGCTTGGGCCTCTCTCCTGGAGGCGCTCAGTCAGACTGAGTAGTGACATGTGGCCTGACGCTCCTCGGGGCGCGTGTTGCTTGGGCCTCTCTCCTGGAGGCGCTCAGTCAGACCAAGTGGTGACATGTGGCAAGACACTCCTCGGGGCGCGTCTTGCTTGGGCCTCTCTCCTGGAGGCCCTCTGTCAGACCCAGTGTTGACATGTGTCAAGACGCTCCTCGGGGCGCGTCTTGCTTGGGCTTCTCTCCTGGAGGCCCTCAGTCAGACCCATTGTTGACATGTGGCAAGACGCTCCTCGGGGCGCTTCTTGCTTTGGCCTCTCTCCTGGAGGCGCTCAGTCAGACCGAGTGCTGACATGTGGCAAGACGCTCCTCGGGCCGCGTGTTGCTTGGGCTTCTCTCCTGGAGGCCCTCAGTCAGACCCATTGTTGACATGTGGCAAGACGCTCCTTGAGGCGCGTCTTGCTTGGGCCTCTCTCCAGAAGGCCCTCAATCAGACCCAGTGTTGACACGTGGCAAGACGGTCCTCGGGGCGCGTCTTGCTTGGGCCTCTCTCCTGGAGGCGCTCAGTCAGACTGAGTAGTGACATGTGGCCTGACGCTCCTCGGGGCGCGTGTTGCTTGGGCCTCTCTCCTGGAGGCGCTCAGTCAGACCAAGTGGTGACATGTGGCAAGACACTCCTCGGGGCGCGTCTTGCTTGGGCCTCTCTCCTGGAGGCCCTCTGTCAGACCCAGTGTTGACATGTGTCAAGACGCTCCTCGGGGCGCGTCTTGCTTGGGCCTCTCTCCTGAATGCCCTCTGTCAGACCGAGTGTTGACATGTGGCAAGACACTCCTCGGGGCGCGTCTTGCTTGGGCTTCTCTCATGGAGGCCCTCAGTCCGACCCAGTGTTGACATGTGTCAAGACGCTCCTCGGGGCGTGTCTTGCTTGGGACTCTCTCCTGGAGGCGCTCAGTCAGACCCCGTGTTGACATGTGGCAAGACGTTCCTCTGGGCACGTCTTGCTTGGGCCTCTCTCCTGGAGGCGCTCAGTCAGACCGAGTAGTGACATGTGGCAAGACGCTCTTCGGGACGCATCTTGCTTGGGCCTCTCTCCTGGAGGCCCTCAGTCAGACCCATTGTTGACATGTGGCAAGACGCTCCTCGGGGCGCGTCTTGCTTGGGCCTCTCTCCAGGAGGCGCTCAGTCAGACCCAGTGTTGACATGTGGCAAGACGCTCCTCGGGGCGCGTCTTTCTTGGGCCTCTCTCCTGGAGGCGCTCAGTCAGACCCAGTGGTGACACGTGGAAAGACGCTCCTCGGGGCGCGTCTTGCTTGGGCCTATCTCCTGGAGGCGCTCAGTCAGACCCAGTGTTGACACGTGGCAAGATGCTCCTCGGGGCGCGTCTTGCTTGGGCCTCTCTCCTGGAGGCGCTCAGTCAGACCCAGTGTTGGCATGTGGCAAGACACTCCTCGGGGCGCGTCTTGGTTGGGCCTCTCTCCTGGAGGCGCTCATTCAGACCCAGTGGTGACATGTGGCAAGACGCTCCTCGGGGCGAGTATTGCTTGGGCCTCTCTCCTGAATGCCCTCTGTCAGACCGAGTGTTGACATGTGGCAAGACACTCCTCGGGGCGCGTCTTGCTTGGGCTTCTCTCATGGAGGCCCTCAGTCCGACCCAGTGTTGACATGTGTCAAGACGCTTATCGGGGCGTGTCTTGCTTGGGCCTCTCTCCTGGAGGCGCTCAGTCAGACCCTGTGTTGACATGTGGCAAGACGCTCCTCTGGGCACGTCTTGCTTGGGCCTCTCTCCTGGAGGCGCTCAGTCAGACCGAGTAGTGACATGTGGCAAGACGCTCCTCGGGGCGCGTCTTGCTTGGACCTCCCTCCTGGAGGCGCTCAGTCAGACCGAGTAGTGACATGTGGCAAGACGCTCCTCGGGGCGCATCTTGCTTGGACCTCTCTCCTGGAGATGCTCAGTTAGACCGAGTAGTGACAAGTGGCAAGACGCTCCTCGGGGCGCGTCTTGCTGGGGCCTCTCTCCTGGAGGTGCTCAATCAGACCCAGTGGTGACACGTGGCAAGACGCTCCTCGGGGCGCGTCGTGCTTGGGCCTCTCTCCTGGAGGACCTCAGTCAGACCCAGTGGTGACACGTGGCAAGACGCTCCTCGGGGCGCATCTTGCTTGGGCCTCTCTCCTCGAGGCGCTAAGTCAGACCCAGTGTTGACACGTCGCAAAACGCTCCTCGGGGAGCGTCTTGCTTGGGCCTCTCTCCTGGAGGCCCTCAGTCAGACCCATTGTTGACATGTGGCAAGACGCTCCTCGGGGCGCGTATTGCTTGGGCCTCTCTCCTGGATGCCCTCTGTCAGACCCAGTGTTGACATGTGGCAAGACTCTCCTCCGGGCCCGTCTTGCTTGGGCTTCTCTCATGGAGGCCCTCAGTCAGACCCAGTGTTGACATGTGCCATGACGCTCCTCGGGGCGTGTCTTGCTTGGGCCTCTCTCCTGGAGGCGCTCAGTCAGACCCAGTGTTGACATGTGGCAAGTCGCTCATCTAGGCGCTTCTTGCTTGGGCTTCTCTCCTGGAGGCCCTCAGTCAGACCCATTGTTGACATGTGGCAAGACGCTCCTCGGGGCACGTCTTGCTTGGGCCTCTCTCCTAGAGGCGCTCAGTCAGACCGAGTAGTGACATGTGGCAAGACGCTCCTCGGGGCGCGTCTTGCTGGGGCTTCTCTCATGGAGGCACTCAGTCAGACCCAGTGTTGACATGTGGAAAGACGCTCCTCGGGGCGCGTGTTGCTTGGACCTCTCTCCTTGAGGCGCTCAGTCAGACCGAGTAGTGACATGTGGCAAGACACTCCTCGGGGCGCGTCTTGCTTGGGCCTCTCTCCTGGAGGCGCTCAGTCAGACCCAGTGCTGACATGTGGCAAGAAGCTCCTCAGGGCGCGTCTTGCTTGGGCTTCTCTCCTGGAGGCTCTCAGTAAGACCCATTGTTGACATGTGGCAAGACGCTCCTTGGGGCGCGTCTTGCTTGGGCCTCTCTCCAGAAGGCCCTCAATCAGACCCAGTGTTGACACGTGGCAAGACGGTCCTCGGGATGCGTCTTGCTTGGGCCTCTCTCCTGGAGGTTGCTCAGTCAGACTGAGTAGTGACATGTGGCCTGACGCTCCTCGGGGCGCGTGTTGCTTGGGCCTCTCTCCTGGAGGCGCTCAGTCAGACCAAGTGGTGACATGTGGCAAGACACTCCTCGGGGCGCGTCTTGCTTGGGCCTCTCTCCTGGAGGCCCTCTGTCAGACCCAGTGTTGACATGTGTCAAGACGCTCCTCGGGGCGCGTCTTGCTTGGGCTTCTCTCCTGGAGGCCCTCAGTCAGACCCATTGTTGACATGTGGCAAGACGCTCCTCGGGGCGCTTCTTGCTTTGGCCTCTCTCCTGGAGGCGCTCAGTCAGACCGAGTGCTGACATGTGGCAAGACGCTCCTCGGGCCGCGTGTTGCTTGGGCTTCTCTCCTGGAGGCCCTCAGTCAGACCCATTGTTGACATGTGGCAAGACGCTCCTCGGGGCGCGTCTTGCTTGGGTCTCTCTCCTGGAGGCGCTCAGTCAGACCGAGTAGTGACATGTGGCAAGACGCTCCTCGGGGCGCATCTTGCTGGGGCTTCTCTCATGGAGGCACTCAGTCAGACCCAGTGTTGACATGTGGCAAGATGCTCCTCGGGGCGCGTGTTGCTTGGACCTCTCTCCTGGATGCCCTCTGTCAGACCCAGTGTTGACATGTGGCAAGACTCTCCTCGGGGCACGTCTTGCTTGGGCCTCTCTCCTGGAGGCGCTCAGTCAGACCGAGTGCTGACATAAGGCAAGACGCTCCTCAGGGCGCGTCTTGCTGGGGCCTCTCTCCTGGAGGCGCTCAGTCAGACCCAGTGCTGACATGTGGCAAGACGCTCCTCGGGGCACGTCTTGCTTGGGCCTCTCTCCTGGAGGCCCTCAGTCAGACTGAGTAGTGACATGTGTCAAGACGCTCCTCGCGGTGCAGTCTTGCTTGGGCTTCTCTCCTGGAGGCCCTCAGTCAGACCCATTGTTGACATGTGGCAATACGCTCCTCGGGGCGCGTCTTGCTTGGGCCTCTCTCCTGGAGGCGCTCAGTCAGACCGAGTGCTGACATAAGGCAAGACGCTCCTCGGGGCGCGTCTTACTGGGGCCTCTCTCCTGGAGGCGCTCAGTCAGACCCAGTGCTGACATGTCGCAAGACGCTCCTCGGGGCGCGTCTTGCTTGGGCCTCTCTCCTGGAGGTCCTCAGTCAGACTGAGTAGTGACATGTGTCAAGACGCTCCTCGGGGCGCAGTCTTGCTTGGGCTTCTCTCCTGGAGGCCCTCAGTCAGACCCATTGTTGACATGTGGCAAGACGCTCCTCGGGGCGCGTCTTGCTTGGGCTTCTCTCCTGGAGGCGCTCAGACAGACCCAGTGTTGACATGTGACAAGACGCTCCTAGGGGCGCGTCTTGCTTGGGCCTCTCTCCTGGAGGCGCTCAGTCAGAACCAGAGGTGATATGTGGCAAGACGCTCCTCCGGGCGCATCTTGCTTGGGCCTCTCTCCTGGAGGCCCTCAGTCAGACCCATTGTTGACATGTGGCAAGACGCTCCTCGGGGCGCGTCTTGCTTGGGCCTCTCTCCAGGAGGCGCTCAGTCAGACCCAGTGTTGACATGTGGCAAGACGCTCCTCGGGGCGCGTCTTTCTTGGGCCTCTCTCCTGGAGGCGCTCAGTCAGACCCAGTGGTGACACGTGGAAAGACGCTCCTCGGGGCGCGTCTTGCTTGGGCCTCTCTCCTGGAGGCGCTCAGTCAGACCCAGTGTTGACACGTGGCAAGACGCTCCTCGGGGCGCGTCTTGCTTGGGCCTCTCTCCTGGAGGCGCTCAGTCAGACCCAGTGTTGGCATGTGGCAAGACACTCCTCGGGGCGCGTCTTGGTTGGGCCTCTCTCCTGGAGGCGCTCATTCAGACCCAGTGGTGACATGTGGCAAGACGCTCCTCGGGGCGAGTATTGCTTGGGCCTCTCTCCTGAATGCCCTCTGTCAGACCGAGTGTTGACATGTGGCAAGACACTCCTCGGGGCGCGTCTTGCTTGGGCTTCTCTCATAGAGGCCCTCAGTCCGACCCAGTGTTGACATGTGTCAAGACGCTCCTCGGGGCGTGTCTTGCTTGGGACTCTCTCCTGGAGGCGCTCAGTCAGACCCCGTGTTGACATGTGGCAAGACGTTCCTCTGGGCACGTCTTGCTTGGGCCTCTCTCCTGGAGGCGCTCAGTCAGACCGAGTAGTGACATGTGGCAAGACGCTCTTCGGGGCGCATCTTGCTTGGGCCTCTCTCCTGGAGGCCCTCAGTCAGACCCATTGTTGACATGTGGCAAGACGCTCCTCGGGGCGCGTCTTGCTTGGGCCTCTCTCCAGGAGGCGCTCAGTCAGACCCAGTGTTGACATGTGGCAAGACGCTCCTCGGGGCGCGTCTTTCTTGGGCCTCTCTCCTGGAGGCGCTCAGTCAGACCCAGTGGTGACACGTGGAAAGACGCTCCTCGGGGCGCGTCTTGCTTGGGCCTATCTCCTGGAGGCGCTCAGTCAGACCCAGTGTTGACACGTGGCAAGACGCTCCTCGGGGCGCGTCTTGCTTGGGCCTCTCTCCTGGAGGCGCTCAGTCAGACCCAGTGTTGGCATGTGGCAAGACACTCCTCGGGGCGCGTCTTGGTTGGGCCTCTCTCCTGGAGGCGCTCATTCAGACCCAGTGGTGACATGTGGCAAGACGCTCCTCGGGGCGAGTATTGCTTGGGCCTCTCTCCTGAATGCCCTCTGTCAGACCGAGTGTTGACATGTGGCAAGACACTCCTCGGGGCGCGTCTTGCTTGGGCTTCTCTCATGGAGGCCCTCAGTCCGACCCAGTGTTGACATGTGTCAAGACGCTCCTCGGGGCGTGTTTTGCTTGGGCCTCTCTCCTGGAGGCGCTCAGTCAGACCCTGTGTTGACATGTGGCAAGACGCTCCTCTGGGCACGTCTTGCTTGGGCCTCTCTCCTGGAGGCGCTCAGTCAGACCGAGTAGTGACATGTGGCAAGACGCTCCTCGGGGCGCGTCTTGCTTGGACCTCCCTCCTGGAGGCGCTCAGTCAGACCGAGTAGTGACATGTGGCAAGACGCTCCTCGGGGCGCATCTTGCTTGGACCTCTCTCCTGGAGGCGCTCAGTTAGACCGAGTAGTGACAAGTGGCAAGACGCTCCTCGGGGCGCGTCTTGCTGGGGCCTCTCTCCTGGAGGTGCTCAATCAGACCCAGTGGTGACACGTGGCAAGACGCTCCTCGGGGCGCGTCGTGCTTGGGCCTCTCTCCTGGAGGCCCTCAGTCAGACCCATTGTTGACATGTGGCAAGACGCTCCTCGGGGCGCGTATTGCTTGGGCCTCTCTCCTGGATGCCCTCTGTCAGACCCAGTGTTGACATGTGGCAAGACTCTCCTCCGGGCCCGTCTTGCTTGGGCTTCTCTCATGGAGGCCCTCAGTCAGACTCAGTGTTGACATGTGTCATGACGCTCCTCGGGGCGTGTCTTGCTTGGGCCTCTCTCCTGGAGGCGCTCAGTCAGACCCAGTGTTGACATGTGGCAAGACGCTCATCTAGGCGCTTCTTGCTTGGGCTTCTCTCCTGGAGGCCCTCAGTCAGACCCATTGTTGACATGTGGCAAGACGCTCCTCGGGGCACGTCTTGCTGGGGCTTCTCTCATGGAGGCACTCAGTCAGACCCAGTGTTGACATGTGGAAAGACGCTCCTCGGGGCGCGTGTTGCTTGGACCTCTCTCCTTGAGGCGCTCAGTCAGACCGAGTAGTGACATGTGGCAAGACACTCCTCGGGGCGCGTCTTGCTTGGGCCTCTCTCCAGAAGGCCCTCAATCAGACCCAGTGTTGACACGTGGCAAGACGGTCCTCGGGGTGCGTCTTGCTTGGGCCTCTCTCCTGGAGGCGCTCAGTCAGACTGAGTAGTGACATGTGGCCTGACGCTCCTCGGGGCGCGTGTTGCTTGGGCCTCTCTCCTGGAGGCGCTCAGTCAGACCAAGTGGTGACATGTGGCAAGACACTCCTCGGGGCGCGTCTTGCTTGGGCCTCTCTCCTGGAGGCCCTCTGTCAGACCCAGTGTTGACATGTGTCAAGACGCTCCTCGGGGCGCGTCTTGCTTGGGCCTCTCTCCTGAATGCCCTCTGTCAGACCGAGTGTTGACATGTGGCAAGACACTCCTCGGGGCGCGTCTTGCTTGGGCTTCTCTCATGGAGGCCCTCAGTCCGACCCAGTGTTGACATGTGTCAAGACGCTCCTCGGGGCGTGTCTTGCTTGGGACTCTCTCCTGGAGGCGCTCAGTCAGACCCAGTGTTGACATGTGGCAAGAAGCTCCTCAGGGCGCGTCTTGCTTGGGCTTCTCTCCTGGAGGCCCTCAGTAAGACCCATTGTTGACATGTGGCAAGACGCTCCTTGGGGCGCGTCTTGATTGGGCCTCTCTCCAGAAGGCCCTCAATCAGACCCAGTGTTGACACGTGGCAAGACGGTCCTCGGGGTGCGTCTTGCTTGGGCCTCTCTCCTGGAGGCGCTCAGTCAGACCCAGTGTTGACACGTGGCAAGACGGTCCTCGGGGTGCGTCTTGCTTGGGCCTCTCTCCTGGAGGCGCTCAGTCAGACTGAGTAGTGACATGTGGCCTGACGCTCCTCGGGGCGCGTGTTGCTTGGGCCTCTCTCCTGGAGGCGCTCAGTCAGACCAAGTGGTGACATGTGGCAAGACACTCCTCGGGGCGCGTCTTGCTTGGGCCTCTCTCCTGGAGGCCCTCAGTCAGACCCATTGTTGACATGTGGCAAGACGCTCCTCGGGGCGCTTCTTGCTTTGGCCTCTCTCCTGGAGGCGCTCAGTCAGACCGAGTGCTGACATGTGGCAAGACGCTCCTCGGGCCGCGTGTTGCTTGGGCTTCTCTCCTGGAGGCCCTCAGTCAGACCCATTGTTGACATGTGGCAAGACGCTCCTTGGGGCGCGTCTTGCTTGGGCCTCTCTCCAGAAGGCCCTCAATCAGACCCAGTGTTGACACGTGGCAAGACGGTCCTCGGGGTGCGTCTTGCTTGGGCCTCTCTCCTGGAGGCGCTCAGTCAGACTGAGTAGTGACATGTGGCCTGACGCTCCTCGGGGCGCGTGTTGCTTGGGCCTCTCTCCTGGAGGCTCTCAGTCAGACCAAGTGGTGACATGTGGCAAGACACTCCTCGGGGCGCGTCTTGCTTGGGCCTCTCTCCTGGAGGCCCTCTGTCAGACCCAGTGTTGACATGTGTCAAGACGCTCCTCGGGGCGCGTCTTGCTTGGGCCTCTCTCCTGAATGCCCTCTGTCAGACCGAGTGTTGACATGTGGCAAGACACTCCTCGGGGCGCGTCTTGCTTGGGCTTCTCTCATGGAGGCCCTCAGTCCGACCCAGTGTTGACATGTGTCAAGACGCTCCTCGGGGCGTGTCTTGCTTGGGACTCTCTCCTGGAGGCGCTCAGTCAGACCCAGTGTTGACACGTGGCAAGACGCTCCTCGGGGCACGTCTTGCTTGGGCCTCTCTCCTGGAGGCGCTCAGTCAGACCCAGTGTTGGCATGTGGCAAGACACTCCTCGGGGCGCGTCTTGGTTGGGCCTCTCTCCTGGAGGCGCTCATTCAGACCCAGTGGTGACATGTGGCAAGACGCTCCTCGGGGCGAGTATTGCTTGGGCCTCTCTCCTGAATGCCCTCTGTCAGACCGAGTGTTGACATGTGGCAAGACACTCCTCGGGGCGCGTCTTGCTTGGGCTTCTCTCATGGAGGCCCTCAGTCCGACCCAGTGTTGACATGTGTCAAGACGCTCCTCGGGGCGTGTCTTGCTTGGGACTCTCTCCTGGAGGTGCTCAGTCAGACCCCGTGTTGACATGTGGCAAGACGTTCCTCTGGGCACGTCTTGCTTGGGCCTCTCTCCTGGAGGCGCTCAGTCAGACCGAGTAGTGACATGTGGCAAGACGCTCTTCGGGGCGCATCTTGCTTGGGCCTCTCTCCTGGAGGCGCTCAGTCAGACCCAGTGTTGGCATGTGGCAAGACACTCCTCGGGGCGCGTCTTGGTTGGGCCTCTCTCCTGGAGGCGCTCATTCAGACCCAGTGGTGACATGTGGCAAGACGCTCCTCGGGGCGAGTATTGCTTGGGCCTCTCTCCTGAATGCCCTCTGTCAGACCGAGTGTTGACATGTGGCAAGACACTCCTCGGGGCGCGTCTTGCTTGGGCTTCTCTCATGGAGGCCCTCAGTCCGACCCAGTGTTGACATGTGTCAAGACGCTCCTCGGGGCGTGTTTTGCTTGGGCCTCTCTCCTGGAGGCGCTCAGTCAGACCCTGTGTTTACATGTGGCAAGACGCTCCTCTGGGCACGTCTTGCTTGGGCCTCTCTCCTGGAGGCGCTCAGTCAGACCGAGTAGTGACATGTGGCAAGACGCTCCTCGGGGCGCGTCTTGCTTGGACCTCCCTCCTGGAGGCGCTCAGTCAGACCGAGTAGTGACATGTGGCAAGACGCTCCTCGGGGCGCATCTTGCTTGGACCTCTCTCCTGGAGGCGCTCAGTTAGACCGAGTAGTGACAAGTGGCAAGACGCTCCTCGGGGCGCGTCTTGCTGGGGCCTCTCTCCTGGAGGTGCTCAATCAGACCCAGTGGTGACACGTGGCAAGACGCTCCTCGGGGCGTGTCGTGCTTGGGCCTCTCTCCTGGAGGCCCTCAGTCAGACCCATTGTTGACATGTGGCAAGACGCTCCTCGGGGCGCGTATTGCTTGGGCCTCTCTCCTGGATGCCCTCTGTCAGACCCAGTGTTGACATGTGGCAAGACTCTCCTCCGGGCCCGTCTTGCTTGGGCTTCTCTCATGGAGGCCCTCAGTCAGACCCAGTGTTGACATGTGACATGACGCTCCTCGGGGCGTGTCTTGCTTGGGCCTCTCTCCTGGAGGCGCTCAGTCAGACCCAGTGTTGACATGTGGCAAGACGCTCATCTAGGCGCTTCTTGCTTGGGCTTCTCTCCTGGAGGCCCTCAGTCAGACCCATTGTTGACATGTGGCAAGACGCTCCTCGGGGCACGTCTTGCTTGGGCCTCTCTCCTGGAGGCGCTCAGTCAGACCGAGTAGTGACATGTGGCAAGACGCTCCTCGGGGCGCGTCTTGCTGGGGCTTCTCTCATGGAGGCACTCAGTCAGACCCAGTGTTGACATGTGGAAAGACGCTCCTCGGGGCGCGTGTTGCTTGGACCTCTCTCCTTGAGGCGCTCAGTCAGACCGAGTAGTGACATGTGGCAAGACACTCCTCGGGGCGCGTCTTGCTTGGGCCTCTCTCCTGGAGGCGCTCAGTCAGACCCAGTGCTGACATGTGGCAAGAAGCTCCTCAGGGTGCGTCTTGCTTGGGCTTCTCTCCTGGAGGCCCTCAGTAAGACCCATTGTTGACATGTGGCAAGACGCTCCTTGGGGCGCGTCTTGATTGGGCCTCTCTCCATAAGGCCCTCAATCAGACCCAGTGTTGACACGTGGCAAGACGGTCCTCGGGGTGCGTCTTGCTTGGGCCTCTCTCCTGGAGGCGCTCAGTCAGACCGAGTAGTGACATGTGGCAAGACGCTCCTCGGGGCGCATCTTGCTGGGGCTTCTCTCATGGAGGCACTCAGTCAGACCCAGTGTTGACATGTGGCAAGATGCTCCTCGGGGCGCGTGTTGCTTGGACCTCTCTCCTGGATGCCCTCTGTCAGACCCAGTGTTGACATGTGGCAAGACTCTCCTCGGGGCACGTCTTGCTTGGGCCTCTCTCCTGGAGGCGCTCAGTCAGACCGAGTGCTGACATAAGGCAAGACGCTCCTCAGGGCGCGTCTTGCTGGGGCCTCTCTCCTGGAGGCGCTCAGTCAGACCCAGTGCTGACATGTGGCAAGACGCTCCTCGGGGCACGTCTTGCTTGGGCCTCTCTCCTGGAGGCCCTCAGTCAGACTGAGTAGTGACATGTGTCAAGACGCTCCTCGCGGTGCAGTCTTGCTTGGGCTTCTCTCCTGGAGGCCCTCAGTCAGACCCATTGTTGACATGTGGCAATACGCTCCTCGGGGCGCGTCTTGCTTGGGCCTCTCTCCTGGAGGCGCTCAGTCAGACCGAGTGCTGACATAAGGCAAGACGCTCCTCGGGGCGCGTCTTACTGGGGCCTCTCTCCTGGAGGCGCTCAGTCAGACCCAGTGCTGACATGTCGCAAGACGCTCCTCGGGGCGCGTCTTGCTTGGGCCTCTCTCCTGGAGGTCCTCAGTCAGACTGAGTAGTGACATGTGTCAAGACGCTCCTCGGGGCGCAGTCTTGCTTGGGCTTCTCTCCTGGAGGCCCTCAGTCAGACCCATTGTTGACATGTGGCAAGACGCTCCTCGGGGCGCGTCTTGCTTGGGCTTCTCTCCTGGAGGCGCTCAGACAGACCCAGTGTTGACATGTGACAAGACGCTCCTAGGGGCGCGTCTTGCTTGGGCCTCTCTCCTGGAGGCGCTCAGTCAGAACCAGAGGTGATATGTGGCAAGACGCTCCTCCGGGCGCATCTTGCTTGGGCCTCTCTCCTGGAGGCCCTCAGTCAGACCCATTGTTGACATGTGGCAAGACGCTCCTCGGGGCGCGTCTTGCTTGGGCCTCTCTCCAGGAGGCGCTCAGTCAGACCCAGTGTTGACATGTGGCAAGACGCTCCTCGGGGCGCGTCTTTCTTGGGCCTCTCTCCTGGAGGCGCTCAGTCAGACCCAGTGGTGACACGTGGAAAGACGCTCCTCGGGGCGCGTCTTGCTTGGGCCTCTCTCCTGGAGGCGCTCAGTCAGACCCAGTGTTGACACGTGGCAAGACGCTCCTCGGGGCGCGTCTTGCTTGGGCCTCTCTCCTGGAGGCGCTCAGTCAGACCCAGTGTTGGCATGTGGCAAGACACTCCTCGGGGCGCGTCTTGGTTGGGCCTCTCTCCTGGAGGCGCTCATTCAGACCCAGTGGTGACATGTGGCAAGACGCTCCTCGGGGCGAGTATTGCTTGGGCCTCTCTCCTGAATGCCCTCTGTCAGACCGAGTGTTGACATGTGGCAAGACACTCCTCGGGGCGCGTCTTGCTTGGGCTTCTCTCATGGAGGCCCTCAGTCCGACCCAGTGTTGACATGTGTCAAGACGCTCCTCGGGGCGTGTCTTGCTTGGGACTCTCTCCTGGAGGCGCTCAGTCAGACCCCGTGTTGACATGTGGCAAGACGTTCCTCTGGGCACGTCTTGCTTGGGCCTCTCTCCTGGAGGCGCTCAGTCAGACCGAGTAGTGACATGTGGCAAGACGCTCTTCGGGGCGCATCTTGCTTGGGCCTCTCTCCTGGAGGCCCTCAGTCAGACCCATTGTTGACATGTGGCAAGACGCTCCTCGGGGCGCGTCTTGCTTGGGCCTCTCTCCAGGAGGCGCTCAGTCAGACCCAGTGTTGACATGTGGCAAGACGCTCCTCGGGGCGCGTCTTTCTTGGGCCTCTCTCCTGGAGGCGCTCAGTCAGACCCAGTGGTGACACGTGGAAAGACGCTCCTCGGGGCGCGTCTTGCTTGGGCCTATCTCCTGGAGGCGCTCAGTCAGACCCAGTGTTGACACGTGGCAAGACGCTCCTCGGGGCGCGTCTTGCTTGGGCCTCTCTCCTGGAGGCGCTCAGTCAGACCCAGTGTTGGCATGTGGCAAGACACTCCTCGGGGCGCGTCTTGGTTGGGCCTCTCTCCTGGTGGCGCTCATTCAGACCCAGTGGTGACATGTGGCAAGACGCTCCTCGGGGCGAGTATTGCTTGGGCCTCTCTCCTGAATGCCCTCTGTCAGACCGAGTGTTGACATGTGGCAAGACACTCCTCGGGGCGCGTCTTGCTTGGGCTTCTCTCATGGAGGCCCTCAGTCCGACCCAGTGTTGACATGTGTCAAGACGCTCCTCGGGGCGTGTTTTGCTTGGGCCTCTCTCCTGGAGGCGCTCAGTCAGACCCTGTGTTGACATGTGGCAAGACGCTCCTCTGGGCACGTCTTGCTTGGGCCTCTCTCCTGGAGGCGCTCAGTCAGACCGAGTAGTGACATGTGGCAAGACGCTCCTCGGGGCGCGTCTTGCTTGGACCTCCCTCCTGGAGGCGCTCAGTCAGACCGAGTAGTGACATGTGGCAAGACGCTCCTCGGGGCGCATCTTGCTTGGACCTCTCTCCTGGAGGCGCTCAGTTAGACCGAGTAGTGACAAGTGGCAAGACGCTCCTCGGGGCGCGTCTTGCTGGGGCCTCTCTCCTGGAGGTGCTCAATCAGACCCAGTGGTGACACGTGGCAAGACGCTCCTCGGGGCGCGTCGTGCTTGGGCCTCTCTCCTGGAGGCCCTCAGTCAGACCCATTGTTGACATGTGGCAAGACGCTCCTCGGGGCGCGTATTGCTTGGGCCTCTCTCCTGGATGCCCTCTGTCAGACCCAGTGTTGACATGTGGCAAGACTCTCCTCCGGGCCCGTCTTGCTTGGGCTTCTCTCATGGAGGCCCTCAGTCAGACTCAGTGTTGACATGTGTCATGACGCTCCTCGGGGCGTGTCTTGCTTGGGCCTCTCTCCTGGAGGCGCTCAGTCAGACCCAGTGTTGACATGTGGCAAGACGCTCATCTAGGCGCTTCTTGCTTGGGCTTCTCTCCTGGAGGCCCTCAGTCAGACCCATTGTTGACATGTGGCAAGACGCTCCTCGGGGCACGTCTTGCTGGGGCTTCTCTCATGGAGGCACTCAGTCAGACCCAGTGTTGACATGTGGAAAGACGCTCCTCGGGGCGCGTGTTGCTTGGACCTCTCTCCTTGAGGCGCTCAGTCAGACCGAGTAGTGACATGTGGCAAGACACTCCTCGGGGCGCGTCTTGCTTGGGCCTCTCTCCAGAAGGCCCTCAATCAGACCCAGTGTTGACACGTGGCAAGACGGTCCTCGGGGTGCGTCTTGCTTGGGCCTCTCTCCTGGAGGCGCTCAGTCAGACTGAGTAGTGACATGTGGCCTGACGCTCCTCGGGGCGCGTGTTGCTTGGGCCTCTCTCCTGGAGGCGCTCAGTCAGACCAAGTGGTGACATGTGGCAAGACACTCCTCGGGGCGCGTCTTGCTTGGGCCTCTCTCCTGGAGGCCCTCTGTCAGACCCAGTGTTGACATGTGTCAAGACGCTCCTCGGGGCGCGTCTTGCTTGGGCCTCTCTCCTGAATGCCCTCTGTCAGACCGAGTGTTGACATGTGGCAAGACACTCCTCGGGGCGCGTCTTGCTTGGGCTTCTCTCATGGAGGCCCTCAGTCCGACCCAGTGTTGACATGTGTCAAGACGCTCCTCGGGGCGTGTCTTGCTTGGGACTCTCTCCTGGAGGCGCTCAGTCAGACCCAGTGTTGACATGTGGCAAGAAGCTCCTCAGGGCGCGTCTTGCTTGGGCTTCTCTCCTGGAGGCCCTCAGTAAGACCCATTGTTGACATGTGGCAAGACGCTCCTTGGGGCGCGTCTTGATTGGGCCTCTCTCCAGAAGGCCCTCAATCAGACCCAGTGTTGACACGTGGCAAGACGGTCCTCGGGGTGCGTCTTGCTTGGGCCTCTCTCCTGGAGGCGCTCAGTCAGACCCAGTGTTGACACGTGGCAAGACGGTCCTCGGGGTGCGTCTTGCTTGGGCCTCTCTCCTGGAGGCGCTCAGTCAGACTGAGTAGTGACATGTGGCCTGACGCTCCTCGGGGCGCGTGTTGCTTGGGCCTCTCTCCTGGAGGCGCTCAGTCAGACCAAGTGGTGACATGTGGCAAGACACTCCTCGGGGCGCGTCTTGCTTGGGCCTCTCTCCTGGAGGCCCTCAGTCAGACCCATTGTTGACATGTGGCAAGACGCTCCTCGGGGCGCTTCTTGCTTTGGCCTCTCTCCTGGAGGCGCTCAGTCAGACCGAGTGCTGACATGTGGCAAGACGCTCCTCGGGCCGCGTGTTGCTTGGGCTTCTCTCCTGGAGGCCCTCAGTCAGACCCATTGTTGACATGTGGCAAGACGCTCCTTGGGGCGCGTCTTGCTTGGGCCTCTCTCCAGAAGGCCCTCAATCAGACCCAGTGTTGACACGTGGCAAGACGGTCCTCGGGGTGCGTCTTGCTTGGGCCTCTCTCCTGGAGGCGCTCAGTCAGACTGAGTAGTGACATGTGGCCTGACGCTCCTCGGGGCGCGTGTTGCTTGGGCCTCTCTCCTGGAGGCTCTCAGTCAGACCAAGTGGTGACATGTGGCAAGACACTCCTCGGGGCGCGTCTTGCTTGGGCCTCTCTCCTGGAGGCCCTCTGTCAGACCCAGTGTTGACATGTGTCAAGACGCTCCTCGGGGCGCGTCTTGCTTGGGCCTCTCTCCTGAATGCCCTCTGTCAGACCGAGTGTTGACATGTGGCAAGACACTCCTCGGGGCGCGTCTTGCTTGGGCTTCTCTCATGGAGGCCCTCAGTCCGACCCAGTGTTGACATGTGTCAAGACGCTCCTCGGGGCGTGTCTTGCTTGGGACTCTCTCCTGGAGGCGCTCAGTCAGACCCAGTGTTGACACGTGGCAAGACGCTCCTCGGGGCACGTCTTGCTTGGGCCTCTCTCCTGGAGGCGCTCAGTCAGACCCAGTGTTGGCATGTGGCAAGACACTCCTCGGGGCGCGTCTTGGTTGGGCCTCTCTCCTGGAGGCGCTCATTCAGACCCAGTGGTGACATGTGGCAAGACGCTCCTCGGGGCGAGTATTGCTTGGGCCTCTCTCCTGATTGCCCTCTGTCAGACCGAGTGTTGACATGTGGCAAGACACTCCTCGGGGCGCGTCTTGCTTGGGCTTCTCTCATGGAGGCCCTCAGTCCGACCCAGTGTTGACATGTGTCAAGACGCTCCTCGGGGCGTGTCTTGCTTGGGACTCTCTCCTGGAGGCGCTCAGTCAGACCCCGTGTTGACATGTGGCAAGACGTTCCTCTGGGCACGTCTTGCTTGGGCCTCTCTCCTGGAGGCGCTCAGTCAGACCGAGTAGTGACATGTGGCAAGACGCTCTTCGGGGCGCATCTTGCTTGGGCCTCTCTCCTGGAGGCGCTCAGTCAGACCCAGTGTTGGCATGTGGCAAGACACTCCTCGGGGCGCGTCTTGGTTGGGCCTCTCTCCTGGAGGCGCTCATTCAGACCCAGTGGTGACATGTGGCAAGACGCTCCTCGGGGCGAGTATTGCTTGGGCCTCTCTCCTGAATGCCCTCTGTCAGACCGAGTGTTGACATGTGGCAAGACACTCCTCGGGGCGCGTCTTGCTTGGGCTTCTCTCATGGAGGCCCTCAGTCCGACCCAGTGTTGACATGTGTCAAGACGCTCCTCGGGGCGTGTTTTGCTTGGGCCTCTCTCCTGGAGGCGCTCAGTCAGACCCTGTGTTTACATGTGGCAAGACGCTCCTCTGGGCACGTCTTGCTTGGGCCTCTCTCCTGGAGGCGCTCAGTCAGACCGAGTAGTGACATGTGGCAAGACGCTCCTCGGGGCGCGTCTTGCTTGGACCTCCCTCCTGGAGGCGCTCAGTCAGACCGAGTAGTGACATGTGGCAAGACGCTCCTCGGGGCGCATCTTGCTTGGACCTCTCTCCTGGAGGCGCTCAGTTAGACCGAGTAGTGACAAGTGGCAAGACGCTCCTCGGGGCGCGTCTTGCTGGGGCCTCTCTCCTGGAGGTGCTCAATCAGACCCAGTGGTGACACGTGGCAAGACGCTCCTCGGGGCGCGTCGTGCTTGGGCCTCTCTCCTGGAGGCCCTCAGTCAGACCCATTGTTGACATGTGGCAAGACGCTCCTCGGGGCGCGTATTGCTTGGGCCTCTCTCCTGGATGCCCTCTGTCAGACCCAGTGTTGACATGTGGCAAGACTCTCCTCCGGGCCCGTCTTGCTTGGGCTTCTCTCATGGAGGCCCTCAGTCAGACCCAGTGTTGACATGTGACATGACGCTCCTCGGGGCGTGTCTTGCTTGGGCCTCTCTCCTGGAGGCGCTCAGTCAGACCCAGTGTTGACATGTGGCAAGACGCTCATCTAGGCGCTTCTTGCTTGGGCTTCTCTCCTGGAGGCCCTCAGTCAGACCCATTGTTGACATGTGGCAAGACGCTCCTCGGGGCACGTCTTGCTTGGGCCTCTCTCCTGGAGGCGCTCAGTCAGACCGAGTAGTGACATGTGGCAAGACGCTCCTCGGGGCGCGTCTTGCTGGGGCTTCTCTCATGGAGGCACTCAGTCAGACCCAGTGTTGACATGTGGAAAGACGCTCCTCGGGGCGCGTGTTGCTTGGACCTCTCTCCTTGAGGCGCTCAGTCAGACCGAGTAGTGACATGTGGCAAGACACTCCTCGGGGCGCGTCTTGCTTGGGCCTCTCTCCTGGAGGCGCTCAGTCAGACCCAGTGCTGACATGTGGCAAGAAGCTCCTCAGGGTGCGTCTTGCTTGGGCTTCTCTCCTGGAGGCCCTCAGTAAGACCCATTGTTGACATGTGGCAAGACGCTCCTTGGGGCGCGTCTTGATTGGGCCTCTCTCCATAAGGCCCTCAATCAGACCCAGTGTTGACACGTGGCAAGACGGTCCTCGGGGTGCGTCTTGCTTGGGCCTCTCTCCTGGAGGCGCTCAGTCAGACCCAGTGTTGACACGTGGCAAGACGGTCCTCGGGGTGCGTCTTGCTTGGGCCTCTCTCCTGGAGGCGCTCAGTCAGACTGAGTAGTGACATGTGGCCTGACGCTCCTCGGGGCGCGTGTTGCTTGGGCCTCTCTCCTGGAGGCGCTCAGTCAGACCAAGTGGTGACATGTGGCAAGACACTCCTCGGGGCGCGTCTTGCTTGGGCCTCTCTCCTGGAGGCCCTCAGTCAGACCCATTGTTGACATGTGGCAAGACGCTCCTCGGGGCGCTTCTTGCTTTGGCCTCTCTCCTGGAGGCGCTCAGTCAGACCGAGTGCTGACATGTGGCAAGACGCTCCTCGGGCCGCGTGTTGCTTGGGCTTCTCTCCTGGAGGCCCTCAGTCAGACCCATTGTTGACATGTGGCAAGACGCTCCTTGGGGCGCGTCTTGCTTGGGCCTCTCTCCAGAAGGCCCTCAATCAGACCCAGTGTTGACACGTGGCAAGACGGTCCTCGGGGTGCGTCTTGCTTGGGCCTCTCTCCTGGAGGCGCTCAGTCAGACTGAGTAGTGACATGTGGCCTGACGCTCCTCGGGGTGCGTGTTGCTTGGGCCTCTCTCCTGGAGGCGCTCAGTCAGACCAAGTGGTGACATGTGGCAAGACACTCCTCGGGGCGCGTCTTGCTTGGGCCTCTCTCCAGGAGGCCCTCTGTCAGACCCAGTGTTGACATGTGTCAAGACGCTCCTCGGGGCGCGTCTTGCTTGGGCCTCTCTCCTGAATGCCCTCTGTCAGACCGAGTGTTGACATGTGGCAAGACACTCCTCGGGGCGCGTCTTGCTTGGGCTTCTCTCATGGAGGCCCTCAGTCCGACCCAGTGTTGACATGTGTCAAGACGCTCCTCGGGGCGTGTCTTGCTTGGGACTCTCTCCTGGAGGCGCTCAGTCAGACCCCGTGTTGACATGTGGCAAGACGTTCCTCTGGGCACGTCTTGCTTGGGCCTCTCTCCTGGAGGCGCTCAGTCAGACCGAGTAGTGACATGTGGCAAGACGCTCTTCGGGGCGCATCTTGCTTGGGCCTCTCTCCTGGAGGCCCTCAGTCAGACCCATTGTTGACATGTGGCAAGACGCTCCTCGGGGCGCGTCTTGCTTGGGCCTCTCTCCAGGAGGCGCTCAGTCAGACCCAGTGTTGACATGTGGCAAGACGCTCCTCGGGGCGCGTCTTTCTTGGGCCTATCTCCTGGAGGCGCTCTGTCAGACCCAGTGTTGACACGTGGCAAGACGCTCCTCGGGGCGCGTCTTGCTTGGGCCTCTCTCCTGGAGGCGCTCAGTCAGACCCAGTGTTGGCATGTGGCAAGACACTCCTCGGGGCGCGTCTTGGTTGGGCCTCTCTCCTGGAGGCGCTCATTCAGACCCAGTGGTGACATGTGGCAAGACGCTCCTCGGGGCGAGTATTGCTTGGGCCTCTCTCCTGAATGCCCTCTGTCAGACCGAGTGTTGACATGTGGCAAGACACTCCTCGGGGCGCGTCTTGCTTGGGCTTCTCTCATGGAGGCCCTCAGTCCGACCCAGTGTTGACATGTGTCAAGACGCTCCTCGGGGCGTGTCTTGCTTGGGCCTCTCTCCTGGAGGCGCTCAGTCAGACCCTGTGTTGACATGTGGCAAGACGCTCCTCTGGGCACGTCTTGCTTGGGCCTCTCTCCTGGAGGCGCTCAGTCAGACCGAGTAGTGACATGTGGCAAGACGCTCCTCGGGGCGCGTCTTGCTTGGACCTCCCTCCTGGAGGCGCTCAGTCAGACCGAGTAGTGACATGTGGCAAGACGCTCCTCGGGGCGCATCTTGCTTGGACCTCTCTCCTGGAGGCGCTCAGTTAGACCGAGTAGTGACAAGTGGCAAGACGCTCCTCGGGGCGCGTCTTGCTGGGGCCTCTCTCCTGGAGGTGCTCAATCAGACCCAGTGGTGACACGTGGCAAGACGCTCCTCGGGGCGCGTCGTGCTTGGGCCTCTCTCCTGGAGGACCTCAGTCAGACCCAGTGGTGACACGTGGCAAGACGCTCCTCGGGGCGCATCTTGCTTGGGCCTCTCTCCTCGAGGCGCTAAGTCAGACCCAGTGTTGACACGTCGCAAGACGCTCCCCGGGGAGCGTCTTGCTTGGGCCTCTCTCCTGGAGGCCCTCAGTCAGACCCATTGTTGACATGTGGCAAGACGCTCCTCGGGGCGCGTATTGCTTGGGCCTCTCTCCTGGATGCCCTCTGTCAGACCCAGTGTTGACATGTGGCAAGACTCTCCTCCGGGCCCGTCTTGCTTGGGCTTCTCTCATGGAGGCCCTCAGTCAGACCCAGTGTTGACATGTGTCATGACGCTCCTCGGGGCGTGTCTTGCTTGGGCCTCTCTCCTGGAGGCGCTCAGTCAGACCCAGTGTTGACATGTGGCAAGACGCTCATCTAGGCGCTTCTTGCTTGGGCTTCTCTCCTGGAGGCCCTCAGTCAGACCCATTGTTGACATGTGGCAAGACGCTCCTCGGGGCACGTCTTGCTTGGGCCTCTCTCCTGGAGGCGCTCAGTCAGACCGAGTAGTGACATGTGGCAAGACGCTCCTCGGGGCGCGTCTTGCTGGGGCTTCTCTCATGGAGGCACTCAGTCAGACCCAGTGTTGACATGTGGAAAGACGCTCCTCGGGGCGCGTGTTGCTTGGACCTCTCTCCTTGAGGCGCTCAGTCAGACCGAGTAGTGACATGTGGCAAGACACTCCTCGGGGCGCGTCTTGCTTGGGCCTCTCTCCTGGAGGCGCTCAGTCAGACCCAGTGCTGACATGTGGCAAGAAGCTCCTCAGGGCGCGTCTTGCTTGGGCTTCTCTCCTGGAGGCCCTCAGTAAGACCCATTGTTGACATGTGGCAAGACGCTCCTTGGGGCGCGTCTTGCTTGGGCCTCTCTCCAGAAGGCCCTCAATCAGACCCAGTGTTGACACGTGGCAAGACGGTCCTCGGGGTGCGTCTTGCTTGGGCCTCTCTCCTGGAGGCGCTCAGTCAGACTGAGTAGTGACATGTGGCCTGACGCTCCTCGGGGCGCGTGTTGCTTGGGCCTCTCTCCTGGAGGCGCTCAGTCAGACCAAGTGGTGACATGTGGCAAGACACTCCTCGGGGCGCGTCTTGCTTGGGCCTCTCTCCTGGAGGCCCTCTGTCAGACCCAGTGTTGACATGTGTCAAGACGCTCCTCGGGGCGCGTCTTGCTTGGGCTTCTCTCCTGGAGGCCCTCAGTCAGACCCATTGTTGACATGTGGCAAGACGCTCCTCGGGGCGCTTCTTGCTTTGGCCTCTCTCCTGGAGGCGCTCAGTCAGACCGAGTGCTGACATGTGGCAAGACGCTCCTCGGGCCGCGTGTTGCTTGGGCTTCTCTCCTGGAGGCCCTCAGTCAGACCCATTGTTGACATGTGGCAAGACGCTCCTCGGGGCGCGTCTTGCTTGGGTCTCTCTCCTGGAGGCGCTCAGTCAGACCGAGTAGTAACATGTGGCAAGACGCTCCTCGGGGCGCATCTTGCTGGGGCTTCTCTCATGGAGGCACTCAGTCAGACCAAGTGTTGACATGTGGCAAGATGCTCCTCGGGGCGCGTGTTGCTTGGACCTCTCTCCTGGATGCCCTCTGTCAGACCCAGTGTTGACATGTGGCAAGACTCTCCTCGGGGCGCGTCTTGCTTGGGCTTCTCTCATGGAGGCCCTCAGTCAGACCCAGTGTTAACATGTGTCAAGACGCTCCTCGGGGCGTGTCTTGCTTGGGCCTCTCTCCTGGAGGCGCTCAGTCAGACCCAGTGTTGACATGTGGCAAGACGCTCCTCGGGGCGCTTCTTGCTTGGGCTTCTCTCCTGGAGGCCCTCAGTCAGACCCATTGTTGGCATGTGGCAAGACGCTCCTCGGGGCACGTCTTGCTTGGGTCTCTCTCCTGGAGGCGCTCAGTCAGACCGAGTAGTGACATGTGGCAAGACGCTCCTCGGGGCGCGTCTTGCTGGGGCTTCTCTCATGGAGGCCCTCAGTCCGACCCAGTGTTGACATGTGTCAAGACGCTCCTCGGGGCGTGTCTTGCTTGGGCCTCTCTCCTGGAGGCGCTCAGTCAGACCCAGTGTTGACATGTGGCAAGACGCTCCTCTGGGCGCGTCTTGCTTGGGCTTCTCTCCTGGAGGCCCTCAGTCAGACCCATTGTTGCCATGTGGCAAGACGCTCCTCGGGGCACGTCTTGCTTGGGCCTCTCTCCTGGAGGTGCTCAGTCAGACCAAGTAGTGACATGTGGCAAGACGCTCCACGGGGCGCGTCTTGTTTGGACCTCCCTCCTGGAGGTGCTCAGTCAGACCGAGTAGTGACATTTGGCAAGACGCTCCTCGGGGCGCGTCTTGCTTGGACCTTTCTCCTGGAGGCGCTCAGTTAGACCGAGTAGTGACATGTGGCAAGACGCTCCTCGGGGCGCGTCTTGCATGGGCCTCTCTCCTGGAGGCGCTCAGTCAGACCGAGTGCTGACATAAGGCAAGACGCTCCTCGGGGTGCGTCTTGCTGGGGCCTCTCTCCTGGAGTTACTCAATCAGACCCAGTGGTGACACGTGGCAAGACGCTCCTCTGGGCGCGTCTTGCTTGGGCCTCTCTCCTGGAGGCCCTCAGTCAGACCCATTGTTGACATGTGGCAAGAAGCTCCTCGGGGTGCTTCTTGCTTGGGGCTCTCTCCTGGAGGCGCTCAGTCAGACCGAGTGCTGACATGTGGCAAGACGCTCCTTGGGGCGCGTCTTGCTGGTGCCTCTCTCCTGGAGGCGCTTGGGCTTCTCTCCTGGAGGCCCTCAGTAAGACCCATTGTTGACATGTGGCAAGACGCTCCTCGCGGCGCGTCTTGCTTGGGCCTCTCTCCTGGAGGCGCTCAGTCAGACTGAGTAGTGACATGTGGCCTGACGCTCCTCGGGGCGCGTGTTGCTTGGGCCTCTCTCCTGGAGGCGCTCAGTCAGACCAAGTGGTGACATGTGGCAAGACACTCCTCGGGGCGCGTCTTGCTTGGGCCTCTCTCCTGGAGGCCCTCTGTCAGACCCAGTGTTGACATGTGTCAAGACGCTCCTCGGGGCGCGTCTTGCTTGGGCTTCTCTCCTGGAGGCCCTCAGTCAGACCCATTGTTGACATGTGGCAAGACGCTCCTCGGGGCGCGTCTTGCTTGGGCCTCTCTCCTGGAGGCGCTCAGTCAGACCGAGTGCTGACATGTGGCAAGACGCTCCTCGGGCCGCGTGTTGCTTGGGCTTCTCTCCTGGAGGCCCTCAGTCAGACCAATTGGTGACATGTGGCAAGACACTCCTCGGGGCGCGTCTTGCTTCGGCCTCTCTCCTGGAGGCCCTCTGTCAGACCCAGTGCTGACATGTGTCAAGACGCTCCTCGGGGCGCGTCTTGCTTGGGCTTCTCTCCTGGAGGCCCTCAGTCAGACCCATTGTTGACATGTGGCAAGACGCTCCTCGGGGCGCGTCTTGCTTGGGCCTCTCTCCTGGAGGCGCTCAGTCAGACCGAGTGCTGACATGTGGCAAGACGCTCCTCGGGCCGCGTGTTGCTTGGCCTTCTCTCCTGGAGGCCCTCAGTCAGACCCATTGTTGACATGTGGCAAGACGCTCCTCGGGGCGCGTCTTGCTTGGGCCTCTCTCCTGGAGGCGCTCAGTCAGACCGAGTGCTGACATGTGGCAAGACGCTCCTCGGGCAGCGTGTTGCTTGGGCCTCTCTCCTGGAGGCGCTCAGTCAGACCAAGTGGTGACATGTGGCAAGACACTCCTCGGGGCGCGTCTTGCTTGGGCCTCTCTCCTGGAGGCCCTCTGTCAGACCCAGTGTTGACATGTGTCAAGACGCTCCTCGGGGCGTGTCTTGCTTGGGCTTCTCTCCTGGAGGCCCTCAGTCAAACCTATTGTTGACATGTGGCAAGACGTTCCTCGGGGCGCGTCGTGCTTTGGCCTCTCTCCTGGAGGCGCTCAGTCAGACCGAGTGCTGACATGTGGAAAGACGCTCCTCGGGGCGCGTCTTGCTTGGGCTTCTCTCCTGGAGGCGCTCAGAAAGACCCAGTGTTGACATGTGACAAGACGCTCCTCGAGCGCGTCTTGCTTGGGCTTCTCTCCTGGAGGCGCTCAGTCAGACCCAGTGGTGACATGTGGCAAGACACTCCTCGGGGCGCGTCTTGCTTGGACCTCCCTCCTGGAGGCGCTCAGTCAGACCGAGTAGTGACATTTGGCAAGACGCTCCTCGGTGCGCGTCTTGCTTGGGCCTCTCTCCTGGAGGTGCTCAGTCAGACCGAGTGCTGACATAAGGCAAGACGCTCCTCGGGGCGCGTCTTGCTGGGGCCTCTCTCCTGGAGGTGGTCAATCAGACCCAGTGGTGACACGTGGCAAGACGCTCCTCTGGGCGCGTCTTGCTTGGGCCTCTCTCCTGGAGGAGCGCAGTCAGACCCAGTGGTGACACGTGGCAAGACGCTCCTCGGGGCGCATCTTGCTTGGGCCTCTCTCCTGGAGGCGCTAAGTCAGACCCAGTGTTGACACGTGGCAAGACGCTCCTCGGGGCGCGTCTTGCTTGGGCCTCTCTCCTGGAGGCGCTCAGTCAGAGAAAGTGTTGACATGTGGCAAGACACTCCTCGGGGCGCGTCTTGCTTGGGCTTCTCTCATGGAGGCCCTCAGTAAGACCCATTGTTGACATGTGGAAAGAAGCTCCTCGGGGCGTGTCTTGCTTTGGCTTCTCTCCTGGAGGCCCTCAGTCAGACCCATTGTTGACATGTGGCAAGACGCTCCTCGGGGCGCGTCTTGCTTGGGCCTCTCTCCTGGAGGCGCTCAGTCAGACCGAGTGCTGACATAAGGCAAGACGCTCCTCGGGGCGCGTCTTGCTGGGGCCTCTCTCCTGGAGGCGCTCAGTCAGACCCAGTGTTGACATGTGGCAAGACGCTCCTCGGGACGCGTCTTGCTTGGGCCTCTCTCCTGGAGGCGCTCAGTCAGACCCAGTGGTGACACGTGGAAAGACGCTCCTCGGGGCGCGTCTTGCTTGGGCCTCTCTCCTGGAGGCGCTCAGTCAGACCCAGTGTTGACACGTGGCAAGACTCTCCTCGGGGCGCGTCTTGCTTGGGCCTCTCTCCTGGAGGCGCTCAGTCAGACCCAGTGTTGGCATGTGGCAAGACACTCCTCGGGGCGCGTCTTGGTTGGGCCTCTCTCCTGGAGGCGCTCAATCAGACCCAGTGGTGACATGTGGCAAGACGCTCCTCGGGGCGCGTATTGCTTGGGCCTCTCACCTGAATGCCCAATGTCAGACCGAGTGTTGACATGTGGCAAGACTCTCCTCGGGGCGCGTCTTGCTTGGGCTTCTCTCATGGAGGCCCTCAGTCCGACCCAGTGTTGACATGTGTCAAGACGCTCCTCGGGGCTTTCTTGCTTGGGCCTCTCTCCTGGAGGCGCTCAGTCAGACCCAGTGTTGACATGTGGCAAGACGCTCCTCTGGGCGCGTCTTGCTTGGGCTTCTCTCCTGGAGGCCCTCAGTCAGACCCATTGTTGACATGTGGCAAGACGCTCCTCGGGGCACGTCTTGCTTGGGCCTCTCTCCTGGAGGTGCTCAGTCAGACCGAGTAGTGACATGTGGCAAGACGCTCCTCGGGGCGCTTCTTGCTTGGACCTCCCTCCTGGAGGCGCTCAGTCAGACCGAGTAGTGACATTTGGCAAGACGCTCCTCGGGGCGCGTCTTGCTTGGACCTTTCTCCTGGAGGCGCTCAGTTAGACCGAGTAGTGACATGTGGCAAGACGCTCCTCGGGGCGCGTCTTGCTTGGGCCTCTCTCCTGGAGGCGCTCAGTCAGACCGAGTGCTGACATAAGTCAAGACGCTCCTCGGGGCGCATCTTGCTGGGGCCTCTCTCCTGGAGGTGCTCAATCAGACCCAGTGGTGACACGTGGCAAGATGCTCCTCGGGGCGCATCTTGCTTGGGCCTCTCTCCTGGAGGCGCTAAGTCAGACCCAGTGTTGACACGTGGCAAGACGCTCCTCGGGGCGCGTCTTGCTTGGGCCTCTCACCTGGAGGCGCTCAGTCAGACACAGTGTTGACATGTGGCAAGACACTCCTCGGGGCGCGTCTTGCTTGGGCTTCTCTCATGGAGGCCCTCAGTAAGACCCATTGTTGACATGTGGAAAGAAGCTCTGCGGGGCGCATCTTGCTTTTGCTTCTCTCCTGGAGGCCCTCAGTCAGACCCATGGTTGACATGTGGCAAGACGCTCCTCGGGGCGCGTATTGCTTGGGCCTCTCTCCTGGATGCCCTCTGTCAGACCCAGTGTTGACATGTGGCAAGACTCTCCTCGGGGCGCGTCTTGCTTGGGCTTCTCTCATGGAGGCCCTCAGTCAGACCCAGTGTTGACATGTGTCAAGACACTCCTCGGGGAGTGTCTTGCTTGGGCCTCTCTCCTGGAGGCGCTCAGTCAGACCCAGTGTTGACATGTGGCAAGACGCTCCTCGGGGCGCTTCTTGCTTGGGCTTCTCTCCTGGAGGCCCTCAGTCAGACCCATTGTTGACATGTGGCAAGACTCTCCTCGGGGCACGTCTTGCTTGGGTCTCTCTCCTGGAGGCGCTCAGTCAGACCGAGTAGTGACATGTGGAAAGACGCTCCTCGGGGCGCATCTTGCTGGGGCTTCTCTCATGGAGGCACTGAGTCAGACCCAGTGTTGACATGTGGCAAGATGCTCCTCGGGGCGCGTGTTGCTTGGACCTCTCTCCTGGATGCCCTCTGTCAGACCCAGTGTTGACATGTGGCAAGACTCTCCTCGGGGCGCGTCTTGCTTGGGCTTCTCTCATGGAGGCCCTCAGTCAGACCCAGTGTTAACATGTGTCAAGACGCTCCTCGGGGCGTGTCTTGCTTGGGCCTCTCTCCTGGAGGCGCTCAGTCAGACCCAGTGTTGACATGTGGCAAGACGCTCCTCGGGGCGCTTCTTGCTTGGGCTTCTCTCCTGGAGGCCCTCAGTCAGACCCATTGTTGACATGTGGCAAGACGCTCCTCGGGGCACGTCTTGCTTGGGTCTCTCTCCTGGAGGCGCTCAGTCAGACCGAGTAGTGACATGTGGCAAGACGCTCCTCGGGGCGCGTCTTGCTGGGGCTTCTCTCATGGAGGCCCTCAGTCCGACCCAGTGTTGACATGTGTCAAGACGCTCCTCGGGGCGTGTCTTGCTTGGGCCTCTCTCCTGGAGGCGCTCAGTCAGACCCAGTGTTGACATGTGGCAAGACGCTCCTCTGGGCGCGTCTTGCTTGGGCTTCTCTCCTGGAGGCCCTCAGTCAGACCCATTGTTGCCATGTGGCAAGACGCTCCTCGGGGCACGTCTTGCTTGGGCCTCTCTCCTGGAGGTGCTCAGTCAGACCAAGTAGTGACATGTGGCAAGACGCTCCACGGGGCGCGTCTTGTTTGGACCTCCCTCCTGGAGGTGCTCAGTCAGACCGAGTAGTGACATTTGGCAAGACGCTCCTCGGGGCGCGTCTTGCTTGGACCTTTCTCCTGGAGGCGCTCAGTTAGACCGAGTAGTGACATGTGGCAAGACACTCCTCGGGGCGCGTCTTGCATGGGCCTCTCTCCTGGAGGCGCTCAGTCAGACCGAGTGCTGACATAATGCAAGACGCTCCTCGGGGTGCGTCTTGCTGGGGACTCTCTCCTGGAGTTGCTCAATCAGACCCAGTGGTGACACGTGGCAAGACGCTCCTCTGGGCGCGTCTTGCTTGGGCCTCTCTCCTGGAGGCGCTCAGTCAGACCCATTGTTGACATGTGGCAAGACGCTCCTCGGGGCGCGTCTTGCTTGGGCCTCTCTCCTGGAGGCGCTCAGTCAGACCGAGTGCTGACATGTGGCAAGACGCTCCTCGGGCCGCGTGTTGCTTGGGCTTCTCTCCTGGAGGCCCTCAGTCAGACCCATTGTTGACATGTGGCAAGACGCTCCTCGGGGCGCGTCTTGCTTGGGCCTCTCTCCTGGAGGCTCTCAGTCAGACCGAGTGCTGACATGTGGCAAGACGCTCCTCGGGGCGCGTCTTGCTTGGGCCTCTCTCCTGGAGGCGCTCAGTCAGAACCAGAGGTGACATGTGGCAAGACGCTCCTCGGGGCGCGTCTTGCTTGGGCCTCTCTCCTGGAGGCCCTCTGTCAGACCCAGTGTTGACATGTGGCAAGACGCTCCTCCGGGCGCATCTTGCTTGGGCCTCTCTCCTGGAGGCCCTCAGTCAGACCCATTGTTGACATGTTGCAAGACGCTCCTCGGGGCGCGTCTTGCTTGGGCCTCTCTCCTGGAGGCGCTCATTCAGACCGAGTGCTGACATAAGGCAAGACGCTCCTCGGGGCGCGTCTTGCTGGGGCCTCTCTCCTGGAGGCGCTCAGTCAGACCCAGTGCTTACATGTGGCAAGACGCTCCTCGGGGCGCGTCTAGCTTGTGCCTCTCTCCTGGAGGCGCTCAGTCAGACTGAGTAGTGACATGTGGCCTGACGCTCCTCGGGGCACGTCTTGCTTGGGCCTCTCTCCTGGAGGCGCTCAGTCAGACCCAGTGGTGACATGTGGCATGACACTCCTCGGGGCGCGTCTTGCTTGGGCCTCTCTCGTGGAGGCCCTCTGTCAGACCCAGTGTTGACATGTGTCAAGACGCTCCTCGGGGCGCGTCTTGCTTGGGCTTCTCTCCTGAAGGCCCTCAGTCAGACCCATTGTTGACATGTGGCAAGACGCTCCTCCGGGCGCATCTTGCTTGGGCCTCTCTCCTGGAGGCCCTCAGTCAGACCCATTGTTGACATGTGGCAAGACGCTCCTCGGGGCGCATCTTGCTTGGGCCTCTCTCCTGGAGGCGCTCAGTCAGACCCAGTGTTGACATGTGGCAAGACGCTCCTCGGGGCGCGCCTTGCTTGGGCCTCTCTCCTGGAGGCGCTCAGTCAGACCCAGTGTTGACATGTGTCAAGACGCTCCTCGGGGCGCGTCTTGCTTGGGCTTCTCTCCTGGAGGCCCTCAGTCAGACCCATTGTTGACATGTGGCAAGACGCTCCTCGGGGCGCGTCTTGCTTGGGCCTCTCTCCTGGAGGCGCTCCGTCAGACCGAGTGCTGACATGTGGCAAGACGCTCCTCGGGCCGCGTGTTGCTTGGGCTTCTCTCCTGGAGGCCCTCAGTCAGACCCATTGTTGACATGTGGCAAGACGCTCCTCGGGGCGCGTCTTGCTTGGGCCTCTCTCCTGGAGGCGCTCAGTCAGACCGAGTGCTGACATGTGGCAAGACGCTCCTCGGGGCGCGTCTTGCTTGGGCCTCTCTCCTGGAGGCGCTCAGTCAGAACCAGAGGTGACATGTGGCAAGACGCTCCTCGGGGCGCGTCTTGCTTGGGCCTCTCTCCTGGAGGCCCTCTGTCAGACCCAGTGTTGACATGTGGCAAGACGCTCCTCCGGGCGCATCTTGCTTGGGCCTCTCTCCTGGAGGCCCTCAGTCAGACCCATTGTTGACATGTTGCAAGACGCTCCTCGGGGCGCGTCTTGCTTGGGCCTCTCTCCTGGAGGCGCTCATTCAGACCGAGTGCTGACATAAGGCAAGACGCTCCTCGGGGCGCGTCTTGCTGGGGCCTCTCTCCTGGAGGCGCTCAGTCAGACCCAGTGCTTACATGTGGCAAGACGCTCCTCGGGGCGCGTCTAGCTTGGGCCTCTCTCCTGGAGGCGCTCAGTCAGACTGAGTAGTGACATGTGGCCTGACGCTCCTCGGGGCACGTCTTGCTTGGGCCTCTCTCCTGGAGGCGCTCAGTCAGACCCAGTGGTGACATGTGGCATGACACTCCTCGGGGCGCGTCTTGCTTGGGCCTCTCTCGTGGAGGCCCTCTGTCAGACCCAGTGTTGACATGTGTCAAGACGCTCCTCGGGGCGCGTCTTGCTTGGGCTTCTCTCCTGAAGGCCCTCAGTCAGACCCATTGTTGACATGTGGCAAGACGCTCCTCCGGGCGCATCTTGCTTGGGCCTCTCTCCTGGAGGCCCTCAGTCAGACCCATTGTTGACATGTGGCAAGACGCTCCTCGGGGCGCATCTTGCTTGGGCCTCTCTCCTGGAGGCGCTCAGTCAGACCCAGTGTTGACATGTGGCAAGACGCTCCTCGGGGCGCGCCTTGCTTGGGCCTCTCTCCTGGAGGCGCTCAGTCAGACCCAGTGTTGACATGTGTCAAGACGCTCCTCGGGGCGCGTCTTGCTTGGGCTTCTCTCATGGAGGCCCTCAGTCAGACCCATTGTTGACATGTGGCAAGACGCTCCTCGGGGCGCGTCTTGCTTGGGCCTCTCTCCCGGAGGCGCTCATTCAGACCCAGTGTTGACATGTGGCAAGACGCTCCTCGGGGCGCGTCTTGCTTGGGCCTCTCTCCTGGAGGCGCTCAGTCAGACCCAGTGGTGACACGTGGAAAGACGCTCCTCGGGGCGCGTCTTGCTTGGGCCTCTCTCCTGGAGGCGCTCAGTCAGACCAAGTGGTGACATGTGGCAAGACAATCCTCGGGGCGCGTCTTGCTTGGGCCTCTCTCCTGGAGCCCCTCTGTCAGACCCAGTGTTGACATGTGGCAAGACACTCCTCGGGGCGCGTCTTGATTGGGCCTCTCTCATGGAGGCCCTCTGTCAGACCCCTTGTTGACATGTGTCAAGACACTCCTCGGGGCGCGTCTTGCTTTGGCCTCTCTCCTGGAGGCGCTCAGTCAGACCGAGTGCTGACATGTGGCAAGAAGCTCCTCGGGGCGCGTCTTGCTTGGGCCTCTCTCCTGGAGGCGCTCAGTCAGACTGAGTAGTGACATGTGGCCTGACGCTCCTCGGGGCGAGTGTTGCTTGGGCCTCTCTCCTGGAGGCGCTCAGTCAGACCGAGTGCTGACATGTGGCAAGACGCTCCTCGGGGCGCGTCTTGCTTGGGTCTCTCTCCTGGAGGCGCTCAGTCAGAACCAGAGGTGACATGTGGCAAGACGCTCCTCGGGGCGCGTCTTGGTTGGGCCTCTCTCCTGGAGGCCCTCTGTCAGACCCAGTGTTGACATGTGGCAAGACGCTCCTCCGGGCGCATCTTGCTTGGGCCTCTCTCCTGGAGGCCCTCAGTCAGACCCATTGTTGACATGTTGCAAGACGCTCCTCGGGGCGCGTCTTGCTTGGGCCTCTCTCCTGGAGGCGCTCATTCAGACCGAGTGCTGACGTAAGGCAAGACGCTCCTCGGGGCGCGTCTTGCTGGGGCCTCTCTCCTGGAGGCGCTCAGTCAGACCCAGTGCTTACATGTGGCAAGACGCTCCTCGGGGCGCGTCTAGCTTGGGCCTCTCTCCTGGAGGCGCTCAGTCAGACTGAGTAGTGACATGTGGCCTGACGCTCCTCGGGGCACGTCTTGCTTGGGCCTCTCTCCTGGAGGCGCTCAGTCAGACCCAGTGGTGACATGTGGCATGACACTCCTCGGGGCGCGTCTTGCTTGGGCCTCTCTCGTGGAGGCCCTCTGTCAGACCCAGTGTTGACATGTGTCAAGACGCTCCTCGGGGCGCGTCTTGCTTGGGCTTCTCTCCTGAAGGCCCTCAGTCAGACCCATTGTTGACATGTGGCAAGACGCTCCTCCGGGCGCATCTTGCTTGGGCCTCTCTCCTGGAGGCCCTCAGTCAGACCCATTGTTGACATGTGGCAAGACGCTCCTCGGGGCGCATCTTGCTTGGGCCTCTCTCCTGGAGGCGCTCAGTCAGACCCAGTGTTGACATGTGGCAAGACGCTCCTCGGGGCGCATCTTGCTTGGGCCTCTCTCCTGGAGGCGCTCAGTCAGACCCAGTGTTGACATGTGTCAAGACGCTCCTCGGGGCGCGTCTTGCTTGGGCTTCTCTCCTGGAGGCCCTCAGTCAGACCCATTGTTGACATGTGGCAAGACGCTCCTCGGGGCGCGTCTTGCTTGGGCCTCTCTCCTGGAGGCGCTCATTCAGACCCAGTGTTGACATGTGGCAAGACGCTCCTCGGGGCGCGTCTTGCTTGGGCCTCTCTCCTGGAGGCGCTCAGTCAGACCCAGTGGTGACACGTGGAAAGACGCTCCTCGGGGCGCGTCTTGCTTGGGCCTCTCTCCTGGAGGCGCTCAGTCAGACCAAGTGGTGACATGTGGCAAGACAATCCTCGGGGCGCGTCTTGCTTGGGCCTCTCTCCTGGAGCCCCTCTGTCAGACCCAGTGTTGACATGTGGCAAGACACTCCTCGGGGCGCGTCTTGATTGGGCCTCTCTCATGGAGGCCCTCTGTCAGACCCCTTGTTGACATGTGTCAAGACACTCCTCGGGGCGCGTCTTGCTTTGGCCTCTCTCCTGGAGGCGCTCAGTCAGACCGAGTGCTGACATGTGGCAAGAAGCTCCTCGGGGCGCGTCTTGCTTGGGCTTCTCTCCTGGAGGCCCTCAGTAAGACCCATTGTTGACATGTGGCAAGACGCTCCTCGGGGCGCGTCTTGCTTGGGCCTCTCTCCTGGAGGCGCTCAGTCAGACTGAGTAGTGACATGTGGCCTGACGCTCCTCGGGGCGCGTGTTGCTTGGGCCTCTCTCCTGGAGGCGCTCAGTCAGACCAAGTGGTGACATGTGGCAAGACACTCCTCGGGGCGCGTCTTGCTTGGGCCTCTCTCCTGGAGGCCCTCTGTCAGACCCAGTGTTGACATGTGTCAAGACGCTCCTCGGGGAGCGTCTTGCTTGGGCTTCTCTCCTGGAGGCCCTCAGTCAGACCCATTGTTGACATGTGGCAAGACGCTCCTCGGGGCGCGTCTTGCTTCGGCCTCTCTCCTGGAGGCGCTCATTCAGACCCAGTGTTGACATGTGGCAAGACGCTCCTCGGGGCGCGTCTTGCTTGGGCCTCTCTCCTGGAGGCGCTCAGTCAGACCCAGTGGTGACACGTGGAAAGACGCTCCTCGGGGCGCGTCTTGCTTGGGCCTCTCTCCTGGAGCCCCTCTGTCAGACCCAGTGTTGACATGTGGCAAGACACTCCTCGGGGCGCGTCTTGATTGGGCCTCTCTCATGGAGGCCCTCTGTCAGACCCCTTGTTGACATGTGTCAAGACACTCCTCGGGGCGCGTCTTGCTTTGGCCTCTCTCCTGGAGGCGCTCAGTCAGACCGAGTGCTGACATGTGGCAAGAAGCTCCTCGGGGCGCGTCTTGCTTGGGCTTCTCTCCTGGAGGCCCTCAGTAAGACCCATTGTTGACATGTGGCAAGACGCTCCTCGGGGCGCGTCTTGCTTGGGCCTCTCTCCTGGAGGCGCTCAGTCAGATTGAGTGTTGACATGTGGCCTGACGCTCCTCGGGGCGCGTGTTGCTTGGGCCTCTCTCCTGGAGGCGCTCAGTCAGACCAAGTGGTGACATGTGGCAAGACACTCCTCGGGGCGCGTCTTGCTTGGGCCTCTCTCCTGGAGGCCCTCTGTCAGACCCAGTGTTGACATGTGTCAAGACGCTCCTCGGGGAGCGTCTTGCTTGGGCTTCTCTCCTGGAGGCCCTCAGTCAGACCCATTGTTGACATGTGGCAAGACGCTCCTCGGGGCGCGTCTTGCTTGGGCCTCTCTCCTGGAGGCGCTCAGTCAGACCGAGTGCTGACATGTGGCAAGACGCTCCTCGGGCCGTGTGTTGCTTGGGCTTCTCTCCTGGAGGCCCTCAGTCAGACCAAGTGGTGACATGTGGCAAGACACTCCTCGGGGCGCGTCTTGCTTCGGCCTCTCTCCTGGAGGCCCTCTGTCAGACCCAGTGCTGACATGTGTCAAGACGCTCCTCGGGGAGCATCTTGCTTGGGCTTCTCTCCTGGAGGCCCTCAGTCAGACCCATTGTTGACATGTGGCAAGACGCTCCTCGGGGCGCGTCTTGCTTGGGCCTCTCTCCTGGAGGCGCTCAGTCAGACCGAGTGCTGACATGTGGCAAGACGCTCCTCGGGCCGCGTGTTGCTTGGGCTTCTCTCCTGGAGGCCCTCAGTCAGACCCATTGTTGACATGTGGCAAGACGCTCCTCGGGGCGCGTCTTGCTTGGGCCTCTCTCCTGGAGGCGCTCAGTCAGACCGAGTGCTGTCATGTGGCAAGACGCTCCTCGGGGCGCGTCTTGCTTGGGCTTCTCTCCTGGAGGCCCTCAGAAAGACCCAGTGTTGACATGTGACAAGACGCTCCTCGGGGCGCGTCTTGCTTGGGCCTCTCTCCTGGAGGCGCTCAGTCAGACCAAGTGGTGACATGTGGCAAGACACTCCTCGGGGCGCGTCTTGCTTCGGCCTCTCTCCTGGAGGCCCTCTGTCAGACCCAGTGCTGACATGTGTCAAGACGCTCCTCGGGGCGCGTCTTGCTTGGGCTTCTCTCCTGGAGGCCCTCAGTCAGACCCATTGTTGACATGTGGCAAGACGCTCCTCGGGGCGCGTCTTGCTTGGGCTTCTCTCCTGGAGGCCCTCAGTCAGACCCATTGTTGACATGTGGCAAGACGCTCCTCGGGGCGCGTCTTGCTTGGGCCTCTCTCCTGGAGGCGCTCAGTCAGACCGAGTGCTGACATGTGGCAAGACGCTCCTCAGGGCGCGTCTTGCTTGGGCTTCTCTCCTGGAGGCCCTCAGAAAGACCCAGTGTTGACATGTGACAAGACGCTCCTCGGGGCGCGTCTTGCTTGGGCCTCTCTCCTGGAGGCGCTCAGTCAGAACCAGAGGTGACATGTGGCAAGACGCTCCTCGGGGCGCGTCTTGCTTGGGCCTCTCTCCTGGATGCCCTCTGTCAGACCCAGTGTTGACATGTGGCAAGACGCTCCTCCGGGCGCATCTTGCTTGGGCCTCTCTCCTGGAGGCCCTCAGTCAGACCCATTGTTGACATGTTGCAAGACGCTCCTCGGGGCGCGTCTTGCTTGGGCCTCTCTCCTGGAGGCGCTCAGTCAGACCGAGTGCTGACATAAGGCAAGACGCTCCTCGGGGCGCGTCTTGCTGGGGCCTCTCTCCTGGAGGTGCTCAGTCAGACCCAGTGCTTACATGTGGCAAGACGCTCCTCGGGGCACGTCTTGCTTGGGCCTCTCTCCTGGAGGCGCTCAGTCAGACTGAGTAGTGACATGTGGCCTGACGCTCCTCGGGGCACGTCTTGCTTGGGCCTCTCTCCTGGAGGCGCTCAGTCAGACCCAGTGGTGACATGTGGCATGACACTCCTCGGGGCGTGTCTTGCTTCGGCCTCTCTCGTGGAGGCCCTCTGTCAGACCCATTGTTGACATGTGGCAAGACGCTCCTCCGGGCGCATCTTGCTTGGGCCTCTCTCCTGGAGGCCCTCAGTCAGACCCATTGTTGACATGTGGCAAGATGCTCCTCGGGGCGCATCTTGCTTGGGCCTCTCTCCTGGAGGCGCTCAGTCAGACCCAGTGTTGACATGTGGCAAGACGCTCCTCGGGGCGCGTCTTGCTTGGGCCTCTCTCCTGGAGGCGCTCAGTCAGACCCAGTGTTGACATGTGGCAAGACGCTCCTCGGGGCGCGTCTTGCTTGGGCCTCTCTCCTGGAGGCGCTCAGTCAGACCCAGTGGTGACCCGTGGAAAGACGCTCCTCGGGTTGCGTCTTGCTTGGGCCTCTCTCCTGGAGGCGCTCAGTCAGACCCAGTGTTGACATGTGGCAAGACGCTCCTCGGGGCGCGTCTTGCTTGGGCCTCTCTCCTGGAGGCGCTCAGTCAGACCCAGTGGTGACACGTGGAAAGACGCTCCTCGGGGCGCGTCTTGCTTGGGCCTCTCTCCTGGAGGCGCTCAGTCAGACCGAGTGCTGACATGTGGCAAGACGCTCCTCAGGGCGCGTCTTGCTTGGGCTTCTCTCCTGGAGGCCCTCAGAAAGACCCAGTGTTGACATGTGACAAGACGCTCCTCGGGGCGCGTCTTGCTTGGGCCTCTCTCCTGGAGGCGCTCAGTCAGAACCAGAGGTGACATGTGGCAAGACGCTCCTCGGGGCGCGTCTTGCTTGGGCCTCTCTCCTGGATGCCCTCTGTCAGACCCAGTGTTGACATGTGGCAAGACGCTCCTCCGGGCGCATCTTGCTTGGGCCTCTCTCCTGGAGGCCCTCAGTCAGACCCATTGTTGACATGTTGCAAGACGCTCCTCGGGGCGCGTCTTGCTTGGGCCTCTCTCCTGGAGGCGCTCAGTCAGACCGAGTGCTGACATAAGGCAAGACGCTCCTCGGGGCGCGTCTTGCTGGGGCCTCTCTCCTGGAGGTGCTCAGTCAGACCCAGTGCTTACATGTGGCAAGACGCTCCTCGGGGCACGTCTTGCTTGGGCCTCTCTCCTGGAGGCGCTCAGTCAGACTGAGTAGTGACATGTGGCCTGACGCTCCTCGGGGCACGTCTTGCTTGGGCCTCTCTCCTGGAGGCGCTCAGTCAGACCCAGTGGTGACATGTGGCATGACACTCCTCGGGGCGTGTCTTGCTTCGGCCTCTCTCGTGGAGGCCCTCTGTCAGACCCATTGTTGACATGTGGCAAGACGCTCCTCCGGGCGCATCTTGCTTGGGCCTCTCTCCTGGAGGCCCTCAGTCAGACCCATTGTTGACATGTGGCAAGATGCTCCTCGGGGCGCATCTTGCTTGGGCCTCTCTCCTGGAGGCGCTCAGTCAGACCCAGTGTTGACATGTGGCAAGACGCTCCTCGGGGCGCGTCTTGCTTGGGCCTCTCTCCTGGAGGCGCTCAGTCAGACCCAGTGTTGACATGTGGCAAGACGCTCCTCGGGGCGCGTCTTGCTTGGGCCTCTCTCCTGGAGGCGCTCAGTCAGACCCAGTGGTGACCCGTGGAAAGACGCTCCTCGGGTTGCGTCTTGCTTGGGCCTCTCTCCTGGAGGCGCTCAGTCAGACCCAGTGTTGACATGTGGCAAGACGCTCCTCGGGGCGCGTCTTGCTTGGGCCTCTCTCCTGGAGGCGCTCAGTCAGACCCAGTGTTGACATGTGGCAAGACGCTCCTCGGGGCGCGTCTTGCTTGGGCCTCTCTCCTGGAGGCGCTCAGTCAGACCCAGTGGTGACCCGTGGAAAGACGCTCCTCGGGGTGCGTCTTGCTGGGGCCTCTCTCCTGGAGGCGCTCAGTCAGACCCAGTGTTGACATGTGGCAAGACGCTCCTCGGGGCGCGTCTTGCTTGGGCCTCTCTCCTGGAGGCGCTCAGTCAGACCCAGTGTTGACATGTGTCAAGACGCTCCTCGGGGCGCGTCTTGCTTGGGATTCTCTCCTGGAGGCCCTCAGTCAGACCCATTGTTGACCTGTGGCAAGACGCTCCTCGGGGCGCGTCTTGCTCTGGCCTCTCTCCTGGAGGCGCTCAGTCAGACCGAGTGCTGACATGTGGCAAGATGCTCCTCGGGGCGCGTCTTGCTTGGGCTTCTCTCCTGGAGGCCCTCAGAAAGACCCTGTGTTGACATGTGACAAGACGCTCCTCGGGGCGCGTCTTGCTTGGGCCTCTCTCCTGGAGGCGCTCAGTCAGAACCAGAGGTGACATGTGGCAAGACGCTCCTCGGGGCGCGTCTTGCTTGGGCCTCTCTCCTGGAGGCCCTCTGTCAGACCCAGTGTTGACATGTGGCAAGACGCTCCTCCGGGCGCATCTTGCTTGGGCCTGTCTCCTGGAGGTGCTCAGTCAGACCGAGTGCTGACATAAGGCAAGACGCTCCTCGGGGCGCGTCTTGCTGGGGCCTCTCTCCTGGAGGCGCTCAGTCAGACCCAGTGCTTACATGTGGCAAGACGCTCCTCGGGGCACGTCTTGCTTGGGCCTCTCTCCTGGAGGCGCTCAGTCAGACTGAGTAGTGACATGTGGCCTGACGCTCCTCGGGGCACGTCTTGCTTGGGCCTCTCTCCTGGAGGCGCTCAGTCAGACCCATTGGTGACATGTGGCCATGACACTTCTCGGGGCGTGTCTTGCTTGGGCCTCTCTCGTGGAGGCCCTCTGTCAGACACATTGTTGACATGTGGCAAGACGCTCCTCCGGGCGCATCTTGCTTGGGCCTCTCTCCTGGAGGCCCTCAGTCAGACCCATTGTTGACATGTGGCAAGACGCTCCTCGGGGCGCGTCTTGCTTGGGCCTCTCTCCTGGAGGCGCTCATTCAGACCCAGTGTTGACATGTGGCAAGACGCTCCTCGGGGCGCGTCTTGCTTGGGCCTCTCTCCTGGAGGCGCTCAGTCAGACCCAGTGGTGACACGTGGAAAGACGCTCCTCGGGGCGCGTCTTGCTTGGGCCTCTCTCCTGGAGCCCCTCTGTCAGACCCAGTGTTGACATGTGGCAAGACACTCCTCGGGGCGCGTCTTGATTGGGCCTCTCTCATGGAGGCCCTCTGTCAGACCCCTTGTTGACATGTGTCAAGACACTCCTCGGGGCGCGTCTTGCTTTGGCCTCTCTCCTGGAGGCGCTCAGTCAGACCGAGTGCTGACATGTGGCAAGAAGCTCCTCGGGGCGCGTCTTGCTTGGGCTTCTCTCCTGGAGGCCCTCAGTAAGACCCATTGTTGACATGTGGCAAGACGCTCCTCGGGGCGCGTCTTGCTTGGGCCTCTCTCCTGGAGGCGCTCAGTCAGACTGAGTAGTGACATGTGGCCTGACGCTCCTCGGGGCGCGTGTTGCTTGGGCCTCTCTCCTGGAGGCGCTCAGTCAGACCAAGTGGTGACATGTGGCAAGACACTCCTCGGGGCGCGTCTTGCTTGGGCCTCTCTCCTGGAGGCCCTCTGTCAGACCCAGTGTTGACATGTGTCAAGACGCTCCTCGGGGAGCGTCTTGCTTGGGCTTCTCTCCTGGAGGCCCTCAGTCAGACCCATTGTTGACATGTGGCAAGACGCTCCTCGGGGCGCGTCTTGCTTGGGCCTCTCTCCTGGAGGCGCTCAGTCAGACCGAGTGCTGACATGTGGCAAGACGCTCCTCGGGCCGTGTGTTGCTTGGGCTTCTCTCCTGGAGGCCCTCAGTCAGACCAAGTGGTGACATGTGGCAAGACACTCCTCGGGGCGCGTCTTGCTTCGGCCACTCTCCTGGAGGCCCTCTGTCAGACCCAGTGCTGACATGTGTCAAGACGCTCCTCGGGGAGCATCTTGCTTGGGCTTCTCTCCTGGAGGCCCTCAGTCAGACCCATTGTTGACATGTGGCAAGACGCTCCTCGGGGCGCGTCTTGCTTGGGCCTCTCTCCTGGAGGCGCTCAGTCAGACCGAGTGCTGACATGTGGCAAGACGCTCCTCGGGCCGCGTGTTGCTTGGGCTTCTCTCCTGGAGGCACTCAGTCAGACCCATTGTTGACATGTGGCAAGACGCTCCTCGGGGCGCGTCTTGCTTGGGCCTCTCTCCTGGAGGCGCTCAGTCAGACCGAGTGCTGTCATGTGGCAAGACGCTCCTCGGGGCGCGTCTTGCTTGGGCTTCTCTCCTGGAGGCCCTCAGAAAGACCCAGTGTTGACATGTGACAAGACGCTCCTCGGGGCGCGTCTTGCTTGGGCCTCTCTCCTGGAGGCGCTCAGTCAGACCAAGTGGTGACATGTGGCAAGACACTCCTCGGGGCGCGTCTTGCTTCGGCCTCTCTCCTGGAGGCCCTCTGTCAGACCCAGTGCTGACATGTGTCAAGACGCTCCTCGGGGCGCGTCTTGCTTGGGCTTCTCTCCTGGAGGCCCTCAGTCAGACCCATTGTTGACATGTGGCAAGACGCTCCTCGGGGCGCGTCTTGCTTGGGCTTCTCTCCTGGAGGCCCTCAGTCAGACCCATTGTTGACATGTGGCAAGACGCTCCTCGGGGCGCGTCTTGCTTGAGCCTCTCTCCTGGAGGCGCTCAGTCAGACCGAGTGCTGACATGTGGCAAGACGCTCCTCAGGGCGCGTCTTGCTTGGGCTTCTCTCCTGGAGGCCCTCAGAAAGACCCAGTGTTGACATGTGACAAGACGCTCCTCGGGGCGCGTCTTGCTTGGGCCTCTCTCCTGGAGGCGCTCAGTCAGAACCAGAGGTGACATGTGGCAAGACGCTCCTCGGGGCGCGTCTTGCTTGGGCCTCTCTCCTGGAGGCCCTCTGTCAGACCCAGTGTTCACATGTGGCAAGACGCTCCTCCGGGCGCATCTTGCTTGGGCCTCTCTCCTGGAGGCCCTCAGTCAGACCCATTGTTGACATGTTGCAAGACGCTCCTCGGGGCGCGTCTTGCTTGGGCCTCTCTCCTGGAGGCGCTCAGTCAGACCGAGTGCTGACATAAGGCAAGACGCTCCTCGGGGCGCGTCTTGCTGGGGCCTCTCTCCTGGAGGTGCTCAGTCAGACCCAGTGCTTACATGTGGCAAGACGCTCCTCGGGGCACGTCTTGCTTGGGCCTCTCTCCTGGAGGCGCTCAGTCAGACTGAGTAGTGACATGTGGCCTGACGCTCCTCGGGGCACGTCTTGCTTGGGCCTCTCTCCTGGAGGCGCTCAGTCAGACCCAGTGGTGACATGTGGCATGACACTCCTCGGGGCGTGTCTTGCTTCGGCCTCTCTCGTGGAGGCCCTCTGTCAGACCCATTGTTGACATGTGGCAAGACGCTCCTCCGGGCGCATCTTGCTTGGGCCTCTCTCCTGGAGGCCCTCAGTCAGACCCATTGTTGACATGTGGCAAGATGCTCCTCGGGGCGCGTCTTGCTTGGGCCTCTCTCCTGGAGGCGCTCAGTCAGACCCAGTGTTGACATGTGGCAAGACGCTCCTCGGGGCGCGTCTTGCTTGGGCCTCTCTCCTGGAGGCGCTCAGTCAGACCCAGTGGTGACCCGTGGAAAGACGCTCCTCGGGGTGCGTCTTGCTTGGGCCTCTCTCCTGGAGGCCCTCAGTCAGACCCATTGTTGACATGTGGCAAGATGCTCCTCGGGGCGCGTCTTGCTTGGGCCTCTCTCCTGGAGGCGCTCAGTCAGACCCAGTGTTGACATGTGGCAAGACGCTCCTCGGGGCGCGTCTTGATTGGGCCTCTCTCCTGGAGGCGCTCAGTCAGACCCAGTGGTGACCCGTGGAAAGACGCTCCTCGGGGTGCGTCTTGCTTGGGCCTCTCTCCTGGAGGCGCTCAGTCAGACCCAGTGTTGACATGTGGCAAGACGCTCCTCGGGGCGCGTCTTGCTTGGGCCTCTCTCCTGGAGGCGCTCAGTCAGACCCAGTGTTGACATGTGGCAAGACGCTCCTCGGGGCGCGTCTTGCTTGGGCCTCTCTCCTGGAGGCGCTCAGTCAGACCCAGTGGTGACCCGTGGAAAGACGCTCCTCGGGGTGAGTCTTGCTGGGGCCTCTCTCCTGGAGGCGCTCAGTCAGACCCAGTGTTGACATGTGGCAAGACGCTCCTCGGGGCGCGTCTTGCTTGGGCCTCTCTCCTGGAGGCGCTCAGTCAGACCCAGTGTTGACATGTGTCAAGACGCTCCTCGGGGCGCGTCTTGCTTGGGATTCTCTCCTGGAGGCCCTCAGTCAGACCCATTGTTGACCTGTGGCAAGACGCTCCTCGGGGCGCGTCTTGCTCTGGCCTCTCTCCTGGAGGCGCTCAGTCAGACCGAGTGCTGACATGTGGCAAGATGCTCCTCGGGGCGCGTCTTGCTTGGGCTTCTCTCCTGGAGGCCCTCAGAAAGACCCTGTGTTGACATGTGACAAGACGCTCCTCGGGGCGCGTCTTGCTTGGGCCTCTCTCCTGGAGGCGCTCAGTCAGAACCAGAGGTGACATGTGGCAAGACGCTCCTCGGGGCGCGTCTTGCTTGGGCCTCTCTCCTGGAGGCCCTCTGTCAGACCCAGTGTTGACATGTGGCAAGACGCTCCTCCGGGCGCATCTTGCTTGGGCCTGTCTCCTGGAGGCGCTCAGTCAGACCGAGTGCTGACATAAGGCAAGACGCTCCTCGGGGCGCGTCTTGCTGGGGCCTCTCTCCTGGAGGCGCTCAGTCAGACCGAGTGCTTACATGTGGCAAGACGCTCCTCGGGGCACGTCTTGCTTGGGCCTCTCTCCTGGAGGCGCTCAGTCAGACTGAGTAGTGACATGTGGCCTGACGCTCCTCGGGGCACGTCTTGCTTGGGCCTCTCTCCTGGAGGCGGTCAGTCAGACCCAGTGGTGACATCTGGCCATGACACTTCTCGGGGCGTGTCTTGCTTGGGCCTCTCTCGTGGAGGCCCTCTGTCAGACCCAGTGTTGACATGTGTCAAGACGCTCCTCGGGGCGCGTCTTGCTTGAGATTCTCTCCTGGAGGCCCTCAGTCAGACCCATTGTTGACATGTGGCAAGACGCTCCTCGGGGCGCGTCTTGCTTGGGCCTCTCTCCTGGAGGCGCTCAGTCAGACCGAGTGCTTACATGTGGCAAGACGCTCCTCGGGGCGCGTCTTGCTTGGGCTTCTCTCCTGGAGGCCCTCAGAAAGACCCAGTGTTGACATGTGACAAGACGCTCCTCGGGGCGCGTCTTGCTTGGGCCTCTCTCCTGGAGGCGCTCAGTCAGAACCAGAGGTGACATGTGGCAAGACGCTCCTCAGGGCGCGTCTTGCTTGGGCCTCTCTCCTGCAGGCCCTCTGTCAGACCCAGTGTTGACATGTGGCAAGACGCTCCTCCGGGCGCATCTTGCTTGGGCCTCTCTCCTGGAGGCCCTCAGTCAGACCCATTGTTGACATGTTGCAAGACGCTCCTCGGGGCGCGTCTTGCTTGGGCCTCTCTCCTGGAGGCGCTCAGTCAGACCGAGTGCTGACATAAGGCAAGACGCTCCTCGGGGCGCGTCTTGCTGGGGCCTCTCTCCTGGAGGCGCTCAGTCAGACCCAGTGCTTACATGTGGCAAGACGCTCCTCGGGGCACGTCTTGCTTGGGCCTCTCTCCTGGAGGCGCTCAGTCAGACTGAGTAGTGACATGTGGCCTGACACTCCTCGGGGCACGTCTTGCTTGGGCCTCTCTCCTGGAGGCGCTCAGTCAGACCCAGTGGTGACATGTGGCATGACACTCCTCGGGGCGTGTCTTGCTTGGGCCTCTCTCGTGGAGGCCCTCTGTCAGACCCATTGTTGACATGTGGCAAGACGCTCCTCCGGGCGCATCTTGCTTGGGCCTCTCTCCTGGAGGCGCTCAGTCAGACCCAGTGTTGACATGTGGCAAGACGCTCCTCGGGGCGCGTCTTGCTTGGGCCTCTCTCCTGGAGGCGCTCAGTCAGACCCAGTGGTGACCCGTGGAAAGACGCTCCTCGGGGTGCGTCTTGCTTGGGCCTCTCTCCTGGAGGCGCTCAGTCAGACCCAGTGTTGACATGTGGCAAGACGCTCCTCGGGGCGCGTCTTGCTTGGGCCTCTCTCCTGGAGGCGCTCAGTCAGACCCAGTGTTGACATGTGGCAAGACGCTCCTCGGGGCGCGTCTTGCTTGGGCCTCTCTCCTGGAGGCGCTCAGTCAGACCCAGTGGTGACCCGTGGAAAGACGCTCCTCGGGGTGCGTCTTGCTTGGGCCTCTCTCCTGGAGGCGCTCAGTCAGACCCAGTGTTGACATGTGGCAAGACGCTCCTCGGGGCGCGTCTTGCTTGGGCCTCTCTCCTGGAGGCGCTCAGTCAGACCCAGTGTTGACATGTGTCAAGACGCTCCTCGGGGCGCGTCTTGCTTGGGATTCTCTCCTGGAGGCCCTCAGTCAGACCCATTGTTGACATGTGGCAAGACGCTCCTCGGGGCGCGTCTTGCTTGGGCCTCTCTCCTGTAGGCGCTCATTCAGACCCAGTGTTGACATGTGGCAAGACGCTCCTCGGGGCGCGTCTTGCTTGGGCCTCTCTCCTGGAGGCGCTCAGTCAGACCCAGTGGTGACACGTGGAAAGACGCTCCTCGGGGCGCGTCTTGCTTGGGCCTCTCTCCTGGAGGCGCTCAGTCAGACCAAGTGGTGACATGTGGCAAGAAAATCCTCGGGGCGCGTCTTGCTTGGGCCTCTCTCCTGGAGCCCCTCTGTCAGACCCAGTGTTGACATGTGGCAAGACACTCCTCGGGGCGCGTCTTGCTTGGGCCTCTCTCATGGAGGCCCTCTGTCAGACCCAGTGTTGACATGTGTCAAGACGCTCCTCGGGGCGCATCTTGCTTTGGCCTCTCTCCTGGAGGCGCTCAGTCAGACCGAGTGCTGACATGTGGCAAGAAGCTCCTCGGGGCGCGTCTTGCTTGGGCTTCTCTCCTGGAGGCCCTCAGTAAGACCCATTGTTGACATGTGGCAAGATGCTCCTCGGGAAGCGTCTTTCTTGGGCCTCTCTCCTGGAGGCGCTCAGTCAGACTGAGTAGTGACATGTGGCCTGACGCTCCTCGGGGCGCGTGTTGCTTGGGCCTCTCTCCTGGAGGCGCTCAGTCAGACCCAGTGTTGACATGTGTCAAGACGCTCCTCGGGGCGCGTCTTGCTTGGGATTCTCTCCTGGAGGCCCTCAGTAAGACCCATTGTTGACATGTGGCAAGACGCTCCTCGGGGTGCGTCTTGCTTGGGCCTCTCTCCTGGAGGCGCTCAGTCAGACTGAGTAGTGACATGTGGCCTGACGCTCCTCGGGGCGCGTGTTGCTTGGGCCTCTCTCCTGGAGGCGCTCAGTCAGACCAAGTGGTGACATGTGGCAAGACACTCCTCGGGGCGCGTCTTGCTTGGGCCTCTCTCCTGGAGGCCCTCTGTCAGACCCATTGTTGACATGTGTCAAGACGCTCCTCGGGGAGCGTCTTGCTTGGGCTTCTCTCCTGGAGGCCCTCAGTCAGACCCATTGTTGACATGTGGCAAGACGCTCCTCGGGGCACGTCTTGCTTGGGCCTCTCTCCTGGAGGCGCTCAGTCAGACCAAGTGGTGACATGTGGCAAGACACTCCTCGGGGCGCGTCTTGCTTGGGCCTCTCTCCTGGAGGCCCTCTGTCAGACCCAGTGTTGACATGTGTCAAGACGCTCCTCGGGGAGCGTCTTGCTTGGGCTTCTCTCCTGGAGGCCCTCAGTCAGACCCATTGTTGACATGTGGCAAGACGCTCCTCGGGGCGCGTCTTGCTTGGGCCTCTCTCCTGGAGGCGCTCAGTCAGACCGAGTGCTGACATGTGGCAAGACGCTCCTCGGGCCGCGTGTTGCTTGGGCTTCTCTCCTGGAGGCCCTCAGTCAGACCCATTGTTGACATGTGGCAAGACGCTCCTCGGGGCGCGTCTTGCTTGGGCCTCTCTCCTGGAGGCGCTCAGTCAGACCGACTGCTGACATGTGGCAAGACGCTCCTCGGGGCGCGTCTTGCTTGGGATTCTCTCCTGTAGGCGCTCATTCAGACCCAGTGTTGACATGTGGCAAGACGCTCCTCGGGGCGCGTCTTGCTTGGGCCTCTCTCCTGGAGGCGCTCAGTCAGACCCAGTGGTGACACGTGGAAAGACGCTCCTCGGGGCGCATCTTGCTTGGGCCTCTCTCCTGGAGCCCCTCTGTCAGACCCAGTGTTGACATGTGGCAAGACACTCCTCGGGGCGCGTCTTGCTTGGGCCTCTCTCATGGAGGCCCTCTGTCAGACCCAGTGTTGACATGTGTCAAGACGCTCCTCGGGGCGCGTCTTGCTTTGGCCTCTCTCCTGGAGGCGCTCAGTCAGACCGAGTGCTGACATGTGGCAAGAAGCTCCTCGGGGCGCATCTTGCTTGGGCTTCTCTCCTGGAGTCCCTCAGTAAAACCCATTGTTGACATGTGGCAAGACGGTCCTCGGGGCGCGTCTTGCTTGGGCCTCTCTCCTGGAGGCGCTCAGTCAGACTGAGTAGTGACATGTGGCCTGACGCTCCTCGGGGCGCGTGTTGCTTGGGCCTCTCTCCTGGAGGCGCTCAGTCAGACCAAGTGGTGACGTGTGGCAAGACACTCCTCGGGGCGCGTCTTGCTTGGGCCTCTCTCCTGGAGGCCCTCTGTCAGACCCAGTGTTGACATGTGTCAAGACGCTCCTCGGGGAGCGTCTTGCTTTGGCTTCTCTCCTGGAGGCCCTCAGTCAGACCCATTGTTGACATGTGGCAAGACGCTCCTCGGGGCGCGTCTTGCTTGGGCCTCTCTCCTGGAGGCGCTCAGTCAGACCGAGTGCTGACATGTGGCAAGACGCTCCTCGGGCCGCGTGTTGCTTGGGCTTCTCTCCTGGAGGCCCTCAGTCAGACCCATTGTTGACATGTGGCAAGACGCTCCTCGGGGCGCGTCTTCCTTGGGCCTCTCTCCTGGAGGCCCTCAGAAAGACCCAGTGATGACATGTGACAAGACGCTTCTCGGGGCGCGTCTTTCTTGGGCCTCTCTCCTGGAGGCGCTCCGTCAGAACCAGAGGTGACATGTGGCAAGACGCTCCTCGGGGCGCGTCTTGCTTGGGCCTCTCTCCTGGAGGCCCTCTGTCAGACCCAGTGTTGACATGTGGCAAGACGCTCCTCCGGGCGCATCTTGCTTGGGCCTCTCTCCTGGAGGCCCTCAGTCAGACCCATTGTTGACATGTTGCAAGACGCTCCTCGGGGCGCGTCTTGCTTGGGCCTCTCTCCTGGAGGCGCTCAGTCAGACCGAGTGCTGACATAAGGCAAGACGCTCCTCGGGGCGCGTCTTGCTGGGGCCTCTCTCCTGGAGGCGCTCAGTCAGACCCAGTGCTTACATGTGGCAAGACGCTCCTCGGGGCACGTCTTGCTTGGGCTTCTCTCCTGGAGGCCCTCAGTAAGACCCATTGTTGACATGTGGCAAGACGCTCCTCGGGGCGCGTCTTGCTTGGGCCTCTCTCCTGGAGGCGCTCAGTCAGACTGAGTAGTGACATGTGGCCTGACGCTCCTCGGGGCACGTGTTGCTTGGGCCTCTCTCCTGGAGGCGCTCAGTCAGACCAAGTGGTGACATGTGGCAAGACACTCCTCGGCGCGCGTCTTGCTTGGGCCTCTCTCCTGGAGGCTCTCTGTCAGACCCAGTGTTGACATGTGTCAAGACGCTCCTCGGGGCGGGTCTTGCTTGGGATTCTCTCCTGGAGGCCCTCAGTCAGACCCATTGTTGACATGTGGCAAGACGCTCCTCGGGGCGCGTCTTGCTTGGGCCTCTCTCCTGGAGGCGCTCAGTCAGACCGAGTGCTTACATGTGGCAAGACGCTCCTCGGGGCGCGTCTTGCTTGGGCTTCTCTCCTGGAGGCCCTCAGAAAGACCCAGTGTTGACATGTGACAAGACGCTCCTCGGGGCGCGTCTTGCTTGGGCCTCTCTCCTGGAGGCGCTCAGTCAGAACCAGAGGTGACATGTGGCAAGACGCTCCTCGGGGCGCGTCTTGCTTGGGCCTCTCTCCTGGAGGCCCTCTGTCAGACCCAGTGTTGACATGTGGCAGGACGCTCCTCCGGGCGCATCTTGCTTGGGCCTCTCTCCTGGAGGCCCTCAGTCAGACCCATTGTTGACATGTTGCAAGACGCTCCTCGGGGCGCGTCTTGCTTGGGCCTCTCTCCTGGAGGCGCTCAGTCAGACCGAGTGCTGACATAAGGCAAGACGCTCCTCGGGGCGCGTCTTGCTGGGGCCTCTCTCCTGGAGGCGCTCAGTCAGACCCAGTGCTTACATGTGGCAAGACGCTCCTTGGGGCACGTCTTGCTTGGGCCTCTCTCCTGGAGGCGCTCAGTCAGACTGAGTAGTGACATGTGGCCTGACGCTCCTCGGGGCACGTCTTGCTTGGGCCTCTCTCCGGGAGGCGCTCAGTCAGACCCAGTGGTTACATGTGGCATGACACTCCTCGGGGCGTGTCTTGCTTGGGCCTCTCTCGTGGAGGCCCTCTGTCAGACCCATTGTTGACATGTGGCAAGACGCTCCTCCGGGCGCATCTTGCTTGGGCCTCTCTCCTGGAGGCCCTCAGTCAGACCCATTGTTGACATGTGGCAAGACGCTCCTCGGGGCGCATCTTGCTTGGGCCTCTCTCCTGGAGGCGCTCAGTCAGACCCAGTGTTGACATGTGGCAAGACGCTCCTCGGGGCGCGTCTTGCTTGGGCCTCTCTCCTGGAGGCGCTCAGTCAGACCCAGTGTTGACATGTGGCAAGACGCTCCTCGGGGCGCGTCTTGCTTGGGCCTCTCTCCTGGAGGCGCTCAGTCAGACCCAGTGGTGACCCGTGGAAAGACGCTCCTCGGGGTGCGTCTTGCTTGGGCCTCTCTCCTGGAGGCGCTCAGTCAGACCCAGTGTTGACATGTGGCAAGACGCTCCTCAGGGCGCGTCTTGCTTGGGCCTCTCTCCTGGAGGCGCTCAGTCAGACCCAGTGTTGACTTGTGGCAAGACGCTCCTCGGGGCGCGCCTTGCTTGGGCCTCTCTCCTGGAGGCGCTCAGTCAGACCCAGTGGTGACACGTGGAAAGACGCTCCTCGGGGTGCGTCTTGCTTGGGCCTCTCTCCTGGAGGCGCTCAGTCAGACCCAGTGTTGACATGTGGCAAGACGCTCCTCGGGGCGCGTCTTGCTTGGGCTTCTCTCCTGGAGGCCCTCAGTCAGACCCATTGTTGACATGTGGCAAGACGCTCCTCGGGGCACGTCTTGCTTGGGCCTCTCTCCTGGAGGCGCTCAAACAGACCGAGTAGTGACATGTGGCAAGACGCTCCTCGGGACGCGTCTTGCTGGGGCTTCTCTCATGGAGGCACTCAGTCAGACCCAGTGTTGACATGTGGCAAGACGCTCCTCCGGGCGCATCTTGCTTGGGCCTCTCTCCTGGAGGCGCTCAGTCAGACTGAGTAGTGACATGTGGCCTGACGCTCCTCGGGGCACGTCTTGCTTGGGCCTCTCTCCTGGAGGCGCTCAGTCAGACCCAGTGGTGACATGTGGCATGACAATCCTCGGGGCGCGTCTTGCTTGGGCCTCTCTCGTGGAGGCCCTCTGTCAGACCCAGTGTTGACATAGGTCAAGACGCTCCTCGGGGCGCGTCTTGCTTGGGCTTCTCTCCTGGAGGCCCTCAGTCAGACCCATTGTTGACATGTGGCAAGACGCTCCTCGGGGCGCGTCTTGCTTGGGCTTCTCTCCTGGAGGCGCTCAGACAGACCCAGTGTTGACATGTTCAAGACGCTCCTCGGGGCGCGTCTTGCTTGGGCCTCTCTCCTGGAGGCGCTCAGTCAGAACCAGAGGTGACATGTGGCAAGACGCTCCTCGGGGCGCTTCTTGCTTGGGCCTCTTTCCTGGAGGCCCTCTGTCAGACCCAGTGTTGACATGTGGCAAGACGCTCCTCCTGGCGCATCTTGTTTGGGCCTGTCTCCTGGAGGCCCTCAGTCAGACCCATTGTTGACATGTGGCGAGACGCTCCTCGGTGTCGCGTCTTGCTTGGGCCTCTCCCCTGGAGGCGCTCAGTCAGACCCAGTGTTGATATGTGGCAAGACGCTCCTCGGGGCGCGTCTTGCTTGGGCCTCTCTCCTGGAGGCGCTCAGTCAGACCCAGTGTTGACATGTGGCAAGACGCTCCTCGGGGTGCGTCTTGCTTGGGCCTCTCTCCTGGATGCGCTCAGTCAGACCCAGTGGTGACATGTGGCAAGACACTCCTTGGGGCGCGTCTTGCTTGGGCCTCTCTCCTGGAGGCGCTCAGTCAGACCCAGTGGTTACATGTGGCATGACACTCCTCGGGGCGTGTCTTGCTTGGGCCTCTCTCGTGGAGGCCCTCTGTCAGACCCATTGTTGACATGTGGCAAGACGCTCCTCCGGGCGCATCTTGCTTGGGCCTCTCTCCTGGAGGCCCTCAGTCAGACCCATTGTTGACATGTGGCAAGACGCTCCTCGGGGCGCATCTTGCTTGGGCCTCTCTCCTGGAGGCGTTCAGTCAGACCCAGTGTTGACATGTGGCAAGACGCTCCTCGGGGCGCGTCTTGCTTGGGCCTCTCTCCTGGAGGCGCTCAGTCAGACCCAGTGTTGACATGTGGCAAGACGCTCCTCCGGGCGCATCTTGCTTGGGCCTCTCTCCTGGAGGCGCTCAGTCAGACTGAGTAGTGACATGTGGCCTGACGCTCCTCGGGGCACGTCTTGCTTGGGCCTCTCTCCTGGAGGCGCTCAGTCAGACCCAGTGGTGACATGTGGCATGACACTCCTCGGGGCGCGTCTTGCTTGGGCCTCTCTCGTGGAGGCCCTCTGTCAGACCCAGTGTTGACATAGGTCAAGACGCTCCTCAGGGCGCATCTTGCTTGGGCTTCTCTCCTGGAGGCCCTCAGTCAGACCCATTGTTGACATGTGGCAAGACGCTCCTCGGGGCGCGTCTTGCTTGGGCTTCTCTCCTGGAGGCGCTCAGACAGACCCAGTGTTGACATGTTCAAGACGCTCCTCGGGGCGCGTCTTGCTTGGGCCTCTCTCCTGGAGGCGCTCAGTCAGAACCAGAAAAGCCCCTATAGGAATGTGCGATCATCATGAAACGTTCAGATCAATTACAACTCAATAGATTCTACCTTCTTGTAACGTTTTAGCCTGATTGGACCTTGTTTTCACACAAATGGACCCAGAATGATGTGAAATTGTGCTTCATGCAACATAATTCTGGGTGCCATTTACAAACCATAAGTGCTAATGACTCCATTCCTTTTTGTGGTTGTAGGGGCTGTTGATTGGAGTACACTAAAACAAACCTGATCTCTCTAGGAAATTCAGAAGCCAAGTTATAAGCCTACAAATGTGTAACTGGACTACGTCTTTAAATTGACACCCGATCCGGTGACCTTCGGGACATGGTTTGACCCCCTTAGGAAAGTGCTATCATCATGAAATGTTCAGATCACTTACAACTCAATAGATTCTACCTTCCTGTAACGTTTCAGCCTGATTGGACCTTGTTTTCACACAAATGAACCCAGAATGATGTGAAATTGTGCTTCGTGTAACATAATTCTGGGTGCCATTTAAAAACCATAAGTGCTAAGGACTCCATTCCTTTTTGGGGTAATGGGGGCTGTTAATTGGAGTACTCTAAAACAAACCTGACCTCTCTAGGATATTCAGAAGCCAAGTTATAAGCCCACAAAGGTGTAACTTGACTACTTCTTTAAAGTGACACCAGGCCCGGTGACCTGTGGGACATGGTTTTACCCCCTATAGGAATGTGCGATCATCTTGAAATGTTCAGATCACTTACAACTCAATAGATTCTACCTTCTTGTAACGTTTCAGCCTGATTGGACCTTGTTTTCACACAAATGGACCCAGAATGATGTGAAATTGTGCTTCGTGCAACACAATTCTGGGTGCCATTTACAAACCATAAGTGCTAATGACTCCATTCCTTTTTGTGGTTGTAGGGGCTGTTGATTGGAGTATACTAAAACAAACCTTATCTCTCTAGGACGTTCAGAAGCCAAGTTATAAGCCCACAAATGTGTAACTGGACTACTTCTTTAAATTGACACCAGATCCGGTGACCTTTGGGACATGGTTTGACCCCCTTAGGAAAGTGCTATAATCATGAAACGTTCAGATCACTTACAACTCAATAGATTCTACCTTCCTGTAACGTTTCAGCCTGATTGGACCTTGTTTTCACACAAATGAACCCAGAATGATGTGAAATTGTGCTTCGTGCAACATAATTCTGGGTGCCATTTAAAAACCATAAGTGCTACTGACTCCATTCCTTTTTGTGGTTGTAGGGGCTGTTGATTGGAGTATACTAAAACAAACCTGATCTCTCTAGGACATTCAGAAGCCAAGTTATAAGCCCACAAATGTGTAACTGGACTACTTCTTTAAATTGACACCAGATCCGGTGACCTTTGGGACATGGTTCGACCCCTTAGGAAAGTGCTATCATCATGAAACATTCAGATCACTTACAACTCAATAGATTCTACCTTCCTGTAACGTTTCAGCCTGATTGGACCTTGTTTTCACACAAATGAACCCAGAATGATGTGAAATTGTGCTTCATGCAACATAATTCTGGGTGCCATTTACAAACCATAAGTCCTAATGACTCCATTCCTTTTTGTGGTTGTAGGGGCTGTTGATTGGAGTATACTAAAACAAACCTGATCTCTCTAGGACATTCAGAAGTCAAGTTATAAGCTCACAAATGTGTAACTGGACTACTTCTTTAAATTGACACCAGATCCGGTGACCTTTGGGACATGGTTTGACCCCCTTAGGAAAGTGCTATCATCATGAAACGTTCAGATCACTTACAACTCAATAGATTCTACCTTCCTGTAACGTTTCAGCCTGATTGGACCTTGTTTTCACACAAATGAACCCAGAATGATGTGAAATTGTGCTTCGTGCAACATAATTCTGGGTGCCATTTAAAAACCATAAGTGCTAATGACTCCATTCCTTTTAGAGGTAATGGGGGCTGTTAATTGGAGTACTCTAAAACAAACCTGACCTCTCTAGGATATTCAGAAGCCAAGTTATAAGCCCACAAAGGTGTACCTGGACTACTTCTTTAAAGTGAAACCAGATCCGGTGACCTTTGGGACATGGTTTGACCCCCTTAGGAAAGTGCTATCATCATGAAACATTCAGATCACTTACAACTCAATAGATTCTACCTTCCTGTAACGTTTCAGCCTGATTGGACCTTGTTTTCACACAAATGAACCCAGAATGATGTGAAATTGTGCTTCGTGCAACATAATTCTGGGTGCCATTTAAAAACCATAAGTGCTAATGACTCCATTCCTTTTTGTGGTTGTAGGGGCTGTTGATTGGAGTATACTAAAACAAACCTGATCTCTCTAGGACATTCAGAAGCCAAGTTATAAGCCCACAAATGTGTAACTGGACTACTTCTTTAAATTGACACCAGATCCGGTGACCTTTGGGACATGGTTTGACCCCCTTAGGAAAGTGCTATCATCATGAAACGTTCAGATCACTTACAACTCAATAGATTCTACCTTCCAGTAACGTTTCAGCCTGATTGGACCTTGTTTTCACACAAATGAACCCAGAATGTTGTGAAATTGTGCTTCGTGCAACATAATTCTGGTTTGCCATTTAAAAACCATAAGTGCTAATGACTCCATTCATTTTAATGGTAATGGGGGCTGTTGATTGGAGTACACTAAAACAAACCTGATCTCTCTAGGACATTCAGAAGCCAAGTTATAATCTCTCAAAGGTGTAATTGGACTACTTCTTTAAAGTGACACCAGGCCGGGTGACCTTTGGGACATGGTTTTACCCCCTATAGGAATGTGTGATCATCTTGAAATGTTCAGATCACTTACAACTCAATAGATTCTACCTTCTTGTAACGTTTCAGCCTGATTGGACCTTGTTTTCACACAAATGAACCCAGAATGATGTGAAATTGTGCTTCGTGCAACATAATTATGGGTGCCATTTAAAAACCATAAGTGCTAATGACTCCATTCCTTTTAGTGGTAATAGGGGCTGTTAATTGGAGTACTCTAAAACAAACCTGACCTCTCTAGGATATTCAGAAGCCAAGTTATAAGCCCACAAATATGTAACTGGACTACTTCTTTAAAGTGACACCAGGCCCGGTGACCTTTGGGACATGGTTTGACCCCCTATAGGAATGTGCGATCATCATGAAACGTTCAGATCACTTACAACTCAATAGATTCTACCTTCTTGTAACGTTTCAGCCTGATTGGAGCTTGTTTTCACACAAATGGACCCAGAATGATGTGAAATTGTGCTTCGTGCAACATGATTATGGGTGCCATTTACAAACCATAAGTGCTAATGACTCCATTCCTTTTTGTGGTTGTAGGGGCTGTTGATTGGAGGACACTAAAACAAACCTGATCTCTCTAGGACATTCAGAAGCCAAGTTATAAGCCCACAAATGTGTAACTGGACTACTTTTTTAAATTGACACCGATCCGGTGACCTTTGGGTCATGGTTTTTCCTCCTTAGGAAAGTGCTATCATCATGAAACGTTCAGATCACTTACAACTCAATAGATTCTACCTTCCAGTAACGTTTCAGCCTGATTGGACCTTGTTTTCACACAAATGAACCCAGAATGATGTGAAATTGTGCTTCGTGCAACATAATTCTGGGTGCCATTTAAAAACCATAAGTGCTAATGACTCTATTCCTTTTAGCTGTAATAGGGGCTGTTAATTGGAGTACTCTAAATTAAACCTGACCTCTCTAGGATATTCAGAAGCCAAGTTATAAGCCCACAAAGGTGTAACTGGACTACTTCTTTAAAGTGACAGCAGGCCGAGTGACCTTTGGGACATGGTTTGACCCCCTATAGGAATGTGCGATCATCATGAAACGTTCAGATCAATTACAACTCAATAGATTCTACCTTCTTGTAACGTTTCAGCCTGATTGGACCTTGTTTTCACACAAATGGACCCAGAATGATGTGAAATTGTGCTTCGTGCAACATAATTCTGGGTGCCATTTACAAACCATAAGTGCTAATGACTCCATTCCTTTTTGTGGTTGTAGGGGCTGTTGATTGGAGTACACTAAAACAAACCTGATCTCTCTAGGAAATTCAGAAGCCAAGTTATAAGCCCACAAATGTGTAACTGGACTACGTCTTTAAATTGACACCCGATCCGGTGACCTTCGGGACATGGTTTGACCCCCTTAGGAAAGTGCTATCATCATGAAATGTTCAGATCACTTACAACTCAATAGATTCTACCTTCCTGTAACGTTTCAGCCTGATTGGACCTTGTTTTCACACAAATGAACCCAGAATGATGTGAAATTGTGCTTCGTGCAACATAATTCTGGGTGCCATTTAAAAACCATAAGTGCTAAGGACTCCATTCCTTTTTGGGGTAATGGGGGCTGTTAATTGGAGTACTCTAAAACAAACCTGACCTCTCTAGGATATTCAGAAGCCAAGTTATAAGCCCACAAAGGTGTAACTTGACTACTTCTTTAAAGTGACACCAGGCCCGGTGACCTGTGGGACATGGTTTTACCCCCTATAGGAATGTGCGATCATCTTGAAATGTTCAGATCACTTACAACTCAATAGATTCTACCTTCTTGTAACGTTTCAGCCTGATTGGACCTTGTTTTCACACAAATGGACCCAGAATGATGTGAAATTGTGCTTCGTGCAACACAATTCTGGGTGCCATTTACAAACCATAAGTGCTAATGACTCCATTCCTTTTTGTGGTTGTAGGGGCTGTTGATTGGAGTATACTAAAACAAACCTTATCTCTCTAGGATGTTCAGAAGCCAAGTTATAAGCCCACAAATGTGTAACTGGACTACTTCTTTAAATTGACACCAGATCCGGTGACCTTTGGGACATGGTTTGACCCCCTTAGGAAAGTGCTATAATCATGAAACGTTCAGATCACTTACAACTCAATAGATTCTACCTTCCTGTAACGTTTCAGCCTGATTGGACCTTGTTTTCACACAAATGAACCCAGAATGATGTGAAATTGTGCTTCGTGCAACATAATTCTGGGTGCCATTTAAAAACCATAAGTGCTACTGACTCCATTCCTTTTTGTGGTTGTAGGGGCTGTTGATTGGAGTATACTAAAACAAACCTGATCTCTCTAGGACATTCAGAAGCCAAGTTATAAGCTCACAAATGTGTAACTGGACTACTTCTTTAAATTGACACCAGATCCGGTGACCTTTTGGACATGGTTCGACCCCTTAGGAAAGTGCTATCATCATGAAACATTCAGATCACTTACAACTCAATAGATTCTACCTTCCTGTAACGTTTCAGCCTGATTGGACCTTGTTTTCACACAAATGAACCCAGAATGATGTGAAATTGTGCTTCATGCAACATAATTCTGGGTGCCATTTACAAACCATAAGTCCTAATGACTCCATTCCTTTTTGTGGTTGTAGGGGCTGTTGATTGGAGTATACTAAAACAAACCTGATCTCTCTAGGACATTCAGAAGTCAAGTTATAAGCTCACAAATGTGTAACTGGACTACTTTAAATTGACACCAGATCCGGTGACCTTTGGGACATGGTTTGACCCCCTTAGGAAAGTGCTATCATCATGAAACGTTCAGATCACTTACAACTCAATAGATTCTACCTTCCTGTAACGTTTCAGCCTGATTGGACCTTGTTTTCACACAAATGAACCCAGAATGATGTGAAATTGTGCTTCGTGCAACATAATTCTGGGTGCCATTTAAAAACCATAAGTGCTAATGACTCCATTCCTTTTAGAGGTAATGGGGGCTGTTAATTGGAGTACTCTAAAACAAACCTGACCTCTCTAGGATATTCAGAAGCCAAGTTATAAGCCCACAAAGGTGTACCTGGACTACTTCTTTAAAGTGAAACCAGATCCGGTGACCTTTGGGACATGGTTTGACCCCCTTAGGAAAGTGCTATCATCATGAAACATTCAGATCACTTACAACTCAATAGATTCTACCTTCCTGTAACGTTTCAGCCTGATTGGACCTTGTTTTCACACAAATGAACCCAGAATGATGTGAAATTGTGCTTCGTGCAACATAATTCTGGGTGCCATTTAAAAACCATAAGTGCTAATGACTCCATTCCTTTTTGTGGTTGTAGGGGCTGTTGATTGGAGTATACTAAAACAAACCTGATCTCTCTAGGACATTCAGAAGCCAAGTTATAAGCCCACAAATGTGTAACTGGACTACTTTAAATTGACACCAGATCCGGTGACCTTTGGGACATGGTTTGACCCCCTTAGGAAAGTGCTATCATCATGAAACGTTCAGATCACTTACAACTCAATAGATTCTACCTTCCAGTAACGTTTCAGCCTGATTGGACCTTGTTTTCACACAAATGAACCCAGAATGTTGTGAAATTGTGCTTCGTGCAACATAATTCTGGGTGCCATTTAAAAACCATAAGTGCTAATGACTCCATTCATTTTAATGGTAATGGGGGCTGTTGATTGGAGTACACTAAAACAAACCTGATCTCTCTAGGACATTCAGAAGCCAAGTTATAATCCCTCAAAGGTGTAATTGGACTATTTCTTTAAAGTGACACCAGGCCGGGTGACCTTTGGGACATGGTTTTACCCCCTATAGGAATGTGTGATCATCTTGAAATGTTCAGATCACTTACAACTCAATAGATTCTACCTTCTTGTAACGTTTCAGCCTGATTGGACCTTGTTTTCACACAAATGAACCCAGAATGATGTGAAATTGTGCTTCGTGCAACATAATTATGGGTGCCATTTAAAAACCATACGTGCTAATGACTCCATTCCTTTTAGTGGTAATAGGGGCTGTTAATTGGAGTACTCTAAAACAAACCTGACCTCTCTAGGATATTCAGAAGCCAAGTTATAAGCCCACAAATATGTAACTGGACTACTTCTTTAAAGTGACACCAGGCCCGGTGACCTTTGGGACATGGTTTGACCCCCTATAGGAATGTGCGATCATCATGAAACGTTCAGATCACTTACAACTCAATAGATTCTACCTTCTTGTAACGTTTCAGCCTGATTGGAGCTTGTTTTCACACAAATGGACCCAGAATGATGTGAAATTGTGCTTCGTGCAACATGATTATGGGTGCCATTTACAAACCATAAGTTCTAATGACTCCATTCCTTTTTGTGGTTGTAGGGGCTGTTGATTGTAGTACTCTGAAACAAACCTGATCTCTCTAGGACATTCAGAAGCCAAGTTATAAGCCCACAAATGTGTAACTGGACTACTTTTTTAAATTGACACCGATCCGGTGACCTTTGGGTCATGGTTTTTCCTCCTTAGGAAAGTGCTATCATCATGAAACGTTCAGATCACTTACAACTCAATAGATTCTACCTTCCTGTAACGTTTCAGCCTGATTGGATCTTGTTTTCACACAAATGAACCCGGAATGATGTGAAATTTTGCTTCGTGCCACATAATTCTGGGTGCCATTTACAACCCATAAGTGCTAATGACTCCATTCCTTTTTGGGGTAATAGGGGCTGTTAATTGGAGTACTCTAAATTAAACCTGACCTCTCTAGGATATTCAGAAGCCAAGTTATATGCCCACAAAGGTGTAACTGGACTACTTCTTTAAAGTGACACCAGGCCCGGTGACCTTTGGGACATGGTTTGACCCCCTTAGGAATGTGCGATCATCATGAAACGTTCAGATTACTTACAACTCAATAGATTCTACCTTCTTGTAACGTTTCAGCCTGATTGGACCTTGTTTTCACACAAATGGACCCAGAATGATGTAAAATTGTGCTTCGTGCAACATAATTCTGGGCGCCATATACAAACCATAAGTGCTAATGACTCCATTCCTCTTTGTGGCTGTAGGGGCTGTTTATTGGAGTACACTAAAACAAGCCTGACCTCTCTAGGACATTCAGAAGCCAAGTTATAAGCCCACAAAGGTGTAACTGGACTACTTATTTAAAGTGACACCAGGCCCGGTGACCTTTGGGACATGGTTTGACCCCCTATAGGAATGTGCGATCATCATGAAACGTTCAGATCACTTACAACTCAATAGATTCTACCTTCTTGTAACGTTTCAGCCTGAATGGACCTTGTTTTCACACAAATGGACCCAGAATGATGTGAAATTGTGCTTCGTGCATCATAATTCTGGGTGCCATTTACAAACCATAAGTTCTAATGACTCCATTCCTTTTTGTGGTTGTAGGGGCTGTTGATTGTAGTACTCTGAAACAAACCTGATCACTCTGGGACATTCAGAAGCCAAGTTATAAGCCCACAAATGTGTAACTGGACAACTTCTTTACATTGACACCAGGCCCGTTGACCTTTGGGACATGGTTTGACCCCCTATAGGAATGTGCGATCATCATGAAACGTTCATATCACTTACAACTCAATAGATTCTACCTTCTTGTAACGTTTCAGCCTGATTGGACCTTGTTTTCACACAAATGGACCCAGAATGATGTGAAATTGTGCTTCGTGCAACATAATTCTGGGTGCCATTTAAAAACCATAAGTGCTAATGACTCCATTCCTTTTAGTGGTAATGGGGGCTGTTAATTGGAGTACTCTAAAACAAACCTGATCTCTCTAGGATATTCAGAAGCCAAGTTATAAGCCCACAAAGGTGTAACTGGACTACTTCTTTAAAGTGACACCAGGCCCGGTGACCTTTGGGACATGATTTGACTCCCTATAGGAATGTGCGATCATCATGAAATGTTCAGATCACTTACAACTCAATAGATTCTACCTTCTTGTAACGTTTCAGCCTGATTGGACCTTGTTTTCACACAAATGGACCCAGAATGATGTGAAATTGTGCTTCGTGCAACATAATTCTGGGTGCCATTTAAAAACCATAAGTGCTAATGACTCCATTACTTTTTGAGGTTGTAGGGGCTGTTGATTGGAGTACACTAAAACAATTCTGATCTCTCTAGGACATTCAGAAGCCAAGTTATAAGCCCACAAATGTGTAACTGGACTACTTCTTTAAATTGACACCAGATCCGGTGACCTTTGGGACATGGTTTGACCCCCTTAGGAAAGTGCTATCATCATGAAACGTTCAGATCACTTACAACTCAATAGATTCTACCTTCCTGTAACGTTTCAGCCTGATTGGACCTTGTTTTCACACAAATGAACCCAGAATGATGTGAAATTGTGCTTCGTGCAACATAATTCTGGGTGCCATTTACAAACCATAAGTGCTAATGACTCCATTCCTTTTAGAGGTAATGGGGGCTGTTAAGTGGAGTACTCTAAAACAAACCTGACCTCTCTAGGATATTCAGAAGCCAAGTTATAAGCCCACAAAGGTGTACCTGGACTACTTCTTTAAAGTGAAACCAGATCCGGTGACCTTTGGGACATGGTTTGACCCCCTTAGGAAAGTGCTATCATCATGAAACGTTCAGATCACTTACAACTCAATAGATTCTACCTTCCTGTAACGTTTCAGCCTGATTGGACCTTGTTTTCACACAAATGAACCCAGAATGATGTGAAATTGTGCTTCGTGCAACATAATTCTGGGTGCCATTTAAAAACCATAAGTGCTAATGTCTCCATTCCTTTTTGTGGTTGTAGGGGCTGTTGATTTGAGTACACTAAAACAAACCTGATCTCTCTAGGACATTCAGAAGCCAAGTTATAATCCCTCAAAGGTGTAATTGGACTATTTCTTTAAAGTGACACCAGGCCCGGTGACCTTTGGGACATGGTTTTACCCCCTATAGGAATGAGTGATCATCTTGAAATGTTCAGATCACTTACAACTCAATAGAGTCTACCTTCTTGTAACGTTTCAGCTTGATTGGACCTTGTTTTCACACAAATGAACCCAGAATGATGTGAAATTGTGCTTCGTGCAACATAATTATGGGAGCCATTTAAAAACCATAAGTGCTAATGACTCCATTCCTTTTTGTGGCTGTAGGGGCTGTTTATTGGAGTACACTAAAACAAGCCTGACCTCTCTAGGACATTCAGAAGCCAAGTTATAAGCCCACAAATGTGTAACTGGACTACTTCTTTACATTGACACCAGGCCCGTTGACCTTTGGGACATGGTTTGACCCCCTATAGGAATGTGCGATCATCATGAAACGTTCATATCACTTACAACTCAATAGATTCTACCTTCTTGTAACGTTTCAGCCTGATTGGACCTTGTTTTCACACAAATGGACCCAGAATGATGTGAAATTGTGCTTCGTGCAACATAATTCTGGGTGCCATTTAAAAACCATAAGTGCTAATGACTCCATTCCTTTTTGTGGTTGTAGGGGCTGTTGATTGGAGTATACTAAAACAAACCTGATCTCTCTGGGACATTCAGAAGCCAAGTTATAAGCCCACAAATGTGTAACCGGACTACTTCTTTACATTGACACCAGGCCCGTTGACCTTTGGGACATGGTTTGACCCCCTATAGGAATGTGCGATCATCATGAAACGTTCATATCACTTACAACTCAATAGATTCTACCTTCTTGTAACGTTTCAGCCTGATTGGACCTTGTTTTCACACAAATGGACCCAGAATGATGTGAAATTGTGCTTCGTGCAACATAATTCTGGGTGCCATTTACAAACCATAAGTTCTAATGACTCCATTCTTTTTTGTGGTTGTAGGGGCTGTTGATTGGAGTACACTAAAACAAACCTGATCTCTCTAGGACATTCAGAAGCCAAGTTATAAGCCCACAAATGTGTAACTGGACTACTTCTTTAAAGTGACACCAGATCCGGTGACCTTTGGGACATGGTTTGACACCCTTAGGAAACTGCTATCATCATGAAACGTTCAGATCACTTACAACTCAATAGATTCTACCTTCCTGTAACGTTTCAGCCTGATTGGACCTTGTTTTCACACAAATGAACCCGGAATGATGTGAAATTGTGCTTTGTGCAACATAATTCTGGGTGCCATTTAACAACCATAAGTGCTAATGACTCCATTCCTTTTTGGGGTAATGGGGGCTGTTAATTGGAGTACTCTAAAACAAACCTGACCTCTTTAGGATATTCAGAAGCCAAGTTATAAGCCCACAAAGGTGTAACTGGACTACTTCTTTAAAGTGACACCAGGCCCGGTGAACTTTGGGACATGGTTTGACCCCCTTAGGAAAGTGCTATCATCATGAAACGTTCAGATCACTTACAACTCAATATATTCTACCTTCCTGTAACGTTTCAGCCTGATTGGACCTTGTTTTCACACAAATGGACCCAGAATGATGTGAAATTTTGCTTCGTGCAACATAATTATGGGTGCCATTTACAAACCATAAGTGCTAATGACTCCATTCCTTTTTGTGGTTGTAGGGGCTGTTGATTGGAGTACACTAAAACAAACCTGACCTCTCTAGGACATTCAGAAGCAAAGTTATAAGCCCACAAATGTGTAACTGGACTACTTCTTTAAAGTGACACCAGGCCCGGTGACCTTTGGGACATGGTTTGACCCCCTATAGGAATGTGCGATCATCATGAAACGTTCAGATCACTTACTACTCTATAGATTCTACCTTCTTGTAACGTTTCAGCCTGATTGGACCTTGTTTTCACACAAATGGACCCAGAATGATGTGAAATTGTGCTTCGTGCCACATAATTCTGGGTGCCATTTACAAACCATAAGTGCTAATGACTCCATTCCTTTTTGTGGTTGTAGGAGCTGTTGATTGGAGTACACTAAAACAAACCTGATCTCTCTAGGACATTCAGAAGCCAAGTTATAAGCCCACAAATGTGTAACTGGACTACTTCTTTAAAGTGACACCAGATCCGGTGACCTTTGGGACATGGTTTGACTCAAACATGTGAAAACAAGGTCCAATCAGGCTGAAACGTTACAGGAAGGTAGAATCTATTGAAATGTAAGTGATCTGAACGTTTCATGATGATAGCACTTTCCTAAGGGGGGTCAAACCATGTCCCAAAGGTCACCGGATCTGGTGTCAATTTAAAGAAGTAGTCCAGTTACACATTTGTGGGCTTATAACTTGGCTTCTGAATGTCCTAGAGAGATCAGGTTTGTTTTAGTGTACTCCAATCAACAGCCCCTACAACCACAAAAAAGAATGGAGTCATTAGAACTTATGGTTTGTAAATGGCACCCAGAATTATGTTGCACAAAGCACAATTTCACATCATTCTGGGTCCATTTGTGTGAAAACAAGGTCCAATCAGGCTGAAACGTTACAAGAAGGTAGAATCTATTGATTTGTAAGTGATATGAACGTTTCATGATGATCGCACATTCCTATAGGGGGTCAAATCATGTCCCAAAGGTCAACGGGCCTGGTGTCAATGTAAAGAAGTAGTCCAGTTACACATTTGTGGGCTTATAACTTGGCTTCTGAATGTCCTAGAGTGATCAGGTTTGTTTCAGAGTACTACAATCAACAGCCCCTACAACCACAAAAAGGAATGGAGTCATTAGCACTTATGGTTTTTAAATGGCACCCAGAATTATGTTGCACGAAGCACAATTTCACATCATTCTGGGTTCATTTGTGTGAAAACAAGGTCCAATCAGGCTGAAACATTACAAGAAGGTAGAATCTATTGAGTTGTAAGTGATCTGAACGTTTCATGATGATCGCACATTCCTATAGGGGGTCAAACCATGTCCCAAAGGTCACCGGGCCTGGTGTCACTTTAAATAAGTAGTCCAGTTACACCTTTGTGGGCTTATAACTTGGCTTCTGAATGTCCTAGAGAGGTCAGGCTTGTTTTAGTGTACTCCAATAAACAGCCCCTACAGCCACAAAAAGGAATGGAGTCATTAGCACTTATGGTTTGTAAATGGCGCCCAGAATTATGTTGCACGAAGCACAATTTCACATCATTCTGGGTCCATTTGTGTGAAAACAAGGTCCAATCAGGCTGAAACGTTACAAGAATGTAGAATCTATTGAGTTGTAAGTGATCTGAACGTTTCATGATGATTGCACATTCCTAAGGGGGTCAAACCATGTCCCAAAGGTCACCGGGCCTGGTTTCACTTTAAAGAAGTAGTCCAGTTACACCTTTGTGGGCTTATAACTTGGCTTCTGAATATCCTAGAGAGGTCAGGTTTAATTTAGAGTACTCCAATTAACAGCCCCCATTACCCCAAAAAGGAATGGAGTAATTAGCACTTATGGGTTGTAAATGGCACCAAGAATTATGTGGCAGAAAGCAAAATTTCACATCATTCTGGGTTCATTTGTGTGAAAACAAGGTCCAATCAGACTGAAACGTTACAGGAAGGTAGAATCTATTGAGTTGTAAGTGATCTGAACGTTTCATGATGATAGCCCTTTCCTAAGGAGGTAAAACCATGTCCCAAAGGTCACCGGATCGGTGTCAATTTAAAAAAGTAGTCCAGTTACACATTTGTGGGCTTATAACTTGGCTTCTGAATGTCCTAGAGAGATCAGGTTTGTTTTAGTGTACTCCAATCAACAGCCCCTAAAACCACAAAAAGGAATGGAGTCATTAGCACTTATGGTTTTTAAATGGCACCCAGAATTATGTTGCCTGAAGCACAATTTCACATCATTCTGGGTCCATTTGTGTGAAAACAAGGTCCAATCAGGCTGAAACGCTACAAGAAGGTAGAATCTATTGAGTTGTAAGTGATCTTAACGTTTCATGATGATCGCACATTCCTAAGGGGGTCAAAACATGTCCCAAAGGTCACCGGGCCTGGTGTCACTTTAAAGAAGTAGTCCAGTTACACATTTGTGGGCTTATAACTTGGCTTCTGAATGTCCTAGAGAGATCAGGTTTGTTTTAGTGTACTCCAATCAACAGCTCCTACAACCACAAAAAGGAATGGAGTCATTAGCACTTATGGTTTGTAAATGGCACCCAGAATTATGTGTCACGAAGCACAATTTCACATCATTCTGGGTCCATTTGTGTGAAAACAAGGTCCAATCAGGCTGAAACGTTACAAGAAGGTAGAATCTATAGAGTAGTAAGTGATCTGAACGTTTCATGATGATCGCACATTCCTATAGGGGGTCAAACCATGTCCCAAAGGTCACCGGGCCTGGTGTCACTTTAAAGAAGTAGTCCAGTTACACATTTGTGGGCTTATAACTTTGCTTCTGAATGTCCTAGAGTGGTCAGGTTTGTTTTAGTGTACTCCAATCAACAGCCCCTACAACCACAAAAAGGAATGGAGTCATTAGCACTTATGGTTTGTAAATGGCACCCATAATTATGTTGCACGAAGCACAATTTCACATCATTCTGGGTCCATTTGTGTGAAAACAAGGTCCAATCAGGCTGAAACGTTACAGGAAGGTAGAATATATTGAGTTGTAAGTGATCTGAACGTTTCATGATGATAGCACTTTCCTAAGGGGGTCAAACCATGTCCCAAAGGTCACCGGGCCTGGTGTCACTTTAAAGAAGTAGTCCAGTTACACCTTTGTGGGCTTATAACTTGGCTTCTGAATATCCTAAAGAGGTCAGGTTTGTTTTAGAGTACTCCAATTAACAGCCCCCATTACCCCAAAAAGGAATGGAGTCATTAGCACTTATGGTTGTTAAATGGCACCCAGAATTATGTTGCACAAAGCACAATTTCACATCATTCCGGGTTCATTTGTGTGAAAACAAGGTCCAATCAGGCTGAAACGTTACAGGAAGGTAGAATCTATTGAGTTGTAAGTGATCTGAACGTTTCATGATGATAGCAGTTTCCTAAGGGTGTCAAACCATGTCCCAAAGGTCACCGGATCTGGTGTCACTTTAAAGAAGTAGTCCAGTTACACATTTGTGGGCTTATAACTTGGCTTCTGAATGTCCTAGAGAGATCAGGTTTGTTTTAGTGTACTCCAATCAACAGCCCCTACAACCACAAAAAAGAATGGAGTCATTAGAACTTATGGTTTGTAAATGGCACCCAGAATTATGTTGCACGAAGCACAATTTCACATCATTCTGGGTCCATTTGTGTGAAAACAAGGTCCAATCAGGCTGAAACGTTACAAGAAGGTAGAATCTATTGAGTTGTAAGTGATATGAACGTTTCATGATGATCGCACATTCCTATAGGGGGTCAAACCATGTCCCAAAGGTCAACGGGCCTGGTGTCAATGTAAAGAAGTAGTCCAGTTACACATTTGTGGGCTTATAACTTGGCTTCTGAATGTCCCAGAGAGATCAGGTTTGTTTTAGTATACTCCAATCAACAGCCCCTACAACCACAAAAAGGAATGGAGTCATTAGCACTTATGGTTTTTAAATGGCACCCAGAATTATGTTGCACGAAGCACAATTTCACATCATTCTGGGTCCATTTGTGTGAAAACAAGGTCCAATCAGGCTGAAACGTTACAAGAAGGTAGAATCTATTGAGTTGTAAGTGATATGAACGTTTCATGATGATCGCACATTCCTATAGGGGGTCAAACCATGTCCCAAAGGTCAACGGGCCTGGTGTCAATGTAAAGAAGTAGTCCAGTTACACATTTGTGGGCTTATAACTTGGCTTCTGAATGTCCTAGAGAGGTCAGGCTTGTTTTAGTGTACTCCAATAAACAGCCCCTACAGCCACAAAAAGGAATGGAGTCATTAGCACTTATGGTTTTTAAATGGCTCCCATAATTATGTTGCACGAAGCACAATTTCACATCATTCTGGGTTCATTTGTGTGAAAACAAGGTCCAATCAGGCTGAAACGTTACAAGAAGGTAGAATCTATTGAGTTGTAAGTGATCTGAACATTTCAAGATGATCACACATTCCTATAGGGGGTAAAACCATGTCCCAAAGGTCACCGGGCCTGGTGTCACTTTAAAGAAATAGTCCAATTACACCTTTGAGGGATTATAACTTGGCTTCTGAATGTCCTAGAGAGATCAGGTTTGTTTTAGTGTACTCAAATCAACAGCCCCTACAACCACAAAAAGGAATGGAGACATTAGCACTCATGGTTTTTAAATGGCACCCAGAATTATGTTGCACGAAGCACAATTTCACATCATTCTGGGTTCATTTGTGTGAAAACAAGGTCCAATCAGGCTGAAACGTTACAGGAAGGTAGAATCTATTGAGTTGTAAGTGATCTGAACGTTTCATGATGATAGCACTTTCCTAAGGGGGTCAAACCATGTCCCAAAGGTCACCGGATCTGGTTTCACTTTAAAGAAGTAGTCCAGGTACACCTTTGTGGGCTTATAACTTGGCTTCTGAATATCCTAGAGAGGTCAGGTTTGTTTTAGAGTACTCCACTTAACAGCCCCCATTACCTCTAAAAGGAATGGAGTCATTAGCACTTATGGTTTGTAAATGGCACCCAGAATTATGTTGCACGAAGCACAATTTCACATCATTCTGGGTTCATTTGTGTGAAAACAAGGTCCAATCAGGCTGAAACGTTACAGGAAGGTAGAATCTATTGAGTTGTAAGTGATCTGAACGTTTCATGATGATAGCACTTTCCTAAGGGGGTCAAACCATGTCCCAAAGGTCACCGGATCTGGTGTCAATTTAAAGAAGTAGTCCAGTTACACATTTGTGGGCTTATAACTTGGCTTCTGAATGTCCTAGAGAGATCAGAATTGTTTTAGTGTACTCCAATCAACAGCCCCTACAACCTCAAAAAGTAATGGAGTCATTAGCACTTATGGTTTTTAAATGGCACCCAGAATTATGTTGCACGAAGCACAATTTCACATCATTCTGGGTCCATTTGTGTGAAAACAAGGTCCAATCAGGCTGAAACGTTACAAGAAGGTAGAATCTATTGAGTTGTAAGTGATCTGAACATTTCATGATGATCGCACATTCCTATAGGGAGTCAAATCATGTCCCAAAGGTCACAGGGCCTGGTGTCACTTTAAAGAAGTAGTCCAGTTACACCTTTGTGGGCTTATAACTTGGCTTCTGAATATCCTAGAGAGATCAGGTTTGTTTTAGAGTACTCCAATTAACAGCCCCCATTACCACTAAAAGGAATGGAGTCATTAGCACTTATGGTTTTTAAATGGCACCCAGAATTATGTTGCACGAAGCACAATTTCACATCATTCTGGGTCCATTTGTGTGAAAACAAGGTCCAATCAGGCTGAAACGTTACAAGAAGGTAGAATCTATTGAGTTGTAAGTGATATGAACGTTTCATGATGATCGCACATTCCTATAGGGGGTCAAACCATGTCCCAAAGGTCAACGGGCCTGGTGTCAATGTAAAGAAGTTGTCCAGTTACACATTTGTGGGCTTATAACTTGGCTTCTGAATGTCCCAGAGTGATCAGGTTTGTTTCAGAGTATTACAATCAACAGCCCCTACAACCACAAAAAGGAATGGAGTCATTAGAACTTATGGTTTGTAAATGGCACCCAGAATTATGATGCACGAAGCACAATTTCACATCATTCTGGGTCCATTTGTGTGAAAACAAGGTCCATTCAGGCTGAAACGTTACAAGAAGGTAGAATCTATTGAGTTGTAAGTGATCTGAACGTTTCATGATGATCGCACATTCCTATAGGGGGTCAAACCATGTCCCAAAGGTCACCGGGCCTGGTGTCACTTTAAATAAGTAGTCCAGTTACACCTTTGTGGGCTTATAACTTGGCTTCTGAATGTCCTAGAGAGGTCAGGCTTGTTTTAGTGTACTCCAATAAACAGCCCCTACAGCCACAAAGAGGAATGGAGTCATTAGCACTTATGGTTTGTAAATGGCGCCCAGAATTATGTTGCACGAAGCACAATTTCACATCATTCTGGGTCCATTTGTGTGAAAACAAGGTCCAATCAGGCTGAAACGTTACAAGAAGGTAGAATCTATTGAGTTGTAAGTAATCTGAACGTTTCATGATGATCGCACATTCCTAAGGGGGTCAAACCATGTCCCAAAGGTCACCGGGCCTGGTGTCACTTTAAAGAAGTAGTCCAGTTACACCTTTGTGGGCTTATAACTTGGCTTCTGAATATCCTAGAGAGGTCAGGTTTAATTTAGAGTACTCCAATTAACAGCCCCTATTACCCCAAAAAGGAATGGAGTCATTAGCACTTATGGGTTGTAAATGGCACCCAGAATTATGTGGCACGAAGCAAAATTTCACATCATTCCGGGTTCATTTGTGTGAAAACAAGATCCAATCAGGCTGAAACGTTACAGGAAGGTAGAATCTATTGAGTTGTAAGTGATCTGAACGTTTCATGATGATAGCACTTTCCTAAGGAGGAAAAACCATGACCCAAAGGTCACCGGATCGGTGTCAATTTAAAAAAGTAGTCCAGTTACACATTTGTGGGCTTATAACTTGGCTTCTGAATGTCCTAGAGAGATCAGGTTTGTTTTAGTGTACTCCAATCAACAGCCCCTACAACCACAAAAAGGAATGGAGTCATTAGCACTTATGGTTTGTAAATGGCACCCATAATCATGTTGCACGAAGCACAATTTCACATCATTCTGGGTCCATTTGTGTGAAAACAAGCTCCAATCAGGCTGAAACGTTACAAGAAGGTAGAATCTATTGAGTTGTAAGTGATCTGAACGTTTCATGATGATCGCACATTCCTATAGGGGGTCAAACCATGTCCCAAAGGTCACCGGGCCTGGTGTCACTTTAAAGAAGTAGTCCAGTTACATATTTGTGGGCTTATAACTTGGCTTCTGAATATCCTAGAGAGGTCAGGTTTGTTTTAGAGTACTCCAATTAACAGCCCCTATTACCACTAAAAGGAATGGAGTCATTAGCACTTATGGTTTTTAAATGGCACCCATAATTATGTTGCACGAAGCACAATTTCACATCATTCTGGGTTCATTTGTGTGAAAACAAGGTCCAATCAGGCTGAAACGTTACAAGAAGGTAGAATCTATTGAGTTGTAAGTGATCTGAACATTTCAAGATGATCACACATTCCTATAGGGGGTAAAACCATGTCCCAAAGGTCACCCGGCCTGGTGTCACTTTAAAGAAATAGTCCAATTACACCTTTGAGGGATTATAACTTGGCTTCTGAATGTCCTAGAGAGATCAGGTTTGTTTTAGTGTACTCCAATCAACAGCCCCCATTACCATTAAAATGAATGGAGTCATTAGCACTTATGGTTTTTAAATGGCACCCAGAATTATGTTGCACGAAGCACAATTTCACAACATTCTGGGTTCATTTGTGTGAAAACAAGGTCCAATCAGGCTGAAACGTTACTGGAAGGTAGAATCTATTGAGTTGTAAGTGATCTGAACGTTTCATGATGATAGCACTTTCCTAAGGGGGTCAAACCATGTCCCAAAGGTCACCGGATCTGGTGTCAATTTAAAGAAGTGGTCCAGTTACACATTTGTGGGCTTATAACTTGGCTTCTGAATGTCCTAGAGAGATCAGGTTTGTTTTAGTATACTCCAATCAACAGCCCCTACAACCACAAAAAGGAATGGAGTCATTAGCACTTATGGTTTTTAAATGGCACCCAGAATTATGTTGCACGAAGCACAATTTCACATCATTCTGGGTTCATTTGTGTGAAAACAAGGTCCAATCAGGCTGAAACGTTACAGGAAGGTAGAATCTATTGAGTTGTAAGTGATCTGAATGTTTCATGATGATAGCACTTTCCTAAGGGGGTCAAACCATGTCCCAAAGGTCACCGGATCTGGTTTCACTTTAAAGAAGTAGTCCAGGTACACCTTTGTGGGCTTATAACTTGGCTTCTGAATATCCTAGAGAGGTCAGGTTTGTTTTAGAGTACTCCAATTAACAGCCCCCATTACCTCTAAAAGGAATGGAGTCATTAGCACTTATGGTTTTTAAATGGCACCCAGAATTATGTTGCACGAAGCACAATTTCACATCATTCTGGGTTCATTTGTGTGAAAACAAGGTCCAATCAGGCTGAAACGTTACAGGAAGGTAGAATCTATTGAGTTGTAAGTGATCTGAACGTTTCATGATGATAGCACTTTCCTAAGGGGGTCAAACCATGTCCCAAAGGTCACCGGATCTGGTGTCAATTTAAAGAAGTAGTCCAGTTACACATTTGTGAGCTTATAACTTGACTTCTGAATGTCCTAGAGAGATCAGGTTTGTTTTAGTATACTCCAATCAAAAGCCCCTACAACCACAAAAAGGAATGGAGTCATTAGGACTTATGGTTTGTAAATGGCACCCAGAATTATGTTGCATGAAGCACAATTTCACATCATTCTGGGTTCATTTGTGTGAAAACAAGGTCCAATCAGGCTGAAACGTTACAGGAAGGTAGAATCTATTGAGTTGTAAGTGATCTGAATGTTTCATGATGATAGCACTTTCCTAAGGGGTCGAACCATGTCCCAAAGGTCACCGGATCTGGTGTCAATTTAAAGAAGTAGTCCAGTTACACATTTGTGGGCTTATAACTTGGCTTCTGAATGTCCTAGAGAGATCAGGTTTGTTTTAGTATACTCCAATCAACAGCCCCTACAACCACAAAAAGGAATGGAGTCAGTAGCACTTATGGTTTTTAAATGGCACCCAGAATTATGTTGCACGAAGCACAATTTCACATCATTCTGGGTTCATTTGTGTGAAAACAAGGTCCAATCAGGCTGAAACGTTACAGGAAGGTAGAATCTATTGAGTTGTAAGTGATCTGAACGTTTCATGATTATAGCACTTTCCTAAGGGGGTCAAACCATGTCCCAAAGGTCACCGGATCTGGTGTCAACTTAAAGAAGTAGTCCAGTTACACATTTGTGGGCTTATAACTTGGCTTCTGAACGTCCTAGAGAGATAAGGTTTGTTTTAGTATACTCCAATCAACAGCCCCTACAACCACAAAAAGGAATGGAGTCATTAGCACTTATGGTTTGTAAATGGCACCCAGAATTGTGTTGCACGAAGCACAATTTCACATCATTCTGGGTCCATTTGTGTGAAAACAAGGTCCAATCAGGCTGAAACGTTACAAGAAGGTAGAATCTATTGAGTTGTAAGTGATCTGAACATTTCAAGATGATCGCACATTCCTATAGGGGGTAAAACCATGTCCCACAGGTCACCGGGCCTGGTGTCACTTTAAAGAAGTAGTCAAGTTACACCTTTGTGGGCTTATAACTTGGCTTCTGAATATCCTAGAGAGGTCAGGTTTGTTTTAGAGTACTCCAATTAACAGCCCCCATTACCCCAAAAAGGAATGGAGTCCTTAGCACTTATGGTTTTTAAATGGCACCCAGAATTATGTTGCACGAAGCACAATTTCACATCATTCTGGGTTCATTTGTGTGAAAACAAGGTCCAATCAGGCTGAAACGTTACAGGAAGGTAGAATCTATTGAGTTGTAAGTGATCTGAACATTTCATGATGATAGCACTTTCCTAAGGGGGTCAAACCATGTCCCGAAGGTCACCGGATCGGGTGTCAATTTAAAGACGTAGTCCAGTTACACATTTGTGGGCTTATAACTTGGCTTCTGAATTTCCTAGAGAGATCAGGTTTGTTTTAGTGTACTCCAATCAACAGCCCCTACAACCACAAAAAGGAATGGAGTCATTAGCACTTATGGTTTGTAAATGGCACCCAGAATTATGTTGCATGAAGCACAATTTCACATCATTCTGGGTCCATTTGTGTGAAAACAAGGTCCAATCAGGCTGAAACGTTACAAGAAGGTAGAATCTATTGAGTTGTAATTGATCTGAACGTTTCATGATGATCGCACATTCCTATAGGGGGTCAAACCATGTCCCAAAGGTCACTCGGCCTGCTGTCACTTTAAAGAAGTAGTCCAGTTACACCTTTGTGGGCTTATAACTTGGCTTCTGAATATCCTAGAGAGGTCAGGTTTGTTTTAGAGTACTCCAATTAACAGCCCCTATTACAGCTAAAAGGAATAGAGTCATTAGCACTTATGGTTTTTAAATGGCACCCAGAATTATGTTGCACGAAGCACAATTTCACATCATTCTGGGTTCATTTGTGTGAAAACAAGGTCCAATCAGGCTGAAACGTTACTGGAAGGTAGAATCTATTGAGTTGTAAGTGATCTGAACGTTTCATGATGATAGCACTTTCCTAAGGGGGTCAAACCATGTCCCAAAGGTCACCGGATCTGGTGTCAATTTAAAGAAGTAGTCCAGTTAAACATTTGTGGGCTTATAACTTGGCTTCTGAATGTCCTAGAGAGATCAGGTTTGTTTTAGTATACTCCAATCAACAGCCCCCACAACCACAAAAAGGAATGGAGTCATTAGCACTTATGGTTTTTAAATGGCACCCAGAATTATGTTGCACGAAGCACAATTTCACATCATTCTGGGTTCATTTGTGTGAAAACAAGGTCCAATCAGGCTGAAACGTTACAGGAAGGTAGAATCTATTGAGTTGTAAGTGATCTGAATGTTTCATGATGATAGCACTTTCCTAAGGGGGTCAAACCATGTCCCAAAGGTCACCGGATCTGGTTTCACTTTAAAGAAGTAGTCCAGGTACACTTTTGTGGGCTTATAACTTGGCTTCTGAATATCCTAGAGAGGTCAGGTTTGTTTTAGAGTACTCCAATTAACAGCCCCCATTACCTCTAAAAGGAATGGAGTCATTAGCACTTATGGTTTTTAAATGGCACCAAGAATTATGTTGCACGAAGCACAATTTCACATCATTCTGGGTTCATTTGTGTGAAAACAAGGTCCAATCAGGCTGAAACGTTACAGGAAGGTAGAATCTATTGAGTTGTAAGTGATCTGAACGTTTCATGATGATAGCACTTTCCTAAGGGGGTCAAACCATGTCCCAAAGGTCACCGGATCTGGTGTCAATTTAAAGAAGTAGTCCAGTTACACATTTGTGAGCTTATAACTTGGCTTCTGAATGTCCTAGAGAGATCAGGTTTGTTTTAGTATACTCCAATCAACAGCCCCTACAACCACAAAAAGGAATGGAGTCATTAGGACTTATGGTTTGTAAATGGCACCCAGAATTATGTTGCATGAAGCACAATTTCACATCATTCTGGGTTCATTTGTGTGAAAACAAGGTCCAATCAGGCTGAAACGTTACAGGAAGGTAGAATCTATTGAGTTGTAAGTGATCTGAATGTTTCATGATGATAGCACTTTCCTAAGGGGTCGAACCATGTCCCAAAGGTCACCGGATCTGGTGTCAATTTAAAGAAGTAGTCCAGTTACACATTTGTGGGCTTATAACTTGGCTTCTGAATGTCCTAGAGAGATCAGGTTTGTTTTAGTATACTCCAATCAACAGCCCCTACAACCACAAAAAGGAATGGAGTCAGAAGCACTTATGGTTTTTAAATGGCAACCAGAATTATGTTGCACGAAGCACAATTTCACATCATTCTGGGTTCATTTGTGTGAAAACAAGGTCCAATCAGGCTGAAACGTTACAGGAAGGTAGAATCTATTGAGTTGTAAGTCATCTGAACGTTTCATGATGATAGCACTTTCCTAAGGGGGTCAAACCATGTCCCAAAGGTCACCGGATCTGGTGTCAATTTAAAGAAGTAGTCCAGTTACACATTTGTGGGCTTATAACTTGGCTTCTGAACGTCCTAGAGAGATAAGGTTTGTTTTAGTATACTCCAATCAACAGCCCCTACAACCACAAAAAGGAATGGAGTCATTAGCACTTATGGTTTGTAAATGGCACCCAGAATTGTGTTGCACGAAGCACAATTTCACATCATTCTGGGTCCATTTGTGTGAAAACAAGGTCCAATCAGGCTGAAACGTTACAAGAAGGTAGAATCTATTGAGTTGTAAGTGATCTGAACATTTCAAGATGATCGCACATTCCTATAGGGGGTAAAACCATGTCCCACAGGTCACCGGGCCTGGTGTCACTTTAAAGAAGTAGTCAAGTTACACCTTTGTGGGCTTATAACTTGGCTTCTGAATATCCTAGAGGGGTCAGGTTTGTTTTAGAGTACTCCAATTAACAGCCCCCATTACCCCAAAAAGGAATGGAGTCCTTAGCACTTATGGTTTTTAAATGGCACCCAGAATTATGTTGCACGAAGCACAATTTCACATCATTCTGGGTTCATTTGTGTGAAAACAAGATCCAATCAGGCTGAAACGTTACAGGAAGGTAGAATCTATTGAGTTGTAAGTGATCTGAACATTTCATGATGATAGCACTTTCCTAAGGGGGTCAAACCATGTCCCGAAGGTCACCGGATCGGGTGTCAATTTAAAGACGTAGTCCAGTTACACATTTGTGGGCTTATAACTTGGCTTCTGAATTTCCTAGAGAGATCAGGTTTGTTTTAGTGTACTCCAATCAACAGCCCCTACAACCACAAAAAGGAATGGAGTCATTAGCACTTATGGTTTGTAAATGGCACCCAGAATTATGTTGCATGAAGCACAATTTCACATCATTCTGGGTCCATTTGTGTGAAAACAAGGTCCAATCAGGCTGAAACGTTACAAGAAGGTAGAATCTATTGAGTTGTAATTGATCTGAACGTTTCATGATGATCGCACATTCCTATAGGGGGTCAAACCATGTCCCAAAGGTCACTCGGCCTGCTGTCACTTTAAAGAAGTAGTCCAGTTACACCTTTGTGGGCTTATAACTTGGCTTCTGAATATCCTAGAGAGGTCAGGTTTGTTTTAGAGTACTCCAATTAACAGCCCCTATTACAGCTAAAAGGAATAGAGTCATTAGCACTTATGGTTTTTAAATGGCACCCAGAATTATGTTGCACGAAGCACAATTTCACATCATTCTGGGTTCATTTGTGTGAAAACAAGGTCCAATCAGGCTGAAACGTTACAGGAAGGTAGAATCTATTGAGTTGTAAGTGATCTGAACGTTTCATGATGATAGCACTTTCCTAAGGGGGTCAAACCATGTCCCAAAGGTCACCGGATCTGGTGTCAATTTAAAGAAGTAGTCCAGTTACACATTTGTGGGCTTATAACTTGGCTTCTGAATGTCCTAGAGAGATCAGGTTTGTTTTAGTGTACTCCAATCAACAGCCCCTACAACCTCAAAAAGGAATGGAGTCATTAGCACTTATGGTTTTTAAATGGCACCCAGAATTATGTTGCACAAAGCACAATTTCACATAATTCTGGGTCCATTTGTGTGAAAACAAGGTCCAATCAGGCTGAAACGTTACAAGAAGGTAGAATCTATTGAGTTGTAAGTGATCTGAACGTTTCATGATGATCGCACATTCCTATAGGGGGTCAAACCATGTCCCAAAGGTCACCGGGCCTGGTGTCACTTTAAAGAAGTAGTCCAGTTACACCTTTGTGGGCTTATAACTTGGCTTCTGAATATCCTAGAGAGGTCAGGTTTGTTTTAGAGTACTCCAATTAACAGGCCCCATTACCACTAAAAGGAATGGAGTCATTAGCACTTATGGTTTTTAAATGGCACCCAGAATTATGTTGCACGAAGCACAATTTCACATCATTCTGGGTTCATTTGTGTGAAAACAAGGTCCAATCAGGCTGAAACGTTACAGGAAGGTAGAATCTATTGAGTTGTAAGTGATCTGAACGTTTCATGATGATAGCACTTTCCTAAGGGGGTCAAACCATGTCCCAAAGGTCACCGGATCTGGTTTCACTTTAAAGAAGTAGTCCAGGTACACCTTTGTGGGCTTATAACTTGGCTTCTGAATATCCTAGAGAGGTCAGGTTTGTTTTAGAGTACTCCAATTAACAGCCCCCATTACCTCTAAAAGGAATGGAGTCATTAGCACTTATGGTTTTTAAATGGCACCCAGAATTATGTTGCACGAAGCACAATTTCACATCATTCTGGGTTCATTTGTGTGAAAACAAGGTCCAATCAGGCTGAAACGTTACAGGAAGGTAGAATCTATTGAGTTGTAAGTGATCTGAACGTTTCATGATGATAGCACTTTCCTAAGGGGGTCAAACCATGTCCCAAAGGTCACCGGATCTGGTGTCAATTTAAAGAAGTAGTCCAGTTACACATTTGTGGGCTTATAACTTGGCTTCTGAATGTCCTAGAGAGATCAGAATTGTTTTAGTGTACTCCAATCAACAGCCCCTACAACCTCAAAAAGGAATGGAGTCATTAGCACTTATGGTTTTTAAATGGCACCCAGAATTATGTTGCACGAAGCACAATTGCACATCATTCTGGGTCCATTTGTGTGAAAACAAGGTCCAATCAGGCTGAAACGTTACAAGAAGGTAGAATCTATTGAGTTGTAAGTGATCTGAACGTTTCATGATGATCGCACATTCCTATAGGGGGTCAAACCATGCCCCAAAGGTCACCGGGCCTGGTGTCACTTTAAAGAAGTAGTCCAGTTACACCTTTGTGGGCTTATAACTTGGCTTCTGAATATCCTAGAGAGATAAGGTTTGTTTTAGAGTACTCCAATTAACAGCCCCCATTACCACTAAAAGGAATGGAGTCATTAGCACTTATGGTTTTAAATGGCACCCAGAATTATGTTGCACGAAGCACAATTTCACATCATTCTGGGTTCATTTGTGTGAAAACAAGGTCCAATCAGGCTGAAACGTTACAGGAAGGTAGAATCTATTGAGTTGTAAGTGATCTGAATGTTTCATGATGATAGCACTTTCCTAAGGGGTCGAACCATGTCCCAAAGGTCACCGGATCTGGTGTCAATTTAAAGAAGTAGTCCAGTTACACATTTGTGGGCTTATAACTTGGCTTCTGAATGTCCTAGAGAAATCAGGTTTGTTTTAGTATACTCCAAACAGCCCCTACAACCACAAAAAGGAATGGAGTCATTAGCACTTATGGTTTTTAAATGGCACCCAGAATTATGTTGCACGAAGCACAATTTCACATCATTCTGGGTTCATTTGTGTGAAAACAAGGTCCAATCAGGCTGAATCGTTACAGGAAGGTAGAATCTATTGAGTTGTAAGTGATCTGAACGTTTCATGATGATAGCACTTTCCTAAGGGGGTCAAACCATGTCCCAAAGGTCACCGGATCTGGTGTCAATTTAAAGAAGTAGTCCAGTTACACATTTGTGAGCTTATAACTTGGCTTCTGAATGTCCTAGAGAGATCAGGTTTGTTTTAGTATACTCCAATCAACAGCACCTAAAACCACAAAAAGGAATGGAGTCATTAGCACTTATGGTTTGTAAATGGCTCCCAGAATTATGTTGCACGAAGCACAATTTCACATCATTCTGGGTTCATTTGTGTGAAAACAAGGTCCAATCAGGCTGAAACGTTACAGGAAGGTAGAATCTATTGAGTTGTAAGTGTTCTGAATGTTTCATGATGATAGCACTTTCCTAAGGGGTCGAACCATGTCCCAAAGGTCACCGGATCTGGTGTCAATTTAAAGAAGTAGTCCAGTTACACATTTGTGGGCTTATAACTTGGCTTCTGAATGACCTAGAGAGATCAGGTTTGTTTTAGTATACTCCAATCAACAGCCCCTACAACCACAAAAAGGAATGGAGTCATTAGCACTTATGGTTTTTAAATGGCACCCAGAATTATGTTGCACGAAGCACAATTTCACATCATTCTGGGTTCATTTGTGTGAAAACAAGGTCCAATCAGGCTGAAACGTTACAGGAAGGTAGAATCTATTGAGTTGTAAGTGATCTGAACGTTTCATGATGATAGCACTTTCCTAAGGGGGTCAAACCATGTCCCAAAGGTCACCGGATCTGGTGTCAATTTAAAGAAGTAGTCCAGTTACACATTTGTGGGCTTATAACTTGGCTTCTGAATGTCCTAGAGTGATCAGGTTTGTTTCAGAGTACTCCAATCAACAGCCCCTACAACCACAAAAAGGAATGGAGTCATTAGCACTTATGGTTTGTAAATGGCACCCAGAATTATGTTGCACGAAGCACAATTTCACATCATTCTGGGTCCATTTGTGTGAAAACAAGGTCCATTCAGGCTGAAACGTTACAAGAAGGTAGAATCTATTGAGTTGTAAGTGATCTGAACGTTTCATGATGATAGCACATTCCTAAGTGGGTCAAACCATGTCCCAAAGGTCACCGGATCTGGTGTCACTTTAAAGAAGTAGTCCAGTTACACCTTTGTGGGCTTATAACTTGGCTTCTGAATGTCCTAGAGAGATCAGGTTTGTTTTAGTGTACTCCAATCAACAGCCCCTACAACCACAAAAAGGAATGGAGTCATTAGCACTTATGGTTTGTAAATGGCAGCCAGAATTATGTTGCACGAAGCACAATTTCACATCATTCTGGGTCCATTTGTGTGAAAACAAGGTCCAATCAGGCTGAAACGTTACAAGAAGGTAGAATCTATTGAGTTGTAAGTGATCTGAACGTTTCATGATGATCGCACATTCCTATAGGGGGTCAAACCATGTCCCAAAGGTCACCGGGCCTGGTGTCACTTTAAAGAAGTAGTCCAGTTACACCTTTGTGGGCTTAAAACTTGGCTTCTGAATATCCTAGAGAGGTCAGGTTTAATTTAGAGTACTCCAATTAACAGCCCCCATTACTCCAAAAAGGAATGGAGTCATTAGCACTTATGGTTTGTAAATGGCACCCAGAATTTGTTGCACGAAGCACAATTTCACATCATTCTGGGTCCATTTGTGTGAAAACAAGGTCCATTCAGGCTGAAACGTTACAAGAAGGTAGAATCTATTGAGTTGTAAGTGATCTGAACGTTTCATGATGATCGCAGATTCCTATAGGGGGTCAAACCATGTCCCAAAGGTCACCGGGCCTGGTGTCACTTTAAAGAAGTAGTCCAGTTACACCTTTGTGGGCTTAAAACTTGGCTTCTGAATATCCTAGAGAGGTCAGGTTTAATTTAGAGTACTCCAATTAACAGCCCCCATTACCCCAAAAAGGAATGGAGTCATTAGCACTTATGGTTTTTAAATGGCACCCAGAATTATGTTGCACAAAGCACAATTTCACATCCTTCTGAGTTCATTTGTGTGAAAACAAGGTCCAATCAGGCTGAATCGTTACAGGAAGGTAGAATCTATTGAGTTGTAAGTGATCTGAACGTTTCATGATGATAGCACTTTCCTAAGGGGGTAAAACCATGTCCCAAAGGTCACCGGATCGGTGTCAATTTAAAGAAGTAGTCCAGTTACACCTTTGTGGGCTTATAACTTGGCTTCTGAATGTCCTAGAGAGGTCAGGTTTGTTTTAGTGTACTCCAATCAACAGCCCCTACAACCACAAAAAGGAATGGAGTCATTAGCACTTATGGTTTGTAAATGGCACCCAGAATTATGTTGCACGAAGCACAATTTCACATCATTCTGGGTCCATTTGTGTGAAAACAAGGTCCAATCAGGCTGAAACGTTACAAGAAGGTAGAATCTATTGAAATGTAAGTGATCTGAACGTTTCATGATGATAGCACTTTCCTAAGGGGGTCAAACCATGTCCCAAAGGTCACCGGATCTGGTGACAATTTAAAGGAGTAGTCCAGTTACACATTTGTGGGCTTATAACTTGGCTTCTGAATGTCCTAGAGAGATCAGGCTTGTTTTAGTGTACTCCAATCAACAGCCCCTACAACCACAAAAAGGAATGGAGTCATTAGCACTTATGGTTTGTAAATGGCACCAAGAATTATGTTGCACAAAGCACAATTTCACATCATTCTGGGTCCATTTGTGTGAAAACAAGGTCCAATCAGGCTGAAACGTTACTAGACGGTAGAATCAATTGAGTTGTAAGTGATCTGAACGTTTCATGATGATAGCACTTTCCTAAGGGGGTCAAACCATGTCCCAAAGGTCACCAGATCTGGTGTCACTTTAAAGAAGTAGTCCAGTTACACATTTGTGGGCTTATAACTTGGCTTCTGAATATCCTAGAGAGGTCAGATTTGTTTTAGAGTACTCCAATTAACAGCCCCTATTACCTCAAAAAGGAATGGAGTCATTAGCACTTATGGTTTTTAAATGGCACCCAGAATTATGTTGCACGAAGCACAATTTCACATCATTCTGGGTCCATTTGTGTGAAAACAAGGTCCAATCAGGCTGTAACGTCACAAGAAGGTAGAATCTATTGAGTTGTAAGTGATCTGAACGTTTCATGATGATTGCACATTCCTAAGTGAGTCAAACCATGTCCCAAAGGTCACCAGATCTGGTGTCACTTTAAAGAAGTAGTCCAGTTACTTATTTGTGGGCTTATAACTTGGCTTCTGAATGTCCTAGAGAGATCAGGTTTGTTTTAGTGTACTCCAATCAACAGCCCCTACAACCACAAAAAGGAATGGAGTCATTAGCACTTATGGTTTGTAAATGGCACCCAGAATTATGTTGCACGAAGCACAATTTCACATCATTCGGGGTCGATTTGTGTGAAAACAAGGTCCAATCAGGCTGAAACGTTACAAGAAGGTAGAATCTATTGAGTTGTAAGTGATATGAACGTTTCATGATGATCGCACATTCCTATAGGGGGTCAAACCATGTCCCAAAGGTGACCGGGCCTGGTGTCACTTTAAAGAAGTAGTCCAGTAACACCTTTGTGGGCTTATAACTTGGCTTCTGAATGTCCTAGAGAGATCAGGTTTGTTTTAGTGTACTCCAATCAACAGCCCCTACAACCACAAAAAGGAATGGAGTCATTAACACTTATGGTTTGTAAATGGCACCCAGAATTATGTTGCACGAAGCACAATTTCACATCTTTCTGGGTTCATTTGTGTGAAAACAAGGTCCAATCAGGCTGAAACGTTACAGGAAGGTATAATCTATTGAGTTGTAAGTGATCTGAACGTTTCATGATGATAGCACTTTCCTAAGGGGGTCAAACCATGTCCCAAAGGTCACCGGATCTGGTGTCAATTTAAAGAAGTAGTCCAGTTACACATTTGTGGGCTTATAACTTGGCTTCTGAATGTCATAGAGTGATCAGGTTTGTTTCAGAGTACTCCAATCAACAGCCCCTACAACCACAAAAAGGAATGGAGTCATTAGCACTTATGGTTTGTAAATGGCACCCAGAATTATGTTGCACGAAGCACAATTTCACATCATTCTGGGTCCATTTGTGTGAAAACAAGGTCCATTCAGGCTGAAACGTTACAAGAAGGTAGAATCTATTGAGTTGTAAGTTATCTGAACGTTTCATGATGATCGCACATTCCTATAGGGGGTCAAACCATGTCCCAAAGGTCACCGGGCCTGGTGCCACTTTAAAGAAGTAGTCCAGTTACACCTTTGTGGGCTTATAACTTGGCTACTGAATGTCCTAGAGAGGTCAGGCTTGTTTTAGTGTACTCCAATCAACAGCCCCTACAGCTACAAAAAGGAATGGAGTCAGTAGCACTTATGGTTTGTAAATGGCACCCAGAATTATGTTGCACAAAGCACAATTTCACATCATTCTGGGTTCATTTGTGTGAAAACAAGGTCCAATCAGGCTGAAATGTTACAGGAAGGTAGAATCTATTGAGTTTTAAGTGATCTGAACGTTTCATGATGATAGCACTTTCCTAAGGGGGTCAAACCATGTCCCAAAGGTCACCGGATCTGGTTTCAATTTAAAGAAGTAGTCCAGTTACACATTTGTGGGCTTATAACTTGGCTTCTGAATGTCCTAGAGTGATCAGGTTTGTTTCAGAGTACTCCAATCAACAGCCCCTACAACCACAAAAAGGAATGGAGTCATTAGCACTTATGGTTTGTAAATGGCACCCAGAATTATGTTGCACGAAGCACAATTTCACATCATTCTGGGTCCATTTGTGTGAAAACAAGGTCCATTCAGGCTGAAACATTACAAGAAGGTAGAATCTATTGAGTTGTAAGTGATCTGAACGTTTCATGATGATCGCACATTCCTATAGGGGGTCAAACCATGTCCCAAAGGTCACCGGGCCTGGTGCCACTTTAAAGAAGTAGTCCAGTTACACCTTTGTGGGCTTATAACTTGGCTTCTGAATGTCCTAGAGAGGTCAGGCTTGTTTTAGTGTACTCCAATCAACAGCCCCTACAGCCACAAAAAGGAATGGAGTCATTAGCACTTATGGTTTTTAAATGGCACCCAGAATTATGTTGCACGAAGCACAATTTCACATCATTCTGGGTTCATTTGTGTGAAAACAAGGTCCAATAAGGCTGAAACGTTACAAGAAGGTAGAATCTATTGAGTTGTAAGTGATCTGAACGTTTCATGATGATCGCACATTCCTAAGGGGGTCAAACCATGTCCCAAAGGTCACCGGGCCTGGTGTCACTTTAAAGAAGTAGTCCAGTTACACCTTTGTGGGCTTATAACTTGGTTTCTGAATATCCTAGAGAGGTCAGGTTTAATTTAGAGTACTCCAATTAACAGCCCCCATTACCCCAAAAAGGAATGGAGTCATTAGCACTTATGGTTTTTAAATGGCACCCAGAATTATGTTGCACGAAGCACAATTTCACATCATTCTGGGTTCATTTGTGTGAAAAAAAGGTCCAATCAGGCTGAAACGTTACAGGAAGGTAGAATCTATTTAGTTGTAAGTGATCTGAACGTTTCATGATGATAGCACTTTCCTAAGGGGGTAAAACCATGTTCCAAAGGTCACCGGATCGGTGTCAATTTAAAGAAGTAGTCCAGTTACACATTTGTGGGCTTTTAACTTGGCTTCTGAATGTCCTAGAGAGATCAGGCTTGTTTTAGTGTACTCCAATCAACAGCCCCTACAGCCACAAAAAGGAATGGAGTCATTAGCACTTATGGTTTTTAAATGGCACCCAGAATTATGTTGCACGAAGCACAATTTCACATCATTCTGGGTTCATTTGTGTGAAAACAAGGTCCAATAAGGCTGAAACGTTACAAGAAGGTAGAATCTATTGAGTTGTAAGTGATCTGAACGTTTCATGATGATCGCACATTCCTATAGGGGGTCAAACCATGTCCCAAAGGTCACCGGGCCTGGTGTCACTTTAAAGAAGTAGTCCAGTTACACATTTGTGGGCTTATAACTTGGCTTCTGAATATCCTAGAGAGGTCAGATTTGTTTTAGAGTACTCCAATTAACAGCCCCTATTACCTCAAAAAGGAATGGAGTCATTAGCACTTATGGTTTTTAAATGGCACCCAGAATTATGTTGCACGAAGCACAATTTCACATCATTCTGGGTCCATTTGTGTGAAAACAAGGTCCAATCAGGCTGTAACGTTACAAGAAGGTAGAATCTATTGAGTTGTAAGTGATCTGAACGTTTCATGATGATTGCACATTCCTAAGTGAGTCAAACCATGTCCCAAAGGTCACCGGATCTGGTGTCACTTTAAAGAAGTAGTCCAGTTACTTATTTGTGGGCTTATAACTTGGCTTCTGAATGTCCTAGAGAGATCAGGTTTGTTTTAGTGTACTCCAATCAACAGCCCCTACAACCACAAAAAGGAATGGAGTCATTAGCACTTATGGTTTGTAAATGGCACCCAGAATTATGTTGCACGAAGCACAATTTCACATCATTCGGGGTCGATTTGTGTGAAAACAAGGTCCAATCAGGCTGAAACGTTACAAGAAGGTAGAATCTATTGAGTTGTAAGTGATATGAACGTTTCATGATGATCGCACATTCCTATAGGGGGTCAAACCATATCCCAAAGGTGACCGGGCCTGGTGTCACTTTAAAGAAGTAGTCCAGTAACACCTTTGTGGGCTTATAACTTGGCTTCTGAATGTCCTAGAGAGATCAGGTTTGTTTTAGTGTACTCCAATCAACAGCCCCTACAACCACAAAAAGGAATGGAGTCATTAACACTTATGGTTTGTAAATGGCACCCAGAATTATGTTGCACGAAGCACAATTTCACATCTTTCTGGGTTCATTTGTGTGAAAACAAGGTCCAATCAGGCTGAAACGTTACAGGAAGGTATAATCTATTGAGTTGTAAGTGATCTGAACGTTTCATGATGATAGCACTTTCCTAAGGGGGTCAAACCATGTCCCAAAGGTCACCGGATCTGGTGTCAATTTAAAGAAGTAGTCCAGTTACACATTTGTGGGCTTATAACTTGGCTTCTGAATGTCATAGAGTGATCAGGTTTGTTTCAGAGTACTCCAATCAACAGCCCCTACAACCACAAAAAGGAATGGAGTCATTAGCACTTATGGTTTGTAAATGGCACCCAGAATTATGTTGCACGAAGCACAATTTCACATCATTCTGGGTCCATTTGTGTGAAAACAAGGTCCATTCAGGCTGAAACGTTACAAGAAGGTAGAATCTATTGAGTTGTAAGTTATCTGAACGTTTCATGATGATCGCACATTCCTATAGGGGGTCAAACCATGTCCCAAAGGTCACCGGGCCTGGTGCCACTTTAAAGAAGTAGTCCAGTTACACCTTTGTGGGCTTATAACTTGGCTTCTGAATGTCCTAGAGAGGTCAGGCTTGTTTTAGTGTACTCCAATCAACAGCCCCTACAGCTACAAAAAGGAATGGAGTCAGTAGCACTTATGGTTTGTAAATGGCACCCAGAATTATGTTGCACAAAGCACAATTTCACATCATTCTGGGTTCATTTGAGTGAAAACAAGGTCCAATCAGGCTGAAATGTTACAGGAAGGTAGAATCTATTGAGTTTTAAGTGATCTGAACGTTTCATGATGATAGCACTTTCCTAAGGGGGTCAAACCATGTCCCAAAGGTCACCGGATCTGGTTTCAATTTAAAGAAGTAGTCCAGTTACACATTTGTGGGCTTATAACTTGGCTTCTGAATGTCCTAGAGTGATCAGGTTTGTTTCAGAGTACTGCAATCAACAGCCCCTACAACCACAAAAAGGAATGGAGTCATTAGCACTTATGGTTTGTAAATGGCACCCAGAATTATGTTGCACGAAGCACAATTTCACATCATTCTGGGTCCATTTGTGTGAAAACAAGGTCCATTCAGGCTGAAACGTTACAAGAAGGTAGAATCTATTGAGTTGTAAGTGATCTGAACGTTTCATGATGATCGCACATTCCTATAGGGGGTCAAACCATGTCCCAAAGGTCACCGGGCCTGGTGCCACTTTAAAGAAGTAGTCCAGTTACACCTTTGTGGGCTTATAACTTGGCTTCTGAATGTCCTAGAGAGGTCAGGCTTGTTTTAGTGTACTCCAATCAACAGCCCCTACAGCCACAAAAAGGAATGGAGTCATTAGCACTTATGGTTTTTAAATGGCACCCAGAATTATGTTGCACGAAGCACAATTTCACATCATTCTGGGTTCATTTGTGTGAAAACAAGGTCCAATAAGGCTGAAACGTTACAAGAAGGTAGAATCTATTGAGTTGTAAGTGATCTGAACGTTTCATGATGATCGCACATTCCTAAGGGGGTCAAACCATGTCCCAAAGGTCACCGGGCCTGGTGTCACTTTAAAGAAGTAGTCCAGTTACACCTTTGTGGGCTTATAACTTGGTTTCTGAATATCCTAGAGAGGTCAGGTTTAATTTAGAGTACTCCAATTAACAGCCCCCATTACCCCAAAAAGGAATGGAGTCATTAGCACTTATGGTTTTTAAATGGCACCCAGAATTATGTTGCACGAAGCACAATTTCACATCATTCTGGGTTCATTTGTGTGAAAAAAAGGTCCAATCAGGCTGAAACGTTACAGGAAGGTAGAATCTATTTAGTTGTAAGTGATCTGAACGTTTCATGATGATAGCACTTTCCTAAGGGGGTAAAACCATGTTCCAAAGGTCACCGGATCGGTGTCAATTTAAAGAAGTAGTCCAGTTACACATTTGTGGGCTTTTAACTTGGCTTCTGAATGTCCTAGAGAGATCAGGTTTGTTTTAGTGTACTCCAATCAACATCCCCTACAACCACAAAAAGGAATGGAGTCATTAGCACTTATGGTTTGTAAATGGCACCCAGAATTATGTTGCACGAAGCACAATTTCACATCATTCTGGGTTCATTTGTGTGAAAACAAGGTCCAATCAGGCTGAAACATTACAGGAAGGTAGAATCTATTGAGTTGTAAGTGATCTGAACGTTTCATGATGATTGCACATTCCTAAGTGGGTCAAACCATGTCCCAAAGGTCACCGGGCCTGGTGTCACTTTAAAGAAGTAGTCCAGTTACACCTTTGTGGGCTTATAACTTGGCTTCTGAATGTCCTAGAGAGATCAGGTTTGTTTTAGTGTACTCCAATCAACAGCCCCTACAACCACAAAAAGGAATGGAGTCATTAGCACTTATGGTTTGTAAATGGCCCCCAGAATTATGTGGCACGAAGCACAATTTCACATCATTCTGGGTCCATTTGTGTGAAAAGAATGTCCATTCAGGCTGAAACGTTTCTAAGAAGGTAGAATCTATTGAGTTGTAAGTGATCTGAACGTTTCATGATGATCGCACATTCCTATAGGGGGTCAAACCATGTCCCAAAGGTCACCGGGCCTGGTGTCACTTTAAAGAAGTAGTCCAGTTACACCTTTGTGGGCTTATAACTTGGCTTCTGAATGTCCTAGAGAGGTCAGGCTTGTTTTAGTGTACTCCAATCAACAGCCCCTACAGCCACAAAAAGGAATGGAGTCATTAGCACTTATGGTTTGTAAATGGCACCCAGAATTATGTTGCATGAAGCAAAATTTCACATCATTCTGGGTCCATTTGTGTGAAAACAAGGTCCAATCAGGCTGAAACGTTACAAGAAGGTAGAATCTATTGAGTTGTAAGTGATCTGAACGTTTCATGATGATCGCACATTCCTAAGGGGGTCAAACCATGTCCCAAAGGTCACCGGGCCTGGTGTCACTTTAAAGAAGTAGTCCAGTTACACCTTTGTGGGCTTATAACTTGGCTTCTGAATATCCTAGAGAGGTCAGGTTTAATTTAGAGTACTCCAATTAACAGCCCCCATTACCCCAAAAAGGAATGGAGTCATTAGAACTTATGGTTTTTAAATGGCACCCAGAATTATGTTGCACGAAGCACAATTTCACATCATTCTGGGTTCATTTGTGTGAAAACAAGGTCCAATCAGGCTGAAACGTTACAGGAAGGTAGAATCTATTGAGTTTTAAGTGATCTGAACGTTTCACGATGATAGCACTTTCCTATACGGGGTCAAACCATGTCCCAAAGGTCACTGGATCGGTGTCAATTTAAAGAAGTAGTCCAGTTACACATTTGTTGGCTCATAACTTGGCTTCTGAATGTCCTAGAGAGATCAGGTTTGTTTTAGTGTACTCCAATCAACAGCCCCTACAACCACAAAAAGGAATGGAGTCATTAGCACTTATGGTTTGTAAATGGCACCCAGAATTATGTGGCACGAAGCACAATTTCACATCATTCTGGGTCCATTTGTGTGAAAACAAGGTCCAATCAGGCTGAAACGTTACAAGAAGGTAGAATCTATTGAGTTGTAAGTGATCTGAACGTTTCATGATGATCGCACATTCCTACAGGGGGTCAAACCATGTCCCAAAGGTCACCGGGCCTGGTGTCACTTTAAAGAAGTAGTCCAGTTACACCTTTGTGGGCTTATAACTTGGCTTCTGAATATCCTAAAGAGGTCAGGTTTGTTTTAGAGTACTCCAATTAACAGCCCCCATTACCCCAAAAAGGAATGGAGTCATTAGCACTTATGGTTTTTAAATGGCACCCAGAATTATGTTGCACAAAGCACAATTTCACATCATTCTGGGTTCATTTGTGTGAAAACAAGGTCCAATCAGGCTGAAACGTTACAGGAAGGTAGAATCTATTGAGTTGTAAGTGATCTGAACGTTTCATGATGATAGCACTTTCCTAAGGGTGTTAATCCATGTCCTAAAGGTCACCGGATCTGGTGTCACTTTAAAGAAGTAGTCCAGTTACACATTTGTGGGCTTATAACTTGGCTTCTGAATATCCTAGAGAGGTCAGGTTTGTTTTAGAGTACTCAAATTAACAGCCCCTATTACCTCAAAAAGGAATGGAGTCATTAGCACTTATGGTTTTTAAATGGCACCCAGAATTATGTTGCACGAAGCACAATTTCACATCATTCTGGGTCCATTTGGGAGAAAACAAGGTCCAATCAGGCTGAAACGTTACAAGAAGTTAGAATCTATTGAGTTGTAAGTGATCTGAATGTTTCATGATGATCGCACATTCCTAAGTGGGTCAAACCATGTCCCAAAAGTCACCGGATCTGGTGTCACTTTAAAGAAGTAGTCCAGTTACACATTTGTGGGCTTATAACTTGGCTTCTGAATGTCCTAGAGAGATCAGGTTTGTTTTAGTGTACTCCAATCAACAGCCCCTACAACCACAAAAAAGAATGGAGTCATTAGAACTTATGGTTTGTAAATGGCACCCAGAATTATGTTGCACGAAGCACAATTTCACATCATTCTGGGTCCATTTGTGTGAAAACAAGGTCCAATCAGGCTGAAACGTTACAAGAAGGTAGAATCTATTGAGTTGTAAGTGATATGAACGTTTCATGATGATCTCACATTCCTATAGGGGGTCAAATCATGTCCCAAAGGTCAACGGGCCTGGTGTCAATGTAAAGAAGTAGTCCAGTTACACATTTGTGGGCTTATAACTTGGCTTCTGAATGTCCTAGAGTGATCAGGTTTGTTTCAGAGTACTACAATCAACAGCCCCTACAACCACAAAAAGGAATGGAGTCATTAGCACTTATGGTTTTTAAATGGAACCCAGAATTATGTTGCACGAAGCACAATTTCACATCATTCTGGGTTCATTTGTGTGAAAACAAGGTCCAATCAGGCTGAAACATTACAAGAAGGTAGAATCTATTGAGTTGTAAGTGATCTGAACGTTTCATGATGATCGCACATTCCTATAGGGGGTCAAACCATGTCCCAAAGGTCACCGGGCCTGGTGTCACTTTAAATAAGTAGTCCAGTTACACGTTTGTGGGCTTATAACTTGGCTTCTGAATGTCCTATAGAGGTCAGGCTTGTTTTAGTGTACTCCAATAAACAGCCCCTACAGCCACAAAATGGAATGGAGTCATTAGCACTTATGGTTTGTAAATGGCGCCCAGAATTATGTTGCACGAAGCACAATTTCACATCATTCTGGGTCCATTTGTGTGAAAACAAGGTCCAATCAGGCTGAAACGTTACAAGAAGGTAGAATCTATTGAGTTGTAAGTGATCTGAACGTTTCATGATGATCGCACATTCCTAAGGGGGTCAAACCATGTCCCAAAGGTCACCGGGCCTGGTGTCACTTTAAAGAAGTAGTCCAGTTACACCTTTGTGGGCTTATAACTTGGCTTCTGAATATCCTAGAGAGGTCAGGTTTAATTTAGAGTACTCCAATTAACAGCCCCCATTACCCCAAAAAGGAATGGAGTCATTAGCACTTATGGGTTGTAAATGGCACCCAGAATTATGTGGCACGAAGCACAATTTCACATCATTCTGGGTCCATTTGTGTGAAAACAAGGTCCAATCAGGCTGAAACGTTACAGGAAGGTGGAATCTATTGAGTTTTAAGTGATCTGAACGTTTCATGATGATAGCACTTTCCTAAGGGGGTCAAACCATGTCCCAAAGGTCACCGGATCTGGTGTCAATTTAAAGAAGTAGTCCAGTTACACATTTGTGGGCGTATAACTTGGCTTCTGAATGTCCTAGATAGATCATGTAGATAGATCATAAGTGCTAATGACTCCATTCTTTTTTGTGGTAATGGGGGCTTATAATTGGAGTACTCTAAAACAAACCTGACCTCTCTAGGATATTCAGAAGCCAAGTTATAAGCCCACAAAGGTGTAACTGGACTACTTCTTTAAAGTGACACCAGGCCCGGTGACCTTTGGGACATGGTTTGACCCCCTATAGGAATGTGCGATCATCATGAAACGTTCAGATCACTTACAACTCAATAGATTCTACCTTCTTAGAAACGTTTCAGCCTGAATGGACATTCTTTTCACACAAATGGACCCAGAATGATGTGAAATTGTGCTTCGTGCAACATAATTCTGGGTGCCATTTACAAACCATAAGTTCTAATGACTCCATTCTTTTTTGTGGTTGTAGGGGCTGTTGATTGGAGTACACTAAAACAAACCTGATCTCTCTAGGACATTCAGAAGCCAAGTTATAAGCCCACAAATGTGTAACTGGACTACTTTAAAGTGACACCAGATCCGGTGACCTTTGGGACATGGTTTGACACCCTTAGGAAACTGCTATCATCATGAAACGTTCAGATCACTTACAACTCAATAGATTCTACCTTCCTGTAACGTTTCAGCCTGATTGGACCTTGTTTTCACACAAATGAACCCAGAATGATGTGAAATTGTGCTTTGTGCAACATAATTCTGGGTGCCATTTATAAACCATAAGTGCTAATGACTCCATTCCTTTTTGGGGTAATGGGGGCTGTTAATTGGAGTACTCTAAAACAAACTTGACCTCTTTAGGATATTCAGAAGCCAAGTTATAAGCCCACAAATGTGTAACTGGACTACTTCTTTAAAGTGACACGAGGCCCGGTGACCTTTGGGACATGGTTTGACCCCCTGTAGGAATGTGCGATCATCATGAAACGTTCATATCACTTACAACTGAATAGATTCTACCTTCTTGTAACGTTTCAGCCTGATTGGACCTTGTTTTCACACAAATGGACCCAGAATGATGTGAAATTGTGCTTCGTGCCACATAATTCTGGGTGCCATTTACAAACCATAAGTGCTAATGACTCCATTCCTTTTTGTGGTTGTAGGGGCTGTTGATTGGAGTACACTAAAACAAACCTGATCTCTCTAGGACATTCAGAAGCCAAGTTATAAGCCCACAAATGTGTAACTGGACTACTTCTTTAAATTGACACCGATCCAGTGACCTTTGGGACATGGTTTGACCCCCTATAGGAAAGTGCTATCATCATGAAACGTTCAGATCACTTACAACTCAATAGATTCTACCTTCCTGTAACGTTTCAGCCTGATTGGACCTTGTTTTCACACAAATGAACCCAGAATGATGTGAAATTGTGCTTCGTGCAACATAATTCTGGGTGCGTTTTAAAAACCATAAGATCTAATGACTCCATTCCTTTTTGGGGTAATGGGGGCTGTTAATTGGAGTACTCTAAATTAAACCTGACCTCTCTAGGATATTCAGAAGCCAAGTTATAAGCCCACAAAGGTGTAACTGGACTACTTCTTTAAAGTGAAACCAGGCCCGGTGACCTTTGGGACATGGTTTGACCCCCTTAGGAATGTGCGATCATCATGAAACGTTCAGATCACTTACAACTCAATAGATTCTACCTTCTTGTAACGTTTCAGCCTGATTGGACCTTGTTTTCACACAAATGGACCCAGAATGATGTGAAATTGTGCTTCATGCAACATAATTCTGGGTGCCATTTACAAACCATAATGATTCCATTCCTTTTTGTGGTTGTAGGGGCTGTTGATTGGAGTACACTAAAACAAACCTGATCTCTCTAGGACATTCAGAAGCCAAGTTATAAGCCCACAAAGGTGTAACTGGACTACTTATTTAAAGTGACACCAGGCCCGGTGACCTTTGGGACATGGTTTGACCCCCTATATGAATGTGTGATCATCATGAAACGTTCATATCACTTAAAACTCAATTGATTCTACCTTCTTGTAAAGTTTCAGCCTGATTGGACCTTGTTTTCACACAAATGAACCCAGAATGATGTGAAATTGTGCTTTGAGCAACATTATTCTGGGTGCCATTTAAAAACCATAAGTGCTAATGACTCCATTCCTTTTTGGGGTAATGGGGGCTGTTAATTGGAGTACTCTAAAACAAACCTGACCTCTGTAGGATATTCAGAAGCCAAGTTATAAGCCCACAAAGGTGTAACTGGACTACTTCTTTAAAGTGACACCAGGCCCGGTGACCTTTGGGACATGGTTTGACCCCCTATAGGAATGTGCGATCATCATGAAACTTTCAGATCACTTACAACTCAACAGATTCTACCTTCTTGTAACGTTTCAGCCTGACTGGACCTTGTTTTCACACAAATGGACCCAGAATGATGTGAAATTGTGCTTCGTGCAACATAATTCTGGGTGCCATTTAAAAGACATAAGTGCTAATGACTCCATTCCTTTTTGTGGTTGTAGGGGCTGTTGATTGGAGTACACTAAAACAAACCTGATCTCTCTAGGACATTCAGAAGCCAAGTTATATGCCCAAAAATGTGTAACTGGACTACTTTAAATTGACACCAGATCCGGTGACCTCTGGGACATGGTTTGACCCCCTTAGGAAAGTGCTATCATCATGAAACGTTCAGATCACTTACAACTCAATAGATTCTACCTTCCTGTAACGTTTCAGCCTGATTGGACCTTGTTTTCACACAAATGAACCCAGAATGATGTGAAATTGTGCTTTGTGCAACATAATTCTGGGTGCCATTTAAAAACCATAAGTGCTAATGACTCCATTCCTTTTTGTGGTTGTAGGGGCTGTTTATTGAAGTACAATAAAACAAGCCTGACCTCTCTAGGACATTCAGAAGCCAAGTTATAAGCCCACAAATGTGTAACTGGACTACTTCTTTAAAGTGGCACCAGGCCCGGTGACCTTTGGGACATGGTTTGACCCCCTTAGGAATGTGCTATCATCATGAAACGTTCAGATCACTTACAACTCAATAGATTCTACCTTCCTGTAACGTTTCAGCCTGATTGGACCTTGTTTTCACACAAATGAACCCAGAATGATGTGAAATTGTGCTTCGTGCAACATAATTCTGGGTGCCATTTAAAAACCATAAGTGCTAATGACTCCATTCCTTTTTGTGGTTTTAGGGGCTGTTGATTGGATTACACTAAAACAAACCTGATCTCTCTAGGACATTCAGAAGCCAAGTTATAAGCCCACAAATGTGTAACTGGACTACTTTTTTAAATTGACACCGATCCGGTGACCTTTGGGACATGGTTTTACCTCCTTAGGAAAGTGCGATCATCATGAAACGTTCAGATCACTTACAACTCAATAGATTCTACCTTCTTGTAACGTTTCAGCATGATTGGACCTTGTTTTCACACAAATGGACCCAGAATGATGTGAAATTGTGCTTCGTGCAACATAATTCTGGGCGCCATTTACAAACCATAAGTGCTAATGACTCCATTCCTTTTTGTGGCTGTAGGGGCTGTTGATTGGAGTACACTAAAACAAGCCTGACCTCTATAGGACATTCAGAAGCCAAGTTATAAGCCCACAAAGGTCTAACTGGACTACTTATTTAAAGTGACACCAGGCCCGGTGACCTTTGGGACATGGTTTGACCCCCTATAGGAATGTGCGATCATCATGAAACGTTCAGATCACTTACAACTCAATAGATTCTACCTTCTTGTAATGTTTCAGCCTGATTGGACCTTGTTTTCACACAAATGAACCCAGAATGATGTGAAATTGTGCTTCGTGCAACATAATTCTGGGTGCCATTTAAAAACCATAAGTGCTAATGACTCCATTCCTTTTTGTGGTTGTAGGGGCTGTTGATTGTAGTACTCTGAAACAAACCTGATCACTCTAGGACATTGAGAAGCCAAGTTATAAGCCCACAAATGTGTAACTGGACTACTTCTTTACATTGACACCAGGCCCGTTGACCTTTGGGACATGATTTGACCCCCTATAGGAATGTGCGATCATCATGAAACGTTCATATCACTTACAACTCAATAGATTCTACCTTCTTGTAACGTTTCAGCCTGATTGGACCTTGTTTTCACACAAATGGACCCAGAATGATGTGAAATTGTGCTTCGTGCAACATAATTCTGGGTGCCATTTACAAACCATAAGTTCTAATGACTCCATTCTTTTTTGTGGTTGTAGGGGCTGTTGATTGGAGTACACTAAAACAAACCTGATCTCTCTAGGACATTCAGAAGCCAAGTTATAAGCCCACAAATGTGTAACTGGACTACTTCTTTAAAGTGACACCAGATCCGGTGACTTTTGGGACATGGTTTGACCCCCTTAGGAATGTGCGATCATTATGAAATGTTCAGATCACTTACAACTCAATAGATTCTACCTTCTTGTAACGTTTCAGCCTGACTGGACCTTGTTTTCACCCAAATGGACCCAGAATGATGTGAAATTGTGCTTCGTGCAACATAATTCTGGGTGCCATTTAAAAACCATAAGTGCTAATGACTCCATTCCTTTTTGAGGTAATATGGGCTGTTAATTTGAGTACTCTAAAACAAACCTGACCTCTCTAGGATATTCAGAAGCCAAGTTATAAGCCCACAAATGTGTAACTGGACTACTTCTTTAAAGTGACACCAGATCCGGTGACCTTTAGGACATGGATTGACACCCTTAGGAAAGTGCTATCATCATGAAACGTTCAGATCACTTACAACTCAATAGATTCTACCTTCCTGTAACGTTTCAGCCTGATTGGACCTTGTTTTCACACAAATGAACCCAGAATGATGTGAAATTGTGCTTTGTGCAACATAATTCTGGGTGCCATTTAAAAACCATAAGTGCTAATGACTCCATTCCTTTTTGGGGTAATGGGGGCTGTTAATTGGAGTACTCTAAAACAAACCTGACCTCTTTAGGATATTCAGAAGCCAAGTTATAAGCCCACAAAGGTGTAACGGGACTACTTCTTTAAAGTGACACCAGGCCCGGTGACCTTTGGGACATGGTTTGACCCCCTGCAGGAATGTGCGATCATCATGAAACGTTCAGATCACTTACAACTCAATAGATTCTACCTTCTTGTAACGTTTCAGCCTGATTGGACCTTGTTTTCACACAAATGGACCCAGAATGATGTGAAATTGTGCTTCGTGCCACATAATTCTGGGTGCCATTTACAAACCATAAGTGCTAATGACTCCATTCCTTTTTGTGGTTGTAGGGGCTGTTGATTGGAGTACACTAAAACAAACCTGATCTCTCTAGGACATTCAGAAGCCAAGTTATAAGCCCACAAAGGTGTAACTGGACTACTTCTTTAAAGTGACACCAGATCCGGTGACCTTTGGGACATGGTTTGACCCACTTAGGAATGTGCTATCATCATGAAACGTTCAGATCACTTACAACTCAATAGATTCTACCTTCTTGTAACGTTTCAGCCTGAATGGACCTTGTTTTCACACAAATGGACCCAGAATGATGTGAAATTGTGCTTCGTGCAACATAATTCTGGGTGCCATTTACAAACCATAAGTGCTAATGACTCCATCCCTTTTTGTGGTTGTAGGGGCTGTTGATTGGAGTACTCTGAAACAAACCTGATCACTCTAGGACATTCAGAAGCCAAGTTATAAGCCCACAAATGTGTAACTGGACTACTTCTTTAAATTGACACCAGATCCGGTGACCTTTGGGACATGGTTTGACCCCCTTAGGAAAGTGCTATCATCATGAAACGTTCAGATCACTTACAACTCAATAGATTCTACCTTCCTGTAACGTTTCAGCCTGATTGGACCTTGTTTTCACACAAATGAACACAGAATGATGTGAAATTGTGCTTCGTGCAACATAATTCTGGGTGCCATTTACAAACCATAAGTGTTAATGACTCCATTCCTTTTTGTGGTTGTAGGGGCTGTTAATTGGAGTACACTAAAACAAACCTGATCTCTCTAGGACATTCAGAAGCCAAGTTATAAGCCCACAATGGTGTAACTGGACTACTTCTTTAAAGTGACACCAGGCCCGGTGACCTTTGGGACATGGTTTGACCCCCTATAGGAATGTGCGATCATCATGAAACGTTCATATCACTTACAACTCAATAGATTCTACCTTCTTATAACGTTTCAGCCTGATTGGACCTTGTTTTCACACAAATGGACCCAGAATGATGCGAAATTGTGCTTCGTGCAACATAATTCTGGGTGCCATTTACAAACCATAAGTGCTAATGACTCCATTCCTTTTTGTGGTTGTAGGGGCTGTTGATTGGAGTACACTAAAACAAACCTGATCTCTCTAGGACATTCAGAAGCCAAGTTATAAGCCCACAAATGTGTAACTGGACTACTTCTTTAAAGTGACACCAGATCCGGTGACCTTTGGGACATGGTTTGACACACTTAGGAATGTGCGATCATCATGAAACGTTCAGATCACTTACAACTCAATAGATTCTACCTTCTTGTATCGTTTCAGCCTGATTGGACCTTGTTTTCACACAAATCGACCCAGAATGATGTGAAATTGTGCTTCGTGCAACATAATTCTGGGTGCCATTTACAAACCATAAGTGCTAATGACTCCATTCCTTTTTGTGGTTGTAGGGGCTGTGGATTGGAGTACACTAAAACAAACCTGATCTCTCTAGGACTTTCAGAAGCCAAGTTATAAGCCCACAAAGGTGTTACTGGACTACTTCTTTAAAGTGACACCAGGCCCGGTCACCTTTGGGACATGGTTTGACCCCCTATAGGAATGTGCGATCATCATGAAACGTTCATATCACTTACAACTCAATAGATTCTACCTTCTTGTAACGTTTCAGCCTGATTGGACCTTGTTTTCACACAAATCGACCCAGAATGATGTGAAATTGTGCTTCGTGCAACATAATTCTGGGTGCCATTTACAAACCATAAGTGCTAATGACTCCATTCCTTTTTGTGGTTGTAGGGGCTGTTGATTGGAGTACACTAAAACAAACCTGATCTCTCTAGGACATTCAGAAGCCAAGTTATAAGCCCACAAATGTGTAACTGGACTACTTCTTTAAATTGACACCAGATCCGATGACCTTTGGGACATGGTTTGACTCACTTAGGAATGTGCAATCATCATGAAACGTTCAGATCACTTACAACTCAATAGATTCTACCTTCTTGTAACGTTACAGCCTGATTGGACCTTGTTTTCACACAAATGGACCCAGAATGATGTGAAATTGTGCTTCGTGCAACATAATTCTGGGTGCCATTTAAAAACCATAAGTGCTAATGACTCCATTCCTTTTTGAGGTAATAGGGGCTGTTAATTGGAGTACTCTAAAACAAACCTGACCTCTCTAGGATATTCAGAAGCCAAGTTATAAGCCCACAAATGTGTAACTGGACTACTTCTTTAAAGTGACACCAGATCCGGTGACCTTTAGGACATGATTTGACCCCCTTAGGAAAGTGCTATCATCATAAAACGTTCAGATCACTTACAACTCAATAGATTCTACCTTCCTGTAACGTTTCAGCCTGATTGGGCCTTGTTTTCACACAAATGGACCCAGAATGATGTGAAATTGTGCTTCGTGCAACATAATTCTGGGTGCCATTTAAAAACCATAAGTGCTAATGACTCCATTCCTTTTTGAGGTAATAGGGGCTGTTAATTGGAGTACTCTAAAACAAACCTGACCTCTCTAGGATATTCAGAAGCCAAGTTATAAGCCCACAAATGTGTAACTGGACTACTTCTTTAAAGTGACACCAGATCCGGTGACCTTTAGGACATGGATTGACACCCTTAGGAAAGTGCTATCATCATGAAACGTTCAGATCACTTACAACTCAATAGATTCTACCTTCTTGTAACGTTTCAGCCTGATTGGACCTTGTTTTCACACAAATGGACCCAGAATGATGTGAAATTGTGCTTCATGCAACATAATTCTGGGTGCCATTTACAAACCATAAGTGCTAATGACTCCATTCCTTTTTGTGGTTGTAGGGGCTGTTGATTGGAGTACACTAAAACAAGCCTGACCTCTCTAGGACATTCAGAAGCCAAGTTATAAGCCCACAAAGGTGTAACTGGACTACTTCTTTAAAGTGGCACCAGGCCCGGTGACCTTTGGGACATGGTTTGACCCCCTATAGGAATGTGCGATCATCATGAAACGTTCAGATCACTTACAACTCAATAGATTCTACCTTCTTGTAACGTTTCAGCCTGAATGGACCTTGTTTTCACACAAATGGACCCAGAATGATGTGAAATTGTGCTTCGTGCAACATAATTCTGGGTGCCATTTACAAACCATAAGTGCTAATGACTCCATTCCTTTTTGTGGTTGTAGGGGCTGTTGATTGGAGTACTCTGAAACAAACCTGATCACTCTAGGACATTCAGAAGCCAAGTTATAAGCCCACAAATGTGTAACTGGACTACTTCTTTAAACTGACACCAGATCCGGTGACCTTTGGGACATGGTTTGACCCCCTTAGGAAAGTGCTATCATCATGAAACGTTCAGATCACTTACAACTCAATAGATTATACCTTCCTGTAACGTTTCAGCCTGATTGGACCTTGTTTTCACACAAATGAACCCAGAAAGATGTGAAATTGTGCTCCGTGCAACATAATTCTGGGTGCCATTTACAAACCATAAGTGTTAATGACTCCATTCCTTTTTGTGGTTGTAGGGGCTGTTGATTGGAGTACACTAAAACAAACCTGATCTCTCTAGGACATTCAGAAGCCACGTTATAAGCCCACAAAGGTGTAACTGGACTACTTCTTTAAAGTGACACCAGGCCCGGTGACCTTTGGGACATGGTTTGACCCCCTATAGGAATGTGCGATCATCATGAAACATTCATATCACTTACAACTCAATAGATTCTACCTTCTTATAACGTTTCAGCCTGATTGGACCTTGTTTTCACACAAATGGACCCAGAATGATGTGAAATTGTGCTTCGTGCAACATAATTCTGGGTGCCATTTACAAACCATAAGTGCTAATGACTCCATTCCTTTTTGTGGTTGTAGGGGCTGTTGATTGGAGTACACTAAAACAAACCTGATCTCTCTAGGACATTCAGAAGCCAAGTTATAAGCCCACAAAGGTGTAACTGGACTACTTCTTTAAAGTGACACCAGATCCGGTGACCTTTGGGACATGGTTTGACCCACTTAGGAATGTGCTATCATCATGAAACGTTCAGATCACTTACAACTCAATAGATTCTACCTTCTTGTAACGTTTCAGCCTGAATGGACCTTGTTTTCACACAAATGGACCCAGAATGATGTGAAATTGTGCTTCGTGCAACATAATTCTGGGTGCCATTTACAAACCATAAGTGCTAATGACTCCATCCCTTTTTGAGGTAATAGGGGCTGTTAATTGGAGTACACTAAAACAAACCTGACCTCTCTAGGATATTCAGAAGCCAAGTTATAAGCCCACAAATGTGTAACTGGACTACTTCTTTAAAGTGACACCAGATCCGGTGACCTTTAGGACATGGTTTGACCCCCTTGGGAAAGTGCTATCATCATAAAACGTTCAGATCACTTACAACTCAATAGATTCTACCTTCCTGTAACGTTTCAGCCTGATTGGGCCTTGTTTTCACACAAATGGACCCAGAATGATGTGAAATTGTGCTTCGTGCAACATAATTCTGGGTGCCATTTACAAACCATAAGTGCTAATGACTCCATTCCTTTTTGTGGTTGTAGGGGCTGTTGATTGGAGTACACTAAAACAAACCTGACCTCTCTAGGACATTCAGAAGCCAAGTTATAAGCCCACAAATATGTAACTGGACTACTTCTTTAAAGTGACACCAGATCTGGTGACCTTTGGGACATGGTTTGACCCCCTTAGGAATGTGCGATCATCATGAAACGTTCAGATCACTTACAACTAAATAGATTCTACCTTCTTGTAACGTTTCAGCCTGATTGAACCTTTTTTTCACACAAATGGACCCAGAATGATGTGAAATTGTGCTTCGTGCAACATAAATCTGGGTGCCATTTAAAAACCATAAGTGCTAATGACTCCATTCCTTTTTGAGGTAATAGGGGCTGTTAATGGGAGTACTCTAAAACAAACCTGACCTCTCTAGGACATTGAGAAGCCAAGTTATAAGCCCACAAATATGTAACTGGACTACTTCTATAAATTGACACCAGATCCGGTGACCTTTGGGACATGGTTTGACCCCCTTAGGAAAGTGCTATCATCATGAAACGTTCAGATCACTTACAACTCAATTGATTCTACCTTCTTGTAACGTTTCAGCCTGATTGGACCTTGTTTTCACACAAATGGACCCAGAATGATGTGAAATTGTGCTTTGTGCAACATAATTCTGGGTGCCATTTACAAACCATAAGTGTTAATGACTCCATTCCTTTTTGTGGTTGTAGGGGCTGTTGATTGGAGTACACTAAAACAAGCCTGATCTCTCTAGGACATTCAGAAGCCAAGTTATAAGCCCACAAATGTGTAACTGGACTACTTCTTTAAATTGACACCAGATCCGGTGACCTTTGGGACATGGTTTGACCCCCTTAGGAAAGTGCTATCATCATGAAACGTTCAGATCACTTACATTTCAATAGATTCTACCTTCTTGTAACGTTTCAGCCTGATTGGACCTTGTTTTCACACAAATGGACCCAGAATGATGTGAAATTGTGCTTCGTGCAACATAATTCTGGGTGCCATTTACAAACCATAAGTGCTAATGACTCCATTCCTTTTTGTGGTTGTAGGGGCTGTTGATTGGAGTACACTAAAACAAACCTGACCTCTCTAGGACATTCAGAAGCCAAGTTATAAGCCCACAAAGGTGTAACTGGACTACTTCTTTAAATTGACACCGATCCGGTGACCTTTGGGACATGGTTTGACCCCCTTAGGAAAGTGCTATCATCATGAAACGTTCAGATCACTTACAACTCAATAGATTCTACCTTCCTGTAACGTTTCAGCCTGATTGGACCTTGTTTTCACACAAATGAACTCAGAATGATGTGAAATTGTGCTTTGTGCAACATAATTCTGGGTGCCATTTAAAAACCATAAGTGCTAATGACTCCATTCCTTTTTGGGGTAATGGGGGCTGTTAATTGGAGTACTCTAAATTAAACCTGACCTCTCTAGGATATTCAGAAGCCAAGTTTTAAGCCCACAAAGGTGTAACTGGACTACTTCTTTAAAGTGACACCAGGCCCGGTGACCTTTGGGACATGGTTTGACCCCCTATAGGAATCTGCGATCATCATGAAACGTTCAGATCACTTACAACTCAATAGATTCTACCTTCTTGTAACGTTTCAGCCTGAATGGACCTTGTTTTCACACAAATGGACCCAGAATGATGTGAAATTGTGCTTCGTGCAACATAATTCTGGGTGCCACTTACAAACCATAAGTGCTAATGACTCCATTCCTTTTTGGAGTAATGGGGGCTGTTAATTGGAGTACTCTAAATTAAACCTGACCTCTCTAGGATATTCAGAAGCCAAGTTTTAAGCCCACAAAGGTGTAACTGGACTACTTCTTTAAAGTGACACCAGGCCCGGTGACCTTTGGGACATGGTTTGACCCCCTTAGGAATGTGCGATCATCATGAAACGTTCAGATCTCTTACAACTCAATAGATTCTACCTTCTTTTAACGTTTCAGCCTGATTGGACCTTGTTTTCACACAAATGGACCCAGAATGATGTGAAATTGTGCTTCGTGCAACATAATTCTGGCTGCCATTTACAAACCATAAGTGCTAATGACTCCATTCCTTTTTGTGGTTGTAGGGGCTGTTGATTGGAGTACACTAAAACAAACCTGATCTCTCTAGGACATTCAGAAGCCAAGTTATAAGCCCACAAAGGTGTAACTGGACTACTTCTTTAAAGTGACACCAGATCCGGTGACCTTTGGGACATGGTTTGACCCACTTAGGAATGTGCTATCATCATGAAACGTTCAGATCACTTACAACTCAATAGATTCTACCTTCTTGTAACGTTTCAGCCTGAATGGACCTTGTTTTCACACAAATGGACCCAGAATGATGTGAAATTGTGCTTCGTGCAACATAATTCTGGGTGCCATTTACAAACCATAAGTGCTAATGACTCCATCCCTTTTTGTGGTTGTAGGGGCTGTTGATTGGAGTACTCTGAAACAAACCTGATCACTCTAGGACATTCAGAAGCCAAGTTATAAGCCCACAAATGTGTAACTGGACTACTTCTTTAAATTGACACCAGATGCGGTGACCTTTGGGACATGGTTTGACCCCCTTAGGAAAGTGCTATCATCATGAAACGTTCAGATCACTTACAACTCAATAGATTCTACCTTCCTGTAACGTTTCAGCCTGATTGGACCTTGTTTTCACACAAATGAACACAGAATGATGTGAAATTGTGCTTCGTGCAACATAATTCTGGGTGCCATTTACAAACCATAAGTGTTAATGACTCCATTCCTTTTTGTGGTTGTAGGGGCTGTTAATTGGAGTACACTAAAACAAACCTGATCTCTCTAGGACATTCAGAAGCCAAGTTATAAGCCCACAAAGGTGTAACTGGACTACTTCTTTAAAGTGACACCAGGCCCGGTGACCTTTGGGACATGGTTTGACCCCCTATAGGAATGTGCGATCATCATGAAACGTTCATATCACTTACAACTCAATAGATTCTACCTTCTTATAACGTTTCAGCCTGATTGGACCTTGTTTTCACACAAATGGACCCAGAATGATGCGAAATTGTGCTTCGTGCAACATAATTCTGGGTGCCATTTACAAACCATAAGTGCTAATGACTCCATTCCTTTTTGTGGTTGTAGGGGCTGTGGATTGGAGTACATTAAAACAAACCTGATCTCTCTAGGACTTTCAGAAGCCAAGTTATAAGCCCACAAAGGTGTTACTGGACTACTTCTTTAAAGTGACACCAGGCCCGGTCACCTTTGGGACATGGTTTGACCCCCTATAGGAATGTGCGATCATCATGAAACATTCATATCACTTACAACTCAATAGATTCTACCTTCTTGTAACGTTTCAGCCTGATTGGACCTTGTTTTCACGCAAATCGACCCAGAATGATGTGAAATTGTGCTTCGTGCAACATAATTCTGGGTGCCATTTACAAACCATAAGTGCTAATGACTCCATTCCTTTTTGTGGTTTTAGGGGCTGTTGATTGGAGTACACTAAAACAAACCTGATCTCTCTAGGACATTCAGAAGCCAAGTTATAAGCCCACAAATGTGTAACTGGACTACTTTTTTAAATTGACACCGATCCGGTGACCTTTGGGACATGGTTTTACCTCCTTAGGAAAGTGCGATCATCATGAAACGTTCAGATCACTTACAACTCAATAGATTCTACCTTCTTGTAACGTTTCAGCCTGATTGGACCTTGTTTTCACACAAATGGACCCAGAATGATGTGAAATTGTGCTTCGTGCAACATAATTCTGGGCGCCATTTACAAACCATAAGTGCTAATGACTCCATTCCTTTTTGTGGCTGTAGGGGCTGTTGATTGGAGTACACTAAAACAAGCCTGACCTCTATAGGACATTCAGAAGCCAAGTTATAAGCCCACAAAGGTCTAACTGGACTACTTATTTAAAGTGACACCAGGCCCGGTGACCTTTGGGACATGGTTTGACCCCCTATAGGAATGTGCGATCATCATGAAACGTTCAGATCACTTACAACTCAATAGATTCTACCTTCTTGTAATGTTTCAGCCTGATTGGACCTTGTTTTCACACAAATGAAACCAGAATGATGTGAAATTGTGCTTCGTGCAACATAATTCTGGGTGCCATTTAAAAACCATAAGTGCTAATGGCTCCATTCCTTTTTGTGGTTGTAGGGGCTGTTGATTGTAGTACTCTGAAACAAACCTGATCACTCTAGGACATTGAGAAGCCAAGTTATAAGCCCACAAATGTGTAACTGGACTACTTCTTTACATTGACACCAGGCCCGTTGACCTTTGGGACATGATTTGACCCCCTATAGGAATGTGCGATCATCATGAAACGTTCATATCACTTACAACTCAATAGATTCTACCTTCTTGTAACGTTTCAGCCTGATTGGACCTTGTTTTCACACAAATGGACCCAGAATGATGTGAAATTGTGCTTCGTGCAACATAATTCTGGGTGCCATTTACAAACCATAAGTTCTAATGACTCCATTCTTTTTTGTGGTTGTAGGGGCTGTTGATTGGAGTACACTAAAACAAACCTGATCTCTCTAGGACATTCAGAAGCCAAGTTATAAGCCCACAAATGTGTAACTGGACTACTTCTTTAAAGTGACACCAGATCCGGTGACTTTTGGGACATGGTTTGACCCCCTTAGGAATGTGCGATCATTATGAAATGTTCAGATCACTTACAACTCAATAGATTCTACCTTCTTGTAACGTTTCAGCCTGATTGGACCTTGTTTTCACCCAAATGGACCCAGAATGATGTGAAATTGTGCTTCGTGCAACATAATTCTGGGTGCCATTTAAAAACCATGAGTGCTAATGACCCCAATTCTTTTTTGAGGTAATAGGGGCTGTTAATTTGAGTACTCTAAAACAAACCTGACCTCTCTAGGATATTCAGAAGCCAAGTTATAAGCCCACAAATGTGTAACTGGACTACTTCTTTAAAGTGACACCAGATCCGGTGACCTTTAGGACATGGATTGACACCCTTAGGAAAGTGCTATCATCATGAAACGTTCAGATCACTTACAACTCAATAGATTCTACCTTCCTGTAACGTTTCAGCCTGATTGGACCTTGTTTTCACACAAATGAACCCAGAATGATGTGAAATTGTGCTTTGTGCAACATAATTCTGGGTGCCATTTAAAAACCATAAGTGCTAATGACTCCATTCCTTTTTGGGGTAATGGGGGCTGTTAATTGGAGTACTCTAAAACAAACCTGACCTCTTTAGGATATTCAGAAGCCAAGTTATAAGCCCACAAAGGTGTAACTGGACTACTTCTTTAAAGTGACACCAGGCCCGGTGACCTTTGGGACATGGTTTGACCCCCTGTAGGAATGTGCGATCATCATGAAACGTTCAGATCACTTACAACTCAATAGATTCTACCTTCTTGTAACGTTTCAGCCTGATTGGACCTTGTTTTCACACAAATGGACCCAGAATGATGTGAAATTGTGCTTCGTGCCACATAATTCTGGGTGCCATTTACAAACCATAAGTGCTAATGACTCCATTCCTTTTTGTGGTTGTAGGGGCTGTTGATTGGAGTACACTAAACAAACCTGATCTCTCTAGGACATTCAGAAGCCAAGTTATAAGCCAACAAATGTGTAACTGGACTACTTCTTTAAATTGACACCGATCCAGTGACCTTTGGGACATGGTTTGACCCCCTATAGGAAAGTGCTATCATCATGAAACGTTCAGATCACTTAAAACTCAATAGATTCTACCTTCCTGTAACGTTTCAGCCTGATTGGACCTTGTTTTCACACAAATGAACCCAGAATGATGTGAAATTGTGCTTCGTGCAACATAATTCTGGGTGCCATTTAAAAACCATAAGTTCTAATGACTCCATTCCTTTTTGGGGTAATGGGGGCTGCTAATTGGAGTACTCTAAATTAAACCTGACCTCTCTAGGATATTCAGAAGCCAAGTTATAAGCCCACAAAGGTGTAACTGGACTACTTCTTTAAAGTGACACCAGGCCCGGTGACCTTTGGGACATGGTTTGACCCCCTTAGGAATGTGCGATCATCATGAAACGTTCAGATCACTTACAACTCAATAGATTCTACCTTCTTGTAACGTTTCAGCCTGATTGGACCTTGTTTTCACACAAATGGACCCAGAATGATGTGAAATTGTGCTTCATGCAACATAATTCTGGGTGCCATTTACAAACCATAAGTGCTAATGACTCCATTCCTTTTTGTGGCTGTAGGGGCTGTTGATTGGAGTACACTAAAACAAGCCTGACCTCTCTAGGACATTCAGAAGCCAAGTTATAAGCCCACAAAGGTGTAACTGGACTACTTCTTTAAAGTGACACCAGGCCCGGTGACCTTTGGGACATGGTTTGACCTCCTATAGGAATGTGCGATCATCATGAAACGTTCAGATCACTTACAACTCAATAGATTCTACCTTCTTAGAAACATTTCAGCCTGAATGGACATTCTTTTCACACAAATGGACCCAGAATGATGTGAAATTGTGCTTCGTGCAACATAATTCTGGGTGCCATTTACAAACCATAAGTGCTAATGACTCCATTCCTTTTTGTGGTTGTAGGGGCTGTTGATTGGAGTACACTAAAACAAACCTGATCTCTCTAGGACATTCAGAAGCCAAGTTAAAAGCCCACAAATGTGTAACTGGACTACTTCTTTAAATTGACAACGATCCAGTGACCTTTGGAACATGGTTTTACCCCCTTAGGAAAGTGCTATCATCATGAAATGTTCAGATCACTTACAACTCAATAGATTCTACCTTCCTGTAACGTTTCAGCCTGATTGGACCTTGTTTTCACACAAATGAACCCAGAATGATGTGAAATTGTGCTTCGTGCAACATAATTCTGGGTGCCATTTAAAAACCATAAGTGCTAATGACTCCATTCCTTTTTGGGGTAATGGGGGCTGTTAATTGGAGTACTCTAAATTAAACCTGACCTCTCTAGGATATTCAGAAACCAAGTTATAAGCCCACAAAGGTGTAACTGGACTACTTATTTAAAGTGACACCAGGCCCGGTGACCTTTGGGACATGGTTTGACCCCCTTAGGAATGTGCGATCATCATGAAACGTTCAGATCACTTACAACTCAATAGATTCTACCTTCTTGTAACGTTTCAGCCTTATTGGACCTTGTTTTCACACAAATGAACCCAGAATGATGTGAAATTGTGCTTCGTGCAACATAATTCTGGGTGCCATTTACAAACCATAAGTGCTAATGACTCCATTCCTTTTTGTGGTTGTAGGGGCTGTTGATTGGAGTACTCTGAAACAAACCTGATCACTCTAGGACATTCAGAAGCCAAGTTATAAGCCCACAAATGTGTAACTGGACTACTTCTTTAAATTGACACCAGATCCGGTGACCTTTGGGACATGGTTTGACCCCCTTAGGAAAGTGCTATCATCATGAAACGTTCAGATCACTTACAACTCAATAGATTCTACCTTCCTGTAACATTTCAGCCTGATTGGACCTTGTTTTCACACAAATGAACCCAGAATGATGTGAAATTGTGCTTTGTGCAACATAATTCTGGGTGCCATTTACAAATCATAAGTGCTAATGACTCCATTCCTTTTTGTGGCTGTAGGGGCTGTTGATTGGAGTACACTAAAACAAGCCTGACCTCTCTAGGACATTCAGAAGCCAAGTTATAAGCCCACAAAGGTGTAACTGGACTACTTCTTTAAAGTGGCACCAGGCCCGGTGACCTTTGGGACATGGTTTGACCCCCTATAGGAATGTGCGATCATCATGAAACGTTCAGATCACTTACAACTCAATAGATTCTACCTTCTTGTAACGTTTCAGCCTGAATGGACCTTGTTTTCACACAAATGGACCCAGAATGATGTGAAATTGTGCTTCGTGCAACATAATTCTGGGTGCCATTTACAAACCATAAGTGCTAATGACTCCATTCCTTTTTGTGGTTGTAGGGGCTGTTGATTGGAGTACTCTGAAACAAACCTGATCAATCTAGGGCATTCAGAAGCCAAGTTATAAGCCCACAAATGTGTAACTGGACTACTTCTTTAAATTGACACCAGATCCGGTGACCTTTGGGACATGGTTTGACACCCTTAGGAAACTGCTATCATCATGAAACGTTCAGATCACTTACAACTCAATAGATTCTACCTTCCTGTAACGTTTCAGCCTGATTGGACCTTGTTTTCACACAAATGAACCCAGAATGATGTGAAATTGTGCTTTGTGCAACATAATTCTGGGTGCCATTTAAAAACCATAAGTGCTAATGACTCCATTCCTTTTTGGGGTAATGGGGGCTGTTAATTGGAGTACTCTAAAACAAACCTGACCTCTTTAGGATATTCAGAAGCCAAGTTATAAGCCCACAAAGGTGTAAATGGACTACTTCTTTAAAGTGACACCAGGCCCGGTGACCTTTGGGACATGGTTTGACCCCCTGTAGGAATGTGCGATCATCATGAAACGTTCAGATCACTTACAACTGAATAGATTCTACCTTCTTGTAACGTTTCAGCCTGATTGGACCTTGTTTTCACACAAATGGACCCAGAATGATGTGAAATTGTGCTTCGTGCCACATAATTCTGGGTGCCATTTACAAACCATAAGTGCTAATGACTCCATTCCTTTTTGTGGTTGTAGGGGCTGTTGATTGGAGTACACTAAAACAAACCTGATCTCTCTAGGACATTCAGAAGCCAAGTTATAAGCCCACAAAGGTGTAACTGGACTACTTCTTTAAAGTGACACCAGGCCCGGTGACCTTTGGGACATGGTTTGACCCCCTATATGAATGTGCGATCATCATGAAACGTTCATATCACTTAAAACTCAATCGATTCTACCTTCTTGTAACGTTTCAGCCTGATTGGACCTTGTTTTCACACAAATGAACCCAGAATGATGTGAAATTGTGCTTTGTGCAACATAATTCTGGGTGCCATTTAAAAACCATAAGTGCTAATGACTCCATTCCTTTTTGGGGTAATGGGGGCTGTTAATTGGAGTACTCTAAAACAAACCTGACCTCTGTAGGATATTCAGAAGCCAAGTTATAAGCCCACAAAGGTGTAACTGGACTAATTTAAAGTGACACCAGGCCCGGTGACCTTTGGGACATGGTTTGACCCCCTATAGGAATGTGCGATCATCAAGAAACTTTCAGATCACTTACAACTCAACAGATTCTACCTTCTTGTAACGTTTCAGCCTGACTGGACCTTGTTTTCACACAAATGGACCCAGAATGATGTGAAATTGTGCTTCGTGCAACATAATTCTGGGTGCCATTTAAAAGCCATAAGTGCTAATGACTCCATTCCTTTTTGTGGTTTTAGGGGCTGTTGATTGGAGTACACTAAAACAAACCTGATCTCTCTAGGACATTCAGAAGCCAAGTTATATGCCCACAAATGTGTAACTGGACTACTTCTTTAAATTGACACCAGATCCGGTGACCTCTGGGACATGGTTTGACCCCCTTAGGAAAGTGCTATCATAATGAAACGTTCAGATCACTTACAACTCAATAGATTCTACCTTCCTGTAACGTTTCAGCCTGATTGGACCTTGTTTTCACACAAATGAACCCAGAATGATGTGAAATTGTGCTTTGTGCAACATAATTCTGGGTGCCATTTAAAAACCATAAGTGCTAATGACTCCATTCCTTTTTGTGGTTGTAGGGGCTGTTTATTGAAGTACACTAAAACAAGCCTGACCTCTCTAGGACATTCAGAAGCCAAGTTATAAGCCCACAAATGTGTAACTGGACTACTTCTTTAAAGTGGCACCAGGCCCGGTGACCTTTGGGACATGGTTTGACCCCCTTAGGAATGTGCTATCATCATGAAACGTTCAGATCACTTACAACTCAATAGATTCTACCTTCCTGTAACGTTTCAGCCTGATTGGACCTTGTTTTCACACAAATGAACCCAGAATGATGTGAAATTGTGCTTCGTGCAACATAATTCTGGGTGCCATTTAAAAACCATAAGTGCTAATGACTCCATTCCTTTTTGTGGTTTTAGGGGCTGTTGATTGGAGTACATTAAAACAAACCTGATCTCTCTAGGACATTCAGAAGCCAAGTTATAAGCCCACAAATGTGTAACTGGACTACTTTTTTAAATTGACACCGATCCGCTGACCTTTGGGACATGGTTTTACCTCCTTAGGAAAGTGCTATCATCATGAAACGTTCAGATCACTTACAACTCAATAGATTCTACCTTCCTGTAACGTTTCAGTCTGATTGGACCTTGTTTTCACACAAATGAACCCAGAATGATGTGAAATTGTGCTTCGTGCAACATAATTCTGGGTGCCATTTAAAAACCATAAGTGCTAATGACTCCATTCCTTTTTGTGGTTTTAGGGGCTGTTGATTGGAGTACACTAAAACAAACCTGATCTCTCTAGGACATTCAGAAGCCAAGTTATAAGCCCACAAAGGTGTAACTGGACTACTTCTTTAAAGTGACACCAGGCCCGGTGACCTTTGGGACATGGTTTGACCCCCTTAGGAATGTGCAATCATCATGAAACGTTCAGATCACTTACAACTCAATAGATTCTACCTTCTTGTAACGTTTCAGCCTGATTGGACCTTGTTTTCACACAAATGGACCCAGAATGATGTGAAATTGTGCTTCGTGCAACATAATTCTGGGCGCCATTTACAAACCATAAGTGCTAATGACTCCATTCCTTTTTGTGGCTGTAGGGGCTGTTTATTGGAGTACACTAAAACAAACCTGACCTCTATAGGACATTCAGAAGCCAGGTTATAAGCCCACAAAGGTGTAACTGGACTACTTATTTAAAGTGACACCAGGCCTGGTGACCTTTGGGACATGGTTTGACCCCCTATAGGAATGTGCGATCATCATGAAACGTTCAGATCACTTACAACTCAATAGATTCTACCTTCTTGTAATGTTTCAGCCTGATTGGACCTTGTTTTCACACAAATGAACCCAGAATGATGTGAAATTGTGCTTCTTGCAACATAATTCTGGGTGCCATTTAAAAACCATAAGTGCTAATGACTCCATTCCTTTTTGTGGTTGTAGGGGCTGTTGATTGTAGTACTCTGAAACAAACCTGATCACTCTAGGACATTCAGAAGCCAAGTTATAAGCCCACAAATGTGTAACTGGACTACTTCTTTACATTGACACCAGGCCCGTTGACCTTTGGGACATGATTTGACCCCCTATAGGAATGTGCGATCATCATGAAACGTTCATATCACTTACAACTCAATAGATTCTACCTTCTTGTAACGTTTCAGCCTGATTGGACCTTGTTTTCACACAAATGAACCCAGAATGATGTGAAATTGTGCTTCGTGCAACATAATTCTGGGTGCCATTTAAAAACCATAAGTGCTAATGACTCCATTCCTTTTTGTGGTTTTAGGGGCTGTTGATTGGAGTACATTAAAACAAACCTGATCTCTCTAGGACATTCAGAAGCCAAGTTATAAGCCCACAAATGTGTAACTGGACTACTTTTTTAAATTGACACCGATCCGCTGACCTTTGGGACATGGTTTTACCTCCTTAGGAAAGTGCTATCATCATGAAACGTTCAGATCACTTACAACTCAAAAGATTCTACCTTCCTGTAACGTTTCAGTCTGATTGGACCTTGTTTTCACACAAATGAACCCAGAATGATGTGAAATTGTGCTTCGTGCAACATAATTCTGGGTGCCATTTAAAAACCATAAGTGCTAATGACTCCATTCCTTTTTGTGGTTTTAGGGGCTGTTGATTGGAGTACACTAAAACAAACCTGATCTCTCTAGGACATTCAGAAGCCAAGTTATAAGCCCACAAATGTGTAACTGGACTACTTTTTTAAATTGACACCGATCCGGTGACCTATGGGACATGGTTTTACCTCCTTAGGAAAGTGCTATCATCATGAAACGTTCAGATCACTTACAACTCAATAGATTCTACCTTCCTGTAACGTTTCAGTCTGATTGGACCTTGTTTTCACACAAATGAACCCAGAATGATGTGAAATTTTGCTTCGTGCCACATAATTCTGGGTGCCATTTACAACCCATAAGTGCTAATGACTCCATTCCTTTTTGAGGTAATAGGGGCTGTTAATTGGAGTACTCTAAAACAAACCTGACCTCTCTAGGATATTCAGAAGCCAAGTTATAAGCCCACAAAGGTGTAACTGGACTATTTCTTTAAAGTGACACCAGGCCCGGTGACCTTTGGGACATGGTTTGACCCCCTTAGGAATGTGCGATCATCATGAAACGTTCAGATCACTTACAACTCAATAGATTCTACCTTCTTGTAACGTTTCAGCCTGATTGGACCTTGTTTTCACACAAATGGACCCAGAATGATGTGAAATTGTGCTTCGTGCAACATAATTCTGGGCGCCATTTACAAACCATAAGTGCTAATGACTCCATTCCTTTTTGTGGCTGTAGGGGCTGTTTATTGGAGTACACTAAAACAAACCTGACCTCTATCGGACATTCAGAAGCCAGGTTATAAGCCCACAAAGGTGTAACTGGACTACTTATTTAAAGTGACACCAGGCCCGGTGACCTTTGGGACATGGTTTGACCCCCTATAGGAATGTGCGATCATCATGAAACGTTCAGATCACTTACAACTCAATAGATTCTACCTTCTTGTAATGTTTCAGCCTGATTGGACCTTGTTTTCACACAAATGAACCCAGAATGATGTGAAATTGTGCTTCTTGCAACATAATTCTGGGTGCCATTTAAAAACCATAAGTGCTAATGACTCCATTCCTTTTTGTGGTTGTAGGGGCTGTTGATTGTAGTACTCTGAAACAAACCTGATCACTCTAGGACATTCAGAAGCCAAGTTATAAGCCCACAAATGTGTAACTGGACTACTTCTTTACATTGACACCAGGCCCGTTGACCTTTGGGACATGATTTGACCCCCTATAGGAATGTGCGATCATCATGAAACGTTCATATCACTTACAACTCAATAGATTCTACCTTCTTGTAACGTTTCAGCCTGATTGGACCTTGTTTTCACACAAATGGACCCAGAATGATGTGAAATTGTAATTCCTGCAACATAATTCTGGGTGCCATTTACAAACCATAAGTTCTAATGACTCCATTCTTTTTTGTGGTTGTAGGGGCTGTTGATTGGAGTACACTAAAACAAACCTGATCCTTCTAGGACATTCAGAAGCCAAGTTATAAGCCCACAAATGTGTAACTGGACTACTTCTTTAAAGTGACACCAGATCCGGTGACTTTTGGGACATGGTTTGACCCACTTAGGAATGTGCGATCATCATGAAACGTTCAGATCACTTACAACTCAATAGATTCTACCTTCTTGTAACGTTTCAGCCTGATTGGACCTTGTTTTCACCCAAATGGACCCAGAATGATGTGAAATTGTGCTTCGTGCAACATAATTCTGGGTGCCATTTAAAAACCATAAGTGCTAATGACTCCATTCCTTTTTGAGGTAATAGGGGCTGTTAATTTGAGTACTCTAAAACAAACCTGACCTCTCTAGGATATTCAGAAGCCAAGTTATAAGCCCACAAATGTGTAACTGGACTACTTCTTTAAAGTGACACCAGATCCGGTGACCTTTAGGACATGGATTGACACCCTTAGGAAAGTGCTATCATCATGAAACGTTCAGATCACTTACAACTCAATAGATTCTACCTTCCTGTAACATTTCAGCCTGATTGGACCTTGTTTTCACACAAATGAACCCAGAATGATGTGAAATTGTGCTTTGTGCAACATAATTCTGGGTGCCATTTACAAACCATAAGTGCTAATGACTCCATTCCTTTTTGTGGTTGTAGGGGCTGTTGATTGGAGTACTCTGAAACAAACCTGATCACTCTAGGACATTCAGAAGCCAAGTTATAAGCCCACAAATGTGTAACTGAACTACTTCTTTAAATTGACACCAGATCCGGTGACCTTTGGGACATGGTTTGACCCCCTTAGGAAAGTGCTATCATCATGAAACGTTCAGATCACTTACAACTCAATAGATTCTACCTTCCTGTAACATTTCAGCCTGATTGGACCTTGTTTTCACACAAATGAACCCAGAATGATGTGAAATTGTGCTTTGTGCAACATAATTCTGGGTGCCATTTACAAACCATAAGTGCTAATGACTCCATTCCTTTTTGTGGCTGTAGGGGCTGTTGATTGGAGTACACTAAAACAAGCCTGACCTCTCTAGGACATTCAGAAGCCAAGTTATAAGCCCACAAAGGTGTAACTGGACTACTTCTTTAAAGTGGCACCAGGCCCGGTGACCTTTGGGACATGGTTTGACCCCCTATAGGAATGTGCGATCATCATGAAACGTTCAGATCACTTACAACTCAATAGATTCTACCTTCTTGTAACGTTTCAGCCTGAATGGACCTTGTTTTCACACAAATGGACCCAGAATGATGTGAAATTGTGCTTCGTGCAACATAATTCTGGGTGCCATTTACAAACCATAAGTGCTAATGACTCCATTCCTTTTTGTGGTTGTAGGGGCTGTTGATTGGAGTACTCTGAAACAAACCTGATCACTCTAGGACATTCAGAAGCCAAGTTATAAGCCCACAAATGTGTAACTGGACTACTTCTTTAAACTGACACCAGATCCGGTGACCTTTGGGACATGGTTTGACCCCCTTAGGAAAGTGCTATCATAATGAAACGTTCAGATCACTTACAACTCAATAGATTATACCTTCCTGTAACGTTTCAGCCTGATTGGACCTTGTTTTCACACAAATGAACCCAGAAAGATGTGAAATTGTGCTTCGTGCAACATAATTCTGGGTGCCATTTACAAACCATAAGTGTTAATGACTCCATTCCTTTTTGTCGTTGTAGGGGCTGTTGATTGGAGTACTCTGAAACAAACCTGATCACTCTAGGACATTCAGAAGCCAAGTTATAAGCCCACAAATGTGTAACTGGACTACTTCTTTAAATTGACACCAGATCCGGTGACCTTTGGGACATGGTTTGACCCCCTTAGGAAAGTGCTATCATCATGAAACGTTCAGATCACTTACAACTCAATAGATTCTACCTTCCTGTAACATTTCAGCCTGATTGGACCTTGTTTTCACACAAATGAACCCAGAATGATGTGAAATTGTGCTTTGTGCAACATAATTCTGGGTGCCATTTACAAATCATAAGTGCTAATGACTCCATTCCTTTTTGTGGCTGTAGGGGCTGTTGATTGGAGTACACTAAAACAAGCCTGACCTCTCTAGGACATTCAGAAGCCAAGTTATAAGCCCACAAAGGTGTAACTGGACTGCTTCTTTAAAGTGGCACCAGGCCCGGTGACCTTTGGGACATGGTTTGACCCCCTATAGGAATGTGCGATCATCATGAAACGTTCAGATCACTTACAACTCAATAGATTCTACCTTCTTGTAACGTTTCAGCCTGAATGGACCTTGTTTTCACACAAATGGACCCAGAATGATGTGAAATTGTGCTTCGTGCAACATAATTCTGGGTGCCATTTACAAACCATAAGTGCTAATGACTCCATTCCTTTTTGTGGTTGTAGGGGCTGTTGATTGGAGTACTCTGAAACAAACCTGATCAATCTAGGGCATTCAGAAGCCAAGTTATAAGCCCACAAATGTGTAACTGGACTACTTCTTTAAATTGACACCAGATCCGGTGACCTTTGGGACATGGTTTGACACCCTTAGGAAACTGCTATCATCATGAAACGTTCAGATCACTTACAACTCAATAGATTCTACCTTCCTGTAACGTTTCAGCCTGATTGGACCTTGTTTTCACACAAATGAACCCAGAATGATGTGAAATTGTGCTTTGTGCAACATAATTCTGGGTGCCATTTAAAAACCATAAGTGCTAATGACTCCATTCCTTTTTGGGGTAATGGGGGCTGTTAATTGGAGTACTCTAAAACAAACCTGACCTCTTTAGGATATTCAGAAGCCAAGTTATAAGCCCACAAAGGTGTAAATGGACTACTTCTTTAAAGTGACACCAGGCCCGGTGACCTTTGGGACATGGTTTGACCCCCTGTAGGAATGTGCGATCATCATGAAACGTTCAGATCACTTACAACTGAATAGATTCTACCTTCTTGTAACGTTTCAGCCTGATTGGACCTTGTTTTCACACAAATGGACCCAGAATGATGTGAAATTGTGCTTCGTGCCACATAATTCTGGGTGCCATTTACAAACCATAAGTGCTAATGACTCCATTCCTTTTTGTGGTTGTAGGGGCTGTTGATTGGAGTACACTAAAACAAACCTGATCTCTCTAGGACATTCAGAAGCCAAGTTATAAGCCCACAAAGGTGTAACTGGACTACTTCTTTAAAGTGACACCAGGCCCGGTGACCTTTGGGACATGGTTTGACCCCCTATATGAATGTGCGATCATCATGAAACGTTCATATCACTTAAAACTCAATCGATTCTACCTTCTTGTAACGTTTCAGCCTGATTGGACCTTGTTTTCACACAAATGAACCCAGAATGATGTGAAATTGTGCTTTGTGCAACATAATTCTGGGTGCCATTTAAAAACCATAAGTGCTAATGACTCCATTCCTTTTTGGGGTAATGGGGGCTGTTAATTGGAGTACTCTAAAACAAACCTGACCTCTGTAGGATATTCAGAAGCCAAGTTATAAGCCCACAAAGGTGTAACTGGACTAATTTAAAGTGACACCAGGCCCGGTGACCTTTGGGACATGGTTTGACCCCCTATAGGAATGTGCGATCATCAAGAAACTTTCAGATCACTTACAACTCAACAGATTCTACCTTCTTGTAACGTTTCAGCCTGACTGGACCTTGTTTTCACACAAATGGACCCAGAATGATGTGAAATTGTGCTTCGTGCAACATAATTCTGGGTGCCATTTAAAAGCCATAAGTGCTAATGACTCCATTCCTTTTTGTGGTTTTAGGGGCTGTTGATTGGAGTACACTAAAACAAACCTGATCTCTCTAGGACATTCAGAAGCCAAGTTATATGCCCACAAATGTGTAACTGGACTACTTCTTTAAATTGACACCAGATCCGGTGACCTCTGGGACATGGTTTGACCCCCTTAGGAAAGTGCTATCATAATGAAACGTTCAGATCACTTACAACTCAATAGATTCTACCTTCCTGTAACGTTTCAGCCTGATTGGACCTTGTTTTCACACAAATGAACCCAGAATGATGTGAAATTGTGCTTCGTGCAACATAATTCTGGGTGCCATTTAAAAACCATAAGTGCTAATGACTCCATTCCTTTTTGTGGTTTTAGGGGCTGTTGATTGGAGTACATTAAAACAAACCTGATCTCTCTAGGACATTCAGAAGCCAAGTTATAAGCCCACAAATGTGTAACTGGACTACTTTTTTAAATTGACACCGATCCGCTGACCTTTGGGACATGGTTTTACCTCCTTAGGAAAGTGCTATCATCATGAAACGTTCAGATCACTTACAACTCAATAGATTCTACCTTCCTGTAACGTTTCAGTCTGATTGGACCTTGTTTTCACACAAATGAACCCAGAATGATGTGAAATTGTGCTTCGTGCAACATAATTCTGGGTGCCATTTAAAAACCATAAGTGCTAATGACTCCATTCCTTTTTGTGGTTTTAGGGGCTGTTGATTGGAGTACACTAAAACAAACCTGATCTCTCTAGGACATTCAGAAGCCAAGTTATAAGCCCACAAATGTGTAACTGGACTACTTTTTTAAATTGACACCGATCCGGTGACCTATGGGACATGGTTTTACCTCCTTAGGAAAGTGCTATCATCATGAAACGTTCAGATCACTTACAACTCAATAGATTCTACCTTCCTGTAACGTTTCAGTCTGATTGGACCTTGTTTTCACACAAATGAACCCAGAATGATGTGAAATTTTGCTTCGTGCCACATAATTCTGGGTGCCATTTACAACCCATAAGTGCTAATGACTCCATTCCTTTTTGAGGTAATAGGGGCTGTTAATTGGAGTACTCTAAAACAAACCTGACCTCTCTAGGATATTCAGAAGCCAAGTTATAAGCCCACAAAGGTGTAACTGGACTACTTCTTTAAAGTGACACCAGGCCCGGTGACCTTTGGGACATGGTTTGACCCCCTTAGGAATGTGCAATCATCATGAAACGTTCAGATCACTTACAACTCAATAGATTCTACCTTCTTGTAACGTTTCAGCCTGATTGGACCTTGTTTTCACACAAATGGACCCAGAATGATGTGAAATTGTGCTTCGTGCAACATAATTCTGGGCGCCATTTACAAACCATAAGTGCTAATGACTCCATTCCTTTTTGTGGCTGTAGGGGCTGTTTATTGGAGTACACTAAAACAAACCTGACCTCTATAGGACATTCAGAAGCCAGGTTATAAGCCCACAAAGGTGTAACTGGACTACTTATTTAAAGTGACACCAGGCCCGGTGACCTTTGGGACATGGTTTGACCCCCTATAGGAATGTGCGATCATCATGAAACGTTCAGATCACTTACAACTCAATAGATTCTACCTTCTTGTAATGTTTCAGCCTGATTGGACCTTGTTTTCACACAAATGAACCCAGAATGATGTGAAATTGTGCTTCTTGCAACATAATTCTGGGTGCCATTTAAAAACCATAAGTGCTAATGACTCCATTCCTTTTTGTGGTTGTAGGGGCTGTTGATTGTAGTACTCTGAAACAAACCTGATCACTCTAGGACATTCAGAAGCCAAGTTATAAGCCCACAAATGTGTAACTGGACTACTTCTTTACATTGACACCAGGCCCGTTGACCTTTGGGACATGATTTGACCCCCTATAGGAATGTGCGATCATCATGAAACGTTCATATCACTTACAACTCAATAGATTCTACCTTCTTGTAACGTTTCAGCCTGATTGGACCTTGTTTTCACACAAATGAACCCAGAATGATGTGAAATTGTGCTTCGTGCAACATAATTCTGGGTGCCATTTAAAAACCATAAGTGCTAATGACTCCATTCCTTTTTGTGGTTTTAGGGGCTGTTGATTGGAGTACATTAAAACAAACCTGATCTCTCTAGGACATTCAGAAGCCAAGTTATAAGCCCACAAATGTGTAACTGGACTACTTTTTTAAATTGACACCGATCCGCTGACCTTTGGGACATGGTTTTACCTCCTTAGGAAAGTGCTATCATCATGAAACGTTCAGATCACTTACAACTCAATAGATTCTACCTTCCTGTAACGTTTCAGTCTGATTGGACCTTGTTTTCACACAAATGAACCCAGAATGATGTGAAATTGTGCTTCGTGCAACATAATTCTGGGTGCCATTTAAAAACCATAAGTGCTAATGACTCCATTCCTTTTTGTGGTTTTAGGGGCTGTTGATTGGAGTACACTAAAACAAACCTGATCTCTCTAGGACATTCAGAAGCCAAGTTATAAGCCCACAAATGTGTAACTGGACTACTTTTTTAAATTGACACCGATCCGGTGACCTATGGGACATGGTTTTACCTCCTTAGGAAAGTGCTATCATCATGAAACGTTCAGATCACTTACAACTCAATAGATTCTACCTTCCTGTAACGTTTCAGTCTGATTGGACCTTGTTTTCACACAAATGAACCCAGAATGATGTGAAATTTTGCTTCGTGCCACATAATTCTGGGTGCCATTTACAACCCATAAGTGCTAATGACTCCATTCCTTTTTGAGGTAATAGGGGCTGTTAATTGGAGTACTCTAAAACAAACCTGACCTCTCTAGGATATTCAGAAGCCAAGTTATAAGCCCACAAAGGTGTAACTGGACTATTTCTTTAAAGTGACACCAGGCCCGGTGACCTTTGGGACATGGTTTGACCCCCTTAGGAATGTGCGATCATCATGAAACGTTCAGATCACTTACAACTCAATAGATTCTACCTTCTTGTAACGTTTCAGCCTGATTGGACCTTGTTTTCACACAAATGGACCCAGAATGATGTGAAATTGTGCTTCGTGCAACATAATTCTGGGCGCCATTTACAAACCATAAGTGCTAATGACTCCATTCCTTTTTGTGGCTGTAGGGGCTGTTTATTGGAGTACACTAAAACAAACCTGACCTCTATAGGACATTCAGAAGCCAGGTTATAAGCCCACAAAGGTGTAACTGGACTACTTATTTAAAGTGACACCAGGCCCGGTGACCTTTGGGACATGGTTTGACCCCCTATAGGAATGTGCGATCATCATGAAACGTTCAGATCACTTACAACTCAATAGATTCTACCTTCTTGTAATGTTTCAGCCTGATTGGACCTTGTTTTCACACAAATGAACCCAGAATGATGTGAAATTGTGCTTCTTGCAACATAATTCTGGGTGCCATTTAAAAACCATAAGTGCTAATGACTCCATTCCTTTTTGTGGTTGTAGGGGCTGTTGATTGTAGTACTCTGAAACAAACCTGATCACTCTAGGACATTCAGAAGCCAAGTTATAAGCCCACAAATGTGTAACTGGACTACTTCTTTACATTGACACCAGGCCCGTTGACCTTTGGGACATGATTTGACCCCCTATAGGAATGTGCGATCATCATGAAACGTTCATATCACTTACAACTCAATAGATTCTACCTTCTTGTAACGTTTCAGCCTGATTGGACCTTGTTTTCACACAAATGGACCCAGAATGATGTGAAATTGTAATTCCTGCAACATAATTCTGGGTGCCATTTACAAACCATAAGTTCTAATGACTCCATTCTTTTTTGTGGTTGTAGGGGCTGTTGATTGGAGTACACTAAAACAAACCTGATCCTTCTAGGACATTCAGAAGCCAAGTTATAAGCCCACAAATGTGTAACTGGACTACTTCTTTAAAGTGACACCAGATCCGGTGACTTTTGGGACATGGTTTGACCCACTTAGGAATGTGCGATCATCATGAAACGTTCAGATCACTTACAACTCAATAGATTCTACCTTCTTGTAACGTTTCAGCCTGATTGGACCTTGTTTTCACCCAAATGGACCCAGAATGATGTGAAATTGTGCTTCGTGCAACATAATTCTGGGTGCCATTTAAAAACCATAAGTGCTAATGACTCCATTCCTTTTTGAGGTAATAGGGGCTGTTAATTTGAGTACTCTAAAACAAACCTGACCTCTCTAGGATATTCAGAAGCCAAGTTATAAGCCCACAAATGTGTAACTGGACTACTTCTTTAAAGTGACACCAGATCCGGTGACCTTTAGGACATGGATTGACACCCTTAGGAAAGTGCTATCATCATGAAACGTTCAGATCACTTACAACTCAATAGATTCTACCTTCCTGTAACATTTCAGCCTGATTGGACCTTGTTTTCACACAAATGAACCCAGAATGATGTGAAATTGTGCTTTGTGCAACATAATTCTGGGTGCCATTTACAAACCATAAGTGCTAATGACTCCATTCCTTTTTGTGGTTGTAGGGGCTGTTGATTGGAGTACTCTGAAACAAACCTGATCACTCTAGGACATTCAGAAGCCAAGTTATAAGCCCACAAATGTGTAACTGAACTACTTCTTTAAATTGACACCAGATCCGGTGACCTTTGGGACATGGTTTGACCCCCTTAGGAAAGTGCTATCATCATGAAACGTTCAGATCACTTACAACTCAATAGATTCTACCTTCCTGTAACATTTCAGCCTGATTGGACCTTGTTTTCACACAAATGAACCCAGAATGATGTGAAATTGTGCGTGGTGCAACATAATTCTGGGTGCCATTTACAAACCATAAGTGCTAATGACTCCATTCCTTTTTGTGGCTGTAGGGGCTGTTGATTGGAGTACACTAAAACAAGCCTGACCTCTCTAGGACATTCAGAAGCCAAGTTATAAGCCCACAAAGGTGTAACTGGACTACTTCTTTAAAGTGGCACCAGGCCCGGTGACCTTTGGGACATGGTTTGACCCCCTATAGGAATGTGCGATCATCATGAAACGTTCAGATCACTTACAACTCAATAGATTCTACCTTCTTGTAACGTTTCAGCCTGAATGGACCTTGTTTTCACACAAATGGACCCAGAATGATGTGAAATTGTGCTTCGTGCAACATAATTCTGGGTGCCATTTACAAACCATAAGTGCTAATGACTCCATTCCTTTTTGTGGTTGTAGGGGCTGTTGATTGGAGTACTCTGAAACAAACCTGATCACTCTAGGACATTCAGAAGCCAAGTTATAAGCCCACAAATGTGTAACTGGACTACTTCTTTAAACTGACACCAGATCCGGTGACCTTTGGGACATGGTTTGACCCCCTTAGGAAAGTGCTATCATCATGAAACGTTCAGATCACTTACAACTCAATAGATTATACCTTCCTGTAACGTTTCAGCCTGATTGGACCTTGTTTTCACACAAATGAACCCAGAAAGATGTGAAATTGTGCTTCGTGCAACATAATTCTGGGTGCCATTTACAAACCATAAGTGTTAATGACTCCATTCCTTTTTGTCGTTGTAGGGGCTGTTGATTGGAGTACACTAAAACAAACCTGATCTCTCTAGGACATTCAGAAGCCAAGTTATAAGCCCACAAAGGTGTAACTGGACTACTTCTTTAAAGTGACACCAGGCCCGGTGACCTTTGGGACATGGTTTGACCCCCTATAGGAATGTGCGATCATCATGAAACATTCATATCACTTACAACTCAATAGATTCTACCTTCTTATAACGTTTCAGCCTGATTGGACCTTGTTTTCACACAAATGGACCCAGAATGATGTGAAATTGTGCTTCGTGCAACATAATTCTGGGTGCCATTTACAAACCATAAGTGCTAATGACTCCATTCCTTTTTGTGGTTGTAGGGGCTGTTGATTGGAGTACACTAAAACAAACCTGATCTCTCTAGGACATTCAGAAGCCAAGTTATAAGCCCACAAAGGTGTTACTGGACTACTTCTTTAAAGTGACACCAGGCCCGGTCACCTTTGGGACATGGTTTGACCCCCTATAGGAATGTGCGATCATCATGAAACATTCATATCACTTACAACTCAATAGATTCTACCTTCCTGTAACGTTTCAGCCTGATTGGGCCTTGTTTTCACACAAATGGACCCAGAATGATGTGAAATTGTGCTTCGTGCAACATAATTCTGGGTGCCATTTACAAACCATAAGTGCTAATGACTCCATTCCTTTTTGTGGTTGTAGGGGCTGTTGATTGGAGTACACTAAAACAAACCTGACCTCTCTAGGACATTCAGAAGCCAAGTTATAAGCCCACAAATATGTAACTGGACTACTTCTTTAAAGTGACACCAGATCTGGTGACCTTTGGGACATGGTTTGACCCCCTTAGGAATGTGCGATCATCATGAAACGTTCAGATCACTTACAACTCAATAGATTCTACCTTCTTGTAACGTTTCAGCCTGATTGAACCTTTTTTTCACACAAATGGACCCAGAATGATGTGAAATTGTGCTTCGTGCAACATAAATCTGGGTGCCATTTAAAAACCATAAGTGCTAATGACTCCATTCCTTTTTGGGGTAATGGGGGCTGTTAATTGGAGTACTCTAAATTAAACCTGACCTCTCTAGGATATTCAGAAGCCAAGTTTTAAGCCCACAAAGGTGTAACTGGACTACTTCTTTAAAGTGACACCAGGCCCGGTGACCTTTGGGACATGGTTTGACCCCCTATAGGAATCTGCGATCATCATGAAACGTTCAGATCACTTACAACTCAATAGATTCTACCTTCTTGTAACGTTTCAGCCTGAATGGACCTTGTTTTCACACAAATGGACCCAGAATGATGTGAAATTGTGCTTCGTGCAACATAATTCTGGGTGCCACTTACAAACCATAAGTGCTAATGACTCCATTCCTTTTTGGAGTAATGGGGGCTGTTAATTGGAGTACTCTAAATTAAACCTGACCTCTCTAGGATATTCAGAAGCCAAGTTTTAAGCCCACAAAGGTGTAACTGGACTACTTCTTTAAAGTGACACCAGGCCCGGTGACCTTTGGGACATGGTTTGACCCCCTTAGGAATGTGCGATCATCATGAAACGTTCAGATCTCTTACAACTCAATAGATTCTACCTTCTTGTAACGTTTCAGCCTGATTGGACCTTGTTTTCACACAAATGGACCCAGAATGATGTGAAATTGTGCTTCGTGCAACATAATTCTGGCTGCCATTTACAAACCATAAGTGCTAATGACTCCATTCCTTTTTGTGGTTGTAGGGGCTGTTGATTGGAGTACACTAAAACAAACCTGATCTCTCTAGGACATTCAGAAGCCAAGTTATAAGCCCACAAAGGTGTAACTGGACTACTTCTTTAAAGTGACACCAGATCCGGTGACCTTTGGGTCATGGTTTGACCCACTTAGGAATGTGCTATCATCATGAAACGTTCAGATCAATTACAACTCAATAGGTTCTACCTTCTTGTAACGTTTCAGCCTGAATGGACCTTGTTTTCACACAAATGGACCCAGAATGATGTGAAATTGTGCTTCGTGCAACATAATTCTGGGTGCCATTTACAAACCATAAGTGCTAATGACTCCATCCCTTTTTGTGGTTGTAGGGGCTGTTGATTGGAGTACTATGAAACAAACCTGATCACTCTAGGACATTCAGAAGCCAAGTTATAAGCCCACAAATGTGTAACTGGACTACTTCTTTAAATTGACACCAGATCCGGTGACCTTTGGGACATGGTTTGACCCCCTTAGGAAAGTGCTATCATCATGAAACGTTCAGATCACTTACAACTCAATAGATTCTACCTTCCTGTAACGTTTCAGCCTGATTGGACCTTGTTTTCACACAAATGAACACAGAATGATGTGAAATTGTGCTTCGTGCAACATAATTCTGGGTGCCATTTACAAACCATAAGTGTTAATGACTCCATTCCTTTTTGTGGTTGTAGGGGCTGTTAATTGGAGTACACTAAAACAAACCTGATCTCTCTAGGACATTCAGAAGCCAAGTTATAAGCCCACAAAGGTGTAACTGGACTACTTCTTTAAAGTGACACCAGGCCCGGTGACCTTTGGGACATGGTTTGACCCCCTATAGGAATGTGCGATCATCTTGAAACGTTCATATCACTTACAACTCAATAGATTCTACCTTCTTATAACGTTTCAGCCTGATTGGACCTTGTTTTCACACAAATGGACCCAGAATGATGCGAAATTGTGCTTCGTGCAACATAATTCTGGGTGCCATTTACAAACCATAAGTGCTAATGACTCCATTCCTTTTTGTGGTTGTAGGGGCTGTGGATTGGAGTACACTAAAACAAACCTGATCTCTCTAGGACTTTCAGAAGCCAAGTTATAAGCCCACAAAGGTGTTACTGGACTACTTCTTTAAAGTGACACCAGGCCCGGTCACCTTTGGGACATGGTTTGACCCCCTATAGGAATGTGCGATCATCATGAAACGTTCATATCACTTACAACTCAATAGATTCTACCTTCTTGTAACGTTTCAGCCTGATTGGACCTTGTTTTCACACAAATCGACCCAGAATGATGTGAAATTGTGCTTCGTGCAACATAATTCTGGGTGCCATTTACAAACCATAAGTGCTAATGACTCCATTCCTTTTTGTGGTTGTAGGGGCTGTTGATTGGAGTACACTAAAACAAACCTGATCTCTCTAGGACATTCAGAAGCCAAGTTATAAGCCCACAAATGTGTAACTGGACTACTTCTTTAAAGTGACACCAGATCCGGTGACCTTTGGGACATGGTTTGACTCACTTAGGAATGTGCAATCATCATGAAACGTTCAGATCACTTACAACTCAATAGATTCTACCTTCTTGTAACGTTACAGCCTGATTGGACCTTGTTTTCACACAAATGGACCCAGAATGATGTGAAATTGTGCTTTGTGCAACATAATTCTGGGTGCCATTTAAAAACCATAAGTGCTAATGACTCCATTCCTTTTTGAGGTAATAGGGGCTGTTAATTGGAGTACTCTAAAACAAACCTGACCTCTCTAGGATATTCAGAAGCCAAGTTATAAGCCCACAAATGTGTAACTGGACTACTTCTTTAAAGTGACACCAGATCCGGTGACCTTTAGGACATGATTTGACCCCCTTAGGAAAGTGCTATCATCATAAAACGTTCAGATCACTTACAACTCAATAGATTCTACCTTCCTGTAACGTTTCAGCCTGATTGGGCCTTGTTTTCACACAAATGGACCCAGAATGATGTGAAATTGTGCTTCGTGCAACATAATTCTGGGTGCCATTTAAAAACCATAAGTGCTAATGACTCCATTCCTTTTTGAGGTAATAGGGGCTGTTAATGGGAGTACTCTAAAACAAACCTGACCTCTCTAGGATATTCAGAAGCCAAGTTATAAGCCCACAAAGGTGTAACTGGACTACTTCTTTAAACTGACACGAGGCCCGGTGACCTTTGGGACATGGTTTGACCCCCTATAGGAATGTGCGATCATCATGAAACGTTCAGATCACTTACATTTCAATAGATTCTACCTTCTTGTAACGTTTCAGCCTGATTGGACCTTGTTTTCACACAAATTGACCCAGAATGATGTGAAATTGTGCTTCGTGCAACATAATTCTGGGTGCCATTTACAAACCATAAGTGCTAATGACTCCATTCCTTTTTGTGGTTGTAGGGGCTGTTGATTGGAGTACACTAAAACAAACCTGACCTCTCTAGGACATTCAGAAGCCAAGTTATAAGCCCACAAAGGTGTAACTGGACTACTTCTTTAAATTGACACCGATCCGGTGACCTTTGGGACATGGTTTTACCCCCTTAGGAAAGTGCTATCATCATGAAACGTTCAGATCACTTACAACTCAATAGATTCTACCTTCCTGTAACGTTTCAGCCTGATTGGACCTTGTTTTCACACAAATGAACTCAGAATGATGTGAAATTGTGCTTTGTGCAACATAATTCTGGGTGCCATTTAAAAACCATAAGTGCTAATGACTCCATTCCTTTTTGGGGTAATGGGGGCTGTTAATTGGAGTACTCTAAATTAAACCTGACCTCTCTAGGATATTCAGAAGCCAAGTTTTAAGCCCACAAATGTGTAACTGGACTACTTCTTTAAAGTGACACCAGGCCCGGTGACCTTTGGGACATGGTTTGACCCCCTATAGGAATCTGCGATCATCATGAAACGTTCAGATCACTTACAACTCAATAGATTCTACCTTCTTGTAACGTTTCAGCCTGAATGGACATTGTTTTCACACAAATGGACCCAGAATGATGTGAAATTGTGCTTCGTGCAACATAATTCTGGGTGCCATTTACAAACCATCAGTGCTAATGACTCCATTCCTTTTTGGAGTAATCGGGGCTGTTAATTGGAGTACTCTAAATTAAACCTGACCTCTCTAGGATATTCAGAAGCCAAGTTTTAAGCCCACAAAGGTGTAACTGGACTACTTCTTTAAAGTGACACCAGGCCCGGTGACCTTTGGGACATGGTTTGACCCCCTTAGGAATGTGCGATCATCATGAAACGTTCAGATCACTTACAACTCAATAGATTCTACCTTCTTGTAACGTTTAAGCCTGATTGGACCTTGTTTTCACACAAATGGACCCAGAATGATGTGAAATTGTGCTTCGTGCAACATAATTCTGGCTGCCATTTACAAACCATAAGTGCTAATGACTCCATTCCTTTTTGTGGTTGTAGGGGCTGTTGATTGGAGTACACTAAAACAAACCTGATCTCTCTAGGACATTCAGAAGCCAAGTTATAAGCCCACAAAGGTGTAACTGGACTACTTCTTTAAAGTGACACCAGATCCGGTGACCTTTGGGACATGGTTTGACCCACTTAGGAATGTGCTATCATCATGAAACGTTCAGATCACTTACAACTCAATAGATTCTACCTTCTTGTAACGTTTCAGCCTGAATGGACCTTGTTTTCACACAAATGGACCCAGAATGATGTGAAATTGTGCTTCGTGCAACATAATTCTGGGTGCCATTTACAAACCATAAGTGCTAATGACTCCATTCCTTTTTGTGGTTGTAGGGGCTGTTGATTGGAGTACTCTGAAACAAACCTGATCACTCTAGGACATTCAGAAGCCAAGTTATAAGCCCACAAATGTGTAACTGGACTACTTCTTTAAATTGACACCAGATCCGGTGACCTTTGGGACATGGTTTGACCCCCTTAGGAAAGTGCTATCATCATGAAACGTTCAGATCACTTACAACTCAATAGATTCTACCTTCCTGTAACGTTTCAGCCTGATTGGACCTTGTTTTCACACACATGAACCAAGAATGATGTGAAATTGTGCTTCGTGCAACATAATTCTGGGTGCCATTTACAAACCATAAGTGTTAATGACTCCATTCCTTTTTGTGTTTGTAGGGGCTGTTAATTGGAGTACACTAAAACAAACCTGATCTCTCTAGGACATTCAGAAGCCAAGTTATAAGCCCACAAAGGTGTAACTGGACTACTTCTTTAAAGTGACACCAGGCCCGGTGACCTTTGGGACATGGTTTGACCCCCTATAGGAATGTGCGATCATCATGAAACGTTCATATCACTTACAACTCAATAGATTCTACCTTCTTATAACGTTTCAGCCTGATTGGACCTTGTTTTCACACAAATGGACCCAGAATGATGTGAAATTGTGCTTCGTGCAACATAATTCTGGGTGCCATTTACAAACCATAAGTGCTAATGACTCCATTCCTTTTTGTGGTTGTAGGGGCTGTTGATTGGAGTACACTAAAACAAACCTGATCTCTCTAGGACATTCAGAAGCCAAGTTATAAGCCCACAAATGTGTAACTGGACTACTTCTTTAAAGTGACACCAGATCCGGTGACCTTTGGGACATGGTTTGACACACTTAGGAATGTGCGATCATCATGAAACGTTCAGATCACTTACAACTCAATAGATTCTACCTTCTTGTATCGTTTCAGCCTGATTGGACCTTGTTTTCACACAAATCGACCCAGAATGATGTGAAATTGTGCTTCGTGCAACATAATTCTGGGTGCCATTTACAAACCATAAGTGCTAATGACTCCATTCCTTTTTGTGGTTGCAGGGGCTGTTGATTGGAGTACACTAAAACAAACCTGATCTCTCTAGGACATTCAGAAGCCAAGTTATAAGCCCACAAATGTGTAACTGGACTACTTCTTTAAAGTGACACCAGATCCGGTGACCTTTGGGACATGGTTTGACTCACTTAGGAATGTGCAATCATCATGAAACGTTCAGATCACTTACAACTCAATAGATTCTACCTTCTTGTAACGTTACAGCCTGATTGGACCTTGTTTTCACACAAATGGACCCAGAATGATGTGAAATTGTGCTTCGTGCAACATAATTCTGGGTGCCATTTAAAAACTATAAGTGCTAATGACTCCATTCCTTTTTGAGGTAATAGGGGCTGTTAATTGGAGTACTCTAAAACAAACCTGACCTCTCTAGGATATTCAGAAGCCAAGTTATAAGCCCACAAATGTGTAACTGGACTACTTCTTTAAAGTGACACCAGATCCGGTGACCTTTAGGACATGATTTGACCCCCTTAGGAAAGTGCTATCATCATAAAACGTTCAGATCACTTACAACTCAATAGATTCTACCTTCCTGTAACGTTTCAGCCTGATTGGGCCTTGTTTTCACACAAATGGACCCAGAATGATGTGAAATTGTGCTTCGTGCAACATAATTCTGGGTGCCATTTAAAAACCATAAGTGCTAATGACTCCATTCCTTTTTGAGGTAATAGGGGCTGTTAATGGGAGTACTCTAAAACAAACCTGACCTCTCTAGGATATTCAGAAGCCAAGTTATAAGCCCACAAAGGTGTAACTGGACTACTTATTTAAACTGACACGAGGCCCGGTGACCTTTGGGACATGGTTTGACCCCCTATAGGAATGTGCGATCATCATGAAACGTTCAGATCACTTACATTTCAATAGATTCTACCTTCTTGTAACGTTTTAGCCTGATTGGACCTTGTTTTCACACAAATTGACCCAGAATGATGTGAAATTGTGCTTCGTGCAACATAATTCTGGGTGCCATTTACAAACCATAAGTGCTAATGACTCCATTCCTTTTTGTGGTTGTAGGGGCTGTTGATTGGAGTACACTAAAACAAACCTGACCTCTCTAGGACATTCAGAAGCCAAGTTATAAGCCCACAAAGGTGTAACTGGACTACTTCTTTAAAGTGACACCAGGCCCGGTCACCTTTGGGACATGGTTTGACCCCCTATAGGAATGTGCGATCATCATGAAACATTCATATCACTTACAACTCAATAGATTCTACCTTCCTGTAACGTTTCAGCCTGATTGGGCCTTGTTTTCACACAAATGGACCCAGAATGATGTGAAATTGTGCTTCGTGCAACATAATTCTGGGTGCCATTTACAAACCATAAGTGCTAATGACTCCATTCCTTTTTGTGGTTGTAGGGGCTGTTGATTGGAGTACACTAAAACAAACCTGACCTCTCTAGGACATTCAGAAGCCAAGTTATAAGCCCACAAATATGTAACTGGACTACTTCTTTAAAGTGACACCAGATCTGGTGACCTTTGGGACATGGTTTGACCCCCTTAGGAATGTGCGATCATCATGAAACGTTCAGATCACTTACAACTCAATAGATTCTACCTTCTTGTAACGTTTCAGCCTGATTGAACCTTTTTTTCACACAAATGGACCCAGAATGATGTGAAATTGTGCTTCGTGCAACATAAATCTGGGTGCCATTTAAAAACCATAAGTGCTAATGACTCCATTCCTTTTTGGGGTAATGGGGGCTGTTAATTGGAGTACTCTAAATTAAACCTGACCTCTCTAGGATATTCAGAAGCCAAGTTTTAAGCCCACAAAGGTGTAACTGGACTACTTCTTTAAAGTGACACCAGGCCCGGTGACCTTTGGGACATGGTTTGACCCCCTATAGGAATCTGCGATCATCATGAAACGTTCAGATCACTTACAACTCAATAGATTCTACCTTCTTGTAACGTTTCAGCCTGAATGGACCTTGTTTTCACACAAATGGACCCAGAATGATGTGAAATTGTGCTTCGTGCAACATAATTCTGGGTGCCACTTACAAACCATAAGTGCTAATGACTCCATTCCTTTTTGGAGTAATGGGGGCTGTTAATTGGAGTACTCTAAATTAAACCTGACCTCTCTAGGATATTCAGAAGCCAAGTTTTAAGCCCACAAAGGTGTAACTGGACTACTTCTTTAAAGTGACACCAGGCCCGGTGACCTTTGGGACATGGTTTGACCCCCTTAGGAATGTGCGATCATCATGAAACGTTCAGATCTCTTACAACTCAATAGATTCTACCTTCTTGTAACGTTTCAGCCTGATTGGACATTGTTTTCACACAAATGGACCCAGAATGATGTGAAATTGTGCTTCGTGCAACATAATTCTGGCTGCCATTTACAAACCATAAGTGCTAATGACTCCATTCCTTTTTGTGGTTGTAGGGGCTGTTGATTGGAGTACACTAAAACAAACCTGATCTCTCTAGGACATTCAGAAGCCAAGTTATAAGCCCACAAAGGTGTAACTGGACTACTTCTTTAAAGTGACACCAGATCCGGTGACCTTTGGGACATGGTTTGACCCACTTAGGAATGTGCTATCATCATGAAACGTTCAGATCAATTACAACTCAATAGGTTCTACCTTCTTGTAACGTTTCAGCCTGAATGGACCTTGTTTTCACACAAATGGACCCAGAATGATGTGAAATTGTGCTTCGTGCAACATAATTCTGGGTGCCATTTACAAACCATAAGTGCTAATGACTCCATCCCTTTTTGTGGTTGTAGGGGCTGTTGATTGGAGTACTATGAAACAAACCTGATCACTCTAGGACATTCAGAAGCCAAGTTATAAGCCCACAAATGTGTAACTGGACTACTTCTTTAAATTGACACCAGATCCGGTGACCTTTGGGACATGGTTTGACCCCCTTAGGAAAGTGCTATCATCATGAAACGTTCAGATCACTTACAACTCAATAGATTCTACCTTCCTGTAACGTTTCAGCCTGATTGGACCTTGTTTTCACACAAATGAACACAGAATGATGTGAAATTGTGCTTCGTGCAACATAATTCTGGGTGCCATTTACAAACCATAAGTGTTAATGACTCCATTCCTTTTTGTGGTTGTAGGGGCTGTTAATTGGAGTACACTAAAACAAACCTGATCTCTCTAGGACATTCAGAAGCCAAGTTATAAGCCCACAAAGGTGTAACTGGACTACTTCTTTAAAGTGACACCAGGCCCGGTGACCTTTGGGACATGGTTTGACCCCCTATAGGAATGTGCGATCATCATGAAACGTTCATATCACTTACAACTCAATAGATTCTACCTTCTTATAACGTTTCAGCCTGATTGGACCTTGTTTTCACACAAATGGACCCAGAATGATGCGAAATTGTGCTTCGTGCAACATAATTCTGGGTGCCATTTACAAACCATAAGTGCTAATGACTCCATTCCTTTTTGTGGTTGTAGGGGCTGTGGATTGGAGTACACTAAAACAAACCTGATCTCTCTAGGACTTTCAGAAGCCAAGTTATAAGCCCACAAAGGTGTTACTGGACTACTTCTTTAAAGTGACACCAGGCCCGGTCACCTTTGGGACATGGTTTGACCCCCTATAGGAATGTGCGATCATCATGAAACGTTCATATCACTTACAACTCAATAGATTCTACCTTCTTGTAACGTTTCAGCCTGATTGGACCTTGTTTTCACACAAATCGACCCAGAATGATGTGAAATTGTGCTTCGTGCAACATAATTCTGGGTGCCATTTACAAACCATAAGTGCTAATGACTCCATTCCTTTTTGTGGTTGTAGGGGCTGTTGATTGGAGTACACTAAAACAAACCTGATCTCTCTAGGACATTCAGAAGCCAAGTTATAAGCCCACAAATGTGTAACTGGACTACTTCTTTAAAGTGACACCAGATCCGGTGACCTTTGGGACATGGTTTGACTCACTTAGGAATGTGCAATCATCATGAAACGTTCAGATCACTTACAACTCAATAGATTCTACCTTCTTGTAACGTTACAGCCTGATTGGACCTTGTTTTCACACAAATGGACCCAGAATGATGTGAAATTGTGCTTTGTGCAACATAATTCTGGGTGCCATTTAAAAACCATAAGTGCTAATGACTCCATTCCTTTTTGAGGTAATAGGGGCTGTTAATTGGAGTACTCTAAAACAAACCTGACCTCTCTAGGATATTCAGAAGCCAAGTTATAAGCCCACAAATGTGTAACTGGACTACTTCTTTAAAGTGACACCAGATCCGGTGACCTTTAGGACATGATTTGACCCCCTTAGGAAAGTGCTATCATCATAAAACGTTCAGATCACTTACAACTCAATAGATTCTACCTTCCTGTAACGTTTCAGCCTGATTGGGCCTTGTTTTCACACAAATGGACCCAGAATGATGTGAAATTGTGCTTCGTGCAACATAATTCTGGGTGCCATTTAAAAACCATAAGTGCTAATGACTCCATTCCTTTTTGAGGTAATAGGGGCTGTTAATGGGAGTACTCTAAAACAAACCTGACCTCTCTAGGATATTCAGAAGCCAAGTTATAAGCCCACAAAGGTGTAACTGGACTACTTCTTTAAACTGACACGAGGCCCGGTGACCTTTGGGACATGGTTTGACCCCCTATAGGAATGTGCGATCATCATGAAACGTTCAGATCACTTACATTTCAATAGATTCTACCTTCTTGTAACGTTTCAGCCTGATTGGACCTTGTTTTCACACAAATTGACCCAGAATGATGTGAAATTGTGCTTCGTGCAACATAATTCTGGGTGCCATTTACAAACCATAAGTGCTAATGACTCCATTCCTTTTTGTGGTTGTAGGGGCTGTTGATTGGAGTACACTAAAACAAACCTGACCTCTCTAGGACATTCAGAAGCCAAGTTATAAGCCCACAAAGGTGTAACTGGACTACTTCTTTAAATTGACACCGATCCGGTGACCTTTGGGACATGGTTTTACCCCCTTAGGAAAGTGCTATCATCATGAAACGTTCAGATCACTTACAACTCAATAGATTCTACCTTCCTGTAACGTTTCAGCCTGATTGGACCTTGTTTTCACACAAATGAACTCAGAATGATGTGAAATTGTGCTTTGTGCAACATAATTCTGGGTGCCATTTAAAAACCATAAGTGCTAATGACTCCATTCCTTTTTGGGGTAATGGGGGCTGTTAATTGGAGTACTCTAAATTAAACCTGACCTCTCTAGGATATTCAGAAGCCAAGTTTTAAGCCCACAAATGTGTAACTGGACTACTTCTTTAAAGTGACACCAGGCCCGGTGACCTTTGGGACATGGTTTGACCCCCTATAGGAATCTGCGATCATCATGAAACGTTCAGATCACTTACAACTCAATAGATTCTACCTTCTTGTAACGTTTCAGCCTGAATGGACATTGTTTTCACACAAATGGACCCAGAATGATGTGAAATTGTGCTTCGTGCAACATAATTCTGGGTGCCATTTACAAACCATCAGTGCTAATGACTCCATTCCTTTTTGGAGTAATCGGGGCTGTTAATTGGAGTACTCTAAATTAAACCTGACCTCTCTAGGATATTCAGAAGCCAAGTTTTAAGCCCACAAAGGTGTAACTGGACTACTTCTTTAAAGTGACACCAGGCCCGGTGACCTTTGGGACATGGTTTGACCCCCTTAGGAATGTGCGATCATCATGAAACGTTCAGATCACTTACAACTCAATAGATTCTACCTTCTTGTAACGTTTCAGCCTGATTGGACCTTGTTTTCACACAAATGGACCCAGAATGATGTGAAATTGTGCTTCGTGCAACATAATTCTGGCTGCCATTTACAAACCATAAGTGCTAATGACTCCATTCCTTTTTGTGGTTGTAGGGGCTGTTGATTGGAGTACACTAAAACAAACCTGATCTCTCTAGGACATTCAGAAGCCAAGTTATAAGCCCACAAAGGTGTAACTGGACTACTTCTTTAAAGTGACACCAGATCCGGTGACCTTTGGGACATGGTTTGACCCACTTAGGAATGTGCTATCATCATGAAACGTTCAGATCACTTACAACTCAATAGATTCTACCTTCTTGTAACGTTTCAGCCTGAATGGACCTTGTTTTCACACAAATGGACCCAGAATGATGTGAAATTGTGCTTCGTGCAACATAATTCTGGGTGCCATTTACAAACCATAAGTGCTAATGACTCCATTCCTTTTTGTGGTTGTAGGGGCTGTTGATTGGAGTACTCTGAAACAAACCTGATCACTCTAGGACATTCAGAAGCCAAGTTATAAGCCCACAAATGTGTAACTGGACTACTTCTTTAAATTGACACCAGATCCGGTGACCTTTGGGACATGGTTTGACCCCCTTAGGAAAGTGCTATCATCATGAAACGTTCAGATCACTTACAACTCAATAGATTCTACCTTCCTGTAACGTTTCAGCCTGATTGGACCTTGTTTTCACACACATGAACCAAGAATGATGTGAAATTGTGCTTCGTGCAACATAATTCTGGGTGCCATTTACAAACCATAAGTGTTAATGACTCCATTCCTTTTTGTGGTTGTAGGGGCTGTTAATTGGAGTACACTAAAACAAACCTGATCTCTCTCGGACATTCAGAAGCCAAGTTATAAGCCCACAAAGGTGTAACTGGACTACTTCTTTAAAGTGACACCAGGCCCGGTGACCTTTGGGACATGGTTTGACCCCCTATAGGAATGTGCGATCATCATGAAACGTTCATATCACTTACAACTCAATAGATTCTACCTTCTTATAACGTTTCAGCCTGATTGGACCTTGTTTTCACACAAATGGACCCAGAATGATGTGAAATTGTGCTTCGTGCAACATAATTCTGGGTGCCATTTACAAACCATAAGTGCTAATGACTCCATTCCTTTTTGTGGTTGTAGGGGCTGTTGATTGGAGTACACTAAAACAAACCTGATCTCTCTAGGACATTCAGAAGCCAAGTTATAAGCCCACAAATGTGTAACTGGACTACTTCTTTAAAGTGACACCAGATCCGGTGACCTTTGGGACATGGTTTGACACACTTAGGAATGTGCGATCATCATGAAACGTTCAGATCACTTACAACTCAATAGATTCTACCTTCTTGTATCGTTTCAGCCTGATTGGACCTTGTTTTCACACAAATCGACCCAGAATGATGTGAAATTGTGCTTCGTGCAACATAATTCTGGGTGCCATTTACAAACCATAAGTGCTAATGACTCCATTCCTTTTTGTGGTTGCAGGGGCTGTTGATTGGAGTACACTAAAACAAACCTGATCTCTCTAGGACATTCAGAAGCCAAGTTATAAGCCCACAAATGTGTAACTGGACTACTTCTTTAAAGTGACACCAGATCCGGTGACCTTTGGGACATGGTTTGACTCACTTAGGAATGTGCAATCATCATGAAACGTTCAGATCACTTACAACTCAATAGATTCTACCTTCTTGTAACGTTACAGCCTGATTGGACCTTGTTTTCACACAAATGGACCCAGAATGATGTGAAATTGTGCTTCGTGCAACATAATTCTGGGTGCCATTTAAAAACTATAAGTGCTAATGACTCCATTCCTTTTTGAGGTAATAGGGGCTGTTAATTGGAGTACTCTAAAACAAACCTGACCTCTCTAGGATATTCAGAAGCCAAGTTATAAGCCCACAAATGTGTAACTGGACTACTTCTTTAAAGTGACACCAGATCCGGTGACCTTTAGGACATGATTTGACCCCCTTAGGAAAGTGCTATCATCATAAAACGTTCAGATCACTTACAACTCAATAGATTCTACCTTCCTGTAACGTTTCAGCCTGATTGGGCCTTGTTTTCACACAAATGGACCCAGAATGATGTGAAATTGTGCTTCGTGCAACATAATTCTGGGTGCCATTTAAAAACCATAAGTGCTAATGACTCCATTCCTTTTTGAGGTAATAGGGGCTGTTAATGGGAGTACTCTAAAACAAACCTGACCTCTCTAGGATATTCAGAAGCCAAGTTATAAGCCCACAAAGGTGTAACTGGACTACTTATTTAAACTGACACGAGGCCCGGTGACCTTTGGGACATGGTTTGACCCCCTATAGGAATGTGCGATCATCATGAAACGTTCAGATCACTTACATTTCAATAGATTCTACCTTCTTGTAACGTTTCAGCCTGATTGGACCTTGTTTTCACACAAATTGACCCAGAATGATGTGAAATTGTGCTTCGTGCAACATAATTCTGGGTGCCATTTACAAACCATAAGTGCTAATGACTCCATTCCTTTTTGTGGTTGTAGGGGCTGTTGATTGGAGTACACTAAAACAAACCTGACCTCTCTAGGACATTCAGAAGCCAAGTTATAAGCCCACAAAGGTGTAACTGGACTACTTCTTTAAATTGACACCGATCCGGTGACCTTTGGGACATGGTTTTACCCCCTTAGGAAAGTGCTATCATCATGAAACGTTCAGATCACTTACAACTCAATAGATTCTACCTTCCTGTAACGTTTCAGCCTGATTGGACCTTGTTTTCCCACAAATGGACCCAGAATGATGTGAAATTGTGCTTCGTGCAACATAATTCTGGGTGCCATTTACAAACCATAAGTGCTAATGACTCCATTCCTTTTTGTGGTTGTAGGGGCTGATGATTGGAGTACACTAAAACAAACCTGACCTCTCTAGGACATTCAGAAGCCAAGTTATAAGCCCACAAATGTGTAGCTGGACTACTTCTTTAAAGTGACACCAGATCTGGTGACCTTTGGGACATGGTTTGACCCCCTTAGGAATGTGCGATCATCATGAAACGTTCAGATCACTTACAACTCAATAGATTCTACCTTCTTGTAACGTTTCAGCCTGATTGGACCTTTTTTTCACACAAATGGACCCAGAATGATGTGAAATTGTGCTTCGTGCAACATAAATCTGGGTGCCATTTAAAAACCATAAGTGCTAATGACTCCATTCCTTTTTGAGGTAATAGGGGCTGTTAATGGGAGTACTCTAAAACAAACCTGACCTCTCTAGGATATTCAGAAGCCAAGTTATAAGCCCACAAAGGTGTAACTGGACTACTTCTTTAAACTGACACGAGGCCCGGTGACCTTTGGGACATGGTTTGACCCCCTATAGGAATGTGCGATCATCATGAAACGTTCAGATCACTTACAACTCAATAGATTCTACCTTCTTGTAACGTTTCAGCCTGATTGGACCTTGTTTTCACACAAATGGACCCAGAATGATGTGAAATTGTGCTTCGTGCAACATAATTCTGGGTGCCATTTACAAACCATAAGTGCTAATGACTCCATTCCTTTTTGTGGTTGTAGGGGCTGTTGATTGGAGTACACTAAAACAAATCTGACCTCTCTAGGACATTGAGAAGCCAAGTTATAAGCCCACAAATATGTAACTGGACTACTTCTTTAAATTGACACCAGATCCGGTGACCTTTGGGACATGGTTTGACCCCCTTAGGAAAGGGCTATCATCATGAAACGTTCAGATCACTTACAACTCAATTGATTCTACCTTCTTGTAACGTTTCAGCCTGATTGGACCTTGTTTTCACACAAATGGACCCAGAATGATGTGAAATTGTGCTTTGTGCAACATAATTCTGGGTGCCATTTACAAACCATAAGTGCTAATGACTCCATTCCTTTTTGTGGTTGTAGGGGCTGTTGATTGGAGTACACTAAAACAAGCCTGATCTCTCTAGGACATTCAGAAGCCAAGTTATACGCCCACAAATGTGTAACTGGACTACTTCTTTAAATTGACACCAGATCCGGTGACCTTTGGGACATGGTTTGACCCCCTTAGGAAAGTGCTATCATCATGAAACGTTCAGATCACTTACATTTCAATAGATTCTACCTTCCTGTAACGTTTCAGCCTGATTGGACCTTGTTTTCACACAAATGGACCCAGAATGATGTGAAATTGTGCTTCGTGCAACATAATTCTGGGTGCCATTTACAAACCATGAGTGCTAATGACTCCATTCCTTTTTGTGGTTGTAGGGGCTGTTTATTGGAGTACTCTGAAACAAACCTGATCACTCTAGGACATTCAGAAGCCAAGTTATAAGCCCACAAATGTGTAACTGGACTACTTCTTTAAACTGACACCAGATCCGGTGACCTTTGGGACATGGTTTGACCCCCTTAGGAAAGTGCTATCATCATGAAACGTTCAGATCACTTACAACTCAATAGATTATACCTTCCTGTAACGTTTCAGCCTGATTGGACCTTGTTTTCACACAAATGAACCCAGAAAGATGTGAAATTGTGCTTCGTGCAACATAATTCTGGGTGCCATTTACAAACCATAAGTGTTAATGACTCCATTCCTTTTTGTGGTTGTAGGGGCTGTTGATTGGAGTACACTAAAACAAACCTGATCTCTCTAGGACATTCAGAAGCCAAGTTATAAGCCCACAAAGGTGTAACTGGACTACTTCTTTAAAGTGACACCAGGCCCGGTGACCTTTGGGACATGGTTTGACCCCCTATAGGAATGTGCGATCATCATGAAACATTCATATCACTTACAACTCAATAGATTCTACCTTCTTATAACGTTTCAGCCTGATTGGACCTTGTTTTCACACAAATGGACCCAGAATGATGTGAAATTGTGCTTCGTGCAACATAATTCTGGGAACCATTTACAAACCATAAGTGCTAATGACTCCATTCCTTTTTGTGGTTGTAGGGGCTGTTGATTGGAGTACACTAAAACAAACCTGATCTCTCTAGGACATTCAGAAGCCAAGTTATAAGCCCACAAAGGTGTTACTGGACTACTTCTTTAAAGTGACACCAGGCCCGGTCACCTTTGGGACATGGTTTGACCCCCTATAGGAATGTGCGATCATCATGAAACATTCATATCACTTACAACTCAATAGATTCTACCTTCTTGTAACGTTTCAGCCTGATTGGACCTTGTTTTCACACAAATCGACCCAGAATGATGTGAAATTGTGCTTCGTGCAACATAATTCTGGGTGCCATTTACAAACCATAAGTGCTAATGACTCCATTCCTTTTTGAGGTAATAGGGGCTGTTAATGGGAGTACTCTAAAACAAACCTGACCTCTCTAGGATATTCAGAAGCCAAGTTATAAGCCCACAAAGGTGTAACTGGACTACTTCTTTAAACTGACACGAGGCCCGGTGACCTTTGGGACATGGTTTGACCCCCTATAGGAATGTGCGATCATCATGAAACGTTCAGATCACTTACAACTCAATAGATTCTACCTTCTTGTAACGTTTCAGCCTGATTGGACTTTGTTTTCACACAAATGGACCCAGAATGATGTGAAATTGTGCTTCGTGCAACATAATTCTGGGTGCCATTTACAAACCATAAGTGCTAATGACTCCATTCCTTTTTGTGGTTGTAGGGGCTGTTGATTGGAGTACACTAAAACAAATCTGACCTCTCTAGGACATTCAGAAGCCAAGTTATAAGCCCACAAATATGTAACTGGACTACTTCTTTAAATTGACACCAGATCCGGTGACCTTTGGGACATGGTTTGACCCCCTTAGGAAAGTGCTATCATCATGAAACGTTCAGATCACTTACAACTCAATTGATTCTACTTTCTTGTAACGTTTCAGCCTGATTGGACCTTGTTTTCACACAAATGGACCCAGAATGATGTGAAATTGTGCTTTGTGCAACATAATTCTGGGTGCCATTTACAAACCATAAGTGCTAATGACTCCATTCCTTTTTGTGGTTGTAGGGGCTGTTGATTGGAGTACACTAAAACAAGCCTGATCTCTCTAGGACATTCAGAAGCCAAGTTATACGCCCACAAATGTGTAACTGGACTACTTCTTTAAATTGACACCAGATCCGGTGACCTTTGGGACATGGTTTGACCCCCTTAGGAAAGTGCTATCATCATGAAACGTTCAGATCACTTACATTTCAATAGATTCTACCTTCTTGTAACGTTTCAGCCTGATTGGACCTTGTTTTCACACAAATGGACCCAGAATGATGTGAAATTGTGCTTCGTGCAACATAATTCTGGGTGCCATTTACAAACCATAAGTGCTAATGACTCCATTCCTTTTTGTGGTTGTAGGGGCTGTTGATTGGAGTACTCTGAAACAAACCTGATCACTCTAGGACATTCAGAAGCCAAGTTATAAGCCCACAAATGTGTAACTGGACTACTTCTTTAAACTGACACCAGATCCGGTGACCTTTGGGACATGGTTTGACCCCCTTAGGAAAGTGCTATCATCATGAAACGTTCAGATCACTTACAACTCAATAGATTATACCTTCCTGTAACGTTTCAGCCTGATTGGACCTTGTTTTCACACAAATGAACCCAGAAAGATGTGAAATTGTGCTTCGTGCAACATAATTCTGGGTGCCATTTACAAACCATAAGTGTTAATGACTCCATTCCTTTTTGTGGTTGTAGGGGCTGTTGATTGGAGTACACTAAAACAAACCTGATCTCTCTAGGACATTCAGAAGCCAAGTTATAAGCCCACAAAGGTGTAACTGGACTACTTCTTTAAAGTGACACCAGGCCCGGTGACCTTTGGGACATGGTTTGACCCCCTATAGGAATGTGCGATCATCATGAAACATTCATATCACTTACAACTCAATAGATTCTACCTTCTTATAACGTTTCAGCCTGATTGGACCTTGTTTTCACACAAATGGACCCAGAATGATGTGAAATTGTGCTTCGTGCAACATAATTCTGGGTGCCATTTACAAACCATAAGTGCTAATGACTCCATTCCTTTTTGTGGTTGTAGGGGCTGTTGATTGGAGTACACTAAAACAAACCTGATCTCTCTAGGACATTCAGAAGCCAAGTTATAAGCCCACAAAGGTGTTACTGGACTACTTCTTTAAAGTGACACCAGGCCCGGTCACCTTTGGGACATGGTTTGACCCCCTATAGGAATGTGCGATCATCATGAAACATTCATATCACTTACAACTCAATAGATTCTACCTTCTTGTAACGTTTCAGCCTGATTGGACCTTGTTTTCACACAAATCGACCCAGAATGATGTGAAATTGTGCTTCGTGCAACATAATTCTGGGTGCCATTTAAAAACCATAAGTGCTAATGACTCCATTCCTTTTTGAGGTAATAGGGGCTGTTAATTGGAGTACACTAAAACAAACCTGACCTCTCTAGGATATTCAGAAGCCAAGTTATAAGCCCACAAATGTGTAACTGGACTACTTCTTTAAAGTGACACCAGATCCGGTGACCTTTAGGACATGGTTTGACCCCCTTGGGAAAGTGCTATCATCATAAAACGTGCAGATCACTTACAACTCAATAGATTCTACCTTCCTGTAACGTTTCAGCCTGATTGGGCCTTGTTTTCACACAAATGGACCCAGAATGATGTGAAATTGTGCTTCGTGCAACATAATTCTGGGTGCCATTTACAAACCATAAGTGCTAATGACTCCATTCCTTTTTGTGGTTGTAGGGGCTGTTGATTGGAGTACACTAAAACAAACCTGACCTCTCTAGGACATTCAGAAGCCAAGTTATAAGCCCACAAATATGTAACTGGACTACTTCTTTAAAGTGACACCAGATCTGGTGACCTTTGGGACATTGTTTGACCCCCTTAGGAATGTGCGATCATCATGAAACGTTCAGATCACTTACAACTCAATAGATTCTACCTTCTTGTAACGTTTCAGCCTGATTGAACCTTTTCTTCACACAAATGGACCCAGAATGATGTGAAATTGTGCTTCGTGCAACATAAATCTGGGTGCCATTTAAAAACCATAAGTGCTAATGACTCCATTCCTTTTTGAGGTAATAGGGGCTGTTAATGGGAGTACTCTAAAACAAACCTGACCTCTCTAGGACATTGAGAAGCCAAGTTATAAGCCCACAAATATGTAACTGGACTACTTCTATAAATTGACACCAGATCCGGTGACCTTTGGGACATGGTTTGACCCCCTTAGGAAAGTGCTATCATCATGAAACGTTCAGATCACTTACAACTCAATTGATTCTACCTTCTTGTAACGTTTCAGCCTGATTGGACCTTGTTTTCACACAAATGGACCCAGAATGATGTGAAATTGTGCTTTGTGCAACATAATTCTGGGTGCCATTTACAAGCCATAAGTGTTAATGACTCCATTCCTTTTTGTGGTTGTAGGGGCTGTTGATTGGAGTACACTAAAACAAGCCTGATCTCTCTAGGACATTCAGAAGCCAAGTTATAAGCCCACAAATGTGTAACTGGACTACTTCTTTAAATTGACACCAGATCCGGTGACCTTTGGGACATGGTTTGACCCCCTTAGGAAAGTGCTATCATCATGAAACGTTCAGATCACTTACATTTCAATAGATTCTACCTTCTTGTAACGTTTCAGCCTGATTGGACCTTGTTTTCACACAAATGGACCCAGAATGATGTGAAATTGTGCTTCGTGCAACATAATTCTGGGTGCCATTTACAAACCATAAGTGCTAATGACTCCATTCCTTTTTGTGGTTGTAGGGGCTGTTGATTGGAGTACACTAAAACAAACCTGACCTCTCTAGGACATTCAGAAGCCAAGTTATAAGCCCACAAAGGTGTAACTGGACTACTTCTTTAAATTGACACCGATCCGGTGACCTTTGGGACATGGTTTGACCCCCTTAGGAAAGTGCTATCATCATGAAACGTTCAGATCACTTACAACTCAATAGATTCTACCTTCCTGTAACGTTTCAGCCTGATTGGACCTTGTTTTCACACAAATGAACTCAGAATGATGTGAAATTGTGCTTTGTGCAACATAATTCTGGGTGCCATTTAAAAACCATAAGTGCTAATGACTCCATTCCTTTTTGGGGTAATGGGGGCTGTTAATTGGAGTACTCTAAATTAAACCTGACCTCTCTAGGATATTCAGAAGCCAAGTTTTAAGCCCACAAAGGTGTAACTGGACTACTTCTTTAAAGTGACACCAGGCCCGGTGACCTTTGGGACATGGTTTGACCCCCTATAGGAATCTGCGATCATCATGAAACGTTCAGATCACTTACAACTCAATAGATTCTACCTTCTTGTAACGTTTCAGCCTGAATGGACCTTGTTTTCACACAAATGGACCCAGAATGATGTGAAATTGTGCTTCGTGCAACATAATTCTGGGTGCCACTTACAAACCATAAGTGCTAATGACTCCATTCCTTTTTGGAGTAATGGGGGCTGTTAATTGGAATACTCTAAATTAAACCTGACCTCTCTAGGATATTCAGAAGCCAAGTTTTAAGCCCACAAAGGTGTAACTGGACTACTTCTTTAAAGTGACACCAGGCCCGGTGACCTTTGGGACATGGTTTGACCCCCTTAGGAATGTGCGATCATCATGAAACGTTCAGATATCTTACAACTCAATAGATTCTACCTTCTTGTAACGTTTCAGCCTGAATGGACCTTGTTTTCACAAAATGGACCCAGAATGATGTGAAATTGTGCTTCGTGCAACATAATTCTGGCTGCCATTTACAAACCATAAGTGCTAATGACTCCATTCCTTTTTGTGGTTGTAGGGGCTGTTGATTGGAGTACACTAAAACAAACCTGATCTCTCTAGGACATTCAGAAGCCAAGTTATAAGCCCACAAAGGTGTAACTGGACTACTTCTTTAAAGTGACACCAGATCCGGTGACCTTTGGGACATGGTTTGACCCACTTAGGAATGTGCTATCATCATGAAACGTTCAGATCACTTACAACTCAATAGATTCTACCTTCTTGTAACGTTTCAGCCTGAATGGACCTTGTTTTCACACAAATGGACCCAGAATGATGTGAAATTGTGCTTCGTGCAACATAATTCTGGGTGCCATTTACAAACCATAAGTGCTAATGACTCCATCCCTTTTTGTGGTTGTAGGGGCTGTTGATTGGAGTACTCTGAAACAAACCTGATCACTCTAGGACATTCAGAAGCCAAGTTATAAGCCCACAAATGTGTAACTGGACTACTTTAAATTGACACCAGATCCGGTGACCTTTGGGACATGGTTTGACCCCCTTAGGAAAGTGCTATCATCATGAAACGTTCAGATCACTTACAACTCAATAGATTCTACCTTCCTGTAACGTTTCAGCCTGATTGGACCTTGTTTTCACACAAATGAACACAGAATGATGTGAAATTGTGCTTCGTGCAACATAATTCTGGGTGCCATTTACAAACCATAAGTGTTAATGACTCCATTCCTTTTTGTGGTTGTAGGGGCTGTTAATTGGAGTACACTAAAACAAACCTGATCTCTCTAGGACATTCAGAAGCCAAGTTATAAGCCCACAAAGGTGTAACTGGACTACTTCTTTAAAGTGACACCAGGCCCGGTGACCTTTGGGACATGGTTTGACCCCCTATAGGAATGTGCGATCATCATGAAACGTTCATATCACTTACAACTCAATAGATTCTACCTTCTTATAACGTTTCAGCCTGATTGGACCTTGTTTTCACACAAATGGACCCAGAATGATGCGAAATTGTGCTTCGTGCAACATAATTCTGGGTGCCATTTACAAACCATAAGTGCTAATGACTCCATTCCTTTTTGTGGTTGTAGGGGCTGTTGATTGGAGTACACTAAAACAAACCTGATCTCTCTAGGACATTCAGAAGCCAAGTTATAAGCCCACAAATGTGTAACTGGACTACTTCTTTAAAGTGACACCAGATCCGGTGACCTTTGGGACATGGTTTGACACACTTAGGAATGTGCGATCATCATGAAACGTTCAGATCACTTACAACTCAATAGATTCTACCTTCTTGTATCGTTTCAGCCTGATTGGACCTTGTTTTCACACAAATCGACCCAGAATGATGTGAAATTGTGCTTCGTGCAACATAATTCTGGGTGCCATTTACAAACCATAAGTGCTAATGACTCCATTCCTTTTTGTGGTTGTAGGGGCTGTGGATTGGAGTACACTAAAACAAACCTGATCTCTCTAGGACTTTCAGAAGCCAAGTTATAAGCCCACAAAGGTGTTACTGGACTACTTCTTTAAAGTGACACCAGGCCCGGTCACCTTTGGGACATGGTTTGACCCCCTATAGGAATGTGCGATCATCATGAAACGTTCATATCACTTACAACTCAATAGATTCTACCTTCTTGTAACGTTTCAGCCTGATTGGACCTTGTTTTCACACAAATCGACCCAGAATGATGTGAATTTGTGCTTCGTGCAACATAATTCTGGGTGCCATTTACAAACCATAAGTGCTAATGACTCCATTCCTTTTTGTGGTTGTAGGGGCTGTTGATTGGAGTACACTAAAACAAACCTGATCTCTCTAGGACATTCAGAAGCCAAGTTATAAGCCCACAAATGTGTAACTGGACTACTTCTTTAAAGTGACACCAGATCCGGTGACCTTTGGGACATGGTTTGACTCACTTAGGAATGTGCAATCATCATGAAACGTTCAGATCACTTACAACTCAATAGATTCTACCTTCTTGTAACGTTACAGCCTGATTGGACCTTGTTTTCACACAAATGGACCCAGAATGATGTGAAATTGTGCTTCGTGCAACATAATTCTGGGTGCCATTTAAAAACCATAAGTGCTAATGACTCCATTCCTTTTTGAGGTAATAGGGGCTGTTAATTGGAGTACTCTAAAACAAACCTGACCTCTCTAGGATATTCAGAAGCCAAGTTATAAGCCCACAAATGTGTAACTGGACTACTTCTTTAAAGTGACACCAGATCCGGTGACCTTTAGGACATGATTTGACCCCCTTAGGAAAGTGCTATCATCATAAAACGTTCAGATCACTTACAACTCAATAGATTCTACCTTCCTGTAACGTTTCAGCCTTATTGGGCCTTGTTTTCACACAAATGGACCCAGAATGATGTGAAATTGTGCTTCGTGCAACATAATTCTGGGTGCCATTTAAAAACCATAAGTGCTAATGACTCCATTCCTTTTTGAGGTAATAGGGGCTGTTAATGGGAGTACTCTAAAACAAACCTGACCTCTCTAGGATATTCAGAAGCCAAGTTATAAGCCCACAAAGGTGTAACTGGACTACTTCTTTAAACTGACACGAGGCCCGGTGACCTTTGGAACATGGTTTGACCCCCTATAGGAATGTGCGATCATCATGAAACGTTCAGATCACTTACATTTCAATAGATTCTACCTTCTTGTAACGTTTCAGCCTGATTGGACCTTGTTTTCACACAAATTGACCCAGAATGATGTGAAATTGTGCTTCGTGCAACATAATTCTGGGTGCCATTTACAAACCATAAGTGCTAATGACTCCATTCCTTTTTGTGGTTGTAGGGGCTGTTGATTGGAGTACACTAAAACAAACCTGACCTCTCTAGGACATTCAGAAGCCAAGTTATAAGCCCACAAAGGTGTAACTGGACTACTTCTTTAAATTGACACCGATCCGGTGACCTTTGGGACATGGTTTTACCCCCTTAGGAAAGTGCTATCATCATGAAACGTTCAGATCACTTACAACTCAATAGATTCTACCTTCCTGTAACGTTTCAGCCTGATTGGACCTTGTTTTCACACAAATGAACTCAGAATGATGTGAAATTGTGCTTTGTGCAACATAATTCTGGGTGCCATTTAAAAACCATATGTGCTATTGACTCCATTCCTTTTTGGAGTAATGGGGGCTGTTAATTGGAGTACTCTAAATTAAACCTGACCTCTCTAGGATATTCAGAAGCCAAGTTTTAAGCCCACAAAGGTGTAACTGGACTACTTCTTTAAAGTGACACCAGGCCCGGTGACCTTTGGGACATGGTTTGACCCCCTATAGGAATCTGCGATCATCATGAAACGTTCAGATCACTTACAACTCAATAGATTCTACCTTCTTGTAACGTTTCAGCCTGAATGGACCTTGTTTTCACACAAATGGACCCAGAATGATGTGAAATTGTGCTTCGTGCAACATAATTCTGGGTGCCATTTACAAACCATCAGTGCTAATGACTCCATTCCTTTTTGGAGTAATCGGGGCTGTTAATTGGAGTACTCTAAATTAAACCTGACCTCTCTAGGATATTCAGAAGCCAAGTTTTAAGCCCACAAAGGTGTAACTGGACTACTTCTTTAAAGTGACACCAGGCCCGGTGACCTTTGGGACATGGTTTGACCCCCTTAGGAATGTGCGATCATCATGAAACGTTCAGATCACTTACAACTCAATAGATTCTACCTTCTTGTAACGTTTCAGCCTGATTGGACCTTGTTTTCACACAAATGGACCCAGAATGATGTGAAATTGTGCTTCGTGCAACATAATTCTGGCTGCCATTTACAAACCATAAGTGCTAATGACTCCATTCCTTTTTGTGGTTGTAGGGGCTGTTGAATGGAGTACACTAAAACAAACCTGATCTCTCTAGGACATTCAGAAGCCAAGTTATAAGCCCACAAAGGTGTAACTGGACTACTTCTTTAAAGTGACACCAGATCCGGTGACCTTTGGGACATGGTTTGACCCACTTAGGAATGTGCTATCATCATGAAACGTTCAGATCACTTACAACTCAATAGATTCTACCTTCTTGTAACGTTTCAGCCTGAATGGACCTTGTTTTCACACAAATGGACCCAGAATGATGTGAAATTGTGCTTCGTGCAACATAATTCTGGGTGCCATTTACAAACCATAAGTGCTAATGACTCCATTCCTTTTTGTGGTTGTAGGGGCTGTTGATTGGAGTACTCTGAAACAAACCTGATTACTCTAGGACATTCAGAAGCCAAGTTATAAGCCCACAAATGTGTAACTGGACTACTTCTTTAAATTGACACCAGATCCGGTGACCTTTGGGACATGGTTTGACCCCCTTAGGAAAGTGCTATCATCATGAAACGTTCAGATCACTTACAACTCAATAGATTCTACCTTCCTGTAACGTTTCAGCCTGATTGGACCTTGTTTTCACACACATGAACCCAGAATGATGTGAAATTGTGCTTCGTGCAACATAATTCTGGGTGCCATTTACAAACCATAAGTGTTAATGACTCCATTCCTTTTTGTGGTTGTAGGGGCTGTTAATTGGAGTACACTAAAACAAACCTGATCTCTCTAGGACATTCAGAAGCCAAGTTATAAGCCCACAAAGGTGTAACTGGACTACTTCTTTAAAGTGACACCAGGCCCGGTGACCTTTGGGACATGGTTTGACCCCCTATAGGAATGTGCGATCATCATGAAACGTTCATATCACTTACAACTCAATAGATTCTACCTTCTTATAACGTTTCAGCCTGATTGGACCTTGTTTTCACACAAATGGACCCAGAATGATGTGAAATTGTGCTTCGTGCAACATAATTCTGGGTGCCATTTACAAACCATAAGTGCTAATGACTCCATTCATTTTTGTGGTTGTAGGGGCTGTTGATTGGAGTACACTAAAACAAACCTGATCTCTCTAGGACATTCAGAAGCCAAGTTATAAGCCCACAAATGTGTAACTGGACTACTTCTTTAAATTGACACCAGATCCGGTGACCTTTGGGACATGGTTTGACCCCCTTAGGAAAGTGCTATCATCATGAAACGTTCAGATCACTTACAACTCAATAGATTCTACCTTCCTGTAACGTTTCAGCCTGATTGGACCTTGTTTTCACACACATGAACCCAGAATGATGTGAAATTGTGCTTCGTGCAACATAATTCTGGGTGCCATTTACAAACCATAAGTGTTAATGACTCCATTCCTTTTTGTGGTTGTAGGGGCTGTTAATTGGAGTACACTAAAACAAACCTGATCTCTCTAGGACATTCAGAAGCCAAGTTATAAGCCCACAAAGGTGTAACTGGACTACTTCTTTAAAGTGACACCAGGCCCGGTGACCTTTGGGACATGGTTTGACCCCCTATAGGAATGTGCGATCATCATGAAACGTTCATATCACTTACAACTCAATAGATTCTACCTTCTTATAACGTTTCAGCCTGATTGGACCTTGTTTTCACACAAATGGACCCAGAATGATGTGAAATTGTGCTTCGTGCAACATAATTCTGGGTGCCATTTACAAACCATAAGTGCTAATGACTCCATTCATTTTTGTGGTTGTAGGGGCTGTTGATTGGAGTACACTAAAACAAACCTGATCTCTCTAGGACATTCAGAAGCCAAGTTATAAGCCCACAAATGTGTAACTGGACTACTTCTTTAAATTGACACCAGATCCGGTGACCTTTGGGACATGGTTTGACACACTTAGGAATGTGCGATCATCATGAAACGTTCAGATCACTTACAACTCAATAGATTCTACCTTCTTGTATCGTTTCAGCCTGATTGGACCTTGTTTTCACACAAATCGACCCAGAATGATGTGAAATTGTGCTTCGTGCAACATAATTCTGGGTGCCATTAACAAACCATAAGTGCTAATGACTCCATTCCTTTTTGTGGTTGCAGGGGCTGTTGATTGGAGTACACTAAAACAAACCTGATCTCTCTAGGACATTCAGAAGCCAAGTTATAAGCCCACAAAGGTGTTACTGGACTACTTCTTTAAAGTGACACCAGGCCCGGTCACCTTTGGGACATGGTTTGACCCCCTATAGGAATGTGCGATCATCATGAAACGTTCATATCACTTACAACTCAATAGATTCTACCTTCTTGTAACGTTTCAGCCTGATTGGACCTTGTTTTCACACAAATCGACCCAGAATGATGTGAAATTGTGCTTCGTGCAACATAATTCTGGGTGCCATTTACAAACCATAAGTGCAAATGACTCCATTCCTTTTTGTGGTTGTAGGGGCTGTTGATTGGAGTACACTAAAACAATCCTGATCTCTCTAGGACATTCAGAAGCCAAGTTATAAGCCCACAAATGTGTAACTGGACTACTTCTTTAAAGTGACACCAGATCCGGTGACCTTTGGGACATGGTTTGACACACTTAGGAATGTGCGATCATCATGAAACGTTCAGATCACTTACAACTCAATAGATTCTACCTTCTTGTATCGTTTCAGCCTGATTGGACCTTGTTTTCACACAAATCGACCCAGAATGATGTGAAATTGTGCTTCGTGCAACATAATTCTGGGTGCCATTTACAAACCATAAGTGCTAATGACTCCATTCCTTTTTGTGGTTGCAGGGGCTGTTGATTGGAGTACACTAAAACAAACCTGATCTCTCTAGGACATTCAGAAGCCAAGTTATAAGCCCACAAATGTGTAACTGGACTACTTCTTTAAAGTGACACCAGATCCGGTGACCTTTAGGACATGGTTTGACCCCCTTAGGAAAGGCTATCATCATAAAACGTTCAGATCACTTACAACTCAATAGATTCTACCTTCCTGTAACGTTTCAGCCTGATTGGACCTTGTTTTCACACAAATGGACCCAGAATGATGTGAAATTGTGCTTCGTGCAACATAATTCTGGGTGCCCCGAGGAGCGTCTTGCCACGTGTCACCACTGGGTCTGAATGAGCACCTCCAGGAGAGAGGCCCCAGCAAGACGCGCCGCGAGGAGCATCTTGCCAGATGTCAACACTAGGTCTGACTGAGGGCCCCCAGGAGAGAGGCCCAAATAAGACGCGCCCCGAGGAGCGTCTTGCCACATGTCAACACTGGGTCTGACTGAGGGCCTCCAGGAGAGAAGCCCAAGCAAGATGCGCCCCGAGGAGCGTCTTGCCACATGTCAGCACTCGGTCTGACTGAGCGCCTCCAGGAGAGAGGCCCAAGCAAGACGTGCCCCGAGGAGCGTCTTGCCACATGTCAACAATGGGTCTGACTGAGGGCCTCCAGGAGAGAAGCCCAAGCAAGACCCGCCCCGAGGAGCGTCTTGCCACATGTCACTACTCGGTCTGACTGAGCGCCTCCAGGAGGGAGGTCCAAGCAAGACGCGCCCCGAGGAGCGTCTTGCCACATGTCACTACTCGGTCTGACTGAGCGCCTCCAGGAGAGAGGCCCAAGCAAGACGCGCCCCGAGGAGCGTCTTGACACATGTCTCCTCTGGGTCTGACTGAGCGCCTCCAGGAGAGAGGCCCAAGCAAGATGTGCCCCGAGGAGCGTCTTGCCACATGTCAACAAATGGGTCTGACTGAGCGCCTCCAGGAGAGAGGCCCAAGCAAGACCCGCCCCGAGGAGCGTCTTGCCAGATGTCAACACTGGGTCTGACTGAGGGCCCCCAGGAGAGAGGCCCAAATAAGACCCGCCCCGAGGAGCGTCTTGCCACATGTTAACACTGGGTCTGACTGAGGGCCTCCAGGAGAGAAGCCCAAGCAAGATGCGCCCCGAGGAGCGTCTTGCCACCTGTCAGCACTCGGTCTGACTGAGCGCCTCCAGGAGAGAGGCCCAAGCAAGACGCGCCCCGAGGAGCGTCTTGACACATGTCTCCTCTGGGTCTGACTGAGCGCCTCCAGGAGAGAGGCCCAAGCAAGACGTGCCCCGAGGAGCGTCTTGCCACATGTCAACAATGGGTCTGACTGAAGGCCTCCAGGAGAGAAGCCCAAGCAAGACCCGCCCCGAGGAGCGTCTTGCCACATGTCACTACTCGGTCTGACTGAGCGCCTCCAGGAGAGAGGCCCAAGCAAGACGCGCCCCGAGGAGCGTCTTGACACATGTCTCCTCTGGGTCTGACTGAGCGCCTCCAGGAGAGAGGCCCAAGCAAGACGTGCCCCGAGGAGCATTTTGCCACATGTCAACACTGGGTCTGACTGAGTGCCTCCATGAGAGAAGCCCCAGCAAGACGCGCCCCGAGCAGCGTCTTGCCACATGTCAACACTGGGTCTGACTGAGCGCCTCCAGGAGAGAGGCCCGAGGAGCGTCTTGCCACATGTCACCTCTGGGTCTGACTGAGCGCCTCCAGGAGAGAGGCGCAAGCAAGAAACGCCCGAGGAGCGTCTTGCCACATGTCAGCACTCGGTCTGACTGAGCGCCTCCAGGAGAGAGGCCCAAGCAAGAAGCGCCCCGAGGAGCGTCTTGCCACCTGTCAGCACTCGGTCTGACTGAGCGCCTCCAGGAGAGAGGCCCAAGCAAGACGCGCCCCGAGGAGCGTCTTGCCACATGTCAACACTGGGTCTGACTGAGGGCCTCCAGGGGAGAAGCCCAAGCAAGATGCGCCCCGAGGAGCGTCTTGCCACCTGTCAGCACTCGGTCTGACTGAGCGCCTCCAGGAGAGAGGCCCAAGCAAGACGCGCCCCGAGGAGCGTCTTGACACATGTCTCCTCTGGGTCTGACTGAGCGCCTCCAGGAGAGAGGCCCAAGCAAGACGTGCCCCGAGGAGCGTCTTGCCACATGTCAACAATGGGTCTGACTGAGGGCCTCCAGGAGAGAAGCCCAAGCAAGACCCGCCCCGAAAAGCGTCTTGCCACATGTCACTACTCGGTCTGACTGAGCGCCTCCAGGAGAGAGGCCCAAGCAAGACGTGCCCCGAGGAGCGTCTTGACACATGTCAACAATGGGTCTGACTGAGGGCCTCCAGGAGAGAAGCCCAAGCAAGACGCGCCCCGAGGAGCGTCTTGCCAGATGTCAACACTGGGTCTGACTGAGGGCCCCCAAGAGAGAGGCCCAAATAAGACGCGCCCCGAGGAGCGTCTTGCCACATGTCAGCACTCGGTCTGACTGAGCGCCTCCAGGAGAGAGGCCCAAGCAAGACGCGCCCCGAGGAGCGTCTTGTCACATGTCTCCTCTGGGTCTGACTGAGCGCCTCCAGGAGAGAGTCCCCAGCAAGACGCGCCCCGAGGAGCGTCTTGCCACATGTCAGCACTCGGTCTGACTGAGCGCCTCCAGGAGAGAGGCCCAAGCAAGAAGCGCCCCGAGGAGCGTCTTGCCACATGTCAACAATGGGTCTGACTGAGGGCCTCCAGGAGAGAAGCCCAAGCAAGACGCGCCCCGAGGAGCGTCTTGCCACATGTCAACACTGGGCTAATTGAGCGCCTCCAGGACAGAGGCCCAAGCAAGACGCGCCCCGAGGAGCGTCTTGCCACATGTCAAAACTCGGTCTGACTGAGCGCCTCCATGAGAGAAGCCCCAGCAAGACGCGCCCCGAGGAGCGTCTTGCCACATGTCACTACTCGGTCTGACTGAGCGCCTCCAGGAGAGAGGCCCAAGCAAGACGTGTCCCGAGGAGCGTCTTGCCACATGTCAACAATGGGTCTGACTGAGGGCCTCCAGGAGAGAGGCCCAAGCAAGACACGCCCCGAGGAGCGTCTTGACACATGTCAACACTGGGTCTGACTGAGGGCCTCCATGAGAGAAGCCCAAGCAAGACGCGCCCCGAGGAGCGTCTTGCCACATGTCAACAATGGGTCTGATTGAGGGCCTCCAGGAGAGAAGCCAAAGCAAGACGCGCCCCGAGGAGCGTCTTGCCACATGTCACTACTCGGTCTAACTGAGCGCCTCCAGGAGAGAGGTCCCAGCAAGACGCGCCCCGAGGAGCGTCTTGCCACATGTCACTACTCGGTCTGACTGAGCACCTCCAGGAGAGAGGCCCAAGCAAGACGCGCCCCGAGGAGCGTCTTGCCACATGTCAACACTGGGTCTGACTGAGGGCCTCCAGGAGAGAGGCCCAAATAAGACGCTCCCCGAGGAGCGTCTTGCCACATGTCAACAATGGGTCTGACTGAGGTTCTCCAGGGGAGAAGCCCAAGCAAGACGGGCCCCGAGGAGCGTCTTGCCACATGTCAGCACTCGGTCTGACTGAGCGCCTCCAGGAGAGAGGCCCAAGCAAGACGCGCCCCGAGGAGCGTCTTGCCACATGTCAACACTGGGTCTGACTAAGCGCCTCCAGGAGAGAGGCCCAAGCAAGACGCGCCCCGAGGAGCGTTCTGCCACATGTCAGCACTCGGTCTGACTGAGCGCCTCCAGGGGAGAGGCCCAAGCAAGACGCGCCCCGAGGAGCGTCTTGACACATTTCTCCTCTGGGTCTGACTGAGCGCCTCCAGGAGAGAGGCCCAAGCAAGACGTTCCCCGAGGAGCGTCTTTCCACATGTCAACACTGGGTCTGACTGAGTGCCTCCATGAGAGAAGAACCAGCAAGACGCGCCCCGAGGAGCGTCTTGCCACATGTCAACACTGGGTCTGACTGAGCACCTCCAGGAGAGAGGCCCAAGCAAGACGCGCCCCGAGGAGCGTCTTGCCACATGTCAACACTGGGTCTGACTGAGCGCCTCCAGGAGAGAGGCCCAAGCAAGACACGCCCCGAGGAGCGCCTTGACACATGTCAACACTGGGTCTGACTGAGGGCCTCCATGAGAGAAGCCCAAGCAAGACGCGCCCCGAGGAAAGTCTTGCCACATGTCAACACTGGGTCTGACAGAGGGCATCCAGGAGAGAGGCCCAAGCATTACGCGCCCCGAGGAGCGTCTTGCCACTTGTCAACAATGGGTCTGACTGAGGGCCTCCAGGAGAGAAGCCAAAGCAAGACGCGCCCCGAGGAGCGTCTTGCCACATGTCACTACTCGGTCTAACTGAGCGCCTCCAGGAGAGAGGTCCCAGCAAGACGCGCCCCGAGGAGCGTCTTGCCACATGTCACTACTCGGTCTGACTGAGCGCCTCCAGGAGAGAGGCCCAAGCAAGACGCGCCCCGAGGAGCGTCTTGCCACATGTCTCCTCTGGGTCTGACTGAGCGCCTCCAGGAGAGAGGCCCAAGCAAGACGTGCCCCGAGGAGCGTCTTGCCACATGTCAACAATGGGTCTGACTGAGGGCCTCCAGGAGAGAAGCCCAAGCAAGACCCGCCCCGAGGAGCGTCTTGCCACATGTCACTACTCGGTCTGACTGAGCGCCTCCAGGAGGGAGGTCCAAGCAAGATGCGCCCCGAGGAGCGTCTTGCCACATGTCATTACTCGGTCTTACTGAGCGCCTCCAGGAGAGAGGCCCAAGCAAGACGCGCCCCGAGGAGCGTCTTGACACATGTCTCCTCTGGGTCTGACTGAGCGCCTCCAGGAGAGAGGCCCAAGCAAGACGTGCCCCGAGGAGCGTCTTGCCACATGTCAACAATGGGTCTGACTGAGGGCCTCCAGGAGAGAAGCCCAAGCAAGACCCGCCCCGAGGAGCGTCTTGCCACATGTCACTACTCGGTCTGACTGAGCGCCTCCAGGAGAGAGGCCCAAGCAAGACGCGCCCCGAGGAGCGTCTTGACACATGTCTCCTCTGGGTCTGACTGAGCGCCTCCAGGAGAGAGGCCCAAGCAAGACGTGCCCCGAGGAGCGTCTTGCCACATGTCAACAATGGGTCTGACTGAGGGCCTCCAGGAGAGAAGCCCAAGCAAGACCCGCCCCGAGGAGCGTCTTGCCACATGTCACTACTCGGTCTGACTGAGCGCCTCCAGGAGAGAGGCCCAAGCAAGACGCGCCCCGAGGAGCGTCTTGACACATGTCTCCTCTGGGTCTGACTGAGCGCCTCCAAGAGAGAGGCCCAAGCAAGACGTGCCCCGAGGAGCGTCTTGCCACATGTCAACAATGGGTCTGACTGAGCGCCTCCAGGAGAGAGTTCCAAGCAAGACCCGCCCCGAGGAGCGTCTTGCCAGATGTCAACACTGGGTCTGACTGAGGGCCCCCAGGAGAGAGGCCCAAATAAGACGCGCCCCGAGGAGCGTCTTGCCACATGTCAACACTGGGTCTGACTGAGGGCCTCCAGGAGAGAAGCCCAAGCAAGATGCGCCCCGAGGAGCGTCTTGCCACCTGTCAGCACTCGGTCTGACTGAGCGCCTCCAGGAGAGAGGCCCAAGCAAGACGCGCCCCGAGGAGCGTCTTGACACATGTCTCCTCTGGGTTTGACTGAGCGCCTCCAGGAGAGAGGCCCAAGCAAGACGTGCCCCGAGGAGCGTCTTGCCACATGTCAACAATGGGTCTGACTGAGGGCCTCCAGGAGAGAAGCCCAAGCAAAACCCGCCCCGAAAAGCGTCTTGCCACATGTCACTACTCGGTCTGACTGAGCGCCTCCAGGAGGGAGGTCCAAGCAAGACGCGCCCCGAGGAGCGTCTTGCCACATGTCACTACTCGGTCTGACTGAGCGCCTCCAGGAGAGAGGCCCAAGCAAGACGTGCCACGAGGAGCGTCTTGCCACATGTCAACAATGGGTCTGACTGAGGGCCTCCAGGAGAGAAGCCCAAGCAAGACGCGCCCCGAGGAGCGTCTTGCCAGATGTCAACACTGGGTCTGACTGAGGGCCCCCAAGAGAGAGGCCCAAATAAGACGCGCCCCGAGGAGCGTCTTGCCACATGTCAGCACTCGGTCTGACTGAGCGCCTCCAGGAGAGAGGCCCAAGCAAGACGCGCCCCGAGGAGCGTCTTGACACATGTCTCCTCTGGGTCTGACTGAGTGCCTCCAGGAGAGAGGCCCCAGCAAGACGCGCCCCTAGGAGCGTCTTGCCACATGTCAGCACTTGGTCTGACTGAGCGCCTCCAGGAGAGAGGCCCAAGCAAGAAGCGCCCCGAGGAGCGTCTTGCCACATGTCAACAATGGGTCTGACTGAGGGCCTCCAGGAGAGAAGCCCAAGCAAGACGCGCCCCGAGGAGCGTCTTGCCACATGTCAACACTGGGTCTAATTGAGCGCCTCCAGGACAGAGGCCCAAGCAAGACGCGCCCCGAGGAGCGTCTTGCCACATGTCACTACTCGGTCTGACTGAGCGCCTCCATGAGAGAAGCCCCAGCAAGACGCGCCCCGAGGAGCGTCTTGCCACATGTCACTACTCGGTCTGACTGAGCGCCTCCATGAGAGAAGCCCCAGCAAGACGCGCCCCGTGGAGCGTCTTGCCACATGTCACTACTCGGTCTGACTGAGCGCCTCCAGGAGAGAGGCCCGAGCAAGACATGTCCCGAGGAGCGTCTTGCCACATGTCAACAATGGGTCTGACTGAGGGCCTCCAGGAGAGAAGCCCAGGCAAGAAGCGCCCCGAGGAGCGTCTTGCCACATGTCAACACTGGGTCTGACTGAGCGCCTCCAGGAGAGAGGCCCAAGCAAGACACGCCCCGAGGAGCGTCTTGACACATGTCAACACTGGGTCTGACTGAGGGCCTCCATGAGAGAAGCCCAAGCAAGACGCGCCCCGAGGAAAGTCTTGCCACATGTCAACACTGGGTCTGACAGAGGGCATCCAGGAGAGAGGCCCAAGCAATACGCGCCGCGAGGAGCATCTTGCCTTATGTCAGCACTCGGTCTGACTGAGCGCCTCCAGGAGAGAGGCCCAAGCAAGACCCGCCCCGAGGAGCGTCTTGCCAGATGTCAACACTAGGTCTGACTGAGGGCCCCCAGGAGAGAGGCCCAAATAAGACGCGCCCCGAGGAGCGTCTTGCCACATGTCAACACTGGGTCTGACTGAGAGCCTCCAGGAGAGAAGCCCAAGCAAGACGCGCCCCTAGGAGCGTCTTGACACATGTCTCCTCTGGGTCTGACTGAGCGCCTCCAGGAGAGAGGCCCAAGCAAGACGTGCCCCGAGGAGCGTCTTGCCACATGTCAACAATGGGTCTGACTGAGGGCCTCCAGGAGAGAAGCCCAAGCAAGACCCGCCCCGAGGAGCGTCTTGCCACATGTCACTACTCGGTCTGACTGAGCGCCTCCAGGAGGGAGGTCCAAGCAAGACGCGCCCCGAGGAGCGTCTTGCCACATGTCACTACTCGGTCTGACTGAGCGCCTCCAGGAGAGAGGCCCAAGCAAGACGCGCCCCGAGGAGCGTCTTGCCACATGTCACTACTCGGTCTGACTGAGCGCCTCCAGGAGGGAGGTCCAAGCAAGACGCGCCCCGAGGAGCGTCTTGCCACATGTCAACAATGGGTCTGACTGAGGGCCTCCAGGAGAGAAGCCAAAGCAAGACGCGCCCCGAGGAGCGTCTTGCCACATGTCACTACTCGGTCTAACTGAGCGCCTCCAGGAGAGAGGTCCCAGCAAGACGCGCCCCGAGGAGCGTCTTGCCACATGTCACTACTCGGTCTGACTGAGCGCCTCCAGGAGAGAGGCCCAAGCAAGACGCGCCCCGAGGAGCGTCTTGCCACATGTCAACACTGGGTCTGACTGAGGGCCTCCAGGAGAGAGGCCCAAATAAGACGCTCCCCGAGGAGCGTCTTGCCACATGTCAACAATGGGTCTGACTGAGGTTCTCCAGGGGATAAGCCCAAGCAAGACGGGCCCCGAGGAGCGTCTTGCCACATGTCAACACTGGGTCTGACTAAGCGCCTCCAGGAGAGAGGCCCAAGCAAGACGCGCCCCGAGGAGCGTCTTGCCACATGTCAACACTGGGTCTGACTAAGCGCCTCCAGGAGAGAGGCCCAAGCAAGACGCGCCCCGAGGAGCGTCTTGCCACATGTCAGCACTCGGTCTGACTGAGCGCCTCCAGGGGAGAGGCCCAAGCAAGACGCGCCCCGAGGAGCGTCTTGACACATTTCTCCTCTGGGTCTGACTGAGCGCCTCCAGGAGAGAGGCCCAAGCAAGACGTTCCCCGAGGAGCGTCTTTCCACATGTCAACACTGGGTCTGACTGAGTGCCTCCATGAGAGAAGAACCAGCAAGACGCGCCCCGAGGAGCGTCTTGCCACATGTCAACACTGGGTCTGACTGAGCACCTCCAGGAGAGAGGCCCAAGCAAGACGCGCCCCGAGGAGCGTCTTGCCACATGTCAACACTGGGTCTGACTGAGCACCTCCAGGAGAGAGGCCCAAGCAAGACACGCCCCGAGGAGCGTCTTGACACATGTCAACACTGTGTCTGACTGAGGGCCTCCATGAGAGAAGCCCAAGCAAGACGCGCCCCGAGGAAAGTCTTGCCACATGTCAACACTGGGTCTGACAGAGGGCATCCAGGAGAGAGGCCCAAGCATTACGCGCCCCGAGGAGAGTCTTGCCACTTGTCAACAATGGGTCTGACTGAGGGCCTCCAGGAGAGAAGCCAAAGCAAGACGCGCCCCGAGGAGCGTCTTGCCACATGTCACTACTCGGTCTAACTGAGCGCCTCCAGGAGAGAGGTCCCAGCAAGACGCGCCCCGAGGAGCGTCTTGCCACATGTCACTACTCGGTCTGACTGAGCGCCTCCAGGAGAGAGGCCCAAGCAAGACGCGCCCCGAGGAGCGTCTTGCCACATGTCTCCTCTGGGTCTGACTGAGCGCCTCCAGGAGAGAGGCCCAAGCAAGACGTGCCCCGAGGAGCGTCTTGCCACATGTCAACAATGGGTCTGACTGAGGGCCTCCAGGAGAGAAGCCCAAGCAAGACCCGCCCCGAGGAGCGTCTTGCCACATGTCACTACTCGGTCTTACTGAGCGCCTCCAGGAGGGAGGTCCAAGCAAGACGCGCCCCGAGGAGCGTCTTGCCACATGTCACTACTCGGTCTTACTGAGCGCCTCCAGGAGAGAGGCCCAAGCAAGACGTGCCCCGAGGAGCGTCTTGCCACATGTCAACAATGGGTCTGACTGAGGGCCTCCAGGAGAGAAGCCCAAGCAAGACGCGCCCCGAGGAGCGTCTTGCCAGATGTCAACACTGGGTCTGACTGAGGGCCCCCAAGAGAGAGGCCCAAATAAGACGCGCCCCGAGGAGCGTCTTGCCATATGTCAGCACTCGGTCTGACTGAGCGCCTCCAGGAGAGAGGCCCAAGCAAGACGCGCCCCGAGGAGCGTCTTGACACATGTCTCCTCTGGGTCTGACTGAGCGCCTCCAGGAGAGAGGCCCAAGCAAGACGTGCCCCGAGGAGCATTTTGCCACATGTCAACACTGGGTCTGACTGAGTGCCTCCATGAGAGAAGCCCCAGCAAGACGCGCCCCGAGCAGCGTCTTGCCACATGTCAACACTGGGTCTGACTGAGCGCCTCCAGGAGAGAGGCCCGAGGAGCGTCTTGCCACATGTCACCTCTGGGTCTGACTGAGCGCCTCCAGGAGAGAGGCCGAAGCAAGAAGCGCCCCGAGGAGCGTCTTGCCACATGTCAACAATGGGTCTGACTGAGGGCCTCCAGGAGAGAAGCCCAGGCAAGACGCGCCCCGAGGAGAGTCTTGCCACATGTCAACACTGGGTCTAATTGAGCGCCTCCAGGACAGAGGCCCAAGCAAGACGCGCCCCGAGGAGCGTCTTGCCACATGTCACTACTCGGTCTGACTGAGCGCCTCCATGAGAGAAGCCCCAGCAAGACGCGCCCCGTGGAGCGTCTTGCCACATGTCACTACTCGGTCTGACTGAGCGCCTCCAGGAGAGAGGCCCAAGCAAGACGTGTCCCGAGGAGCGTCTTGCCACATGTCAACAATGGGTCTGACTGAGGGCCTCCAGGAGAGAAGCCCAAGCAAGAAGCGCCCCGAGGAGCGTCTTGCCACATGTCAACACTGGGTCTGACTGAGCGCCTCCAGGAGAGAGGCCCAAGCAAGACACTTCCCGAGGAGCGTCTTGACACATGTCAACACTGGGTCTGACTGAGGGCCTCCATGAGAGAAGCCCAAGCAAGACGCGCCCCGAGGAAAGTCTTGCCACATGTCAACACTGGGTCTGACAGAGGGCATCCAGGAGAGAGGCCCAAGCAATACGCGCCGCGAGGAGCATCTTGCCTTATGTCAGCACTCGGTCTGACTGAGCGCCTCCAGGAGAGAGGCCCAAGCAAGACCCGCCCCGAGGAGCGTCTTGCCAGATGTCAACACTAGGTCTGACTGAGGGCCCCCAGGAGAGAGGCCCAAATAAGACGCGCCCCGAGGAGCGTCTTGCCACATGTCAACACTGGGTCTGACTGAGAGCCTCCAGGAGAGAAGCCCAAGCAAGATGCGCCCCGAGGAGCGTCTTGCCACATGTCAGCACTCGGTCTGACTGAGCGCCTCCAGGAGAGAGGCCCAAGCAAGACGCGCCCCGAGGAGCGTCTTGACACATGTCTCCTCTGGGTCTGACTGAGCGCCTCCAGGAGAGAGGCCCAAGCAAGACGTGCCCCGAGGAGCGTCTTGCCACATGTCAACAATGGGTCTGACTGAGGGCCTCCAGGAGAGAAGCCCAAGCAAGATCCGCCCCGAGGAGCGTCTTACCACATGTCACTACTCGGTCTGACTGAGCGCCTCCAGGAGGGAGGTCCAAGCAAGACGCGCCCCGAGGAGCGTCTTGCCACATGTAACTACTCGGTCTGACTGAGCGCCTCCAGGAGAGAGGCCCAAGCAAGACGCGCCCCGAGGAGCGTCTTGACACATGTCTCCTCTGGGTCTGACTGAGCGCCTCCAAGAGAGAGGCCCAAGCAAGACGTGCCCCGAGGAGCGTCTTGCCACATGTCAACAATGGGTCTGACTGAGCGCCTCCATGAGAGAAGCCCCAGCAAGACGCGCCCCGTGGAGCGTCTTGCCACATGTCACTACTCGGTCTGACTGAGCGCCTCCAGGAGAGAGGCCCAAGCAAGACGTGTCCCGAGGAGCGTCTTGCCACATGTCAACAATGGGTCTGACTGAGGGCCTCCAGGAGAGAAGCCCAAGCAAGAAGCGCCCCGAGGAGCGTCTTGCCACATGTCAACACTGGGTCTGACTGAGCGCCTCCAGGAGAGAGGCCCAAGCAAGACACTTCCCTAGGAGCGTCTTGACACATGTCAACACTGGGTCTGACTGAGGGCCTCCATGAGAGAAGCCCAAGCAAGACGCGCCCCGAGGAAAGTCTTGCCACATGTCAACACTGGGTCTGACAGAGGGCATCCAGGAGAGAGGCCCAAGCAATACGCGCCGCGAGGAGCATCTTGCCTTATGTCAGCACTCGGTCTGACTGAGCGCCTCCAGGAGAGAGGCCCAAGCAAGACCCGCCCCGAGGAGCGTCTTGCCAGATGTCAACACTAGGTCTGACTGAGGGCCCCCAGGAGAGAGGCCCAAATAAGACGCGCCCCGAGGAGCGTCTTGCCACATGTCAACACTGGGTCTGACTGAGAGCCTCCAGGAGAGAAGCCCAAGCAAGATGCGCCCCGAGGAGCGTCTTGCCACATGTCAGCACTCGGTCTGACTGAGCGCCTCCAGGAGAGAGGCCCAAGCAAGACGCGCCCCGAGGAGCGTCTTGACACATGTCTCCTCTGGGTCTGACTGAGCGCCTCCAGGAGAGAGGCCCAAGCAAGACGTGCCCCGAGGAGCGTCTTGCCACATGTCAACAATGGGTCTGACTGAGGGCCTCCAGGAGAGAAGCCCAAGCAAGACCCGCCCCGAGGAGCGTCTTACCACATGTCACTACTCGGTCTGACTGAGCGCCTCCAGGAGGGAGGTCCAAGCAAGACGCGCCCCGAGGAGCGTCTTGCCACATGTCACTACTCGGTCTGACTGAGCGCCTCCAGGAGAGAGGCCCAAGCAAGACGCGCCCCGAGGAGCGTCTTGACACATGTCTCCTCTGGGTCTGACTGAGCGCCTCCAAGAGAGAGGCCCAAGCAAGACGTGCCCCGAGGAGCGTCTTGCCACATGTCAACAATGGGTCTACCTGAGCGCCTCCAGGAGAGAGGCCCAAGCAAGACCCGCCCCGAGGAGCGTCTTGCCAGATGTCAACACTGGGTCTGACTGAGGGCCCCCAGGAGAGAGGCCCAAATAAGACGCGCCCCGAGGAGCGTCTTGCCACATGTCAACACTGGGTCTGACTGAGGGCCTCCAGGAGAGAAGCCCAAGCAAGATGCGCCCCGAGGAGCGTCTTGCCACCTGTCAGCACTCGGTCTGACTGAGCGCCTCCAGGAGAGAGGCCCAAGCAAGACGCGCCCCGAGGAGCGTCTTGACACATGTCTCCTCTGGGTTTGACTGAGCGCCTCCAGGAGAGAGGCCCAAGCAAGACGTGCCCCGAGGAGCGTCTTGCCACATGTCAACAATGGGTCTGACTGAGGGCCTCCAGGAGAGAAGCCCAAGCAAAACCCGCCCCGAAAAGCGTCTTGCCACATGTCACTACTCGGTCTGACTGAGCGCCTCCAGGAGGGAGGTCCAAGCAAGACGCGCCCCGAGGAGCGTCTTGCCACATGTCACTACTCGGTCTGACTGAGCGCCTCCAGGAGAGAGGCCCAAGCAAGACGTGCCACGAGGAGCGTCTTGCCACATGTCAACAATGGGTCTGACTGAGGGCCTCCAGGAGAGAAGCCCAAGCAAGACGCGCCCCGAGGAGCGTCTTGACACATGTCTCCTCTGGGTCTGACTGAGCGCCTCCAGGAGAGAGGCCCAAGCAAGACGTGCCCCGAGGAGCGTCTTGCCACTTGTCAACAATGGGTCTGACTGAGGGCCTCCAGGAGAGAAGCCCAAGCAAGATCCGCCCCGAGGAGCGTCTTACCACATGTCACTACTCGGTCTGACTGAGCGCCTCCAGGAGGGAGCTCCAAGCAAGACGCGCCCCGAGGAGCGTCTTGCCACATGTAACTACTCGGTCTGACTGAGCGCCTCCAGGAGAGAGGCCCAAGCAAGACGCGCCCCGAGGAGCGTCTTGACACATGTCTCCTCTGGGTCTGACTGAGCGCCTCCAAGAGAGAGGCCCAAGCAAGACGTGCCCCGAGGAGCGTCTTGCCACATGTCAACAATGGGTCTGACTGAGCGCCTCCATGAGAGAAGCCCCAGCAAGACGCGCCCCGTGGAGCGTCTTGCCACATGTCACTACTCGGTCTGACTGAGCGCCTCCAGGAGAGAGGCCCAAGCAAGACGTGTCCCGAGGAGCGTCTTGCCACATGTCAACAATGGGTCTGACTGAGGGCCTCCAGGAGAGAAGCCCAAGCAAGAAGCGCCCCGAGGAGCGTCTTGCCACATGTCAACACTGGGTCTGACTGAGCGCCTCCAGGAGAGAGGCCCAAGCAAGACACTTCCCTAGGAGCGTCTTGACACATGTCAACACTGGGTCTGACTGAGGGCCTCCATGAGAGAAGCCCAAGCAAGACGCGCCCCGAGGAAAGTCTTGCCACATGTCAACACTGGGTCTGACAGAGGGCATCCAGGAGAGAGGCCCAAGCAATACGCGCCGCGAGGAGCATCTTGCCTTATGTCAGCACTCGGTCTGACTGAGCGCCTCCAGGAGAGAGGCCCAAGCAAGACCCGCCCCGAGGAGCGTCTTGCCAGATGTCAACACTAGGTCTGACTGAGGGCCCCCAGGAGAGAGGCCCAAATAAGACGCGCCCCGAGGAGCGTCTTGCCACATGTCAACACTGGGTCTGACTGAGAGCCTCCAGGAGAGAAGCCCAAGCAAGATGCGCCCCGAGGAGCGTCTTGCCACATGTCAGCACTCGGTCTGACTGAGCGCCTCCAGGAGAGAGGCCCAAGCAAGACGCGCCCCGAGGAGCGTCTTGACACATGTCTCCTCTGGGTCTGACTGAGCGCCTCCAGGAGAGAGGCCCAAGCAAGACGTGCCCCGAGGAGCGTCTTGCCACATGTCAACAATGGGTCTGACTGAGGGCCTCCAGGAGAGAAGGCCAAGCAAGACCCGCCCCGAGGAGCGTCTTACCACATGTCACTACTCGGTCTGACTGAGCGCCTCCAGGAGGGAGGTCCAAGCAAGACGCGCCCCGAGGAGCGTCTTGCCACATGTCACTACTCGGTCTGACTGAGCGCCTCCAGGAGAGAGGCCCAAGCAAGACGCGCCCCGAGGAGCGTCTTGACACATGTCTCCTCTGGGTCTGACTGAGCGCCTCCAAGAGAGAGGCCCAAGCAAGACGTGCCCCGAGGAGCGTCTTGCCACATGTCAACAATGGGTCTACCTGAGCGCCTCCAGGAGAGAGGCCCAAGCAAGACCCGCCCCGAGGAGCGTCTTGCCAGATGTCAACACTGGGTCTGACTGAGGGCCCCCAGGAGAGAGGCCCAAATAAGACGCGCCCCGAGGAGCGTATTGCCACATGTCAACACTGGGTCTGACTGAGGGCCTCCAGGAGAGAAGCCCAAGCAAGATGCGCCCCGAGGAGCGTCTTGCCACCTGTCAGCACTCGGTCTGACTGAGCGCCTCCAGGAGAGAGGCCCAAGCAAGACGCGCCCCGAGGAGCGTCTTGACACATGTCTCCTCTGGGTTTGACTGAGCGCCTCCAGGAGAGAGGCCCAAGCAAGACGTGCCCCGAGGAGCGTCTTGCCACATGTCAACAATGGGTCTGACTGAGGGCCTCCAGGAGAGAAGCCCAAGCAAAACCCGCCCCGAAAAGCATCTTGCCACATGTCACTACTCGGTCTGACTGAGCGCCTCCAGGAGGGAGGTCCAAGCAAGACGCGCCCCGAGGAGCGTCTTGCCACATGTCACTACTCGGTCTGACTGAGCGCCTCCAGGAGAGAGGCCCAAGCAAGACGTGCCACGAGGAGCGTCTTGCCACATGTCAACAATGGGTCTGACTGAGGGCCTCCAGGAGAGAAGCCCAAGCAAGACGCGCCCCGAGGAGCGTCTTGCCAGATGTCAACACTGGGTCTGACTGAGGGCCCCCAAGAGAGAGGCCCAAATAAGACGCGCCCCGAGGAGCGTCTTGCCACATGTCAGCACTCGGTCTGACTGAGCGCCTCCAGGAGAGAGGCCCAAGCAAGACGCGCCCCGAGGAGCGTCTTGACACATGTCTCCTCTGGGTCTGACTGAGTGCCTCCAGGAGAGAGGCCCCAGCAAGACGCGCCCCGAGGAGCGTCTTGCCACATGTCAGCACTCGGTCTGACTGAGCGCCTCCAGGAGAGAGGCCCAAGCAAGAAGCGCCCCGAGGAGCGTCTTGCCACATGTCAACAATGGGTCTGACTGAGGGCCTCCAGGAGAGAAGCCCAAGCAAGACGCGCCCCGAGGAGCGTCTTGCCACATGTCAACACTTGGTCTAATTGAGCGCCTCCAGGACAGAGGCCCAAGCAAGACGCGCCCCGAGGAGCGTCTTGCCACATGTCACTACTCGGTCTGACTGAGCGCCTCCATGAGAGAAGCCCCAGCAAGACGCGCCCCGAGGAGCGTCTTGCCACATGTCACTACTCGGTCTGACTGAGCGCCTCCATGAGAGAAGCCCCAGCAAGACGCGCCCCGTGGAGCGTCTTGCCACATGTCACTACTCGGTCTGACTGAGCGCCTCCAGGAGAGAGGCCCAAGCAAGACGTGTCCCGAGGAGCGTCTTGCCACATGTCAACAATGGGTCTGACTGAGGGCCTCCAGGAGAGAAGCCCAAGCAAGAAGCGCCCCGAGGAGCGTCTTGCCACATGTCAACACTGGGTCTGACTGAGCGCCTCCAGGAGAGAGGCCCAAGCAAGACACGCCCCGAGGAGCGTCTTGACACATGTCAACACTGGGTCTGACTGAGGGCCTCCATGAGAGAAGCCCAAGCAAGACGCGCCCCGAGGAAAGTCTTGCCACATGTCAACACTGGGTCTGACAGAGGGCATCCAGGAGAGAGGCCCAAGCAATACGCGCCGCGAGGAGCATCTTGCCTTATGTCAGCACTCGGTCTGACTGAGCGCCTCCAGGAGAGAGGCCCAAGCAAGACCCGCCCCGAGGAGCGTCTTGCCAGATGTCAACACTAGGTCTGACTGAGGGCCCCCAGGAGAGAGGCCCAAATAAGACGCGCCCCGAGGAGCGTCTTGCCACATGTCTCCTCTGGGTCTGACTGAGCGCCTCCAGGAGAGAGGCCCAAGCAAGACGTGCCCCGAGGAGCGTCTTGCCACATGTCAACAATGGGTCTGACTGAGGGCCTCCAGGAGAGAAGCCCAAGCAAGACCCGCCCCGAGGAGCGTCTTGCCACATGTCACTACTCGGTCTGACTGAGCGCCTCCAGGAGGGAGGTCCAAGCAAGACGCGCCCCGAGGAGCGTCTTGCCACATGTCACTACTCGGTCTGACTGAGCGCCTCCAGGAGAGAGGCCCAAGCAAGACGCGCCCCGAGGAGCGTCTTGACACATGTCTCCTCTGGGTCTGACTGAGCGCCTCCAAGAGAGAGGCCCAAGCAAGACGTGCCCCGAGGAGCGTCTTGCCACATGTCAACAATGGGTCTGACTGAGCGCCTCCAGGAGAGAGGCCCAAGCAAGCCCCGCCCCGAGGAGCGTCTTACCAGATGTCAACACTGGGTCTGACTGAGGGCCCCCAGGAGAGAGGCCCAAATAAGACGCGCCCCGAGGAGCGTCTTGCCACATGTCAACACTGGGTCTGACTGAGGGCCTCCAGGAGAGAAGCCCAAGCAAGATGCGCCCCGAGGAGCGTCTTGCCACCTGTCAGCACTCGGTCTGACTGAGCGCCTCCAGGAGAGAGGCCCAAGCAAGACGCGCCCCGAGGAGCGTCTTGACACATGTCTCCTCTGGGTTTGACTGAGCGCCTCCAGGAGAGAGGCCCAAGCAAGACGTGCCCCGAGGAGCGTCTTGCCACATGTCAACAATGGGTCTGACTGAGGGCCTCCAGGAGAGAAGCCCAAGCAAGACCCGCCCCGAAAAGCGTCTTGCCACATGTCACTACTCGGTCTGACTGAGCGCCTCCAGGAGGGAGGTCCAAGCAAGACGCGCCCCGAGGAGCGTCTTGCCACATGTCACTACTCGGTCTGACTGAGCGCCTCCAGGAGAGAGGCCCAAGCAAGACGTGCCCCGAGGAGCGTCTTGCCACATGTCAACAATGGGTCTGACTGAGGGCCTCCAGGAGAGAAGCCCAAGCAAGACGCGCCCCGAGGAGCGTCTTGCCAGATGTCAACACTGGGTCTGACTGAGGGCCCCCAAGAGAGAGGCCCAAATAAGACGCGCCCCGAGGAGCGTCTTGCCACATGTCAGCACTCGGTCTGACTGAGCGCGTCCAGGAGAGAGGCCCAAGCAAGACGCGCCCCGAGGAGCGTCTTGACACATGTCTCCTCTGGGTCTGACTGAGTGCCTCCAGGAGAGAGGCCCCAGCAAGACGCGCCCCGAGGAGCGTCTTGCCACATGTCAGCACTCGGTCTGACTGAGCGCCTCCAGGAGAGAGGCCCAAGCAAGAAGCGCCCCGAGGAGCGTCTTGCCACATGTCAACAATGGGTCTGACTGAGGGCCTCCAGGAGAGAAGCCCAAGCAAGACGCGCCCCGAGGAGCGTCTTGCCACATGTCAACACTGGGTCTAATTGAGCGCCTCCAGGACAGAGGCCCAAGCAAGACGCGCCCCGAGGAGCGTCTTGCCACATGTCACTACTCGGTCTGACTGAGCGCCTCCATGAGAGAAGCCCCAGCAAGACGCGCCCCGAGGAGCGTCTTGCCACATGTCACTACTCGGTCTGACTGAGCGCCTCCAGGAGAGAGGCCCAAGCAAGACGTGTCCCGAGGAGCGTCTTGCCACATGTCAACAATGGGTCTGACTGAGGGCCTCCAGGAGAGAGGCCCAAGCAAGACACGCCCCGAGGAGTGTCCTGACACATGTCAACACTGGGTCTGACTGAGGGCCTCCATGAGAGAAGCCCAAGCAAGACGCGCCCCGAGGAGCATCTTGCCACATGTCAACAATGGGTCTGACTGAGGGCCTCCAGGAGAGAAGCCAAAGCAAGACGCGCCCCGAGGAGCGTCTTGCCACATGTCACTACTCGGTCTAACTGAGCGCCTCCAGGAGAGAGGTCCCAGCAAGACGCGCCCCGAGGAGCGTCTTGCCACATGTCACTACTCGGTCTGACTGAGCTCCTCCAGGAGAGAGGCCCAAGCAAGACGCGCCCCGAGGAGCGTCTTGCCACATGTCAACAATGGGTCTGACTGAGGGCCTCCAGGAGAGAGGCCCAAATAAGACGCTCCCCGAGGAGCGTCTTGCCACATGTCAACAATGGGTCTGACTGAGCGCCTCCAGGAGAGAGGCCCAAGCAAGACGCGCCCCGAGGAGCGTCTTGCCACATGTCAACACTGGGTCTGACTAAGCGCCTCCAGGAGAGAGGCCCAAGCAAGACGCGCCCCGAGGAGCGTCTTGCCACATGTCAGCACTCGGTCTGACTGAGCGCCTCCAGGGGAGAAGCCCAAGCAAGACGCGCCCCGAGGAGCGTCTTGACACATTTCTCCTCTGGGTCTGACTGAGCGCCTCCAGGAGAGAGGCCCAAGCAAGACGTTCCCCGAGGAGCGTCTTTCCACATGTCAACACTGGGTCTGACTGAGTGCCTCCATGAGAGAAGAACCAGCAAGACGCGCCCCGAGGAGCGTCTTGCCACATGTCAACACTGGGTCTGACTGAGGGCCCCCAGGAGAGAGGCCCAAATAAGACGCGCCCCGAGGAGCGTCTTGCCACATGTCAACACTGGGTCTGACTGAGGGCCTCCAGGAGAGAAGCCCAAGCAAGATGCGCCCCGAGGAGCGTCTTGCCACCTGTCAGCACTCGGTCTGACTGAGCGCCTCCAGGAGAGAGGCCCAAGCAAGACGCGCCCCGAGGAGCGTCTTGACACATGTCTCCTCTGGGTTTGACTGAGCGCCTCCAGGAGAGAGGCCCAAGCAAGACGTGCCCCGAGGAGCGTCTTGCCACATGTCAACAATGGGTCTGACTGAGGGCCTCCAGGAGAGAAGCCCAAGCAAGACCCGCCCCGAAAAGCGTCTTGCCACATGTCACTACTCGGTCTGACTGAGCGCCTCCAGGAGGGAGGTCCAAGCAAGACGCGCCCCGAGGAGCGTCTTGCCACATGTCACTACTCGGTCTGACTGAGCGCCTCCAGGAGAGAGGCCCAAGCAAGACGTGCCCCGAGGAGCGTCTTGCCACATGTCAACAATGGTTCTGACTGAGGGCCTCCAGGAGAGAAGCCCAAGCAAGACGCGCCCCGAGGAGCGTCTTGCCAGATGTCAACACTGGGTCTGACTGAGGGCCCCCAAGAGAGAGGCCCAAATAAGACGCGCCCCGAGGAGCGTCTTGCCACATGTCAGCACTCGGTCTGACTGAGCGCCTCCAGGAGAGAGGCCCAAGCAAGACGCGCCCCGAGGAGCGTCTTGACACATGTCTCCTCTGGGTCTGACTGAGTGCCTCCAGGAGAGAGGCCCCAGCAAGACGCACCCCGAGGAGCGTCTTGCCACTTGTCAGCACTCGGTCTGACTGAGCTCCTCCAGGAGAGAGGCCCAAGCAAGAAGCGCCCCGAGGAGCGTCTTGCCACATGTCAACAATGGGTCTGACTGAGGGCCTCCAGGAGAGAAGCCCAAGCAAGACGCGCCCCGAGGAGCGTCTTGCCACATGTCAACACTGGGTCTAATTGAGCGCCTCCAGGACAGAGGCCCAAGCAAGACGCGCCCCGAGGAGCGTCTTGCCACATGTCACTACTCGGTCTGACTGAGCGCCTCCAGGAGAGAGGCCCAAGCAAGACACGCCCCGAGGAGTGTCCTGACACATGTCAACACTGGGTCTGACTGAGGGCCTCCATGAGAGAAGCCCAAGCAAGACGCGCCCCGAGGAGCATCTTGCCACATGTCAACAATGGGTCTGACTGAGGGCCTCCAGGAGAGAAGCCAAAGCAAGACGCGCCCCGAGGAGCGTCTTGCCACATGTCACTACTCGGTCTAACTGAGCGCCTCCAGGAGAGAGGTCCCAGCAAGACGCGCCCCGAGGAGCGTCTTGCCACATGTCACTACTCGGTCTGACTGAGCGCCTCCAGGAGAGAGGCCCAAGCAAGACGCGCCCCGAGGAGCGTCTTGCCACATGTCAACAATGGGTCTGACTGAGGGCCTCCAGGAGAGAGGCCCAAATAAGACGCTCCCCGAGGAGCGTCTTGCCACATGTCAACAATGGGTCTGACTGAGGTTCTCCAGGGGAGAAGCCCAAGCAAGACGGGCCCCGAGGAGCGTCTTGCCACATGTCAGCACTCGGTCTGACTGAGCGCCTCCAGGAGAGAGGCCCAAGCAAGACGCGCCCCGAGGAGCGTCTTGCCACATGTCAACACTGGGTCTGACTAAGCGCCTCCAGGAGAGAGGCCCAAGCAAGACGCGCCCCGAGGAGCGTCTTGCCACATGTCAGCACTCGGTCTGACTGAGCGCCTCCAGGGGAGAAGCCCAAGCAAGACGCGCCCCGAGGAGCGTCTTGACACATTTCTCCTCTGGGTCTGACTGAGCGCCTCCAGGAGAGAGGCCCAAGCAAGACGTTCCCCGAGGAGCGTCTTTCCACATGTCAACACTGGGTCTGACTGAGTGCCTCCATGAGAGAAGAACCAGCAAGACGCGCCCCGAGGAGCGTCTTGCCACATGTCAACACTGGGTCTGACTGAGGGCCTCCAGGAGAGAGGCCCAAATAAGACGCTCCCCGAGGAGCGTCTTGCCACATGTCAACAATGGGTCTGACTGAGGTTCTCCAGGGGAGAAGCCCAAGCAAGACGGGCCCCGAGGAGCGTCTTGCCACATGTCAGCACTCGGTCTGACTGAGCGCCTCCAGGAGAGAGGCCCAAGCAAGACGCGCCCCGAGGAGCGTCTTGCCACATGTCAGCACTCGGTCTGACTGAGCGCCTCCAGGGGAGAGGCCCAAGCAAGACGCGCCCCGAGGAGCGTCTTGACACATTTCTCCTTTGGGTCTGACTGAGCGCCTCCAGGAGAGAGGCCCAAGCAAGACGTTCCCCGAGGAGCGTCTTTCCACATGTCAACACTGGGTCTGACTGAGTGCCTCCATGAGAGAAGAACCAGCAAGACGCGCCCCGAGGAGCGTCTTGCCACATGTCAACACTGGGTCTGACTGAGGGCCTCCAGGAGAGAGGCCCAAATAAGACGCTCCCCGAGGAGCGTCTTGCCACATGTCAACAATGGGTCTGACTGAGGTTCTCCAGGGGAGAAGCCCAAGCAAGACGGGCCCCGAGGAGCGTCTTGCCACATGTCAGCACTCGGTCTGACTGAGCGCCTCCAGGAGAGAGGCCCAAGCAAGACGCGCCCCGAGGAGCGTCTTGCCACATGTCAACACTGGGTCTGACTAAGCGCCTCCAGGAGAGAGGCCCAAGCAAGACGCGCCCCGAGGAGCGTCTTGCCACATGTCAGCACTCGGTCTGACTGAGTGCCTCCAGGGGTGAGGCCCAAGCAAGACGCGCCCCGAGGAGCGTCTTGACACATTTCTCCTCTGGGTCTGACTGAGCGCCTCCATGAGAGAAGCCCAAGCAAGACGCGCCCCGAGGAAAGTCTTGCCACATGTCAACACTGGGTCTGACTGAGGGCATCCAGGAGAGAGGCCCAAGCAATACGCGCCCCGAGGAGCGTCTTGCCACATGTCAACAATGGGTCTGACTGAGGGCCTCCAGGAGAGAAGCCAAAGCAAGACGCGCCCCGAGGAGCGTCTTGCCACATGTCACTACTCGGTCTAACTGAGCGCCTCCAGGAGAGAGGTCCCAGCAAGACGCGCCCCGAGGAGCGTCTTGCCACATGTCACTACACGGTCTGACTGAGCGCCTCCAGGAGAGAGGCCCAAGCAAGACGCGCCCCGAGGAGCGTCTTGCCACATGTCAACACTGGGTCTGACTGAGGGCCTCCAGGAGAGAGGCCCAAATAAGACGCTCCCCGAGGAGCGTCTTGCCACATGTCAACAATGGGTCTGACTGAGGTTCTCCAGGAGAGAAGCCCAAGCAAGACGCGCCCCGAGGAGCGTCTTGCCACATGTCAGCACTCGGTCTGACTGAGCGCCTCCAGGAGAGAGGCCCAAGCAAGACGCGCCCCGAGGAGCGTCTTGCCACATGTCAACACTGGCTCTGACTGAGCGCCTCCAGGAGATAGGCCCAAGCAAGACGCGCCCCGAGGAGCGTCTTGCCACATGTCAGCACTCGGTCTGACTGAGCGCCTCCAGGGGAGAGGCCCAAGCAAGACGCGCCCCGAGGAGCGTCTTGACACATTTCTCCTCTGGGTCTGACTGAGTGCCTCCAGGAGAGAGGCCCAAGCAAGATGTTCCCCGAGGAGCGTCTTTCCACATGTCAACACTGGGTCTGACTGAGTGCCTCCATGAGAGAAGAACCAGCAAGACGCGCCCCGAGGAGCGTCTTGCCACATGTCAACACTGGGTCTGACTGAGCACCTCCAGGAGAGAGGCCCAAGCAAGACGCGCCCCGAGGAGCGTCTTGCCACATGTCAACACTGGGTCTGACTGAGCGCCTCCAGGAGAGAGGCCCGAGGAGCGTCTTGACACATGTCACCTCTGGGTCTGACTGAGCGACTCCAGAAGAGAGGCCCAAGCAAGACGCGCCCCGAGGAGCGTCTTGTCACATGTCAACACTGCGTCTGACTGAGCGCCTCCAGGAGCGAGGCCCAAGCAAGAAACGCCCGAGGAGCGTCTTGACACATGTCAACACTGGGTCTGACTGAGCGCCTCCAGGAGAGAGGTCCAAGCAAGACGCGCCCCGAGGAGCGTCTTGCCACATGTCAACACTGGGTCTGACTGAGTGCCTCCATGAGAGAAGCCCCAGCAAGACGCGCCCCGAGGAGCGTCTTGTCACATGTCACTACTCGGTCTGACTGAGCGCCTCCAGGAGAGAGGCCCAAGCAAGACGTGCCCCGAGGAGCGTCTTGCCACATGTCAACAATGGGTCTGACTGAGGGCCTCCAGGAGAGAATCCCAAGCAAGAAGCGCCCCGAGGAGCGTCTTGCCACATGTCAACACTGGGTCTGACTGAGCGCCTCCAGGAGAGAGGCCCAAGCAAGACACGCCTCGAGGAGCGTCTTGACACATGTTAACACTGGGTCTGACTGAGGGCCTCCATGTGAGAAGCCCAAGCAAGACGCGCCCCGAGGAGAGTCTTGCCACATGTCAACACTGGGTCTGACAGAGGGCATCCAGGAGAGAGGCCCAAGCAATACGCGCCCCGAGGAGCGTCTTGCCACATGTCAACAATGGGTCTGACTGAGGGCCTCCAGGAGAGAAGCCCAAGGAAGACTCGCCCCGAGTAGCTTCTTGCCACATGTCAGCACTCGGTCTGACTGAGCGCCTCCAGGAGAGAGGCCAAAGCAAGATGCGCCCCGAGGAGCGTCTTGACACATGTCAACACTTGGTCTGACAGAGGGCCTCCATGAGAGAGGCCCAAGCAAGACACTCCCCGAGGAGTGTCTTGCCACATGTCAACACTGGGTCTGACTGAGCGCCTCCAGGAGAGAGGCCCAAGCAAGACGCGCCCCCAGGAGCGACTTGCCACGTGTCAACACTGGGTCTGACTTAGCGCCTCCAGGAGAGAGGCCCAAGCAAGATGCGCCCCGAGGAGCGTCTTGCCACGTGTCACCACTGGGTCTGACTGAGCTCCTCCAGGAGAGAGGCCCAAGCAAGACGCGCCCCGAGGAGCGTCTTGCCACGTGTCACCACTGGGTCTGATTGAGCACCTCCAGGAGAGAGGCCCCAGCAAGACGCGCCGCGAGGAGCATCTTGCCTTATGTCACTACTCGGTCTGACTGAGCGCCTCCAGGAGAGAGGTCCAAGCAACACGCGCCCCGAGGAGCGTCTTGCCACATGCCAACACTGGGTCTGACTGAGTGCCTCCATGACAGAAGCCCCAACAAGACGCGCCCCGAGGAGCGTCTTGCCACATGTCACTACTCGGTCTGACTGAGCGCCTCCAGGAGAGAGGCCCAAGCAAGACGTGTCCCGAGGAGCGTCTTGCCACATGTCAAAAATGGATCTGACTGAGGGCCTCCAGGAGAGAAGCCCAAGCAAGAAGCGCCCCGAGGAGCGTCTTGCCACATGTCAACACTGGGTCTGACTGAGCGCCTCCAGGAGAGAGGCCCAAGCAAGAAACGCCCCGAGGAGCGTCTTGACACATGTCAACACTGGGTCTGACTGAGGGCCTCCATGAGAGAAGCCCAAGCAAGAAGCGCCCCGAGGAGAGTCTTTCCACATGTCAACACTGGGTCTGACAGAGGGCATCCAGGAGAGAGGCCCAAGCAATACGCGCCCCGAGGAGTGTCTTGCCACATGTCAACAATGGGTCTGACTGAGGGCCTCCAGGAGAGAAGCCAAAGCAAGATGCGCCCCGAGGAGCGTCTTGCCACATGTCACTACTCGGTCTAACTGAGCGCCTCCAGGAGAGAGGTCCAAGCAAGACGCGCCCCGAGGAGCGTCTTGCCACATGTCACTACTCAGTCTGACTGAGCGCCTCCAGGAGAGAGGCCCAAGCAAGACGCGCCCCGAGGAGCGTCTTGCCACATGTCAACACTGGGTCTGACTGAGGGCCTCCAGGAGAGAGGCCAAAATAAGACGCTCCCCGAGGAGCGTCTTGCCACATGTAAACAATGGGTCTGACTGAGGGCCTCCAGGAGAGAAGCCCAAGCAAGACGCGCCCCGAGGAGCGTCTTGCCACATGTCAGCACTCGGTCTGACTGAGCGCCTCCAGGAGAGAGGCCCAAGCAAGACGCGCCCCGAGGAGAGTCTTGCCACATGTCAGCACTCGGTCTGACTGAGCGCCTCCAGGGGAGAGGCCCAAGCAAGACGCGCCCCGAGGAGCGTCTTGACACATTTCTTCTCTGGGTCTGACTGAGCGCCTCCAGGAGAGAGGTCCAAGCAACACGCGCCCCGAGGAGCGTCTTGCCACATGTCAACACTGGGTCTGACTGAGTGCCTCCATGAGAGAAGCCCCAGCAAGACGCGCCCCGAGGAGCGTCTTGCCACATGTCACTACTCGGTCTGACTAAGCGCCTCCAGGAGAGAGGCCCAAGCAAGACGTGCCCCGAGGAGCGTCTTGCCACATGTCAACAATGGGTCTGACTGAGGGCCTCCAGGAGAGAAGCCCAAGCAAGAAGCGCCCCGAGGAGCGTCTTGCCACATGTCAACACTGGGTCTGACTGAGCGCCTCCAGGAGAGAGGCCCAAGCAAGACACGCCCCGAGGAGCGTCTTGACACATGTCAACACTGGGTCTGACTGAGGGCCTCCATGAGAGATGCCCAAGCAAGACGCGCCCCGAGGAGATTCTTGCCACATGTCAACACTGGGTCTGACAGAGGGCATCCAGGAGAGAGGCCCAAGCAATACGCGCCCCGAGGAGCGTCTTGCCACATGTCAACAATGGGTCTGACTGAGGGCCTCCAGGAGAGAAGCCAAAGCAAGACGCCCCCCGAGGAGCTTCTTTCCACATGTCAACAATGGGTCTTACTGAGGGCCTCCATGAGAGAAGCCCAAGCAAGACGCACCCCGAGGAGTGTCTTGCTACATGTCAACACTGTGTATGACTGAGCGCCTCCAGGAGAGAGGCCCAAGCAAGACGTGCCCCGAGGAGCGTCTTGCCACATGTCAACAATGGGTCTGACTGAGGGCCTCCAGGAGAGAAGCCCAAGCAAGAAGCGCCCCGAGGAGCGTCTTGCCACATGTCAACACTGGGTCTGACTGAGCGCCTCCAGGAGAGAGGCCCAAGCAAGACACGCCCCGAGGAGCGTCTTGACACATGTTAACACTGGGTCTGACTGAGGGCCTCCATGTGAGCAGCCCAAGCAAGACGCGCCCCGAGGAGAGTCTTGCCACATGTCAACACTGGGTCTGACAGAGGGCATCCAGGAGAGAGGCCCAAGCAATACGCGCCCCGAGGAGCGTCTTGCCACATGTCAACAATGGGTCTGACTGAGGGCCTCCAGGAGAGAAGCCCAAGGAAGACGCGCCCCGAGGAGCTTCTTGCCACATGTCAGCACTCGGTCTGACTGAGCGCCTCCAGGAGAGAGGCCAAAGCAAGAAACGCCCCGAGGAGCGTCTTGACACATGTCATCACTGGGTCTGACTGAGCTCCTCCAGGAGAGAGGCCCAAGCAAGACGCGCCCCAAGGAGCGTCTTGCCACGTGTCAACACTGGGTCTTACTTAGCGCCTCCAGGAGAGAGGCCCAAGCAAGATGCGCCCCGAGGAGCGTCTTGCCACGTGTCACCACTGGGTCTGACTGAGCTCCTCCAGGAGAGAGGCCCAAGCAAGACGCGCCCCGAGGAGCGTCTTGCCACGTGTCACCACTGGGTCTGATTGAGCACCTCCAGGAGAGAGGCCCCAGCAAGACGCGCCGCGAGGAGCATCTTGCCTTATGTCAGCACTCGGTCTGACTGAGCGCCTCCAGGAGAGAGGCCCAAGCAAGACCTGCCCGAAGGAGCGTCTTGCCACATGTCACTACTCGGTCTAACTGAGCGCCTCCAGTAGAGAGGTCCAAGCAAGACACGCCCCGAGGAGCGTCTTGCCACATGTCACTACTCGGTCTGACTGAGCGCCTCCAGGAGGGAGGTCCAAGCAAGACGCGCCCCGAGGAGCGTCTTGCCACATGTCAACACTGGGTCTGACTGAGCGCCTCCAGGAGAGAGGCCCGAGGAGCGTCTTGCCACATGTCACCTCTAGGTCTGACTGAGCGCCTCCAGGAGAGAGGCGCAAGCAAGAAAAGCCCGAGGAGCGTCTTGACACATGTCAACACTGGGTCTGACTGAGCGCCTCCAGGAGAGAGGCCCCAGCAAGACGCGCCCCGAGGAGCGTCTTGCCACATGTCAGCACTCGGTCTGACTGAGCGCCTCCAGGAGAGAGGCCCAAGCAAGAAGCGCCCCGAGGAGCGTCTTGCCACATGTCAACAATGGGTCTGACTGAGGGCCTCCAGGAGAGAAGCCCAAGCAAGACGCGCCCCGAGGAGCGTCTTGCCACATGTCAACACTAGGTCTAATTGAGCGCCTCCAGGACAGAGGCCCAAGCAAGACGCGCCCCGAGGAGCGTCTTGCCACATGTCACTACTCGGTCTGACTGAGCGCCTCCAGGAGAGAGGTCCAAGCAACACGCGCCCCGAGGAGCGTCTTGCCACATGCCAACACTGGGTCTGAATGAGTGCCTCCATGACAGAAGCCCCAACAAGACGCGCCCCGAGGAGCGTCTTGCCACATGTCACTACTCGGTCTGACTGAGCGCCTCCAGGAGAGAGGCCCAAGCAAGACGTGTCCCGAGGAGCCTCTTGCCACATGTCAACAATGGATCTGACTGAGGGCCTCCAGGAGAGAAGCCCAAGCAAGAAGCGCCCCGAGGAGCGTCTTGCCACATGTCAACACTGGGTCTGACTGAGCGCCTCCAGGAGAGAGGCCTAAGCAAGACACGCCCCGAGGAGCGTCTTGACACATGTCAACACTGGGTCTGACTGAGGGCCTCCATGAGAGAAGCCCAAGCAAGAAGCGCCCCGAGGAGAGTCTTTCCACATGTCAACACTGGGTCTGACAGAGGGCATCCAGGAGAGAGGCCCAAGCAATACGCGCCCCGAGGAGTGTCTTGCCACATGTCAACAATGGGTCTGACTGAGGGCCTCCAGGAGAGAAGCCAAAGCAAGATGCGCCCCGAGGAGCGTCTTGCCACATGTCACTACTCGGTCTAACTGAGCGCCTCCAGGAGAGAGGTCCAAGCAAGACGCGCCCCGAGGAGCGTCTTGCCACATGTCACTACTCAGTCTGACTGAGCGCCTCCAGGAGAGAGGCCCAAGCAAGACGCGCCCCGAGGAGCGTCTTGCCACATGTCAACACTGGGTCTGACTGAGGGCCTCCAGGAGAGAGGCCAAAATAAGACGCTCCCCGAGGAGCATCTTGCCACATGTAAACAATGGGTCTGACTGAGGGCCTCCAGGAGAGAAGCCCAAGCAAGACGCGCCCCGAGGAGCGTCTTGCCACATGTCAGCAATCGGTCTGACTGAGCGCCTCCAGGAGAGAGGCCCAAGCAAGACGCGCCCCGAGGAGCGTCTTGCCACAAGTCAACACTGGGTCTGACTGAGCGCCTCCAGGAGAGAGGCCCAAGCAAGACGCGCCCCGAGGAGAGTCTTGCCACATGTCAGCACTCGGTCTGACTGAGCGCCTCCAGGGGAGAGGCCCAAGCAAGACGCGCCCCGAGGAGCGTCTTGACACATTTCTCCTCTGGGTCTGACTGAGCGCCTCCAGGAGAGAGGCCCAAGCAAGACGTTCCCCGAGGAGCGTCTTTCCACATGTCAACACTGGGTCTGACTGAGTGCCTCCATGAGAGAACAACCAGCAAGACGCGCCCCGAGGAGCGTCTTGCCACATGTCAACACTGGGTCTGACTGAGCACCTCCAGGAGAGAGGCCCAAGCAAGACGCGCCCCGAGGAGCGTCTTGCCACATGTCAACACTGGGTCTGACTGAGCGCCTCCAGGAGAGAGGCCCGAGGAGCGTCTTGACACATGTCACCTCTGGGTCTGACTGAGCTCCTCCAGGAGAGAGGCCCAAGCAAGACGCGCCCCGAGGAGCGTCTTGTCACATGTCAACACTGGGTCTGACTGAGCGCCTCCAGGAGCGAGGCCCAAGCAAGAAACGCCCGAGGAGCGTCTTGACACATGTCAACACTGGGTCTGACTGAGCGCCTCCAGGAGAGAGGTCCAAGCAACACGCTCCCCGAGGAGCGTCTTGCCACATGTCAACACTGGGTCTGACTGAGTGCCTCCATGAGAGAAGCCCCAGCAAGACGCGCCCCGAGGAGCGTCTTGTCACATGTCACTACTCGGTCTGACTGAGCGCCTCCAGGAGAGAGGCCCAAGCAAGACGTGCCCCGAGGAGCGTCTTGCCACATGTCAACAATGGGTCTGACTGAGGGCCTCCAGGAGAGAAGCCCAAGCAAGAAGCGCCCCGAGGAGCGTCTTGCCACATGTCAACACTGGGTCTGACTGAGAGCCTCCAGGAGAGAGGCCCAAGCAAGACACGCCCCGAGGAGCGACTTGACACATGTTAACACTGGGTCTGACTGAGGGCCTCCATTTGAGAAGCCCAATCAAGACGCGCCCCGAGGAGAGTCTTGCCACATGTCAACACTTGGTCTGACAGAGGGCATCCAGGAGAGAGGCCCAAGCAATACGCGCCCCGAGGAGCGTCTTGCCACATGTCAACAATGGGTCTGATTGAGGGCCTCCAGGAGAGAAGCCCAAGGAAGACGCGCCCCGAGGAGCTTCTTGCCACAAGTCAGCACTCGGTCTGACTGAGCGCCTCCAGGAGAGAGGCCAAAGCAAGATGCGCCCCGAGGAGCGTCTTGACACATGTCAACACTGGGTCTGACAGAGGGCCTCCATGAGAGAGGCCCAAGCAAGACACTCCCCGAGGAGTGTTTTGCCACATGTCAACACTGGGTCTGACTGAGCGCCTCCAGGAGAGAGGCCCAAGCAAGACGCGCCCCGAGGAGCGTCTTGCCACGTGTCAACACTGGGTCTGACTTAGCGCCTCCAGGAGAGAGGCCCAAGCAAGATGCGCCCCGAGGAGCGTCTTGCCACGTGTCACCACTTGGTCTGACTGAGCTCTTCCAGGAGAGAGGCCCAAGCAAGACGCGCCCCGAGGAGCGTCTTGCCACATGTCAACACTGGGTCTGACTGAGCGCCTCCAGGAGAGAGGCCCAAGCAAGACGCGCTCCGAGGAGCGTCTTGCCACATGTGAACACTGGGTCTGACTGAGCGCCTCCAGGAGAGAGGCCCAAGCAAGACGCGCCCGGAGGAGCGTCTTGACACATGTCTCCTCTGGGTCTGACTGAGCGCCTCCAGGAGAGAGGCCCAAGCAAGACGTTCCCCGAGGAGCATTTTGCCACATGTCAACACTGGGTCTGACTGAGTGCCTCCATGAGAGAAGCCCCAGCAAGACGCGCCCCGAGGAGAGTCTTGCCACATGTCAACACTTGGTATGACAGAGGTTATCCAGGAGAGAGGCCCAAGCAATACGCGCCCCGAGGAGCGTCTTGCCACATGTCAACAATGGGTCTGACTGAGGGCCTCCAGGAGAGAAGCCCAAGGAAGACGCGCCCCGAGGAGCTTCTTGCCACATGTCAGCACTCGGTCTGACTGAGCGCCTCCAGGAGAGAGGCCAAAGCAAGATGCGCCCCGAGGAGCGTCTTGACACATGTCAACACTGGGTCTGACAGAGGGCCTCCATGAGAGAGGCCCAAGCAAGACACTCCCCGAGGAGTGTTTTGCCACATGTCAACACTGGGTCTGACTGAGCGCCTCCAGGAGAGAGGCCCAAGCAAGACGCGCCCCGAGGAGCGTCTTGCCACGTGTCAACACTGGGTCTGACTTAGCGCCTCCAGGAGAGAGGCCCAAGCAAGATGCGCCCCGAGGAGCGTCTTGCCACGTGTCACCACTTGGTCTGACTGAGCTCTTCCAGGAGAGAGGCCCAAGCAAGACGCGCCCCGAGGAGCGTCTTGCCACATGTCAACACTGGGTCTGACTGAGCGCCTCCAGGAGAGAGGCCCAAGCAAGACGCGCTCCGAGGAGCGTCTTGCCACATGTGAACACTGGGTCTGACTGAGCGCCTCCAGGAGAGAGGCCCAAGCAAGACGCGCCCGGAGGAGCGTCTTGACACATGTCTCCTCTGGGTCTGACTGAGCGCCTCCAGGAGAGAGGCCCAAGCAAGACGTTCCCCGAGGAGCATTTTGCCACATGTCAACACTGGGTCTGACTGAGTGCCTCCATGAGAGAAGCCCCAGCAAGACGCGCCCCGAGGAGAGTCTTGCCACATGTCAACACTTGGTATGACAGAGGTTATCCAGGAGAGAGGCCCAAGCAATACGCGCCCGAGGAGCGTCTTGCCACATGTCAACAATGGGTCTGACTGAGGGCCTCCAGGAGAGAAGCCAAAGCAAGACGCGCCCCGAGGAGCGTCTTGCCACATGTCACTACTCGGTCTAACTGAGCTCCTCCAGGAGAGAGGTCCAAGCAAGACGCGCCCCGAGGAGAGTCTTGCCACATGTCACTACTCGGTCTGACTGAGCGCCTCCAGGAGAGAGGCCCAAGCAAGACGCGCCCCGAGGAGCGTCTTGCCACATGTCAACACTGGGTCTGACTGAGGGCCTCCAGGAGAGAGGCCCAAATAAGACAATCCCCGAGGAGCGTCTTGCCACATGTTAACAATGGGTCTGACTGAGGGCCTCCAGGAGAGAAGCCCAAGCAAGACGCGCGCCGAGGAGCGTCTTGCCACATGTCAGCACTCGGTCTGACTGAGTGCCTCCAGGAGAGAGGCCCAAGCAAGACGCGCCCCGAGGAGCGTCTTGCCACAAGTCAACACTGGGTCTGACTGAGCGCCTCCAGGAGAGAGGCCCAAGCAAGACGCGCCCCGAGGAGAGTCTTCCCACATGTCAGCACTCGGTCTGACTGAGCGCCTCCAGGGGAGAGGCCCAAGCAAGACGCGCCCCGAGGAGCGTCTTGACACATTTCTCCTCTGGGTCTGACTGAGCGCCTCCAGGAGAGAGGCCCAAGCAAGACCTGCCCCGAGGAGCATCTTGCCACATGTCACTACTCGGTCTAACTGAGCGCCTCCAGGAGAGAGGTCCAAGCAAGACACGCCCCGAGGAGCGTCTTGCCACATGTCACTACTCGGTCTGACTGAGCGCCTCCAGGAGGGAGGTCCAAGCAAGACGCGCCCCGAGGAGCGTCTTGCCACATGTCACTACTCGGTCTGACTGAGCGCCTCCAGGAGAGAGGCCCAAGCAAGACGTGCCCCGAGGAGCGTCTTGCCACATGTCAACAATGGGTCTGACTGAGGGCCTCCAGGAGAGAAGCCCAAGCAAGACGTGCCCCGAGGAGCGTCTTGCCACATGTCAACACTGGGTCTGACTGAGGGCCCCCAGGAGAGAGGCCCAAATAAGACGCGCCCCGAGGAGCGTCTTGCCACATGTCAACACTGGGTCTGACTGAGGGCCTCCAGGAGAGAAGCCCAAGCAAGATGCGCCCCGAGGAGTGTCTTGCCACTTGTCAGCACTCGGTCTGACTGAGCGCCTCCAGGAGAGAGGCGCAAGCAAGACGCGCCCCGAGGAGCGTCTTGCCACATGTCAACACTGGGTCTGACTGAGCGCCTCCAGGAGAGAGGCCCAAGCAAGACGCGCCCGGAGGAGCGTCTTGCCACATGTCAGCACTCGGTCTGACTGAGCGCCTCCAGGAGAGAGGCCCAAGCAAGACGCGCCCCGACGAGCGTCTTGACACATGTCTCCTCTGGGTCTGACTGAGCGCCTCCATGAGAGAGGCCCAAGCAAGACGTGCCCCGAGGAGCATTTTGCCACATGTCAACACTGGGTCTGACTGAGTGCCTCCATGAGAGAAGCCCCAGCAAGACGCGCCCCGAGGAGAGTCTTGCCACATGTCAACACTGGGTCTGACAGAGGGCATCCAGGAGAGAGGCCCAAGCAATACGCGCCCCGAGGAGCGTCTTGCCACATGTCAACAATGGGTCTGACTGAGGGCCTCCAGGAGAGAAGCCAAAGCAAGACGCGCCCCGAGGAGCATCTTGCCACATGTCACTACTCGGTCTAACTGAGCGCCTCCAGGAGAGAGGTCCAAGCAAGACGCGCCCCGAGGAGAGTCTTGCCACATGTCACTACTCGGTCTGACTGAGCGCCTCCAGGAGAGAGGCCCAAGCAAGACGCGCTCCGAGGAGCGTCTTGCCACATGTCAACACTGGGTCTGACTGAGGGCCTCCAGGAGAGAGGCCCAAATAAGACGCTCCCTGAGGAGCGTCTTGCCACATGTCAACAATGGGTCTGACTGAGGTCCTCCAGGAGAGAAGCCCAAGCAAGACGCGCCCCGAGGAGCGTCTTGCCACATGTCAGCACTCGGTCTGACTGAGCGCCTCCAGGAGAGAGGCCCAAGCAAGACCCGCCCCGAGGAGCGTCTTGCCACAAGTCAACACTGGGTCTGACTGAGCTCCTCCAGGAGAGAGGCCCAAGCAAGACGCGCCCCGAGGAGAGTCTTGCCACATGTCAGCACTCGGTCTGACTGAGCGCCTCCAGGGGAGAGGCCCAAGCAAGACGCGCCCCGAGGAGCGTCTTGACACATTTCTCCTCTGGGTCTGACTGAGCGCCTCCAGGAGAGAGGCCCAAGCAAGACGTTCCCCGAGGAGCGTCTTTCCACATGTCAACACTGGGTGTGACTGAGTGCCTCCATGAGAGAAGAACCAGCAAGACGCGCCCCGAGGAGCATCTTGCCACATGTCAACACTGGGTCTGACTGAGCACCTCCAGGAGAGAGGCCCAAGCAAGACGCGCCCCGAGGAGCGTCTTGCCACATGTCAACACTGGGTCTGACTGAGCGCCTCCAGGAGAGAGGCCATAGGAGCGTCTTGACACATGTCACCTCTGGGTCTGACTGAGCGCCTCCAGGAGAGAGGCCCAAGCAAGACGCGCCCCGAGGAGCGTCTTGTCACATGTCAACACTGGGTCTGACTGAGCGCCTCCAGGAGCGAGGCCCAAGCAAGAAACGCCCGAGGAGCGTCTTGACACATGTCAACACTGGGTCTGACTGAGCGCCTCCAGGAGAGAGGTCCAAGCAACACGCTCCCCGAGGAGTGTCTTGCCACATGTCAACACTGGGTCTGACTGAGTGCCTCCATGAGAGAAGCCCCAGCAAGACGCGCCCCGAGGAGCGTCTTGTCACATGTCACTACTCGGTCTGACAGAGGGCATCCAGGAGAGAGGCCCAAGCAATACGCGCCCCGAGGAGCGTCTTGCCACATGTCAACAATGGGTCTGATTGAGGGCCTCCAGGAGAGAAGCCCAAGGAAGACGCGCCCCGAGGAGCTTCTTGCCACATGTCAGCACTCGGTCTGACTGAGCGCCTCCAGGATAGAGGCCAAAGCAAGATGCGCCCCGAGGAGCGTCTTGACACATGTCAACACTGGGTCTGACAGAGGGCCTCCATGAGAGAGGCCCAAGCAAGACACTCCCCGAGGAGTGTTTTGCCACATGTCAACACTGGGTCTGACTGAGCGCCTCCAGGAGAGAGGCCCAAGCAAGACGCGCCCCGAGGAGCGTCTTGCCACGTGTCAACACTGGGTCTGACTTAGCGCCTCCAGGAGAGAGGCCCAAGCAAGATGCGCCCCGAGGAGCGTCTTGCCACGTGTCACCACTGGGTCTGACTGAGCTCCTCCAGGAGAGAGGCCCCAGCAAGACGCGCCGCGAGGAGCATCTTGCCTTATGTCAGCACTCGGTCTGACTGAGCGCCTCCAGGAGAGAGGCCCAAGCAAGACCTGCCCCGAGGAGCGTCTTGCCACATGTCACTACTCGGTCTAACTGAGTGCCTCCAGGAGAGAGGTCCAAGCAAGACACGCCCCGAGGAGCGTCTTACCACATGTCACTACTCGGTCTGACTGAGCGCCTCCAGGAGGGAGGTCCAAGCAAGACGTGCCCCGAGGAGCGTCTTGCCACATGTCAACAATGGGTCTGACTGAGGGCCTCCAGGAGAGAAGCCCAAGCAAGACGCGCCCCGAGGAGCGTCTTGCCACATGTCAACACTGGGTCTGACTGAGGGCCTCCAGGAGAGAAGCCCAAGCAAGATGCTCCCCGAGGAGCGTTTTGCCACTTGTCAGCACTCGGTCTGACTGAGCGTCTCCAGGAGAGAGGCGCAAGCAAGACGCGCCCCGAGGAGCGTCTTGCCACATGTCAACACTGGGTCTGACTGAGCGCCTCCAGGAGAGAGGCCCAAGCAAGACGCGCCCCGAGGAGCGTCTTGCCACATGTGAACACTGGGTCTGACTGAGCGCCTCCAGGAGAGAGGCCCAAGCAAGACGCGCCCGGAGGAGCGTCTTGCCACATGTCAGCACTCGGTCTGACTGAGCGCCTCCAGGAGAGAGGCCCAAGCAAGACACGCCCCGAGGAGCGTCTTGACACATGTCTCCTCTGGGTCTGACTGAGCGCCTCCAGGAGAGAGGCCCAAGCAAGACGTGCCCCGAGGAGCATTTTGCCACATGTCAACACTGGGTCTGACTGAGTGCCTCCATGAGAGAAGCCCCAGCAAGACGCGCCCCGAGGAGAGTCTTGCCACATGTCAACACTGGGTCTGACAGAGGGCATCCAGGAGAGAGGCCCAAGCAATACGCGCCCCGAGGAGCGTCTTGAAACATGTCAACAATGGGTCTGACTGAGGGCCTCCAGGAGAGAAGCCAAAGCAAGACGCGCCCCGAGGAGCGTCTTGCCACATGTCACTACTCGGTCTAAGTGAGCGCCTCCAGGAGAGAGGTCCAAGCAAGACGCGCCCCGAGGAGAGTCTTGCCACATGTCACTACTCGGTCTGACTGAGCGCCTCCAGGAGAGAGGCCCAAGCAAGACGCGCCCCGAGGAGCGTCTTGCCACATGTCAACACTGGGTCTGACTGAGGGCCTCCAGGAGAGAGGCCCAAATAAGACGCTCCCCGAGGAGCGTCTTGCCACATGTCAACAATGGGTCTGACTGAGGGCCTCCAGGAGAGAAGCCCAAGCAAGACGCGCCCCGAGGAGCGTCTTGCCACATGTCAGCACTCGGTCTGACTGAGCGCCTCCAGGAGAGAGGCCCAAGCAAGACGCGCCCCGAGGAGCGTCTTGCCACAAGTCAACACTGGGTCTGACTGAGCGCCTCCAGGAGAGAGGCCCAAGCAAGACGCGCCCCGAGGAGAGTCTTGCCACATGTCAGCACTCGGTCTGACTGAGCGCCTCCAGGGGAGAGGCCCAAGCAAGACGCGCCCCGAGGAGCGTCTTGACACATTTCTCCTCTGGGTCTGACTGAGCGCCTCCAGGAGAGAGGCCCAAGCAAGACCTGCCCCGAGGAGCATCTTGCCACATGTCACTACTCGGTCTAACTGAGCGCCTCCAGGAGAGAGGTCCAAGCAAGACACGCCCCGAGGAGCGTCTTGCCACATGTCACTACTCGGTCTGACTGAGCGCCTCCAGGAGGGAGGTCCAAGCAAGACGCGCCCCGAGGAGCGTCTTGCCACATGTCACTACTCGGTCTGACTGAGCGCCTCCAGGAGAGAGGCCCAAGCAAGACGTGCCCCGAGGAGCGTCTTGCCACATGTCAACAATGGGTCTGACTGAGGGCCTCCAGGAGAGAAGCCCAAGCAAGACGTGGCCCGAGGAGCGTCTTGCCACATGTCAACACTGGGTCTGACTGAGGGCCCCCAGGAGAGAGGCCCAAATAAGACGCGCCCCGAGGAGCGTCTTGCCACATGTCAACACTGGGTCTGACTGAGGGCCTCCAGGAGAGAAGCCCAAGCAAGATGCGCCCCGAGGAGCGTCTTGCCACTTGTCAGCACTCGGTCTGACTGAGCGCCTCCAGGAGAGAGGCGCAAGCAAGACGTGCCCCGAGGAGCGTCTTGCCACATGTCAACACTGGGTCTGACTGAGCGCCTCCAGGAGAGAGGCCCAAGCAAGACGCGCTCCGAGGAGCGTCTTGCCACATGTGAACACTGGGTCTGACTGAGCGCCTCCAGGAGAGAGGCCCAAGCAAGACGCGCCCGGAGGAGCGTCTTGCCACATGTCAGCACTCGGTCTGACTGAGCGCCTCCAGGAGAGAGGCCCAAGCAAGACGCGCCCCGACGAGCGTCTTGACACATGTCTCCTCTGGGTCTGACTGAGCGCCTCCAGGAGAGAGGCCCAAGCAAGACGTGCCCCGAGGAGCATTTTGCCACATGTCAACACTGGGTCTGACTGAGTGCCTCCATGAGAGAAGCCCCAGCAAGACGCGCCCCGAGGAGAGTCTTGCCACATGTTAACACTGGGTCTGACAGAGGGCATCCAGGAGAGAGGCCCAAGCAATACGCGCCCCGAGGAGCGTCTTGCCACATGTCAACAATGGGTCTGACTGAGGGCCTCCAGGAGAGAAGCCAAAGCAAGACGCGCCCCGAGGAGCGTCTTGCCACATGTCACTACTCGGTCTAACTGAGCGCCTCCAGGAGAGAGGTCCAAGCAAGACGCGCCCCGAGGAGAGTCTTGCCACATGTCACTACTCGGTCTGACTGAGCGCCTCCAGGAGAGAGGCCCAAGCAAGACGCGCTCCGAGGAGCGTCTTGCCACATGTCAACACTGGGTCTGACTGAGGGCCTCCAGGAGAGAGGCCCAAATAAGACGCTCCCCGAGGAGCGTCTTGCCACATGTCAACAATGGGTCTGACTGAGGTCCTCCAGGAGAGAAGCCCAAGCAAGACGCGCCCCGAGGAGCGTCTTGCCACATGTCAACACTCGGTCTGACTGAGCGCCTCCAGGAGAGAGGCGCAAGCAAGACGCGCCCCGAGGAGCGTCTTGCCACATGTCAACACTGGGTCTGACTGAGCGCCTCCAGGAGAGAGGCCCAAGCAAGACGCGCCCGGAGGAGCGTCTTGCCACATGTCAGCACTCGGTCTGACTGAGCGCCTCCAGGAGAGAGGCCCAAGCAAGACGCGCCCCGACGAGCGTCTTGACACATGTCTCCTCTGGGTCTGACTGAGCGCCTCCATGAGAGAGGCCCAAGCAAGACGTGCCCCGAGGAGCATTTTGCCACATGTCAACACTGGGTCTGACTGAGTGCCTCCATGAGAGAAGCCCCAGCAAGACGCGCCCCGAGGAGAGTCTTGCCACATGTCAACACTGGGTCTGACAGAGGGCATCCAGGAGAGAGGCCCAAGCAATACGCGCCCCGAGGAGCGTCTTGCCACATGTCAACAATGGGTCTGACTGAGGGCCTCCAGGAGAGAAGCCAAAGCAAGACGCGCCCCGAGGAGCGTCTTGCCACATGTCACTACTCGGTCTAACTGAGCGCCTCCAGGAGAGAGGTCCAAGCAAGATGCGCCCCGAGGAGAGTCTTGCCACATGTCACTACTCGGTCTGACTGAGCGCCTCCAGGAGAGAGGCCCAAGCAAGACGCGCTCCGAGGAGCGTCTTGCCACATGTCAACACTGGGTCTGACTGAGGGCCTCCAGGAGAGAGGCCCAAATAAGACGCTCCCTGAGGAGCGTCTTGCCACATGTCAACAATGGGTCTGACTGAGGTCCTCCAGGAGAGAAGCCCAAGCAAGACGCGCCCCGAGGAGCGTCTTGCCACATGTCAGCACTCGGTCTGACTGAGCGCCTCCAGGAGAGAGGCCCAAGCAAGACGCGCCCCGAGGAGCGTCTTGCCACAAGTCAACACTGGGTCTGACTGAGCTCCTCCAGGAGAGAGGCCCAAGCAAGACGCGCCCCGAGGAGAGTCTTGCCACATGTCAGCACTCGGTCTGACTGAGCGCCTCCAGGGGAGAGGCCCAAGCAAGACGCGCCCCGAGGAGCGTCTTGACACATTTCTCCTCTGGGTCTGACTGAGCGCCTCCAGGAGAGAGGTCCAAGCAAGACGCGCCCCGAGGAGAGTCTTGCCACATGTCACTACTCGGTCTGACTGAGCGCCTCCAGGAGAGAGGCCCAAGCAAGACGCGCTCCGAGGAGCGTCTTGCCACATGTCAACACTGGGTCTGACTGAGGGCCTCCAGGAGAGAGGCCCAAATAAGACGCTCCCTGAGGAGCGTCTTGCCACATGTCAACAATGGGTCTGACTGAGGTCCTCCAGGAGAGAAGCCCAAGCAAGACGCGCCCCGAGGAGCGTCTTGCCACATGTCAGCACTCGGTCTGACTGAGCGCCTCCAGGAGAGAGGCCCAAGCAAGACGCGCCCCGAGGAGCGTCTTGCCACAAGTCAACACTGGGTCTGACTGAGCTCCTCCAGGAGAGAGGCCCAAGCAAGACGCGCCCCGAGGAGAGTCTTGCCACATGTCAGCACTCGGTCTGACTGAGCGCCTCCAGGGGAGAGGCCCAAGCAAGACGCGCCCCGAGGAGCGTCTTGACACATTTCTCCTCTGGGTCTGACTGAGCGCCTCCAGGAGAGAGGCCCAAGCAAGACGTTCCCCGAGGAGCGTCTTTCCACATGTCAACACTGGGTCTGACTGAGTGCCTCCATGAGAGAAGAACCAGCAAGACGCGCCCCGAGGAGCGTCTTGCCACATGTCAACACTGGGTCTGACTGAGCACCTCCAGGAGAGAGGCCCAAGCAAGACGCGCCCCGAGGAGCGTCTTGCCACATGTCAACACTGGGTCTGACTGAGCGCCTCCAGGAGAGAGGCCATAGGAGCGTCTTGACACATGTCACCTCTGGGTCTGACTGAGCGCCTCCAGGAGAGAGGCCCAAGCAAGACGCGCCCCGAGGAGCGTCTTGTCACATGTCAACACTGGGTCTGACTGAGCGCCTCCAGGAGCGAGGCCCAAGCAAGAAACGCCCGAGGAGCGTCTTGACACATGTCAACACTGGGTCTGACTGAGCGCCTCCAGTAGAGAGGTCCAAGCAACACGCTCCCCGAGGAGTGTCTTGCCACATGTCAACACTGGGTCTGACTGAGTGCCTCCATGAGAGAAGCCCCAGCAAGACGCGCCCCGAGGAGCGTCTTGTCACATGTCACTACTCGGTCTGACTGAGCGCCTCCAGGAGAGAGGCCCAAGCAAGACGATCCCCGAAGAGCGTCTTGCCACATGTCAACAATGGGTCTGACTGACGGCCTCCAGGAGAGAAGCCCAAGCAAGAAGCGCCCCGAGGAGCGTCTTGCCACATGTCAACACTGGGTCTGACTGAGCGCCTCCAGGAGAGAGGCCCAAGCAAGACACGCCCCGAGGAGCGTCTTGACACATGTTAACACTGGGTCTGACTGAGGGCCTCCATGTGAGAAGCCCAAGCAAGACGCGCCCCGAGGAGAGTCTTGCCACATGTCAACACTTGGTCTGACAGAGGGCATCCAGGAGAGAGGCCCAAGCAATACGCGCCCCGAGGAGCGTCTTGCCACATGTCAACAATGGGTCTGATTGAGGGCCTCCAGGAGAGAAGCCCAAGGAAGACGCGCCCCGAGGAGCTTCTTGCCACATGTCAGCACTCGGTCTGACTGAGCACCTCCAGGATAGAGGCCAAAGCAAGATGCGCCCCGAGGAGCGTCTTGACACATGTCAACACTGGGTCTGACAGAGGGCCTCCATGAGAGAGGCCCAAGCAAGACACTCCCCGAGGAGTGTTTTGCCACATGTCAACACTGGGTCTGACTGAGCGCCTCCAGGAGAGAGGCCCAAGCAAGACGCGCCCCGAGGAGCGTCTTGCCACGTGTCAACACTGGGTCTGACTTAGCGCCTCCAGGAGAGAGGCCCAAGCAAGATGCGCCCAGAGGAGCGTCTTGCCACGTGTCACCACTGGGTCTGACTGAGCTCCTCCAGGAGAGAGGCCCCAGCAAGACGCGCCGCGAGGAGCATCTTGCCTTATGTCAGCACTCGGTCTGACTAAGCGCCTCCAGGAGAGAGGCCCAAGCAAGACCTGCCCCGAGGAGCGTCTTGCCACATGTCACTACTCGGTCTAACTGAGTGCCTCCAGGAGATAGGTCCAAGCAAGACACGCCCCGAGGAGCGTCTTACCACATGTCACTACTCGGTCTGACTGAGCGCCTCCAGGAGGGAGGTCCAAGCAAGACGTGCCCCGAGGAGCGTCTTGCCACATGTCAACAATGGGTCTGACTGAGGGCCTCCAGGAGAGAAGCCCAAGCAAGACGCGCCCCGAGGAGCGTCTTGCCACATGTCAACACTGGGTCTGACTGAGGGCCTCCAGGAGAGAAGCCCAAGCAAGATGCTCCCCGAGGAGCGTTTTGCCACTTGTCAGCACTCGGTCTGACTGAGCGTCTCCAGGAGAGAGGCGCAAGCAAGACGCGCCCCGAGGAGCGTCTTGCCACATGTCAACACTGGGTCTGACTGAGCGCCTCCAGGAGAGAGGCCCAAGCAAGACGCGCCCCGAGGAGCGTCTTGCCACATGTGAACACTGGGTCTGACTGAGCGCCTCCAGGAGAGAGGCCCAAGCAAGACGCGCCCGGAGGAGCGTCTTGCCACATGTCAGCACTCGGTCTGACTGAGCGCCTCCAGGAGAGAGGCCCAAGCAAGACACGCCCCGAGGAGCGTCTTGACACATGTCTCCTCTGGGTCTGACTGAGCGCCTCCAGGAGAGAGGCCCAAGCAAGACGTGCCCCGAGGAGCATTTTGCCACATGTCAACACTGGGTCTGACTGAGTGCCTCCATGAGAGAAGCCCCAGCAAGACGCGCCCCGAGGAGAGTCTTGCCACATGTCAACACTGGGTCTGACAGAGGTCATCCAGGAGAGAGGCCCAAGCAATACGCGCCCCGAGGAGCGTCTTGAAACATGTCAACAATGGGTCTGACTGAGGGCCTCCAGGAGAGAAGCCAAAGCAAGACGCGCCCCGAGGAGCGTCTTGCCACATGTCACTACTCGGTCTAACTGAGCGCCTCCAGGAGAGAGGTCCAAGCAAGACGCGCCCCGAGGAGAGTCTTGCCACATGTCACTACTCGGTCTGACTGAGCGCCTCCAGGAGAGAGGCCCAAGCAAGACGCGCCCCGAGGAGCGTCTTGCCACATGTCAACACTGGGTCTGACTGAGGGCCTCCAGGAGAGAGGCCCAAATAAGACGCTCCCCGAGGAGCGTCTTGCCACATGTCAACAATGGGTCTGACTGAGGGCCTCCAGGAGAGAAGCCCAAGCAAGACGCGCCCCGAGGAGCGTCTTGCCACATGTCAGCACTCGGTCTGACTGAGCGCCTCCAGGAGAGAGGCCCAAGCAAGACGCGCCCCGAGGAGCGTCTTGCCACAAGTCAACACTGGGTCTGACTGAGCGCCTCCAGGAGAGAGGCCCAAGCAAGACGCGCCCCGAGGAGAGTCTTGCCACATGTCAGCACTCGGTCTGACTGAGCGCCTCCAGGGGAGAGGCCCAAGCAAGACGCGCCCCGAGGAGCGTCTTGACACATTTCTCCTCTGGGTCTGACTGAGCGCCTCCAGGAGAGAGGCCCAAGCAAGACCTGCCCCGAGGAGCATCTTGCCACATGTCACTACTCGGTCTAACTGAGCGCCTCCAGGAGAGAGGTCCAAGCAAGACACGCCCCGAGGAGCGTCTTGCCACATGTCACTACTCGGTCTGACTGAGCGCCTCCAGGAGGGAGGTCCAATTAAGACGCGCCCCGAGGAGCGTCTTGCCACATGTCACTACTCGGTCTGACTGAGCGCCTCCAGGAGAGAGGCCCAAGCAAGACGTGCCCCGAGGAGCGTCTTGCCACATGTCAACAATGGGTCTGACTGAGGGCCTCCAGGAGAGAAGCCCAAGCAAGACGTGGCCCGAGGAGCGTCTTGCCACATGTCAACACTGGGTCTGACTGAGGGCCCCCAGGAGAGAGGCCCAAATAAGACGCGCCCCGAGGAGCGTCTTGCCACATGTCAACACTGGGTCTGACTGAGGGCCTCCAGGAGAGAAGCCCAAGCAAGATGCGCCCCGAGGAGCGTCTTGCCACTTGTCAGCACTCGGTCTGACTGAGCGCCTCCAGGAGAGAGGCGCAAGCAAGACGTGCCCCGAGGAGCGTCTTGCCACATGTCAACACTGGGTCTGACTGAGCGCCTCCAGGAGAGAGGCCCAAGCAAGACGCGCTCCGAGGAGCGTCTTGCCACATGTGAACACTGGGTCTGACTGAGCGCCTCCAGGAGAGAGGCCCAAGCAAGACGCGCCCGGAGGAGCGTCTTGCCACATGTCAGCACTCGGTCTGACTGAGCGCCTCCAGGAGAGAGGCCCAAGCAAGACGCGCCCCGACGAGCGTCTTGACACATGTCTCCTCTGGGTCTGACTGAGCGCCTCCAGGAGAGAGGCCCAAGCAAGACGTGCCCCGAGGAGCATTTTGCCACATGTCAACACTGGGTCTGACTGAGTGCCTCCATGAGAGAAGCCCCAGCAAGACGCGCCCCGAGGAGAGTCTTGCCACATGTTAACACTGGGTCTGACAGAGGGCATCCAGGAGAGAGGCCCAAGCAATACGCGCCCCGAGGAGCGTCTTGCCACATGTCAACAATGGGTCTGACTGAGGGCCTCCAGGAGAGAAGCCAAAGCAAGACGCGCCCCGAGGAGCGTCTTGCCACATGTCACTACTCGGTCTAACTGAGCGCCTCCAGGAGAGAGGTCCAAGCAAGACGCGCCCCGAGGAGAGTCTTGCCACATGTCACTACTCGGTCTGACTGAGCGCCTCCAGGAGAGAGGCCCAAGCAAGACGCGCTCCGAGGAGCGTCTTGCCACATGTCAACACTGGGTCTGACTGAGGGCCTCCAGGAGAGAAGCCCAAGCAAGACGCGCCCCGAGGAGCGTCTTGCCACATGTCAACACTCGGTCTGACTGAGCGCATCCATGAGAGAGGCCCAAGCAAGACGCGCCCCGAGGAGCGTCTTGCCACAATTCAACACTGGGTCTGACTGAGCTCCTCCAGGAGAGAGGCCCAAGCAAGACGCGCCCCGAGGAGAGTCTTGCCACATGTCAGCACTCGGTCTGACTGAGCGCCTCCAGGGGAGAGGCCCAAGCAAGACGCGCCCCGAGGAGCGTCTTGACACATTTCTCCTCTGGGTCTGACTGAGCGCCTCCAGGAGAGAGGCCCAAGCAAGACGTTCCCCGAGGAGCGTCTTTCCACATGTCAACACTGGGTCTGACTGAGTGCCTCCATGAGAGAAGAACCAGCAAGACGCGCCCCGAGGAGCGTCTTGCCACATGTCAACACTGGGTCTGACTGAGCACCTCCAGGAGAGAGGCCCAAGGAAGACGCGCCCCGAGGAGCGTCTTGACACATTTCTCCTCTGGGTCTGACTGAGCGCCTCCAGTAGAGAGGCCCAAGCAAGACGTTCCCCGAGGAGCGTCTTTCCACATGTCAACACTGGGTCTAACTGAGCGCCTCCAGGAGAGAAGTCCAAGCAACACGTGCCCCGAGGAGCGTCTTGCCACGTGTCAACACTGGGTCTGACTTAGCGCCTCCAGGAGAGAGGCCCAAGCAAGATGCGCCCCGAGGAGCGTCTTGCCACGTGTCACCACTGGGTCTGACTGAGCTCCTCCAGGAGAGAGGCCCCAGCAAGACGCGCCGCGAGGAGCATCTTGCCTTATGTCAGCACTCGGTCTGACTGAGCGCCTCCAGGAGAGAGGCCCAAGCAAGACCTGCCCCGAGGAGCGTCTTGCCACATGTCACTACTCGGTCTAACTGAGCGCCTCCAGGAGAGAGGTCCAAGCAAGACACGCCCCGAGGAGCGTCTTACCACATGTCACTACTCGGTCTGACTGAGCGCCTCCAGGAGGGAGGTCCAAGCAAGACGTGCCCCGAGGAGCGTCTTGCCACATGTCAACAATGGGTCTGACTGGTGGCCTCCAGGAGAGAAGCCCAAGCAAGACGCGCCCCGAGGAGCGTCTTGCCACATGTCAACACTGGGTCTGACTGAGGGCCCCCAGGAGAGAGGCCCAAATAAGACGCGCCCCGAGGAGCGTCTTGCAACATGTCAACACTGGGTCTGACTGAGGGCCTCCAGGAGAGAAGCCCAAGCAAGATGCTCCCCGAGGAGCGTCTTGCCACTTGTCAGCACTCGGTCTGACTGAGCGTCTCCAGGAGAGAGGCCCAAGCAAGACGCGCCCCGAGGAGCGTCTTGCCACATGTGAACACTGGGTCTGACTGAGCGCCTCCAGGAGAGAGGCCCAAGCAAGACGCGCCCGGAGGAGCGTCTTGCCACATGTCAGCACTCGGTCTGACTGAGCGCCTCCAGGAGAGAGGCCCAAGCAAGACGCGCCCCGAGGAGCGTCTTGACACATGTCTCCTCTGGGTCTGACTGAGCGCCTCCAGGAGAGAGGCCCAAGCAAGACGTGCCCCGAGGAGCATTTTGCCACATGTCAACACTGGGTCTGACTGAGTGCCTCCATGAGAGAAGCCCCAGCAAGACGCGCCCCGAGGAGAGTCTTGCCACATGTCAACACTGGGTCTGACAGAGGGCATCCAGGAGAGAGGCCCAAGCAATACGCGCCCCGAGGAGCGTCTTGCAACATGTCAACAATGGGTCTGACTGAGGGCCTCCAGGAGAGAAGCCAAAGCAAGACGCGCCCCGAGGAGCGTCTTGCCACATGTCACTACTCGGTCTAACTGAGCGCCTCCAGGAGAGAGGTCCAAGCAAGACGCGCCCCGAGGAGAGTCTTGCCACATGTCACTACTCGGTCTTACTGAGCGCCTCCAGGAGAGAGGCCCAAGCAAGACGCGCCCCGAGGAGCGTCTTGCCACATGTCAACACTGGGTCTGACTGAGGGCCTCCAGGAGAGAGGCCCAAATAAGATGCTCCCCGAGGAGCGTCTTGCCACATGTCAACAATGGGTCTGACTGAGGGCCTCCAGGAGAGAAGCCCAAGCAAGACGCGCCCCGAGGAGCGTCTTGCCACATGTCAGCACTCGGTCTGACTGAGCGCCTCCAGGAGAGAGGCCCAAGCAAGACGCGCCCCGAGGAGCGTCTTGCCACAAGTCAACACTGGGTCTGACTGAGCGCCTCCAGGAGAGAGGCCCAAGCAAGACGCGCCCCGAGGAGAGTCTTGCCACATGTCAGCACTCGGTCTGACTGAGCGCCTCCAGGGGAGAGGCCCAAGCAAGACGCGCCCCGAGGAGCGTCTTGACACATTTCTCCTCTGGGTCTGACTGAGCGCCTCCAGGAGAGAGGCCCAAGCAAGACCTGCCCCGAGGAGCATCTTGCCACATGTCACTACTCGGTCTAACTGAGCGCCTCCAGGAGAGAGGTCCAAGCAAGACACGCCCCGAGGAGCGTCTTGCCACATGTCACTACTCGGTCTGACTGAGCGCCTCCAGGAGAGAGGCCCAAGCAAGACGTGCCCCGAGGAGCGTCTTGCCACATGTCAACAATGGGTCTGACTGAGGGCCTCCAGGAGAGAAGCCCAAGCAAGACGTGGCCCGAGGAGCGTCTTGCCACATGTCAACACTGGGTCTGACTGAGGGCCCCCAGGAGAGAGGCCCAAATAAGACGCGCCCCGAGGAGCGTCTTGCCACATGTCAACACTGGGTCTGACTGAGGGCCTCCAGGAGAGAAGCCCAAGCAAGATGCGCCCCGAGGAGCGTCTTGCCACTTGTCAGCACTCGGTCTGACTGAGCGCCTCCAGGAGAGAGGCGCAAGCAAGACGCGCCCCGAGGAGCGTCTTGCCACATGTCAACACTGGGTCTGACTGAGCGCCTCCAGGAGAGAGGCCCAAGCAAGACGCGCTCCGAGGAGCGTCTTGCCACATGTGAACACTGGGTCTGACTGAGCGCCTCCAGGAGAGAGGCCCAAGCAAGACGCGCCCGGAGGAGCGTCTTGCCACATGTCAGCACTCGGTCTGACTGAGCGCCTCCAGGAGAGAGGCCCAAGCAAGACGCGCCCCGAGGAGCGTCTTGCCACTTGTCAACACTGGGTCTGACTGAGGGCCTCCAGGAGAGAAGCCCAAGCAAGATGCGCCCCGAGGAGCGTCTTGCCACTTGTCAGCACTCGGTCTGACTGAGCGCCTCCAGGAGAGAGGCGCAAGCAAGACGCGCCCCGAGGAGCGTCTTGCCACATGTCAACACTGGGTCTGACTGAGCGCCTCCAGGAGAGAGGCCCAAGCAAGACGCGCTCCGAGGAGCGTCTTGCCACATGTGAACACTGGGTCTGACTGAGCGCCTCCAGGAGAGAGGCCCAAGCAAGACGCGCCCGGAGGAGCGTCTTGCCACATGTCAGCACTCGGTCTGACTGAGCGCCTCCAGGAGAGAGGCCCAAGCAAGACGTGCCCCGAGGAGCATTTTGCCACATGTCAACACTGGGTCTGACTGAGTGCCTCCATGAGAGAAGCCCCAGCAAGACGCGCCCCGAGGAGAGTCTTGCCACATGTCAACACTGGGTCTGACAGAGGGCATCCAGGAGAGAGGCCCAAGCAATACGCGCCCCGAGGAGCGTCTTGCCACATGTCAACAATGGGTCTGACTGAGGGCCTCCAGGAGAGAAGCCAAAGCAAGACGCGCCCCGAGGAGCGTCTTGCCACATGTCACTACTCGGTCTAACTGAGCGCCTCCAGGAGAGAGGTCCAAGCAAGACGCGCCCCGAGGAGAGTCTTGCCACATGTCACTACTCGGTCTGACTGAGCGCCTCCAGGAGAGAGGCCCAAGCAAGACGCGCTCCGAGGAGCGTCTTGCCACATGTCAACACTGGGTCTGACTGAGGGCCTCCAGGAGAGAGGCCCAAATAAGACGCTCCCCGAGGAGCGTCTTGCCGCATGTCAACAATGGGTCTGACTGAGGTCCTCCAGGAGAGAAGCCCAAGCAAGACGCGCCCCGAGGAGCGTCTTGCCACATGTCAGCACTCGGTCTGACTGAGCGCCTCCAAGAGAGAGGCCCAAGCAAGACGCGCCCCGAGGAGCGTCTTGCCACAAGTCAACACTGGGTCTGACTGAGCTCCTCCAGGAGAGAGGCCCAAGCAAGACGCGCCCCGAGGAGAGTCTTGCCACATGTCAGCACTCGGTCTGACTGAGCGCCTCCAGGGGAGATGCCCAAGCAAGACGCGCCCCGAGGAGCGTCTTGACACATTTCTCCTCTGGGTCTGACTGAGCGCCTCCAGGAGAGAGGCCCAAGCAAGACGTTCCCCGAGGAGCGTCTTTCCACATGTCAACACTGGGTCTGACTGAGTGCCTCCATGAGAGAAGAACCAGCAAGACGCGCCCCGAGGAGCGTCTTGCCACATGTCAACACTGGGTCTGACTGAGCACCTCCAGGAGAGAGGCCCAAGCAAGACACGCCCCGAGGAGCGTCTTGCCACATGTCAACACTGGGTCTGACTGAGCGCCTCCAGGAGAGAGGCCATAGGAGCGTCTTGACACATGTCACCTCTGGGTCTGACTGAGCGCCTCCAGGAGAGAGGCCCAAGCAAGACGCGCCCCGAGGAGCGTCTTGTCACATGTCAACACTGGGTCTGACTGAGCACCTCCAGGAGCGAGGCCCAAGCAAGAAACGCCCGAGGAGCGTCTTGACACATGTCAACACTGGGTCTGACTGAGCGCCTCCAGGAGAGAGGTCCAAGCAACACGCTCCCCGAGGAGTGTCTTGCCACATGTCAACACTGGGTCTGACTGAGTGCCTCCATGAGAGAAGCCCCAGCAAGACGCGCCCCAAGGAGCGTCTTGTCACATGTCACTACTCGGTCTGACTGAGCGCCTCCAGGAGAGAGGCCCAAGCAAGACGATCCCCGAAGAGCGTCTTGCCACATGTCAACAATGGGTCTGACTGACGGCCTCCAGGAGAGAAGCCCAAGCGAGAAGCGCCCCGAGGAGCGTCTTGCCACATGTCAACACTGGGTCTGACTGAGCGCCTCCAGGAGAGAGCCCCAAGCAAGACACGCCCCGAGGAGCGTCTTGACACATGTTAACACTGGGTCTGACTGAGGGCCTCCATGTGAGAAGCCCAAGCAAGACGCGCCCCGAGGAGAGTCTTGCCACATGTCAACACTTGGTCTGACAGAGGGCATCCAGGAGAGAGGCCCAAGCAATACGCGCCCCGAGGAGCGTCTTGCCACATGTCAACAATGGGTCTGATTGAGGGCCTCCAGGAGAGAAGCCCAAGGAAGACGCGCCCCGAGGAGCTTCTTGCCACATGTCAGCACTCGGTCTGACTGAGCGCCTCCAGGAGAGAGGCCAAAGCAAGATGCGCCCCGAGGAGCGTCTTGACACATGTCATCACTGGGTCTGACAGAGGGCCTCCATGAGAGAGGCCCAAGCAAGACACTCCCCGAGGAGTGTTTTGCCACATGTCAACACTGGGTCTGACTGAGCGCCTCCAGGAGAGAGGCCCAAGCAAGACGCGCCCCGAGGAGCGTCTTGCCACGTGTCAACACTGGGTCTGACTTAGCGCCTCCAGGAGAGAGGCCCAAGCAAGATGCGCCCCGAGGAGCGTCTTGCCACGTGTCACCACTGGGTCTGACTGAGCTCCTCCAGGAGAGAGGCCCAAGCAAGACGTGCCCCGAGGAGCGTCTTGCCACGTGTTACCACTGGGTCTGATTGAGCTCCTCCAGGAGAGAGGCCCCAGCAAGACGCGCCGCGAGGAGCATCTTGCCTTATGTCAGCACTCGGTCTGACTGAGCGCCTCCAGGAGAGAGGCCCAAGCAAGACCTGCCCCGAGGAGCGTCTTGCCACATGTCACTACTCGGTCTAACTGAGCGCCTCCAGGAGAGAGGTCCAAGCAAGACACGCCCCGGGGAGCGTCTTACCACATGTCACTACTCGGTCTGACTGAGCGCCTCCAGGAGGGAGGTCCAAGCAAGACGCGCCCCGAGGAGCGTCTTGCCACATGTCAACAATGGGTCTGACTGAGGGCCTCCAGGAGAGAAGCCCAAGCAAGACGCGCCCCGAGGAGCGTCTTGCCACATGTCAACACTGGGTCTGACTGAGGGCCCCCAGGAGAGAGGCCCAAATAAGACGCGCCCCGAGGAGCGTCTTGCCACATGTCAACACTGGGTCTGACTGAGGGCCTCCAGGAGAGAAGCCCAAGCAAGATGCTCCCCGAGGAGCGTCTTGCCACTTGTCAGCACTCGGTCTGACTGAGCGTCTCCAGGAGAGAGGCGCAAGCAAGACGCGCCCCGAGGAGCGTCTTGCCACATGTGAACACTGGGTCTGACTGAGCGCCTCCAGGAGAGAGGCCCAAGCAAGACGCGCCCTGAGGAGCGTCTTGCCACATGTCAGCACTCGGTCTGACTGAGCGCCTCCAGGAGAGAGGCCCAAGCAAGACGCGCCCCGAGGAGCGTCTTGACACATGTCTCCTCTGGGTCTGACTGAGCGCCTCCAGGAGAGAGGCCCAAGCAAGACGTGCCCCGAGGAGCATTTTGCCACATGTCAACACTGGGTCTGACTGAGTGCCTCCATGAGAGAAGCCCCAGCAAGACGCGCCCCGAGGAGAGTCTTGCCACATGTCAACACTGGGTCTGACAGAGGGCATCCAGGAGAGAGGCCCAAGCAATACGCGCCCCGAGGAGCGTCTTGCAACATGTCAACAATGGGTCTGACTGAGGGCCTCCAGGAGAGAAGCCAAAGCAAGACGCGCCCCGAGGAGCGTCTTGCCACATGGCACTACTCGGTCTAACTGAGCGCCTCCAGGAGAGAAGTCCAAGCAAGACGCGCCCCGAGGAGAGTCTTGCCACAAGTCACTACTCGGTCTGACTGAGCGCCTCCAGGAGAGAGGCCCAAGCAAGACGCACCCCGAGGAGCGTCTTGCCACATGTCAACACTGGGTCTGACTGAGGGCCTCCAGGAGAGAGGCCCAAATAAGACGCTCCGAGAGGAGCGTCTTGCCACATGTCAACAATGGGTCTGACTGAGGGCCTCCAGGAGAGAAGCCCAAGCAAGACGCGCCCCGAGGAGCGTCTTGCCACAAGTCAACACTGGGTCTGACTGAGCGCCTCCAGGAGAGAGGCCCAAGCAAGACGCGCCCCGAGGAGAGTCTTGCCACATGTCAGCACTCGGTCTGACTGAGCGCCTCCAGGAGAGAGGCCCAAGCAAGACGCGCCCCGAGGAGCGTCTTGCCACAAGTCAACACTGGGTCTGACTGAGCGCCTCCAGGAGAGAGGCCCAAGCAAGACGCGCCCCGAGGAGAGTCTTGCCACATGTCAGCACTCGGTCTGACTGAGCGCCTCCAGGGGAGAGGCCCAAGCAAGACGCGCCCCGAGGAGCGTCTTGACACATTTCTCCTCTGGGTCTGACTGAGCGCCTCCAGGAGAGAGGCCCAAGCAAGACCTGCCCCGAGGAGCATCTTGCCACATGTCACTACTCGGTCTAACTGAGCGCCTCCAGGAGAGAGGTCCAAGCAAGACACGCCCCGAGGAGCGTCTTGCCACATGTCACTACTCGGTCTGACTGAGCGCCTCCAGGAGGGAGGTCCAAGCAAGACGCGCCCCGAGGAGCGTCTTGCCACATGTCACTACTCGGTCTGACTGAGCGCCTCCAGGAGAGAAGCCCAAGCAAGACGTGCCCCGAGGAGCGTCTTGCCACATGTCAACAATGGGTCTGACTGAGGGCCTCCAGGAGAGAAGCCCAAGCAAGACGTGCCCCGAGGAGCGTCTTGCCACATGTCAACACTGGGTCTGACTGAGGGCCCCCAGGAGAGAGGCCCAAATAAGACGCGCCCCGAGGAGCGTCTTGCCACATGTCAACACTAGGTCTGACTGAGGGCCTCCAGGAGAGAAGCCCAAGCAAGATGCGCCCCGAGGAGCGTCTTGTCACTTGTCAGCACTCGGTCTGACTGAGCGCCTCCAGGAGAGAGGCGCAAGCAAGACGCGCCCCGAGGAGCGTCTTGCCACATGTCAACACTGGGTCTGACTGAGCGCCTCCAGGAGAGAGGCCCAAGCAAGACGCGCTCCGAGGAGCGTCTTGCCACATGTGAACACTGGGTCTGACTGAGCGCCTCCAGGAGAGAGGCCCAAGCAAGACGCGCCCGGAGGAGCGTCTTGCCACATGTCAGCACTCGGTCTGACAGAGGGCATCCAGGAGAGAGGCCCAAGCAATACGCGCCCCGAGGAGCGTCTTGCAACATGTCAACAATGGGTCTGACTGAGGGCCTCCAGGAGAGAAGCCAAAGCAAGACGCGCCCCGAGGAGCGTCTTGCCACATGGCACTACTCGGTCTAACTGAGCGCCTCCAGGAGAGAAGTCCAAGCAAGACGCGCCCCGAGGAGAGTCTTGCCACAAGTCACTACTCGGTCTGACTGAGCGCCTCCAGGAGAGAGGCCCAAGCAAGACGCGCCCCGAGGAGCGTCTTGCCACATGTCAACACTGGGTCTGACTGAGGGCCTCCAGGAGAGAGGCCCAAATAAGACGCTCCGAGAGGAGCGTCTTGCCACATGTCAACAATGGGTCTGACTGAGGGCCTCCAGGAGAGAAGCCCAAGCAAGACGCGCCCCGAGGAGCGTCTTGCCACAAGTCAACACTGGGTCTGACTGAGCGCCTCCAGGAGAGAGGCCCAAGCAAGACGCGCCCCGAGGAGAGTCTTGCCACATGTCAGCACTCGGTCTGACTGAGCGCCTCCAGGAGAGAGGCCCAAGCAAGACGCGCCCCGAGGAGCGTCTTGCCACAAGTCAACACTGGGTCTGACTGAGCGCCTCCAGGAGAGAGGCCCAAGCAAGACGCGCCCCGAGGAGAGTCTTGCCACATGTCAGCACTCGGTCTGACTGAGCGCCTCCAGGGGAGAGGCCCAAGCAAGACGCGCCCCGAGGAGCGTCTTGACACATTTCTCCTCTGGGTCTGACTGAGCGCCTCCAGGAGAGAGGCCCAAGCAAGACCTGCCCCGAGGAGCATCTTGCCACATGTCACTACTCGGTCTAACTGAGCGCCTCCAGGAGAGAGGTCCAAGCAAGACACGCCCCGAGGAGCGTCTTGCCACATGTCACTACTCGGTCTGACTGAGCGCCTCCAGGAGGGAGGTCCAAGCAAGACGCGCCCCGAGGAGCGTCTTGCCACATGTCACTACTCGGTCTGACTGAGCGCCTCCAGGAGAGAAGCCCAAGCAAGACGTGCCCCGAGGAGCGTCTTGCCACATGTCAACAATGGGTCTGACTGAGGGCCTCCAGGAGAGAAGCCCAAGCAAGACGTGCCCCGAGGAGCGTCTTGCCACATGTCAACACTGGGTCTGACTGAGGGCCCCCAGGAGAGAGGCCCAAATAAGACGCGCCCCGAGGAGCGTCTTGCCACATGTCAACACTAGGTCTGACTGAGGGCCTCCAGGAGAGAAGCCCAAGCAAGATGCGCCCCGAGGAGCGTCTTGTCACTTGTCAGCACTCGGTCTGACTGAGCGCCTCCAGGAGAGAGGCGCAAGCAAGACGCGCCCCGAGGAGCGTCTTGCCACATGTCAACACTGGGTCTGACTGAGCGCCTCCAGGAGAGAGGCCCAAGCAAGACGCGCTCCGAGGAGCGTCTTGCCACATGTGAACACTGGGTCTGACTGAGCGCCTCCAGGAGAGAGGCCCAAGCAAGACGCGCCCGGAGGAGCGTCTTGCCACATGTCAGCACTCGGTCTGACTGAGCGCCTCCAGGAGAGAGGCCCAAGCAAGACGCGCCCCGAGGAGCGTCTTGACACATGTCTCCTCTGGGTCTGACTGAGCGCCTCCAGGAGAGAGGCCCAAGCAAGACGTGCCCCGAGGAGTATTTTGCCACATGTCAACACTGGGTCTGACTGAGTGCCTCCATGAGAGAAGCCCCAGCAAGACGCGCCCCGAGGAGAGTCTTGCCACATGTCAACACTGGGTCTGACAGAGGGCATCCAGGAGAGAGGCCCAAGCAATACGCGCCCCGAGGAGCGTCTTGCCACATGTCAACAATGGGTCTGACTGAGGGCCTCCAGGAGAGAAGCCAAAGCAAGACGCGCCCCGAGGAGCGTCTTGCCACATGTCACTACTCGGTCTAACTGAGCGCCTCCAGGAGAGAGGCCCAAGCAAGACGCGCCCCGAGGAGCGTCTTGCCACATGTGAACACTGGGTCTGACTGAGGGCCTCCAGGAGAGAGGCCCAAATAAGACGCTCCCCGAGGAGCGTCTTGCCACATGTCAACAATGGGTCTGACTGAGGTCCTCCAGGAGAGAAGCCCAAGCAAGACGCGCCCCGAGGAGCGTCTTGCCACATGTCAGCACTCGGTCTGACTGAGCGCCTCCAGGAGAGAGGCCCAAGCAAGACGCGCCCCGAGGAGCGTCTTGCCACAAGTCAACACTGGGTCTGACTGAGCGCCTCCAGGAGAGAGGCCCAAGCAAGACGCGCCCCGAGGAGAGTCTTGCCACATGTCAGCACTCGGTCTGACTGAGCGCCTCCAGGGGAGAGGCCCAAGCAAGACGCGCCCCGAGGAGCGTGTTGACACATTTCTCCTCTGGGTCTGACTGAGCGCCTCCAGGAGAGAGGCCCAAGCAAGACGTTCCCCGAGGAGCGTCTTTCCACATGTCAACACTGGGTCTGACTGAGTGCCTCCATGAGAGAAGAACCAGCAAGACGCGCCCCGAGGAGCGTCTTGCCACATGTCAACACTGGGTCTGACTGAGCACCTCCAGGAGAGAGGCCCAAGCAAGACGCGCCCCGAGGAGCGTCTTGCCACATGTCAACACTGGGTCTGACTGAGCGCCTCCAGGAGAGAGGCCATAGGAGCGTCTTGACACATGTCACCTCTGGGTCTGACTGAGCGCCTCCAGGAGAGAGGCCCAAGCAAGACGCGCCCCGAGGAGCGTCTTGTCACATGTCAACACTGGGTCTGACTGAGCGCCTCCAGGAGCGAGGCCCAAGCAAGAAACGCCCGAGGAGCGTCTTGACACATGTCAACACTGGGTCTGACTGAGCGCCTCCAGGAGAGAGGTCCAAGCAACACGCTCCCCGAGGAGCGTCTTGCCACATGTCAACAATGGGTCTGACTGAGTGCCACCATGAGACAAGCCCCAGCAAGACGCGCCCCGAGGAGCGTCTTGTCACATGTCACTACTCGGTCTGACTGAGCGCCTCCAGGAGAGAGGCCCAAGCAAGACGATCCCCGAAGAGCGTCTTGCCACATGTCAACAATGGGTCTGACTGACGGCCTCCAGGAGAGAAGCCCAAGCAAGAAGCGCCCCGAGGAGCGTCTTGCCACATGTCAACACTGGGTCTGACTGAGCGCCTCCAGGAGAGAGGCCCAAGCAAGACACGCCCCGAGGAGCGTCTTGACACATGTTAACACTCGGTCTGACTGAGGGCCTCCATGTGAGAAGCCCAAGCAAGACGCGCCCCGAGGAGAGTCTTGCCACATGTCAACACTTGGTCTGACAGAGGGCATCCAGGAGAGAGGCCCAAGCAATACGCGCCCCGAGGAGCGTCTTGCCACATGTCAACAATGGGTCTGATTGAGGGCCTCCAGGAGAGAAGCCCAAGGAAGACGCGCCCCGAGGAGCTTCTTGCCACATGTCAGCACTCGGTCTGACTGAGCGCCTCCAGGAGAGAGGCCAAAGCAAGATGCGCCCCGAGGAGCGTCTTGACACATGTCAACACTGGGTCTGACAGAGGGCCTCCATGAGAGAGGCCCAAGCAAGACACTCCCCGAGGAGTGTTTTGCCACATGTCAACACTGGGTCTGACTGAGCGCCTCCAGGAGAGAGGCCCAAGCAAGACGCGCCCCGAGGAGCGTCTTGCCACGTGTCAACACTGGGTCTGACTTAGCGCCTCCAGGAGAGAGGCCCAAGCAAGATGCGCCCCGAGGAGCGTCTTGCCACGTGTCACCACTGGGTCTGACTGAGCTCCTCCAGGAGAGAGGCCCAAGCAAGACGCGCCCCGAGGAGCGCCTTGCCACGTGTTACCACTGGGTCTGATTGAGCACCTCCAGGAGAGAGGCCCCAGCAAGACGCGCCGCGAGGAGCATCTTGCCTTATGTCAGCACTCGGTCTGACTGAGCGCCTCCAGGAGAGAGGCCCAAGCAAGACCTGCCCCGAGGAGCGTCTTGCCACATGTCACTACTCGGTCTAACTGAGCGCCTCCAGGAGAGAGGTCCAAGCAAGACACGCCCCGAGGAGCGTCTTACCACATGTCACTACTCGGTCTGACTGAGCGCCTCCAGGAGGGAGGTCCAAGCAAGACGCGCCCCGAGGAGCGTCTTGCCACATGTCACTACTCGGTCTGACTGAGCGCCTCCAGGAGAGAGGCCCAAGCAAGACGTGCCCCGAGGAGCGTCTTGCCACATGTCAACAATGGGTCTGACTGAGGGCCTCCAGGAGAGAAGCCCAAGCAAGACGCGCCCCGAGGAGCGTCTTGCCACATGTCAACACTGGGTCTGACTGAGGGCCCCCAGGAGAGAGGCCCAAATAAGACGCGCCCCGAGGAGCGTCTTGCCACATGTCAACACTGGGTCTGACTGAGGGCCTCCAGGAGAGAAGCCCAAGCAAGATGCTCCCCGAGGAGCGTCTTGCCACTTGTCAGCACTCGGTCTGACTGAGCGCCTCCAGGAGAGAGGCGCAAGCAAGACGCGCCCGGAGGAGCGTCTTGCCACATGTCAGCACTCGGTCTGACTGAGCGCCTCCAGGAGAGAGGCCCAAGCAAGACGCGCCCCGAGGAGCGTCTTGACACATGTCTCCTCTGGGTCTGACTGAGCGCCTCCAGGAGAGAGGCCCAAGCAAGACGTGCCCCGAGGAGCATCTTGCCACATGTCAACACTGGGTCTGACTGAGTGCCTCCATGAGAGAAGCCCCAGCAAGACGCGCCCCGAGGAGCGTCTTGCCACATGTCAACACTGGGTCTGACTGAGCACCTCCAGGAGAGAGGCCCAAGTAAGACGCGCCCCGAGGAGCGTCTTGCCACATGTCACTACTCGGTCTGATTGAGCGCCTCCAGGAGAGAGGTCCAAGCAAAACGCGCCCCAAGGAGCGTCTTGCCACATGTCAACACTGGGTCTGACTGAGTGCCTCCATGAGAGAAGCCCAAGCAACACGCGCCCCGAGGAGCGTCTTGCCACATGTCACTACTCGGTCTGACTGAGCGCCTCCAGGAGAGAGGCCCAAGCAAGACGTGCCCCGAGGAGCGTCTTGCCACATGTCAACAATGGGTCTGACTGAGGGCCTCCAGGAGAGAAGCCCAAGCAAGAAGCGCCCCGAGGAGCGTCTTGCCACATGTCAACACTGGGTCTGACTGAGCGCCTCCAGGAGAGAGGCCAAAGCAAGACACGCCCCGAGGAGCGTCTTGACACATGTCAACACTGGGTCTGACTGAGGGCCTCCATGAGAGAAGCCCAAGCAAGACGCGCCCCGAGGAGAGTCTTGCCACATGTCAACACTGGGTCTGACAGAGGGCATCCAGGAGAGAGGCCCAAGCAGTACGCGCCCCGAGGAGCGTCTTGCCACATGTCAACAATGGGTCTGACTGAGGGCCTCCAGGAGAGAAGCCAAAGCAAGACGCCCCCGAGGAGCTTCTTTCCACATGTCAACAATGGGTCTTACTGAGGGCCTCCATGAGAGAAGACCATGCAAGACGCGCCCCGAGGAGTGTCTTGCCACATGTCACTACTCGGTCTGACTGAGCGCCTCCAGGAGAGAGGCCCAAGCAAGACGCGCCCCGAGGAGCGTCTTGCCACATGTCAACACTGGGTCTGACTGAGGGCCTCCAGGAGAGAGGCCCAAATAAGACGCTCCCCGAGGAGCGTCTTGCCACATGTCAACAATGGGTCTGACTGAGGTCCTCCAGGAGAGAAGCCCAAGCAAGACGCGCCCCGAGGAGCGTCTTGCCACATGTCAGCACTCGGTCTGACTGAGCGCCTCCAGGAGAGAGGCCCAAGCAAGACGCGCCCCGAGGAGTGTCTTGCCACAAGTCAACACTGGGTCTGACTGAGGGCATCCAGGAGACGCTCCTCGGGGCGCGTCTTGCTTGGGCCTCTCTCCTGGAGGCGCTCAGTCAGACCCAGTGTTGACATGTGGCAAAACACTCCTCGGGGAGTGTCTTGCTTGGGCCTCTCTCATGGAGGCCCTCTGTCAGACCCAGTGTTGACATGTGTCAAGACGCTCCTCGGGGCGCATCTTGCTTTGGCCTCTCTCCTGGAGGCGCTCAGTCAGACCGAGTGCTGACATGTGGCAAGAAGCTCCTCGGGGCGCGTCTTCCTTGGGCTTCTCTCCTGGAGGCCCTCAATCAGACCCATTGTTGACATGTGGCAAGACGCTCCTCGGGGCGCGTATTGCTTGGGCCTCTCTCCTGGATGCCCTCTGTCAGACCAAGTGTTGACATGTGGCAAGACTCTCCTCGGGGCGCGTCTTGCTTGGGCTTCTCACATGGAGGCCCTCAGTCAGACCCAGTGTTAACATGTGTCAAGACGCTCCTCGGGGCGTGTCTTGCTTGGGCCTCTCTCCTGGAGGCGCTCAGTCAGACCCAGTTTTGACATGTGGCAAGACGCTCCTCGGGGCGCTTCTTGCTTGGGCTTCTCTCCTGGAGGCCGTCAGTCAGACCCATTGTTGACATGTGGCAAGACGCTCTTCGGGGATCGTCTTGCTTGGGCCTCTCTCCTGGAGGCGCTCAGTCAGACCGAGTAGTGACATGTGACAAGACGCTCCTCGGGGCGCGTCTTGCTGGGGCTTGTCTCATGGAGGCACTCAGTCAGACCCATTGTTGACATGTGGCAAGACGCTCCTCGGGGAGCGTGTTGCTTGGACCTCTCTCCTGGAGGCGCTCAGTCAGACCCAGTGTTGACATGTGTCAAGACGCTCCTCGGGCGTTTCTTGCTTGGGCCTCGCTCCTGGAGGCGCTCAGTCAGACCCAGTGTTGACATGTGACAAGACGCTCCTCGGGGCGCGTCTTGCTTGGGCCTCTCTCCTGGAGGCGCTCAGTCAGACCCAGAGGTGACATGTGTCAAGACGCTCCTATGGCCTCTCTCCTGGAGGCGCTCAGTCAGACCCAGTGTTGACATGTGGCAAGACGCTCCTCGGGGCGCGTCTTGCTTGGGCCTCTCTCCTGGAGGTGCTCAGTCAGACCCAGTGTTGACATGTGGCAAGACGCTCCTCGGGGCGCGTCTTGCTGGTTCTTCTCTCATGGAGGCACTCAGTCAGACCCAGTGTTGACATGTGGAAAGACGCTCCTCGGGGAACGTCTTGCTTGGGCCTCTCTCCTGGAGGCGCTCAGTCAGACCCAGAGGAGAAATGTGTCAAGACGCTCCTCGGGGCGCGTCTTGCTTGGGCCTCTCCCCTGGAGGCGCTCAGTCAGACCGAGTGCTGACATGTGGCAAGACTCTCCTCGGGGCGCGTCTTGCTTGGGCCTCTCTCCTGGAGGCGCTCAGTCAGACCCAGTGTTGACTTGTGGCAAGACGCTCCTCGGGGCGCGTCTTGCTTGGGCCTCTCTCCTGGAGGCGCTCAGTCAGACCGAGTGCTGACATGTGGCAAGACGCTCCTCGGGGCGCGTCTTGCTTGGGCTTCTCTCCTGGAGGACCTCAGTCAGACCCATTGTTGACATGTGGCAAGAAGCTCCTCGGGGAGCGTCTTATTTGGGCCTCTCTCCTGGAGGCCCTCAGTCAGACCCAGTGTTGACATGTGGCAAGACGCTCCTCGGGGCGCGTCTTGCTTGGGCCTCTCTCCTGGAGGCGCTCAGTCAGACCGAGTAGTGACATGTGGCAAGACTCTCCTCGGGGCGCGTCTTGCTTGGACCTCTCTCCTGGAGGCGCTCAGTTAGACCGAGTAGTGACATGTGGCAAGACGCTCCTCGGGGCGCGTCTTGCTTTGGCTTCTCTCCTGGAGGCCCTCAGTCAGACCCATTGTTGACATGTGGCAAGACGCTCCTCGGGGCGCGTATTGCTTGGGCCGCTCTCCTGGATGCCCTCTGTCAGACCCAGTGTTGACATGTGGCAAGACTCTCCTCGGGGCGCGTCTTGCTGGGGCTTCTCTCATGGAGGCACTCAGTCAGACCCAGTGTTGACATGTGGCAAAATACTCCTCGGGGCACGTCTTGCTTGGGCCTCTCTCCTGGAGGCGCTCAGTCAGACCTAGTGTTGACATGTGGCAAGACGCTCCTCGGGGCGCGTCTTATTTGGGCCTCTCTCCTGGGGGCCCTCAGTCAGACCCAGTGTTGACATGTGGCAAGACGCTCCTCGGGGCACGTCTTGCTTGGGCTTCTCTCCTGGAGGCCCTCAGTCAGACCCATTGTTGACATGTGGCAAGACGCTCCTCGGGGCACGTCTTGCTTGGGCTTCTCTCCTGGAGGCGCTCAGTCAGACCGAGTAGTGACATGTGGCAAGACGCTCCTCGGGGCGCGTCTTGCTTGGACCTCCCTCCTGGAGGCGCTCAGTCAGACCGAGTAGTGACATGTGGCAAGACGCTCCTCGGGGCGTGTCTTGCTTGGACCTCTCTCCTGGAGGCGCTCAGTTAGACCGAGTAGTGACATGTGGCAAGATGCTCCTCGGGGCAGGTCTTGCTTGGGCCTCTCTCCTGGAGGCGCTCAGTCAGACCCAGAGGAGAAATGTGTCAAGACGCTCCTCGGGGCGCGTCTTGCTTGGGCCTCTCCCCTGGAGGCGCTCAGTCAGACCGAGTGCTGACATGTGGCAAGACTCTCCTCGGGGCGCGTCTTGCTTGGGCCTCTCTCCTGGAGGCGCTCAGTCAGACCCAGTGTTGACTTGTGGCAAGACGCTCCTCGGGGCGCGTCTTGCTTGGGCCTCTCTCCTGGATGCGCTCAGTCAGACCGAGTGCTGACATGTGGCAAGACGCTCCTCGGGGCGCGTCTTGCTTGGGCTTCTCTCCTGGAGGACCTCAGTCAGACCCATTGTTGACATGTGGCAAGACGCTCCTCGGGGAGCGTCTTATTTGGGCCTCTCTCCTGGAGGCCCTCAGTCAGACCCAGTGTTGACATGTGGCAAGACGCTCCTCGGGGCGCGTCTTGCTTGGGCCTCTCTCCTGGAGGCGCTCAGTCAGACCGAGTAGTGACATGTGGCAAGACTCTCCTCGGGGCGCGTCTTGCTTGGACCTCTCTCCTGGAGGCGCTCAGTTAGACCGAGTAGTGACATGTGGCAAGACGCTCCTCGGGGCGCGTCTTGCTTTGGCTTCTCTCCTGGAGGCCCTCAGTCAGACCCATTGTTGACATGTGGCAAGACGCTCCTCGGGGCGCGTATTGCTTGGGCCTCTCTCCTGGATGCCCTCTGTCAGACCCAGTGTTGACATGTGGCAAGACTCTCCTCGGGGCGCGTCTTGCTGGGGCTTCTCTCATGGAGGCACTCAGTCAGACCCAGTGTTGACATGTGGCAAAATACTCCTCGGGGCACGTCTTGCTTGGGCCTCTCTCCTGGAGGCGCTCAGTCAGACCCAGTGTTCACATGTGGCAAGACGCTCCTCGGAGCGCGTCTTGCTTGGGCCTCTCTCCTGGAGGCGCTCAGTCAGACCGAGTGCTGACAAGTGGCAAGACGCTCCTCGGGGCGCATCTTGCTTGGGCTTCTCTCCTGGAGGCCCTCAGTCAGACCTAGTGTTGACATGTGGCAAGACGCTCCTCGGGGCGCGTCTTATTTGGGCCTCTCTCCTGGGGGCCCTCAGTCAGACCCAGTGTTGACATGTGGCAAGACGCTCCTCGGGGCACGTCTTGCTTGGGCTTCTCTCCTGGAGGCCCTCAGTCAGACCCATTGTTGACATGTGGCAAGACGCTCCTCGGGGCACGTCTTGCTTGGGCCTCTCTTCTGGAGGCGCTCAGTCAGACCCAGTGTTGACTTGTGGCAAGACGCTCCTCGGGGCGCGTCTTGCTTGGGCCTCTCTTCTGGAGGCGCTCAGTCAGACCGAGTGCTGACATGTGGCAAGACGCTCCTCGGGGCGCGTCTTGCTTGGGCTTCTCTCCTGGAGGCCCTCAGTCAGAACCATTGTTGACATGTGGCAAGACGCTCCTCGGGGAGCGTCTTATTTGGGCCTCTCTCCTGGAGGCCCTCAGTCAGACCCAGTGTTGACATGTGGCAAGACGCTCCTCGGGGCGCGTCTTGCTTGGGCCTCTCTCCTGGAGGCGCTCAGTCAGACCGAGTAGTGACTTGTGGCAAGACTCTCCTCGGGGCGCGTCTTGCTTGGACTTCTCTCCTGGAGGCCCTCAGTCAGACCCATTGTTGACATGTTGCAAGACGCTCCTCGGGGCGCGTATTGCTTGGGCCTCTCTCCTGGATGCCCTCTGTCAGACCCAGTGTTGACATGTGGCAAGACTCTCCTCGGGGCGCGTCTTGCTGGGGCTTCTCTCATGGAGGCACTCAGTCAGACCCAGTGTTGACATGTGGCAAAATGCTCCTCGGGGCACGTCTTGCTTGGGCCTCTCTCCTGGAGGCGCTCAGTCAGACCCAGAGGAGACATGTGTCAAGACGCTCCTCGGGGCGCGTCTTGCTTGGGCCTCTCTCCTGGAGGCGCTCAGTCAGACCGAGTGCTGACATGTGGCAAGACGCTCCTCCGGGCGCGTCTTGCTTGGGCCTCTCTCCTGGAGGCGCTCAGTCAGACCCAGTGTTCACATGTGGCAAGACGCTCCTCGGGGAGCATCTTGCTTGGGCTTCTCTCCTGGAGGCCCTCAGTCAGACCCAGTGTTGACATGTGGCAAGACGCTCCTCGGGGCGCGTCTTATTTGGGCCTCTCTCCTGGGGGCCCTCAGTCAGACCCAGTGTTGACATGTGGCAAGACGCTCCTCGGGGCGCGTCTTGCTTGGGCTTCTCTCCTGGAGGCCCTCAGTCAGACCCATTGTTGACATGTGGCAAGACGCTCCTCGGGGCGCGTCTTGCTTGGACCTCCCTCCTGGAGGCGCTCAGTCAGACCGAGTAGTGACATGTGGTAAGACGCTCCCCGGGGCGTGTCTTGCTTGGACCTCTCTCCTGGAGGCGCTCAGTTAGACCGAGTAGTGACATGTGGCAAGACGCTCCTCGGGGCAGGTCTTGCTTGGGCCTCTCTCCTGGAGGCGCTCAGTCAGACCGAGTGCTGACATAAGGCAAGATGCTCCTCGCGGCGCGTCTTGCTGGGGCCTCTCTCCTGGAGGTGCTCAATCAGACCCAGTGGTAACACGTGGCAAGACGCTCCTCGGGGCGCGTCTTGCTTGGGCCTCTCTCCTGGAGGAGCTCAGTCAGACCCAGTGGTGACACGTGGCAAGACGCTCCTCGGGGCGCATCTTGCTTGGGCCTCTCTCCTGGAGGCGCTAAGTCAGACCCAGTGTTGACACGTGGCAAGACGCTCCTCGGGGCGCGTCTTGCTTGGGCCTCTCTCCTGGAGGCGCTCAGTCAGACCCAGTGTTGACATGTGGCAAAACACTCCTCGGGGAGTGTCTTGCTTGGGCCTCTCTCATGGAGGCCCTCTGTCAGACCCAGTGATGACATGTGTCAAGACGCTCCTCGGGGCGCATCTTGCTTTGGCCTCTCTCCTGGAGGCGCTCAGTCAGACCGAGTGCTGACATGTGGCAAGAAGCTCCTCGGGGCGCGTCTTCCTTGGGCTTCTCTCCTGGAGGCCCTCAATCAGACCCATTGTTGACATGTGGCAAGACGCTCCTCGGGGCGCGTATTGCTTGGGCCTCTCTCCTGGATGCCCTCTGTCAGACCAAGTGTTGACATGTGGCAAGACTCTCCTCGGGGCGCGTCTTGCTTGGGCTTCTCACATGGAGGCCCTCAGTCAGACCCAGTGTTAACATGTGTCAAGACGCTCCTCGGGGCGTGTCTTGCTTGGGCCTCTCTCCTGGAGGCGCTCAGTCAGACCCAGTGTTGACATGTGGCAAGACGCTCCTCGGGGCGCTTCTCGCTTGGGCTTCTCTCCTGGAGGCCGTCAGTCAGACCCATTGTTGACATGTGGCAAGACGCTCCTCGGGGCGCTTCTCGCTTGGGCTTCTCTCCTGGAGGCCGTCAGTCAGACCCAGTGTTGACATGTGGCAAGACACTCCTCGGGGAGCGTGTTGCTTGGACCTCTCTCCTGGAGGCGCTCAGTCAGACCCAGTGTTGACATGTGTCAAGACGCTCCTCGGGCGTTTCTTTCTTGGGCCTCGCTCCTGGAGGCGCTCAGTCAGACCCAGTGTTGACATGTGACAAGACGCTCCTCGGGGCGCGTCTTGCTTGGGCCTCTCTCCTGGAGGCGCTCAGTCAGACCCAGAGGTGACATGTGTCAAGACGCTCCTATGGCCTCTCTCCTGGAGGCGCTCAGTCAGACCCAGTGTTGACATGTGGCAAGACGCTCCTCGGGGCGCGTCTTGCTTGGGCCTCTCTCCTGGAGGTGCTCAGTCAGACCCAGTGTTGACATGTGGCAAGACGCTCCTCGGGGCGCGTCTTGCTGTTTCTTCTCTCATGGAGGCACTCAGTCAGACCCAGTGTTGACATGTGGAAAGACGCTCCTCGGGGAACGTCTTGCTTGGGCCTCTGTCCTGGAGGCGCTCAGTCAGACCCAGAGGAGAAATGTGTCAAGACGCTCCTTGGGGCGCGTCTTGCTTGGGCATCTCCCCTGGAGGCGCTCAGTCAGACCGAGTGCTGACATGTGGCAAGACTCTCCTCGGGGCGCGTCTTGCTTGGGCCTCTCTCCTGGAGGAGCTCAGTCAGACCCAGTGTTGACTTGTGGCAAGACGCTCCTCGGGGCGCGTCTTGCTTGGGCCTCTCTCTTGGAGGCGCTCAGTCAGACCGAGTGCTGACATGTGGCAAGAGGCTCCTCGGGGCGCGTCTTGCTTGGGCTTCTCTCCTGGAGGACCTCAGTCAGACCCATTGTTGACATGTGGCAAGACGCTCCTCGGGGAGCGTCTTATTTGGGCCTCTCTCCTGGAGGCCCTCAGTCAGACCCAGTGTTGACATGTGGCAAGACGCTCCTCGGAGCACGTCTTGCTTGGGCCTCTCTCCTGGAGGCGCTCAGTCAGACCGAGTAGTGACATGTGGCAAGACTCTCCTCGGGGCGCGTCTTGCTTGGACCTCTCTCCTGGAGGCGCTCAGTTAGACCGAGTAGTGACATGTGGCAAGACGCTCCTCGGGGCGCGTCTTGCTTTGGCTTCTCTCCTGGAGGCCCTCAGTCAGACCCATTGTTGACATGTGGCAAGACGCTCCTCGGGGCGCGTATTGCTTGGGCCTCTCTCCTGGATGCCCTCTGTCAGACCCAGTGTTGACATGTGGCAAGACTCTCCTCGGGGCGCGTCTTGCTGGGGCTTCTCTCATGGAGGCACTCAGTCAGACCCAGTGTTGACATGTGGCAAAATGCTCCTCGGGGCACGTCTTGCTTGGGCCTCTCTCCTGGAGGCGCTCAGTCAGACCGAGTGCTGACATGTGGCAAGACGCTCCTCCGGGCGCGTCTTGCTTGGGCCTCTCTCCTGGAGGCGCTCAGTCAGACCCAGTGTTCACATGTGGCAAGACGCTCCTCGGAGCGCGTCTTGCTTGGGCCTCTCTCCTGGAGGCGCTCAGTCAGACCCAGTGTTGACATGTGGCAAGACGCTCCTCGGGGCGCGTCTTGCTTGCGCCTCTCTCCTGGAGGCGCTCAGTCAGACCGAGTGCTGACAAGTGGCAAGACGCTCCTCGGGGCGCATCTTGCTTGGGCTTCTCTCCTGGAGGCCCTCAGTCAGACCCAGTGTTGACAAGTGGCAAGACGCTCCTCGGGGCGCGTCTTGCTTGGGCCTCTCTCCTGGAGGCGCTCAGTCAGACCGAGTGCTGACATGTGGCAAGACGCTCCTCCGGGCGCGTCTTGCTTGGGCCTCTCTCCTGGAGGCGCTCAGTCAGACCCAGTGTTCACATGTGGCAAGACGCTCCTCGGAGCGCGTCTTGCTTGGGCCTCTCTCCTGGAGGCGCTCAGTCAGACCCAGTGTTGACATGTGGCAAGACGCTCCTCGGGGCGCGTCTTGCTTGCGCCTCTCTCCTGGAGGCGCTCAGTCAGACCGAGTGCTGACAAGTGGCAAGACGCTCCTCGGGGCGCATCTTGCTTGGGCTTCTCTCCTGGAGGCCCTCAGTCAGACCCAGTGTTGACATGTGGCAAGACGCTCCTCGGGGCGCGTCTTATTTGGGCCTCTCTCCTGGGGGCCCTCAGTCAGACACAGTGTTGACATGTGGCAAGACGCTCCTCGGGCCACGTCTTGCTTGGGCTTCTCTCCTGGAGGCCCTCAGTCAGACCCATTGTTGACATGTGGCAAGACGCTCCTCGGGGCACGTCTTGCTTGGGCCTCTCTCCTGGAGGCGCTCAGTCAGACCGAGTAGTGACATGTGGCAAGACGCTCCTCGGGGCGTGTCTTGCTTGGACCTCTCTCCTGGAGGCGCTCAGTTAGACCGAGTAGTGACATGTGGCAAGATGCTCCTCGGGGCAGGTCTTGCTTGGGCCTCTCTCCTGGAGGCGCTCAGTCAGACCCAGAGGAGAAATGTGTCAAGACGCTCCTCGGGGCGTGTCTTGCTTGGGCCTCTCCCCTGGAGGCGCTCAGTCAGACCGAGTGCTGACATGTGGCAAGACTCTCCTCGGGGCGCGTCTTGCTTGGGCCTCTCTCCTGGAGGCGCTCAGTCAGACCCAGTGTTGACTTGTGGCAAGACGCTCCTCGGGGCGCGTCTTGCTTGGGCCTCTCTCCTGGAGGCGCTCAGTCAGACCGAGTGCTGACATGTGGCAAGACGCTCCTCGGGGCGCGTCTTGCTTGGGCTTCTCTCCTGGAGGCCCTCAGTCAGACCCATTGTTGACATGTGGCAAGACGCTCCTCGGGGAGCGTCTTATTTGGGCCTCTCTCCTGGAGGCCCTCAGTCAGACCCAGTGTTGACATGTGGCAAGACGCTCCTCGGGGCGCGTCTTGCTTGGGCCTCTCTCTTGGAGGCGCTCAGTAAGACCGAGTAGTGACATGTGGCAAGACTCTCCTCGGGGCGCGTCTTGCTTGGACCTCTCTCCTGGAGGCGCTCAGTTAGACCGAGTAGTGACATGTGGCAAGACGCTCCTCGGGGCGCGTCTTGCTTTGGCTTCTCTCCTGGAGGCCCTCAGTCAGACCCATTGTTGACATGTTGCAAGACGCTCCTCGGGGCGCGTATTGCTTGGGCCTCTCTCCTGGATGCCCTCTGTCAGACCCAGTGTTGACATGTGGCAAGACTCTCCTCGGGGCGCGTCTTGCTGGGGCTTCTCTCATGGAGGCACTCAGTCAGACCCAGTGTTGACATGTGGCAAAATGCTCCTCGGGGCACGTCTTGCTTGGGCCTCTCTCCTGGAGGCGCTCAGTCAGACCCAGAGGAGACATGTGTCAAGACGCTCCTCGGGGCGCGTCTTGCTTGGGCCTCTCTCCTGGGGGCGCTCAGTCAGACCGAGTGCTGACATGTGGCAAGACGCTCCTCCGGGCGCGTCTTGCTTGGGCCTCTCTCCTGGAGGCGCTCAGTCAGACCCAGTGTTCACATGTGGCAAGACGCTCCTCGGGGCGCGTCTTGCTTGGGCCTCTCTCCTGGAGGCGCTCAGTCAGACCCAGTGTTGACATGTGGCAAGACGCTCCTCGGGGCGCGTCTTGCTTGCACCTCTCTCCTGGAGACGCTCAGTCAGACCGAGTGCTGACAAGTGGCAAGACGCTCCTCGGGGAGCATCTTGCTTGGGCTTCTCTCCTGGAGGCCCTCAGTCAGACCCAGTGCTGACATGTGGCAAGACGCTCCTCGGGGCGCGTCTTATTTGGGCCTCTCTCCTGGGGGCCCTCAGTCAGACCCAGTGTTGACATGTGGCAAGACGCTCCTCGGGGCGCGTCTTGCTTGGGCTTCTCTCCTGGAGGCCCTCAGTCAGACCCATTGTTGACATGTGGCAAGACGCTCCTCGGGGCACGTCTTACTTGGACCTCCCTCCTGGAGGCGCTCAGTCAGACCGAGTAGTGACATGTGGTAAGACGCTCCTCGGGGCGTGTCTTGCTTGGACCTCTCTCCTGGAGGCGCTCAGTTAGACCGAGTAGTGACATGTGGCAAGACGCTCCTCGGGGCAGGTCTTGCTTGGGCCTCTCTCCTGGAGGCGCTCAGTCAGACCGAGTGCTGACATAAGGCAAGATGCTCCTCGCGGCGCGTCTTGCTGGGGCCTCTCTCCTGGAGGAGCTCAGTCAGACCCAGTGGTGACACGTGGCAAGACGCTCCTCGGGGCGCATCTTGCTTGGGCCTCTCTCCTGGAGGCGCTAAGTCAGACCCAGTGTTGACACGTGGCAAGACGCTCCTCGGGGCACGTGTTGCTTGGACCTCTCTCCTGGAGGCGCTCAGTTAGACCCAGTGTTGACATGTGGAAAGACGCTCCTCGGGGAACGTCTTGCTTGGGCCTCTCTCCTGGAGGCGCTCAGTCAGACCCAGAGGAGAAATGTGTCAAGACGCTCCTCGGGGCGCGTCTTGCTTGGGCCTCTCTCCTGGAGGTGCTCAGTCAGACCCAGTGTTGACATGTGGCAAGACGCTCCTCGGGGCGCGTCTTGCTGGTTCTTCTCTCATGGAGGCACTCAGTCAGACCCAGTGTTGACATGTGGAAAGACGCTCCTCGGGGAACGTCTTGCTTGGGCCTCTCTCCTGGAGGCGCTCAGTCAGACCCAGAGGAGAAATGTGTCAAGACGCTCCTCGGGGCGCGTCTTGCTTGGGCCTCTCCCCTGGAGGCGCTCAGTCAGACCGAGTGCTGACATGTGGCAAGACTCTCCTCGGGGCGCGTCTTGCTTGGGCCTCTCTCCTGGAGGCGCTCAGTCAGACCGAGTAGTGACATGTGGCAAGACTCTCCTCGGGGCGCGTCTTGCTTGGACCTCTCTCCTGGAGGCGCTCAGTTAGACCGAGTAGTGACATGTGGCAAGACGCTCCTCGGGGCGCGTCTTGCTTTGGCTTCTCTCCTGGAGGCCCTCAGTCAGACCCATTGTTGACATGTGGCAAGACGCTCCTCGGGGCGCGTATTGCTTGGGCCTCTCTCCTGGATGCCCTCTGTCAGACCCAGTGTTGACATGTGGCAAGACTCTCCTCGGGGCGCGGCTTGCTGGGGCTTCTCTCATGGAGGCACTCAGTCAGACCCAGTGTTGACATGTGGCAAAATACTCCTCGGGGCACGTCTTGCTTGGGCCTCTCTCCTGGAGGCGCTCAGTCAGACCCAGAGGAGACATGTGTCAAGACGCTCCTCGGGGCGCGTCTTGCTTGGGCCTCTCTCCTGGAGGCGCTCAGTCAGACCGAGTGCTGACATGTGGCAAGACGCTCCTCCGGGCGCGTCTTGCTTGGGCCTCTCTCCTGGAGGCGCTCAGTCAGACCCAGTGTTGACATGTGGCAAGACGCTCCTCGGGGCGCGTCTTGCTTGCGCCTCTCTCCTGGAGGCGCTCAGTCAGACCGAGTGCTGACAAGTGGCAAGACGCTCCTCGGGGCGCATCTTGCTTGGGCTTCTCTCCTGGAGGCCCTCAGTCAGACCTAGTGTTGACATGTGGCAAGACGCTCCTCGGGGCGCGTCTTATTTGGGCCTCTCTCCTGGGGGCCCTCAGTCAGACCCAGTGTTGACATGTGGCAAGACGCTCCTCGTGGCACGTCTTGCTTGGGCTTCTCTCCTGGAGGCCCTCAGTCAGACCCATTGTTGACATGTGGCAAGACGCTCCTCGGGGCACGTCTTGCTTGGGCCTCTCTTCTGGAGGCGCTCAGTCAGACCCAGTGTTGACTTGTGGCAAGACGCTCCTCGGGGCGCGTCTTGCTTTGGCCTCTCTTCTGGAGGCGCTCAGTCAGACCGAGTGCTGACATGTGGCAAGACGCTCCTCGGGGCGCGTCTTGCTTGGGCTTCTCTCCTGGAGGCCCTCAGTCAGACCCATTGTTGACATGTGGCAAGACGCTCCTCGGGGAGCGTCTTATTTGGGCCTCTCTCCTGGAGGCCCTCAGTCAGACCCAGTGTTGACATGTGGCAAGACGCTCCTCGGGGCGCGTCTTGCTTGGGCCTCTCTCCTGGAGGCGCTCAGTCAGACCGAGTAGTGACTTGTGGCAAGACTCTCCTCGGGGCGCGTCTTGCTTGGACTTCTCTCCTGGAGGCCCTCAGTCAGACCCATTGTTGACATGTTGCAAGACGCTCCTCGGGGCGCGTATTGCTTGGGCCTCTCTCCTGGATGCCCTCTGTCAGACCCAGTGTTGACATGTGGCAAGACTCTCCTCGGGGCGCGTCTTGCTGGGGCTTCTCTCATGGAGGCACTCAGTCAGACCCAGTGTTGACATGTGGCAAAATGCTCCTCGGGGCACGTCTTGCTTGGGCCTCTCTCCTGGAGGCGCTCAGTCAGACCCAGAGGAGACATGTGTCAAGACGCTCCTCGGGGCGCGTCTTGCTTGGGCCTCTCTCCTGGAGGCGCTCAGTCAGACCCAGAGGAGAAATGTGTCAAGACGCTCCTCGGGGCGCGTCTTGCTTGGGCCTCTCCCCTGGAGGCGCTCAGTCAGACCGAGTGCTGACATGTGGCAAGACGCTCCTCGGGGCAGGTCTTGCTTGGGCCTCTCTCCTGGAGGCGCTCAGTCAGACCGAGTGCTGACATAAGGCAAGATGCTCCTCGCGGCGCGTCTTGCTGGGGCCTCTCTCCTGGAGGAGCTCAGTCAGACCCAGTGGTGACACGTGGCAAGACGCTCCTCGGGGCGCATCTTGCGGGGGCCTCTCTCCTGGAGGCGCTAAGTCAGACCCAGTGTTGACACGTGGCAAGACGCTCCTCGGGGCACGTGTTGCTTGGACCTCTCTCCTGGAGGCGCTCAGTTAGACCCAGTGTTGACATGTGGAAAGACGCTCCTCGGGGAATGTCTTGCTTGGGCCTCTCTCCTGGAGGCGCTCAGTCAGACCCAGAGGAGAAATGTGTCAAGACGCTCCTCGGGGCGCGTCTTGCTTGGGCCTCTCTCCTGGAGGTGCTCAGTCAGACCCAGTGTTGACATGTGGCAAGACGCTCCTCGGGGCGCGTCTTGCTGGTTCTTCTCTCATGGAGGCACTCAGTCAGACCCAGTGTTGACATGTGGAAAGACGCTCCTCGGGGAACGTCTTGCTTGGGCCTCTCTCCTGGAGGCGCTCAGTCAGACCCAGAGGAGAAATGTGTCAAGACGCTCCTCGGGGCGCGTCTTGCTTGGGCCTCTCCCCTGGAGGCGCTCAGTCAGACCGAGTGCTGACATGTGGCAAGACTCTCCTCGGGGCGCGTCTTGCTTGGGCCTCTCTCCTGGAGGCGCTCAGTCAGACCGAGTAGTGACATGTGGCAAGACTCTCCTCGGGGCGCGTCTTGCTTGGACCTCTCTCCTGGAGGCGCTCAGTTAGACCGAGTAGTGACATGTGGCAAGACGCTCCTCGGGGCGCGTCTTGCTTTGGCTTCTCTCCTGGAGGCCCTCAGTCAGACCCATTGTTGACATGTGGCAAGACGCTCCTCGGGGCGCGTATTGCTTGGGCCTCTCTCCTGGATGCCCTCTGTCAGACCCAGTGTTGACATGTGGCAAGACTCTCCTCGGGGCGCGTCTTGCTGGGGCTTCTCTCATGGAGGCACTCAGTCAGACCCAGTGTTGACATGTGGCAAAATACTCCTCGGGGCACGTCTTGCTTGGGCCTCTCTCCTGGAGGCGCTCAGTCAGACCCAGAGGAGACATGTGTCAAGACGCTCCTCGGGGCGCGTCTTGCTTGGGCCTCTCTCCTGGAGGCGCTCAGTCAGACCGAGTGCTGACATGTGGCAAGACGCTCCTCCGGGCGCGTCTTGCTTGGGCCTCTCTCCTGGAGGCGCTCAGTCAGACCCAGTGTTCACATGTGGCAAGACGCTCCTCGGAGCGCGTCTTGCTTGGGCCTCTCTCCTGGAGGCGCTCAGTCAGACCCAGTGTTGACATGTGGCAAGACGCTCCTCGGGGCGCGTCTTGCTTGCGCCTCTCTCCTGGAGGCGCTCAGTCAGACCGAGTGCTGACAAGTGGCAAGACGCTCCTCGGGGCGCATCTTGCTTGGGCTTCTCTCCTGGAGGCCCTCAGTCAGACCTAGTGTTGACATGTGGCAAGACGCTCCTCGGGGCGCGTCTTATTTGGGCCTCTCTCCTGGGGGCCCTCAGTCAGACCCAGTGTTGACATGTGGCAAGACGCTCCTCGGGGCACGTCTTGCTTGGGCTTCTCTCCTGGAGGCCCTCAGTCAGACCCATTGTTGACATGTGGCAAGACGCTCCTCGGGGCACGTCTTGCTTGGGCCTCTCTTCTGGAGGCGCTCAGTCAGACCCAGTGTTGACTTGTGGCAAGACGCTCCTCGGGGCGCGTCTTGCTTTGGCCTCTCTTCTGGAGGCGCTCAGTCAGACCGAGTGCTGACATGTGGCAAGACGCTCCTCGGGGCGCGTCTTGCTTGGGCTTCTCTCCTGGAGGCCCTCAGTCAGACCCATTGTTGACATGTGGCAAGACGCTCCTCGGGGAGCGTCTTATTTGGGCCTCTCTCCTGGAGGCCCTCAGTCAGACCCAGTGTTGACATGTGGCAAGACGCTCCTCGGGGCGCGTCTTGCTTGGGCCTCTCTCCTGGAGGCGCTCAGTCAGACCGAGTAGTGACTTGTGGCAAGACTCTCCTCGGGGCGCGTCTTGCTTGGACTTCTCTCCTGGAGGCCCTCAGTCAGACCCATTGTTGACATGTTGCAAGACGCTCCTCGGGGCGCGTATTGCTTGGGCCTCTCTCCTGGATGCCCTCTGTCAGACCAAGTGTTGACATGTGGCAAGACTCTCCTCGGGGCGCGTCTTGCTGGGGCTTCTCTCATGGAGGCACTCAGTCAGACCCAGTGTTGACATGTGGCAAAATGCTCCTCGGGGCACGTCTTGCTTGGGCCTCTCTCCTGGAGGCGCTCAGTCAGACCCAGAGGAGACATGTGTCAAGACGCTCCTCGGGGCGCGTCTTGCTTGGGCCTCTCTCCTGGAGGCGCTCAGTCAGACCGAGTGCTGACATGTGGCAAGACGCTCCTCCGGGCGCGTCTTGCTTGGGCCTCTCTCCTGGAGGCGCTCAGTCAGACCCAGTGTTGACATGTGGCAAGACGCTCCTCGGGGCGCGTCTTGCTTGCGCCTCTCTCCTGGAGACGCTCAGTCAGACCGAGTGCTGACAAGTGGCAAGACGCTCCTCGGGGAGCATCTTGCTTGGGCTTCTCTCCTGGAGGCCCTCAGTCAGACCCAGTGTTGACATGTGGCAAGACGCTCCTCGGGGCGCGTCTTATTTGGGCCTCTCTCCTGGGGGCCCTCAGTCAGACCCAGTGTTGACATGTGGCAAGACGCTCCTCGGGGCGCGTCTTGCTTGGGCTTCTCTCCTGGAGGCCCTCAGTCAGACCCATTGTTGACATGTGGCAAGACGCTCCTCGGGGCGCGTCTTGCTTGGACCTCCCTCCTGGAGGCGCTCAGTCAGACCGAGTAGTGACATGTGGTAAGACGCTCCCCGGGGCGTGTCTTGCTTGGACCTCTCTCCTGGAGGCGCTCAGTTAGACCGAGTAGTGACATGTGGCAAGACGCTCCTCGGGGCAGGTCTTGCTTGGGCCTCTCTCCTGGAGGCGCTCAGTCAGACCGAGTGCTGACATAAGGCAAGATGCTCCTCGCGGCGCGTCTTGCTGGGGCCTCTCTCCTGGAGGTGCTCAATCAGACCCAGTGGTAACACGTGGCAAGACGCTCCTCGGGGCGCATCTTGCTTGGGCCTCTCTCCTGGAGGCGCTAAGTCAGACCCAGTGTTGACACGTGGCAAGACGCTCCTCGGGGCGCGTCTTGCTTGGGCCTCTCTCCTGGAGGCGCTCAGTCAGACCCAGTGTTGACATGTGGCAAAACACTCCTCGGGGAGTGTCTTGCTTGGGCCTCTCTCATGGAGGCCCTCTGTCAGACCCAGTGATGACATGTGTCAAGACGCTCCTCGGGGCGCATCTTGCTTTGGCCTCTCTCCTGGAGGCGCTCAGTCAGACCGAGTGCTGACATGTGGCAAGAAGCTCCTCGGGGCGCGTCTTCCTTGGGCTTCTCTCCTGGAGGCCCTCAATCAGACCCATTGTTGACATGTGGCAAGACGCTCCTCGGGGCGCGTATTGCTTGGGCCTCTCTCCTGGATGCCCTCTGTCAGACCCAGTGTTGACATGTGGCAAGACTCTCCTCGGGGCGCGTCTTGCTGGGGCTTCTCTCATGGAGGCACTCAGTCAGACCCAGTGTTGACATGTGGCAAAATACTCCTCGGGGCACGTCTTGCTTGGGCCTCTCTCCTGGAGGCGCTCAGTCAGACCCAGAGGAGACATGTGTCAAGACGCTCCTCGGGGCGCGTCTTGCTTGGGCCTCTCTCCTGGAGGCGCTCAGTCAGACCGAGTGCTGACATGTGGCAAGACGCTCCTCCGGGCGCGTCTTGCTTGGGCCTCTCTCCTGGAGGCGCTCAGTCAGACCCAGTGTTCACATGTGGCAAGACGCTCCTCGGAGAGCGTCTTGCTTGGGCCTCTCTCCTGGAGGCGCTCAGTCAGACCCAGTGTTGACATGTGGCAAGACGCTCCTCGGGGCGCGTCTTGCCTGCGCCTCTCTCCTGGAGGCGCTCAGTCAGACCGAGTGCTGACAAGTGGCAAGACGCTCCTCGGGGCGCATCTTGCTTGGGCTTCTCTCCTGGAGGCCCTCAGTCAGACCTAGTGTTGACATGTGGCAAGACGCTCCTCGGGGCGCGTCTTATTTGGGCCTCTCTCCTGGGGGCCCTCAGTCAGACCCAGTGTTGACATGTGGCAAGACGCTCCTCGGGGCACGTCTTGCTTGGGCTTCTCTCCTGGAGGCCCTCAGTCAGACCCATTGTTGACATGTGGCAAGACGCTCCTCGGGGCACGTCTTGCTTGGGCCTCTCTTCTGGAGGCGCTCAGTCAGACCCAGTGTTGACTTGTGGCAAGACGCTCCTCGGGGCGCGTCTTGCTTTGGCCTCTCTTCTGGAGGCGCTCAGTCAGACCGAGTGCTGACATGTGGCAAGACGCTCCTCGGGGCGCGTCTTGCTTGGGCTTCTCTCCTGGAGGCCCTCAGTCAGACCCATTGTTGACATGTGGCAAGACGCTCCTCGGGGAGCGTCTTATTTGGGCCTCTCTCCTGGAGGCCCTCAGTCAGACCCAGTGTTGACATGTGGCAAGACGCTCCTCGGGGCGCGTCTTGCTTGGGCCTCTCTCCTGGAGGCGCTCAGTCAGACCGAGTAGTGACTTGTGGCAAGACTCTCCTCGGGGCGCGTCTTGCTTGGACTTCTCTCCTGGAGGCCCTCAGTCAGACCCATTGTTGACATGTTGCAAGACGCTCCTCAGGGCGCGTATTGCTTGGGCCTCTCTCCTGGATGCCCTCTGTCAGACCCAGTGTTGACATGTGGCAAGACTCTCCTCGGGGCGCGTCTTGCTGGGGCTTCTCTCATGGAGGCACTCAGTCAGACCCAGTGTTGACATGTGGCAAAATGCTCCTCGGGGCACGTCTTGCTTGGGCCTCTCTCCTGGAGGCGCTCAGTCAGACCCAGAGGAGACATGTGTCAAGACGCTCCTCGGGGCGCGTCTTGCTTGGGCCTCTCTCCTGGAGGCGCTCAGTCAGACCGAGTGCTGACATGTGGCAAGACGCTCCTCCGGGCGCGTCTTGCTTGGGCCTCTCTCCTGGAGGCGCTCAGTCAGACCCAGTGTTCACATGTGGCAAGACGCTCCTCGGGGCGCGTCTTGCTTGGGCCTCTCTCCTGGAGGCGCTCAGTCAGACCCAGTGTTGACATGTGGCAAGACGCTCCTCGGGGCGCGTCTTGCTTGCGCCTCTCTCCTGGAGACGCTCAGTCAGACCGAGTGCTGACAAGTGGCAAGACGCTCCTCGGGGAGCATCTTGCTTGGGCTTCTCTCCTGGAGGCCCTCAGTCAGACCCAGTGTTGACATGTGGCAAGACGCTCCTCGGGGCGCGTCTTATTTGGGCCTCTCTCCTGGGGGCCCTCAGTCAGACCCAGTGTTGACATGTGGCAAGACGCTCCTCGGGGCGCGTCTTGCTTGGGCTTCTCTCCTGGAGGCCCTCAGTCAGACCCATTGTTGACATGTGGCAAGACGCTCCTCGGGGCGCGTCTTGCTTGGACCTCCCTCCTGGAGGCGCTCAGTCAGACCGAGTAGTGACATGTGGTAAGACGCTCCCCGGGGCGTGTCTTGCTTGGACCTCTCTCCTGGAGGCGCTCAGTTAGACCGAGTAGTGACATGTGGCAAGACGCTCCTCGGGGCAGGTCTTGCTTGGGCCTCTCTCCTGGAGGCGCTCAGTCAGACCGAGTGCTGACATAAGGCAAGATGCTCCTCGCGGCGCGTCTTGCTGGGGCCTCTCTCCTGGAGGTGCTCAATCAGACCCAGTGTTGACACGTGGCAAGACGCTCCTCGGGGCGCGTCTTGCTTGGGCCTCTCTCCTGGAGGCGCTCAGTCAGACCCAGTGTTGACATGTGGCAAAACACTCCTCGGGGAGTGTCTTGCTTGGGCCTCTCTCATGGAGGCCCTCTGTCAGACCCAGTGATGACATGTGTCAAGACGCTCCTCGGGGCGCATCTTGCTTTGGCCTCTCTCCTGGAGGCGCTCAGTCAGACCGAGTGCTGACATGTGGCAAGAAGCTCCTCGGGGCGCGTCTTCCTTGGGCTTCTCTCCTGGAGGCCCTCAATCAGACCCATTGTTGACATGTGGCAAGACGCTCCTCGGGGCGCGTATTGCTTGGGCCTCTCTCCTGGATGCCCTCTGTCAGACCAAGTGTTGACATGTGGCAAGACTCTCCTCGGGGCGCGTCTTGCTTGGGCTTCTCACATGGAGGCCCTCAGTCAGACCCAGTGTTAACATGTGTCAAGACGCTCCTCGGGGCGTGTCTTGCTTGGGCCTCTCTCCTGGAGGCGCTCAGTCAGACCCAGTGTTGACATGTGGCAAGACGCTCCTCGGGGCGCTTCTCGCTTGGGCTTCTCTCCTGGAGGCCGTCAGTCAGACCCATTGTTGACATGTGGCAAGACGCTCCTCGGGGCGCTTCTCGCTTGGGCTTCTCTCCTGGAGGCCGTCAGTCAGACCCAGTGTTGACATGTGGCAAGACACTCCTCGGGGAGCGTGTTGCTTGGGCCTCTCTCCTGGAGGCGCTCAGTCAGACCCAGAGGAGACATGTGTCAAGACGCTCCTCGGGGCGCGTCTTGCTTGGGCCTCTCTCCTGGAGGCGCTCAGTCAGACCGAGTGCTGACATGTGGCAAGACGCTCCTCCGGGCGCGTCTTGCTTGGGCCTCTCTCCTGGAGGCGCTCAGTCAGACCCAGTGTTCACATGTGGCAAGACGCTCCTCGGGGCGCGTCTTGCTTGGGCCTCTCTCCTGGAGGCGCTCAGTCAGACCCAGTGTTGACATGTGGCAAGACGCTCCTCGGGGCGCGTCTTGCTTGCGCCTCTCTCCTGGAGACGCTCAGTCAGACCGAGTGCTGACAAGTGGCAAGACGCTCCTCGGGGAGCATCTTGCTTGGGCTTCTCTCCTGGAGGCCCTCAGTCAGACCCAGTGTTGACATGTGGCAAGACGCTCCTCGGGGCGCGTCTTATTTGGGCCTCTCTCCTGGGGGCCCTCAGTCAGACCCAGTGTTGACATGTGGCAAGACGCTCCTCGGGGCGCGTCTTGCTTGGGCTTCTCTCCTGGAGGCCCTCAGTCAGACCCATTGTTGACATGTGGCAAGACGCTCCTCGGGGCGCGTCTTGCTTGGACCTCCCTCCTGGAGGCGCTCAGTCAGACCGAGTAGTGACATGTGGTAAGACGCTCCCCGGGGCGTGTCTTGCTTGGACCTCTCTCCTGGAGGCGCTCAGTTAGACCGAGTAGTGACATGTGGCAAGACGCTCCTCGGGGCAGGTCTTGCTTGGGCCTCTCTCCTGGAGGCGCTCAGTCAGACCGAGTGCTGACATAAGGCAAGATGCTCCTCGCGGCGCGTCTTGCTGGGGCCTCTCTCCTGGAGGTGCTCAATCAGACCCAGTGGTAACACGTGGCAAGACGCTCCTCGGGGCGCATCTTGCTTGGGCCTCTCTCCTGGAGGCGCTAAGTCAGACCCAGTGTTGACACGTGGCAAGACGCTCCTCGGGGCGCGTCTTGCTTGGGCCTCTCTCCTGGAGGCGCTCAGTCAGACCCAGTGTTGACATGTGGCAAAACACTCCTCGGGGAGTGTCTTGCTTGGGCCTCTCTCATGGAGGCCCTCTGTCAGACCCAGTGATGACATGTGTCAAGACGCTCCTCGGGGCGCATCTTGCTTTGGCCTCTCTCCTGGAGGCGCTCAGTCAGACCGAGTGCTGACATGTGGCAAGAAGCTCCTCGGGGCGCGTCTTCCTTGGGCTTCTCTCCTGGAGGCCCTCAATCAGACCCATTGTTGACATGTGGCAAGACGCTCCTCGGGGCGCGTATTGCTTGGGCCTCTCTCCTGGATGCCCTCTGTCAGACCAAGTGTTGACATGTGGCAAGACTCTCCTCGGGGCGCGTCTTGCTTGGGCTTCTCACATGGAGGCCCTCAGTCAGACCCAGTGTTAACATGTGTCAAGACGCTCCTCGGGGCGTGTCTTGCTTGGGCCTCTCTCCTGGAGGCGCTCAGTCAGACCCAGTGTTGACATGTGGCAAGACGCTCCTCGGGGCGCTTCTCGCTTGGGCTTCTCTCCTGGAGGCCGTCAGTCAGACCCATTGTTGACATGTGGCAAGACGCTCCTCGGGGCGCTTCTCGCTTGGGCTTCTCTCCTGGAGGCCGTCAGTCAGACCCAGTGTTGACATGTGGCAAGACACTCCTCGGGGAGCGTGTTGCTTGGACCTCTCTCCTGGAGGCGCTCAGTCAGACCCAGTGTTGACATGTGTCAAGACGCTCCTCGGGCGTTTCTTGCTTGGGCCTCGCTCCTGGAGGCGCTCAGTCAGACCCAGTGTTGACATGTGACAAGACGCTCCTCGGGGCGCGTCTTGCTTGGGCCTCTCTCCTGGAGGCGCTCAGTCAGACCCAGAGGTGACATGTGTCAAGACGCTCCTATGGCCTCTCTCCTGGAGGCGCTCAGTCAGACCCAGTGTTGACATGTGGCAAGACGCTCCTCGGGGCGCGTCTTGCTTGGGCCTCTCTCCTGGAGGTGCTCAGTCAGACCCAGTGTTGACATGTGGCAAGACGCTCCTCGGGGCGCGTCTTGCTGGTTCTTCTCTCATGGAGGCACTCAGTCAGACCCAGTGTTGACATGTGGAAAGACGCTCCTCGGGGAACGTCTTGCTTGGGCCTCTCTCCTGGAGGCGCTCAGTCAGACCCAGAGGAGAAATGTGTCAAGACGCTCCTTGGGGCGCGTCTTGCTTGGGCATCTCCCCTGGAGGCGCTCAGTCAGACCGAGTGCTGACATGTGGCAAGACTCTCCTCGGGGCGCGTCTTGCTTGGGCCTCTCTCCTGGAGGAGCTCAGTCAGACCCAGTGTTGACTTGTGGCAAGACGCTCCTCGGGGCGCGTCTTGCTTGGGCCTCTCTCTTGGAGGCGCTCAGTCAGACCGAGTGCTGACATGTGGCAAGACGCTCCTCGGGGCGCGTCTTGCTTGGGCTTCTCTCCTGGAGGACCTCAGTCAGACCCATTGTTGACATGTGGCAAGACGCTCCTCGGGGAGCGTCTTATTTGGGCCTCTCTCCTGGAGGCCCTCAGTCAGACCCAGTGTTGACATGTGGCAAGACGCTCCTCGGAGCGCGTCTTGCTTGGGCCTCTCTCCTGGAGGCGCTCAGTCAGACCGAGTAGTGACATGTGGCAAGACTCTCCTCGGGGCGCGTCTTGCTTGGACCTCTCTCCTGGAGGCGCTCAGTTAGACCGAGTAGTGACATGTGGCAAGACGCTCCTCGGGGCGCGTCTTGCTTTGGCTTCTCTCCTGGAGGCCCTAAGTCAGACCCATTGTTGACATGTGGCAAGACGCTCCTCGGGGCGCGTATTGCTTGGGCCTCTCTCCTGGATGCCCTCTGTCAGACCCAGTGTTGACATGTGGCAAGACTCTCCTCGGGGCGAGTCTTGCTGGGGCTTCTCTCATGGAGGCACTCAGTCAGACCCAGTGTTGACATGTGGCAAAATGCTCCTCGGGGCACGTCTTGCTTGGGCCTCTCTCCTGGAGGCGCTCAGTCAGACCGAGTGCTGACATGTGGCAAGACGCTCCTCCGGGCGCGTCTTGCTTGGGCCTCTCTCCTGAAGGCGCTCAGTCAGACCCAGTGTTCACATGTGGCAAGACGCTCCTCGGAGCGCGTCTTGCTTGGGCCTCTCTCCTGGGGGCGCTCAGTCAGACCCAGTGTTGACATGTGGCAAGACGCTCCTCGGGGCGCGTCTTGCTTGCGCCTCTCTCCTGGAGGCGCTCAGTCAGACCGAGTGCTGACAAGTGGCAAGACGCTCCTCGGGGCGCATCTTGCTTGGGCTTCTCTCCTGGAGGCCCTCAGTCAGACCCAGTGTTGACAAGTGGCAAGACGCTCCTCGGGGCGCGTCTTGCTTGGGCCTCTCTCCTGGAGGCGCTCAGTCAGACCGAGTGCTGACATGTGGCAAGACGCTCCTCCGGGCGCGTCTTGCTTGGGCCTCTCTCCTGGAGGCGCTCAGTCAGACCCAGTGTTCACATGTGGCAAGACGCTCCTCGGAGCGCGTCTTGCTTGGGCCTCTCTCCTGGAGGCGCTCAGTCAGACCCAGTGTTGACATGTGGCAAGACGCTCCTCGGGGCGCGTCTTGCTTGCGCCTCTCTCCTGGAGGCGCTCAGTCAGACCGAGTGCTGACAAGTGGCAAGACGCTCCTCGGGGCGCATCTTGCTTGGGCTTCTCTCCTGGAGGCCCTCAGTCAGACCCAGTGTTGACATGTGGCAAGACGCTCCTCGGGGCGCGTCTTATTTGGGCCTCTCTCCTGGGGGCCCTCAGTCAGACACAGTGTTGACATGTGGCAAGACGCTCCTCGGGCCACGTCTTGCTTGGGCTTCTCTCCTGGAGGCCCTCAGTCAGACCCATTGTTGACATGTGGCAAGACGCTCCTCGGGGCACGTCTTGCTTGGGCCTCTCTCCTGGAGGCGCTCAGTCAGACCGAGTAGTGACATGTGGCAAGACGCTCCTCGGGGCGTGTCTTGCTTGGACCTCTCTCCTGGAGGCGCTCAGTTAGACCGAGTAGTGACATGTGGCAAGATGCTCCTCGGGGCAGGTCTTGCTTGGGCCTCTCTCCTGGAGGCGCTCAGTCAGACCCAGAGGAGAAATGTGTCAAGACGCTCCTCGGGGCGCGTCTTGCTTGGGCCTCTCCCCTGGAGGCGCTCAGTCAGACCGAGTGCTGACATGTGGCAAGACTCTCCTCGGGGCGCGTCTTGCTTGGGCCTCTCTCCTGGAGGCGCTCAGTCAGACCCAGTGTTGACTTGTGGCAAGACGCTCCTCGGGGCGCGTCTTGCTTGGGCCTCTCTCCTGGAGGCGCTCAGTCAGACCGAGTGCTGACATGTGGCAAGACGCTCCTCGGGGCGCGTCTTGCTTGGGCTTCTCTCCTGGAGGCCCTCAGTCAGACCCATTGTTGACATGTGGCAAGACGCTCCTCGGGGAGCGTCTTATTTGGGCCTCTCTCCTGGAGGCCCTCAGTCAGACCCAGTGTTGACATGTGGCAAGACGCTCCTCGGGGCGCGTCTTGCTTGGGCCTCTCTCTTGGAGGCGCTCAGTAAGACCGAGTAGTGACATGTGGCAAGACTCTCCTCGGGGCGCGTCTTGCTTGGACCTCTCTCCTGGAGGCGCTCAGTTAGACCGAGTAGTGACATGTGGCAAGACGCTCCTCGGGGCGCGTCTTGCTTTGGCTTCTCTCCTGGAGGCCCTCAGTCAGACCCATTGTTGACATGTTGCAAGACGCTCCTCGGGGCGCGTATTGCTTGGGCCTCTCTCCTGGATGCCCTCTGTCAGACCCAGTGTTGACATGTGGCAAGACTCTCCTCGGGGCGCGTCTTGCTGGGGCTTCTCTAATGGAGGCACTATGTCAGACCCAGTGTTGACATGTGGCAAAATGCTCCTCGGGGCACGTCTTGCTTGGGCCTCTCTCCTGGAGGCGCTCAGTCAGACCCAGAGGAGACATGTGTCAAGACGCTCCTCGGGATGCGTCTTGCTTGGGCCTCTCTCCTGGAGGCGCTCAGTCAGACCGAGTGCTGACATGTGGCAAGACGCTCCTCCGGGCGCGTCTTGCTTGGGCCTCTCTCCTGGAGGCGCTCAGTCAGACCCAGTGTTCACATGTGGCAAGACGCTCCTCGGGGCGCGTCTTGCTTGGGCCTCTCTCCTGGAGGCGCTCAGTCAGACCCAGTGTTGACATGTGGCAAGACGCTCCTCGGGGCGCGTCTTGCTTGCGCCTCTCTCCTGGAGACGCTCAGTCAGACCGAGTGCTGACAAGTGGCAAGACGCTCCTCGGGGAGCATCTTGCTTGGGCTTCTCTCCTGGAGGCCCTCAGTCAGACCCAGTGTTGACATGTGGCAAGACGCTCCTCGGGGCGCGTCTTATTTGGGCCTCTCTCCTGGGGGCCCTCAGTCAGACCCAGTGTTGACATGTGGCAAGACGCTCCTCGGGGCGCGTCTTGCTTGGGCTTCTCTCCTGGAGGCCCTCAGTCAGACCCATTGTTGACATGTGGCAAGACGCTCCTCGGGGCACGTCTTACTTGGACCTCCCTCCTGGAGGCGCTCAGTCAGACCGAGTAGTGACATGTGGTAAGACGCTCCTCGGGGCGTGTCTTGCTTGGACCTCTCTCCTGGAGGCGCTCAGTTAGACCGAGTAGTGACATGTGGCAAGACGCTCCTCGGGGCAGGTCTTGCTTGGGCCTCTCTCCTGGAGGCGCTCAGTCAGACCGAGTGCTGACATAAGGCAAGATGCTCCTCGCGGCGCGTCTTGCTGGGGCCTCTCTCCTGGAGGAGCTCAGTCAGACCCAGTGGTGACACGTGGCAAGACGCTCCTCGGGGCGCATCTTGCTTGGGCCTCTCTCCTGGAGGCGCTAAGTCAGACCCAGTGTTGACACGTGGCAAGACGCTCCTCGGGGCACGTGTTGCTTGGACCTCTCTCCTGGAGGCGCTCAGTTAGACCCAGTGTTGACATGTGGAAAGACGCTCCTCGGGGAACGTCTTGCTTGGGCCTCTCTCCTGGAGGCGCTCAGTCAGACCCAGAGGAGAAATGTGTCAAGACGCTCCTCGGGGCGCGTCTTGCTTGGGCCTCTCTCCTGGAGGTGCTCAGTCAGACCCAGTGTTGACATGTGGCAAGACGCTCCTCGGGGCGCGTCTTGCTGGTTCTTCTCTCATGGAGGCACTCAGTCAGACCCAGTGTTGACATGTGGAAAGACGCTCCTCGGGGAACGTCTTGCTTGGGCCTCTCTCCTGGAGGCGCTCAGTCAGACCCAGAGGAGAAATGTGTCAAGACGCTCCTCGGGGCGCGTCTTGCTTGGGCCTCTCCCCTGGAGGCGCTCAGTCAGACCGAGTGCTGACATGTGGCAAGACTCTCCTCGGGGCGCGTCTTGCTTGGGCCTCTCTCCTGGAGGAGCTCAGTCAGACCCAGTGTTGAATTGTGGCAAGACGCTCCTCGGGGCGCGTCTTGCTTGGGCCTCTCTCCTGGAGGCGCTCAGTCAGACCGAGTGTTGACATGTGGCAAGACGCTCCTCGGGGCGCGTCTTGCTTGGGCTTCTCTCCTGGAGGACCTCAGTCAGACCCATTGTTGACATGTGGCAAGACGCTCCTCGGAGCGCGTCTTGCTTGGGCCTCTCTCCTGGAGGCGCTCAGTCAGACCGAGTAGTGACATGTGGCAAGACTCTCCTCGGGGCGCGTCTTGCTTGGACCTCTCTCCTGGAGGCGCTCAGTTAGACCGAGTAGTGACATGTGGCAAGACGCTCCTCGGGGCGCGTCTTGCTTTGGCTTCTCTCCTGGAGGCCCTCAGTCAGACCCATTGTTGACATGTGGCAAGACGCTCCTCGGGGCGCGTATTGCTTGGGCCTCTCTCCTGGATGCCCTCTGTCAGACCCAGTGTTAACATGTGGCAAGACTCTCCTCGGGGCGCGTCTTGCTGGGGCTTCTCTCATGGAGGCACTCAGTCAGACCCAGTGTTGACATGTGGCAAAATGCTCCTCGGGGCACGTCTTGCTTGGGCCTCTCTCCTGGAGGCGCTCAGTCAGACCCAGAGGAGACATGTGTCAAGACGCTCGTCGGGGCGCGTCTTGCTTGGGCCTCTCTCCTGGAGGCGCTCAGTCAGACCGAGTGCTGACATGTGGCAAGACGCTCCTCCGGGCGCGTCTTGCTTGGGCCTCTCTCCTGGAGGCGCTCAGTCAGACCCAGTGTTCACATGTGGCAAGACGCTCCTCGGAGCGCGTCTTGCTTGGGCCTCTCTCCTGGAGGCGCTCAGTCAGACCCAGTGTTGACATGTGGCAAGACGCTCCTCGGGGCGCGTCTTGCTTGCGCCTCTCTCCTGGAGGCGCTCAGTCAGACCGAGTGCTGACAAGTGGCAAGACGCTCCTCGGGGCGCATCTTGCTTGGGCTTCTCTCCTGGAGGCCCTCAGTCAGACCCAGTGTTGACATGTGGCAAGACGCTCCTCGGGGCGCGTCTTATTTGGGCCTCTCTCCTGGGGGCCCTCAGTCAGACCCAGTTTTGACATGTGGCAAGACGCTCCTCGGGCCACGTCTTGCTTGGGCTTCTCTCCTGGAGGCCCTCAGTCAGACCCATTGTTGACATGTGGCAAGACGCTCCTCGGGGCACGTCTTGCTTGGGCCTCTCTCCTGGAGGCGCTCAGTCAGACCGAGTAGTGACATGTGGCAAGACGCTCCTCGGGGCGCGTCTTGCTTGGACCTCCCTCCTGGAGGCGCTCAGTCAGACCGAGTAGTGACATGTGGCAAGACGCTCCTCGGGGCGTGTCTTGCTTGGACCTCTCTCCTGGAGGCGCTCAGTTAGACCGAGTAGTGACATGTGGCAAGATGCTCCTCGGGGCAGGTCTTGCTTGGGCCTCTCTCCTGGAGGCGCTCAGTCAGACCCAGAGGAGAAATGTGTCAAGACGCTCCTCGGGGCGCGTCTTGCTTGGGCCTCTCCCCTGGAGGCGCTCAGTCAGACCGAGTGCTGACATGTGGCAAGACTCTCCTCGGGGCGCGTCTTGCTTGGGCCTCTCTCCTGGAGGCGCTCAGTCAGACCCAGTGTTGACTTGTGGCAAGACGCTCCTCGGGGCGCGTCTTGCTTGGGCCTCTCTCCTGGAGGCGCTCAGTCAGACCGAGTGCTGACATGTGGCAAGACGCTCCTCGGGGCGCGTCTTGCTTTGGCTTCTCTCCTGGAGGCCCTCAGTCAGACCCATTGTTGACATGTGGCAAGACGCTCCTCGGGGCGCGTATTGCTTGGGCCTCTCTCCTGGATGCCCTCTGTCAGACCCAGTGTTAACATGTGGCAAGACTCTCCTCGGGGCGCGTCTTGCTGGGGCTTCTCTCATGGAGGCACTCAGTCAGACCCAGTGTTGACATGTGGCAAAATGCTCCTCGGGGCACGTCTTGCTTGGGCCTCTCTCCTGGAGGCGCTCAGTCAGACCCAGAGGAGACATGTGTCAAGACGCTCGTCGGGGCGCGTCTTGCTTGGGCCTCTCTCCTGGAGGCGCTCAGTCAGACCGAGTGCTGACATGTGGCAAGACGCTCCTCCGGGCGCGTCTTGCTTGGGCCTCTCTCCTGGAGGCGCTCAGTCAGACCCAGTGTTCACATGTGGCAAGACGCTCCTCGGAGCGCGTCTTGCTTGGGCCTCTCTCCTGGAGGCGCTCAGTCAGACCCAGTGTTGACATGTGGCAAGACGCTCCTCGGGGCGCGTCTTGCTTGCGCCTCTCTCCTGGAGGCGCTCAGTCAGACCGAGTGCTGACAAGTGGCAAGACGCTCCTCGGGGCGCATCTTGCTTGGGCTTCTCTCCTGGAGGCCCTCAGTCAGACCCAGTGTTGACATGTGGCAAGACGCTCCTCGGGGCGCGTCTTATTTGGGCCTCTCTCCTGGGGGCCCTCAGTCAGACCCAGTTTTGACATGTGGCAAGACGCTCCTCGGGCCACGTCTTGCTTGGGCTTCTCTCCTGGAGGCCCTCAGTCAGACCCATTGTTGACATGTGGCAAGACGCTCCTCGGGGCACGTCTTGCTTGGGCCTCTCTCCTGGAGGCGCTCAGTCAGACCGAGTAGTGACATGTGGCAAGACGCTCCTCGGGGCGCGTCTTGCTTGGACCTCCCTCCTGGAGGCGCTCAGTCAGACCGAGTAGTGACATGTGGCAAGACGCTCCTCGGGGCGTGTCTTGCTTGGACCTCTCTCCTGGAGGCGCTCAGTTAGACCGAGTAGTGACATGTGGCAAGATGCTCCTCGGGGCAGGTCTTGCTTGGGCCTCTCTCCTGGAGGCGCTCAGTCAGACCCAGAGGAGAAATGTGTCAAGACGCTCCTCGGGGCGCGTCTTGCTTGGGCCTCTCCCCTGGAGGCGCTCAGTCAGACCGAGTGCTGACATGTGGCAAGACTCTCCTCGGGGCGCGTCTTGCTTGGGCCTCTCTCCTGGAGGCGCTCAGTCAGACCCAGTGTTGACTTGTGGCAAGACGCTCCTCGGGGCGCGTCTTGCTTGGGCCTCTCTCCTGGAGGCGCTCAGTCAGACCGAGTGCTGACATGTGGCAAGACGCTCCTCGGGGCGCGTCTTGCTTGGGCTTCTCTCCTGGAGGCCCTCAGTCAGACCCATTGTTGACATGTGGCAAGACGCTCCTCGGGGAGCGTCTTATTTGGGCCTCTCTCCTGGAGGCCCTCAGTCAGACCCAGTGTTGACATGTGGCAAGACGCTCCTCGGGGCGCGTCTTGCTTGGGCCTCTCTCCTGGAGGCGCTCAGTCAGACCGAGTAGTGACATGTGGCAAGACTCTCCTCGGGGCGCGTCTTGCTTGGACCTCTCTCCTGGAGGCGCTCAGTTAGACCGAGTAGTGACATGTGGCAAGACGCTCCTCGGGGCGCGTCTTGCTTGGGCTTCTCTCCTGGATGCCCTCTGTCAGACCCAGTGTTGACATGTGGCAAGACTCTCCTCGGGGCGCGTCTTGCTGGGGCTTCTCTCATGGAGGCACTCAGTCAGACCCAGTGTTGACATGTGGCAAAATGCTCCTCGGGGCACGTCTTGCTTGGGCCTCTCTCCTGGAGGCGCTCAGTCAGACCCAGAGGAGACATGTGTCAAGACGCTCCTCGGGGCGCGTCTTGCTTGGGCCTCTCTCCTGGAGGCGCTCAGTCAGACCGAGTGCTGACATGTGGCAAGACGCTCCTCCGGGCGCAACTTGCTTGGGCCTCTCTCCTGGAGGCGCTCAGTCAGACCCAGTGTTCACATGTGGCAAGACGCTCCTCGGGGCGCGTCTTGCTTGGGCCTCTCTCCTGGAGGCGCTCAGTCAGACCCAGTGTTGACATGTGGCAAGACGCTCCTCGGGGCGCGTCTTGCTTGCGCCTCTCTCCTGGAGACGCTCAGTCAGACCGAGTGCTGACAAGTGGCAAAACGCTCCTCGGGGAGCATCTTGCTTGGGCTTCTCTCCTGGAGGCCCTCAGTCAGACCCAGTGTTGACATGTGGCAAGACGCTCCTCGGGGCGCGTCTTGCTTGGGCTTCTCTCCTGGAGGCCCTCAGTCAGACCCATTGTTGACATTTGGCAAGACGCTCCTCGGGGCACGTCTTGCTTGGGCCTCTCTCCTGGAGGCGCTCAGTCAGACCGAGTAGTGACATGTGGCAAGACGCTCCTCGGGGCGCGTCTTGCTTGGACCTCCCTCCTGGAGGCGCTCAGTCAGACCGAGTAGTGACATGTGGCAAGACGCTCCTCGGGGCGTGTCTTGCTTGGACCTCTCTCCTGGAGGCGCTCAGTTAGACCGAGTAGTGACATGTGGCAAGATGCTCCTCGGGGCAGGTCTTGCTTGGGCCTCTCTCCTGGAGGCGCTCAGTCAGACCCAGAGGAGAAATGTGTCAAGACGCTCCTCGGGGCGCGTCTTGCTTGGGCCTCTCCCCTGGAGGCGCTCAGTCAGACCGAGTGCTGACATGTGGCAAGACTCTCCTCGGGGCGCGTCTTGCTTGGGCCTCTCTCCTGGAGGCGCTCAGTCAGACCCAGTGTTGACTTGTGGCAAGACGCTCCTCGGGGCGCGTCTTGCTTGGGCCTCTCTCCTGGAGGCGCTCAGTCAGACCGAGTGCTGACATGTGGCAAGACGCTCCTCGGGGCGCGTCTTGCTTGGGCTTCTCTCCTGGAGGCCCTCAGTCAGACCCATTGTTGACATGTGGCAAGACGCTCCTCAGGGAGCGTCTTATTTGGGCCTCTCTCCTGGAGGCCCTCAGTCAGACCCAGTGTTGACATGTGGCAAGACGCTCCTCGGGGCGCGTCTTGCTTGGGCCTCTCTCCTGGAGGCGCTCAGTCAGACCGAGTAGTGACATGTGGCAAGACTCTCCTCGGGGCGCGTCTTGCTTGGACCTCTCTCCTGGAGGCGCTCAGTTAGACCGAGTAGTGACATGTGGCAAGACGCTCCTCGGGGCGCGTCTTGCTTTGGCTTCTCTCCTGGAGGCCCTCAGTCAGACCCATTGTTGACATGTTGCAAGACGCTCCTCGGGGCGCGTATTGCTTGGGCCTCTCTCCTGGATGCCCTCTGTCAGACCCAGTGTTGACATGTGGCAAGACTCTCCTCGGGGCGCGTCTTGCTGGGGCTTCTCTCATGGAGGCACTCAGTCAGACCCAGTGTTGACATGTGGCAAAATGCTCCTCGGGGCACGTCTTGCTTGGGCCTCTCTCCTGGAGGCGCTCAGTCAGACCCAGAGGAGACATGTGTCAAGACGCTCCTCGGGGCGCGTCTTGCTTGGGCCTCTCTCCTGGAGGCGCTCAGTCAGACCGAGTGCTGACATGTGGCAAGACGCTCCTCCGGGCGCAACTTGCTTGGGCCTCTCTCCTGGAGGCGCTCAGTCAGACCCAGTGTTCACATGTGGCAAGACGCTCCTCGGGGCGCGTCTTGCTTGGGCCTCTCTCCTGGAGGCGCTCAGTCAGACCCAGTGTTGACATGTGGCAAGACGCTCCTCGGGGCGCGTCTTGCTTGCGCCTCTCTCCTGGAGACGCTCAGTCAGACCGAGTGCTGACAAGTGGCAAAACGCTCCTCGGGGAGCATCTTGCTTGGGCTTCTCTCCTGGAGGCCCTCAGTCAGACCCAGTGTTGACATGTGGCAAGACGCTCCTCGGGGCGCGTCTTGCTTGGGCTTCTCTCCTGGAGGCCCTCAGTCAGACCCATTGTTGACATGTGGCAAGACGCTCCTCGGGGCACGTCTTGCTTGGACCTCCCTCCTGGAGGCGCTCAGTCAGACCGAGTAGTGACATGTGGTAAGACGCTCCTCGGGGCGTGTCTTGCTTGGACCTCTCTCCTGGAGGCACTCAGTTAGACCGAGTAGTGACATGTGGCAAGACGCTCCTCGGGGCAGGTCTTGCTTGGGCCTCTCTCCTGGAGGCGCTCAGTCAGACCGAGTGCTGACATAAGGCAAGATGCTCCTCGCGGCGCGTCTTGCTGGGGCCTCTCTCCTGGAGGAGCTCAGTCAGACCCAGTGGTGACACGTGGCAAGACGCTCCTCGGGGCACGTCTTGCTTGGGCCTCTCTCCTGGAGGCGCTAAGTCAGACCCAGTGTTGACACGTGGCAAGACGCTCCTCGGGGCGCGACTTGCTTGGGCCTCTCTCCTGGAGGCGCTCAGTCAGACCCAGTGTTGACATGTGGCAAAACACTCCTCGGGGAGTGTCTTGCTTGGGCCTCTCTCATGGAGGCCCTCTGTCAGACCCAGTGTTGACATGTGTCAAGACGCTCCTCGGGGCGCATCTTGCTTTGGCCTCTCTCCTGGAGGCGCTCAGTCAGACCGAGTGCTGACATGTGGCAAGAAGCTCCTCGGGGCGCGTCTTCCTTGTGCTTCTCTCCTGGAGGCCCTCAATCAGACCCATTGTTGACATGTGGCAAGACGCTCCTCGGGGCGCGTATTGCTTGGGCCTCTCTCCTGGATGCCCTCTGTCAGACCAAGTGTTGACATGTGGCAAGACTCTCCTCGGGGCGCGTCTTGCTTGGGCTTCTCACATGGAGGCCCTCAGTCAGACCCAGTGTTAACATGTGTCAAGACGCTCCTCGGGGCGTGTCTTGCTTGGGCCTCTCTCCTGGAGGCGCTCAGTCAGACCCAGTGTTGACATGTGGCAAGACGCTCCTCGGGGCGCTTCTTGCTTGGGCTTCTCTCCTGGAGGCCGTCAGTCAGACCCATTGTTGACATGTGGCAAGACGCTCTTCGGGGATCGTCTTGCTTGGGCCTCTCTCCTGGAGGCGCTCAGTCAGACCGAGTAGTGACATGTGACAAGACGCTCCTCGGGGCGCGTCTTGCTGGGGCTTCTCTCATGGAGGCACTCAGTCAGACCCAGTGTTGACATGTGGCAAGACACTCCTCGGGGAGCGTGTTGCTTGGACCTCTCTCCTGGAGGCGCTCAGTAAGACCCAGTGTTGACATGTGTCAAGACGCTCCTCGGGCGTTTCTTGCTTGGGCCTCGCTCCTGGAGGCGCTCAGTCAGACCCAGTGTTGACATGTGACATGACGCTCCTCGGGGCGCGTCTTGCTTGGGCCTCTCTCCTGGAGGCGCTCAGTCAGACCCAGAGGTGACATGTGTCAAGACGCTCCTATGGCCTCTCTCCTGGAGGCGCTCAGTCAGACCCAGTGTTGACATGTGGCAAGACGCTCCTCGGGGCGCGTCTTGCTTGGGCCTCTCTCCTGGAGGTGCTCAGTCAGACCCAGTGTTGACATGTGGCAAGACGCTCCTCGGGGCGCGTCTTGCTGGTTCTTCTCTCATGGAGGCACTCAGTCAGACCCAGTGTTGACATGTGGAAAGACGCTCCTCGGGGAACGTCTTGCTTGGGCCTCTCTCCTGGAGGCGCTCAGTCAGACCCAGAGGAGAAATGTGTCAAGACGCTCCTCGGGGCGCGTCTTGCTTGGGCCTCTCCCCTGGAGGCGCTCAGTCAGACCGAGTGCTGACATGTGGCAAGACTCTCCTCGGGGCGCGTCTTGCTTGGGCCTCTCTCCTGGAGGCGCTCAGTCAGACCCAGTGTTGACATGTGGCAAGACGCTCCTCGGGGCGCTTCTTGCTTGGGCTTCTCTCCTGGAGGCCGTCAGTCAGACCCATTGTTGACATGTGGCAAGACGCTCTTCGGGGATCGTCTTGCTTGGGCCTCTCTCCTGGAGGCGCTCAGTCAGACCGAGTAGTGACATGTGACAAGACGCTCCTCGGGGCGCGTCTTGCTGGGGCTTCTCTCATGGAGGCACTCAGTCAGACCCAGTGTTGACATGTGGCAAGACACTCCTCGGGGAGCGTGTTGCTTGGACCTCTCTCCTGGAGGCGCTCAGTAAGACCCAGTGTTGACATGTGTCAAGACGCTCCTCGGGCGTTTCTTGCTTGGGCCTCGCTCCTGGAGGCGCTCAGTCAGACCCAGTGTTGACATGTGACATGACGCTCCTCGGGGCGCGTCTTGCTTGGGCCTCTCTCCTGGAGGTGCTCAGTCAGACCCAGAGGTGACATGTGTCAAGACGCTCCTATGGCCTCTCTCCTGGAGGCGCTCAGTCAGACCCAGTGTTGACATGTGGCAAGACGCTCCTCGGGGCGCGTCTTGCTTGGGCCTCTCTCCTGGAGGTGCTCAGTCAGACCCAGTGTTGACATGTGGCAAGACGCTCCTCGGGGCGCGTCTTGCTGGTTCTTCTCTCATGGAGGCACTCAGTCAGACCCAGTGTTGACATGTGGAAAGACGCTCCTCGGGGAACGTCTTGCTTGGGCCTCTCTCCTGGAGGCGCTCAGTCAGACCCAGAGGAGAAATGTGTCAAGACGCTCCTCGGGGCGCGTCTTGCTTGGGCCTCTCCCCTGGAGGCGCTCAGTCAGACCGAGTGCTGACATGTGGCAAGACTCTCCTCGGGGCGCGTCTTGCTTGGGCCTCTCTCCTGGAGGAGCTCAGTCAGACCCAGTGTTGACTTGTGGCAAGACGCTCCTCGGGGCGCGTCTTGCTTGGGCCTCTCTCCTGGAGGCGCTCAGTCAGACCGAGTGCTGACATGTGGCAAGACGCTCCTCGGGGCGCGTCTTGCTTGGGCTTCTCTCCTGGAGGCCCTCAGTCAGACCCATTGTTGACATGTGGCAAGACGCTCCTCGGGGCGCGTATTGCTTGGGCCTCTCTCCTGGATGCCCTCTGTCAGACCCAGTGTTGACATGTGGCAAGACTCTCCTCGGGGCGCATCTTGCTGGGGCTTCTCTCATGGAGGCACTCAGTCAGACCCAGTGTTGACATGTGGCAAAATGCTCCTCGGGGCACGTCTTGCTTGGGCCTCTCTCATGGAGGCGCTCAGTCAGACCCAGAGGAGACATGTGTCAAGACGCTCGTCGGGGCGCGTCTTGCTTGGGCCTCTCCCCTGGAGGCGCTCAGTCAGACCGAGTGCTGACAAGTGGCAAAACGCTCCTCGGGGAGCATCTTGCTTGGGCTTCTCTCCTGGAGGCCCTCAGTCAGACCCAGTGTTGACATGTGGCAAGACGCTCCTCGGGGCGCGTCTTGCTTGGGCTTCTCTCCTGGAGGCCCTCAGTCAGACCCATTGTTGACATTTGGCAAGACGCTCCTCGGGGCACGTCTTGCTTGGGCCTCTCTCCTGGAGGCGCTCAGTCAGACCGAGTAGTGACATGTGGCAAGACGCTCCTCGGGGCGCGTCTTGCTTGGACCTCCCTCCTGGAGGCGCTCAGTCAGACCGAGTAGTGACATGTGGCAAGACGCTCCTCGGGGCGTGTCTTGCTTGGACCTCTCTCCTGGAGGCGCTCAGTTAGACCGAGTAGTGACATGTGGCAAGATGCTCCTCGGGGCAGGTCTTGCTTGGGCCTCTCTCCTGGAGGCGCTCAGTCAGACCCAGAGGAGAAATGTGTCAAGACGCTCCTCGGGGCGCGTCTTGCTTGGGCCTCTCCCCTGGAGGCGCTCAGTCAGACCGAGTGCTGACATGTGGCAAGACTCTCCTCGGGGCGCGTCTTGCTTGGGCCTCTCTCCTGGAGGCGCTCAGTCAGACCCAGTGTTGACTTGTGGCAAGACGCTCCTCGGGGCGCGTCTTGCTTGGGCCTCTCTCCTGGAGGCGCTCAGTCAGACCGAGTGCTGACATGTGGCAAGACGCTCCTCGGGGCGCGTCTTGCTTGGGCTTCTCTCCTGGAGGCCCTCAGTCAGACCCATTGTTGACATGTGGCAAGACGCTCCTCAGGGAGCGTCTTATTTGGGCCTCTCTCCTGGAGGCCCTCAGTCAGACCCAGTGTTGACATGTGGCAAGACGCTCCTCGGGGCGCGTCTTGCTTGGGCCTCTCTCCTGGAGGCGCTCAGTCAGACCGAGTAGTGACATGTGGCAAGACTCTCCTCGGGGCGCGTCTTGCTTGGACCTCTCTCCTGGAGGCGCTCAGTTAGACCGAGTAGTGACATGTGGCAAGACGCTCCTCGGGGCGCGTCTTGCTTTGGCTTCTCTCCTGGAGGCCCTCAGTCAGACCCATTGTTGACATGTTGCAAGACGCTCCTCGGGGCGCGTATTGCTTGGGCCTCTCTCCTGGATGCCCTCTGTCAGACCCAGTGTTGACATGTGGCAAGACTCTCCTCGGGGCGCGTCTTGCTGGGGCTTCTCTCATGGAGGCACTCAGTCAGACCCAGTGTTGACATGTGGCAAAATGCTCCTCGGGGCACGTCTTGCTTGGGCCTCTCTCCTGGAGGCGCTCAGTCAGACCCAGAGGAGACATGTGTCAAGACGCTCCTCGGGGCGCGTCTTGCTTGGGCCTCTCTCCTGGAGGCGCTCAGTCAGACCGAGTGCTGACATGTGGCAAGACGCTCCTCCGGGCGCAACTTGCTTGGGCCTCTCTCCTGGAGGCGCTCAGTCAGACCCAGTGTTCACATGTGGCAAGACGCTCCTCGGGGCGCGTCTTGCTTGGGCCTCTCTCCTGGAGGCGCTCAGTCAGACCCAGTGTTGACATGTGGCAAGACGCTCCTCGGGGCGCGTCTTGCTTGCGCCTCTCTCCTGGAGACGCTCAGTCAGACCGAGTGCTGACAAGTGGCAAAACGCTCCTCGGGGAGCATCTTGCTTGGGCTTCTCTCCTGGAGGCCCTCAGTCAGACCCAGTGTTGACATGTGGCAAGACGCTCCTCGGGGCGCGTCTTGCTTGGGCTTCTCTCCTGGAGGCCCTCAGTCAGACCCATTGTTGACATGTGGCAAGACGCTCCTCGGGGCACGTCTTGCTTGGACCTCCCTCCTGGAGGCGCTCAGTCAGACCGAGTAGTGACATGTGGTAAGACGCTCCTCGGGGCGTGTCTTGCTTGGACCTCTCTCCTGGAGGCACTCAGTTAGACCGAGTAGTGACATGTGGCAAGACGCTCCTCGGGGCAGGTCTTGCTTGGGCCTCTCTCCTGGAGGCGCTCAGTCAGACCGAGTGCTGACATAAGGCAAGATGCTCCTCGCGGCGCGTCTTGCTGGGGCCTCTCTCCTGGAGGAGCTCAGTCAGACCCAGTGGTGACACGTGGCAAGACGCTCCTCGGGGCACGTCTTGCTTGGGCCTCTCTCCTGGAGGCGCTAAGTCAGACCCAGTGTTGACACGTGGCAAGACGCTCCTCGGGGCGCGACTTGCTTGGGCCTCTCTCCTGGAGGCGCTCAGTCAGACCCAGTGTTGACATGTGGCAAAACACTCCTCGGGGAGTGTCTTGCTTGGGCCTCTCTCATGGAGGCCCTCTGTCAGACCCAGTGTTGACATGTGTCAAGACGCTCCTCGGGGCGCATCTTGCTTTGGCCTCTCTCCTGGAGGCGCTCAGTCAGACCGAGTGCTGACATGTGGCAAGAAGCTCCTCGGGGCGCGTCTTCCTTGTGCTTCTCTCCTGGAGGCCCTCAATCAGACCCATTGTTGACATGTGGCAAGACGCTCCTCGGGGCGCGTATTGCTTGGGCCTCTCTCCTGGATGCCCTCTGTCAGACCAAGTGTTGACATGTGGCAAGACTCTCCTCGGGGCGCGTCTTGCTTGGGCTTCTCACATGGAGGCCCTCAGTCAGACCCAGTGTTAACATGTGTCAAGACGCTCCTCGGGGCGTGTCTTGCTTGGGCCTCTCTCCTGGAGGCGCTCAGTCAGACCCAGTGTTGACATGTGGCAAGACGCTCCTCGGGGCGCTTCTTGCTTGGGCTTCTCTCCTGGAGGCCGTCAGTCAGACCCATTGTTGACATGTGGCAAGACGCTCTTCGGGGATCGTCTTGCTTGGGCCTCTCTCCTGGAGGCGCTCAGTCAGACCGAGTAGTGACATGTGACAAGACGCTCCTCGGGGCGCGTCTTGCTGGGGCTTCTCTCATGGAGGCACTCAGTCAGACCCAGTGTTGACATGTGGCAAGACACTCCTCGGGGAGCGTGTTGCTTGGACCTCTCTCCTGGAGGCGCTCAGTAAGACCCAGTGTTGACATGTGTCAAGACGCTCCTCGGGCGTTTCTTGCTTGGGCCTCGCTCCTGGAGGCGCTCAGTCAGACCCAGTGTTGACATGTGACATGACGCTCCTCGGGGCGCGTCTTGCTTGGGCCTCTCTCCTGGAGGCGCTCAGTCAGACCCAGAGGTGACATGTGTCAAGACGCTCCTATGGCCTCTCTCCTGGAGGCGCTCAGTCAGACCCAGTGTTGACATGTGGCAAGACGCTCCTCGGGGCGCGTCTTGCTTGGGCCTCTCTCCTGGAGGTGCTCAGTCAGACCCAGTGTTGACATGTGGCAAGACGCTCCTCGGGGCGCGTCTTGCTGGTTCTTCTCTCATGGAGGCACTCAGTCAGACCCAGTGTTGACATGTGGAAAGACGCTCCTCGGGGAACGTCTTGCTTGGGCCTCTCTCCTGGAGGCGCTCAGTCAGACCCAGAGGAGAAATGTGTCAAGACGCTCCTCGGGGCGCGTCTTGCTTGGGCCTCTCCCCTGGAGGCGCTCAGTCAGACCGAGTGCTGACATGTGGCAAGACTCTCCTCGGGGCGCGTCTTGCTTGGGCCTCTCTCCTGGAGGCGCTCAGTCAGACCCAGTGTTGACATGTGGCAAGACGCTCCTCGGGGCGCTTCTTGCTTGGGCTTCTCTCCTGGAGGCCGTCAGTCAGACCCATTGTTGACATGTGGCAAGACGCTCTTCGGGGATCGTCTTGCTTGGGCCTCTCTCCTGGAGGCGCTCAGTCAGACCGAGTAGTGACATGTGACAAGACGCTCCTCGGGGCGCGTCTTGCTGGGGCTTCTCTCATGGAGGCACTCAGTCAGACCCAGTGTTGACATGTGGCAAGACACTCCTCGGGGAGCGTGTTGCTTGGACCTCTCTCCTGGAGGCGCTCAGTAAGACCCAGTGTTGACATGTGTCAAGACGCTCCTCGGGCGTTTCTTGCTTGGGCCTCGCTCCTGGAGGCGCTCAGTCAGACCCAGTGTTGACATGTGACATGACGCTCCTCGGGGCGCGTCTTGCTTGGGCCTCTCTCCTGGAGGTGCTCAGTCAGACCCAGAGGTGACATGTGTCAAGACGCTCCTATGGCCTCTCTCCTGGAGGCGCTCAGTCAGACCCAGTGTTGACATGTGGCAAGACGCTCCTCGGGGCGCGTCTTGCTTGGGCCTCTCTCCTGGAGGTGCTCAGTCAGACCCAGTGTTGACATGTGGCAAGACGCTCCTCGGGGCGCGTCTTGCTGGTTCTTCTCTCATGGAGGCACTCAGTCAGACCCAGTGTTGACATGTGGAAAGACGCTCCTCGGGGAACGTCTTGCTTGGGCCTCTCTCCTGGAGGCGCTCAGTCAGACCCAGAGGAGAAATGTGTCAAGACGCTCCTCGGGGCGCGTCTTGCTTGGGCCTCTCCCCTGGAGGCGCTCAGTCAGACCGAGTGCTGACATGTGGCAAGACTCTCCTCGGGGCGCGTCTTGCTTGGGCCTCTCTCCTGGAGGAGCTCAGTCAGACCCAGTGTTGACTTGTGGCAAGACGCTCCTCGGGGCGCGTCTTGCTTGGGCCTCTCTCCTGGAGGCGCTCAGTCAGACCGAGTGCTGACATGTGGCAAGACGCTCCTCGGGGCGCGTCTTGCTTGGGCTTCTCTCCTGGAGGCCCTCAGTCAGACCCATTGTTGACATGTGGCAAGACGCTCCTCGGGGCGCGTATTGCTTGGGCCTCTCTCCTGGATGCCCTCTGTCAGACCCAGTGTTGACATGTGGCAAGACTCTCCTCGGGGCGCATCTTGCTGGGGCTTCTCTCATGGAGGCACTCAGTCAGACCCAGTGTTGACATGTGGCAAAATGCTCCTCGGGGCACGTCTTGCTTGGGCCTCTCTCATGGAGGCGCTCAGTCAGACCCAGAGGAGACATGTGTCAAGACGCTCGTCGGGGCGCGTCTTGCTTGGGCCTCTCTCCTGGAGGCGCTCAGTCAGACCGAGTGCTGACATGTGGCAAGACGCTCCTCCGGGCGCGTCTTGCTTGGGCCTCTCTCCTGGAGGCGCTCAGTCAGACCCAGTGTTGACATGTGGCAAGACGCTCCTCGGGGCGCGTCTTGCTTGCGCCTCTCTCCTGGAGGCGCTCAGTCAGACCGAGTGCTGACAAGTGGCAAGACACTCCTCGGGGCGCATCTTGCTTGGGCTTCTCTCCTGGAGGCACTCAGTCAGACCCAGTGTTGACATGTGGCAAGACGCTCCTCGGGGCGCGTCTTATTTGGGCCTCTCTCCTGGGGGCCCTCAGTCAGACCCAGTGTTGACATGTGGCAAGACGCTCCTCGGGGCACGTCTTGCTTGGGCTTCTCTCCTGGAGGCCCTCAGTCAGACCCATTGTTGACATGTGGCAAGACGCTCCTCGGGGCACGTCTTGCTTGGGCCTCTCTCCTGGAGGCGCTCAGTCAGACCGAGTAGTGACATGTGGCAAGACGCTCCTCGGGGCGCGTCTTGCTTGGACCTCCCTCCTGGAGGCGCTCAGTCAGACCGAGTAGTGACATGTGGCAAGACGCTCCTCGGGGCGTGTCTTGCTTGGACCTCTCTCCTGGAGGCGCTCAGTTAGACCGAGTAGTGACATGTGGCAAGATGCTCCTCGGGGCAGGTCTTGCTTGGGCCTCTCTCCTGGAGGCGCTCAGTCAGACCCAGAGGAGAAATGTGTCAAGACGCTCCTCGGGGCGCGTCTTTCTTGGGCCTCTCCCCTGGAGGCGCTCAGTCAGACCGAGTGCTGACATGTGGGAAGACTCTCCTCGGGGCGCGTCTTGCTTGGGCCTCTCTCCCGGAGGCGCTCAGTCAGACCCAGTGTTGACTTGTGGCAAGACGCTCCTCGGGGCGCGTCTTGCTTGGGCCTCTCTCCTGGAGGCACTAAGTCAGACCGAGTGCTGACATGTGGCAACACGCTCCTCGGCGTGCGTTTTGCTTGGGCTTCTCTCCTGGAGGCCCTCAGTCAGACCCATTGTTAACATGTGGCAAGACGCTCCTCGGGGAGCGTCTTATTTGGGCCTCTCTCCTGGAGGCCCTCAGTCAGACCCAGTGTTGACATGTGGCAAGACGCTCCTCGGGGCGCGTCTTGCTTGGGCCTCTCTCCTGGAGGCGCTCAGTCAGACCGAGTAGTGACATGTGGCGAGACTCTCCTCGGGGCGCGTCTTGCTTGGACCTCTCTCCTGGAGGAGCTCAGTTAGACCGAGTAGTGACATGTGGCAAGACGCTCCTCGGGGCGCGTCTTGCTTTGGCTTCTCTCCTGGAGGCCCTCAGTCAGACCCATTGTTGACATGTGGCAAGACGCTCCTCGGGGCGCGTATTGCTTGGGCCTCTCTCCTGGATAACCTCTGTCATACCAAGTGTTGACATGTGGCAAGACTCTCCTCGGGGCGCGTCTTGCTGGGGCTTCTCTCCTGGAGGCCCTCAGTCAGACCCATTGTTGACATGTGGCAAGACACTCCTCGGGGCGCGTATTGCTTGGGCCTCTCTCCTGGATGCCCTCTGTCAGACCCAGTGTTGACATGTGGAAAGACTCTCCTCGGGGCGCTTCTTGCTTGGGCTTCTCTCATGGAGGCCCTCAGTCAGACCCAGTGTTGACATGTGTCAAGACGCTCCTCGGGGCGTGTCTTGCTTGGGCCTCTCTCCTGGAGGCGCTCAGTCAGACCCAGTGTTGACATGTGGCAAGACGCTCCTCGGGGCGCTTCTTGCTTGGGCTTCTCTCCTGGAGGCCCTCAGTCAGATCCATTGTTGACATGTGGCAAGAGGCTCCTCGGGACACGTCTTGCTTGGGCCTCTCTCCTGGAGGCGCTCAGTCAGACCGAGTAGTGACAGGTGGCAAGACGCTCCTCGGGGCGCGTCTTGTTGGGGCTTCTGTCATGGAGGCACTCATTCAGACCCAGTGTTGGCATGTGGCAAGACGCTCCTCGGGGCGCGTGTTGCTTGGACCTCTCTCCTGGAGGCGCTCAGTCAGACCGAGTAGTGACATGTGGCAAGACGCTCCTCGGGGCGCGTCTTGCTTGGGCCTCTGTCCTGGAGGCGCTCAATTAGACCTAGTGTTGACATGTGGCAAGACGCTCCTCGGGGCGCGTCTTGCTTGGGCTTCTCTCCTGGAGGCCCTCAGTCAGACCCATTGTTGACATGTGGCAAGACGCTCCTCGGGGCGCTTCATGCTTGGGCCTCTCTCCTGGAGGCGCTCAGTCAGACCGAGTGCTGACATGTGGCAAGACGCTCCTCGGGGCGCGTCTTGCTGGGGCCTCTCTCCTGGAGGCGCTCAGTCAGACCCAGTGTTGACATGTGTCAAGACGCTCCTCGGGCTTTTCTTGCTTGCGCCTCTCTCATGGAGGCGCTCAGTCAGACCCAGAGGTGACATGTGGCAAGACGCTCCTCGGGCCTCTCTCCTGGAGGCGCTCAGTCAGACCCAGTGTTGACATGTGGCAAGACGCTCCTCGGGGCGCGTCTTGCTTGGACCTCCCTCCTGGAGGCGCTCAGTCAGACCGAGTAGTGACATGTGGCAAGACGCTCCTCGGGGCGTGTCTTGCTTGGACCTCTCTCCTGGAGGCGCTCAGTTAGACCGAGTAGTGACATGTGGCAAGACGCTCCTCGGGGCAGGTCTTGCTTGGGCCTCTCTCCTGGAGGCGCTCAGTCAGACCGAGTGCTGACATAAGGCAAGATGCTCCTCGCGGCGCGTCTTGCTGGGGCCTCTCTCCTGGAGGTGCTAAATCAGACCCAGTGGTGACACGTGGCAAGACGCTCCTCGGGGCGCGTCTTGCTTGGGCCTCTCTCCTGGATGCCCTCTGTCAGACCCAGTGTTGACATGTGGCAAGACTCTCCTCGGGGCGCGTCTTGCTGGGGCTTCTCTCATGGAGGCACTCAGTCAGACCCAGTGTTGACATGTGGCAAAATGCTCCTCGGGGCACGTCTTGCTTGGGCCTCTCTCCTGGAGGCGCTCAGTCAGACCCAGAGGAGACATGTGTCAAGACGCTCCTCGGGGCGCGTCTTGCTTGGGCCTCTCTCCTGGAGGCGCTCAGTCAGACCGAGTGCTGACATGTGGCAAGACGCTCCTCCGGGCGCAACTTGCTTGGGCCTCTCTCCTGGAGGCGCTCAGTCAGACCCAGTGTTCACATGTGGCAAGACGCTCCTCGGGGCGCGTCTTGCTTGGGCCTCTCTCCTGGAGGCGCTCAGTCAGACCCAGTGTTGACATGTGGCAAGACGCTCCTCGGGGCGCGTCTTGCTTGCGCCTCTCTCCTGGAGACGCTCAGTCAGACCGAGTGCTGACAAGTGGCAAAACGCTCCTCGGGGAGCATCTTGCTTGGGCTTCTCTCCTGGAGGCCCTCAGTCAGACCCAGTGTTGACATGTGGCAAGACGCTCCTCGGGGCGCGTCTTGCTTGGGCTTCTCTCCTGGAGGCCCTCAGTCAGACCCATTGTTGACATGTGGCAAGACGCTCCTCGGGGCACGTCTTGCTTGGACCTCCCTCCTGGAGGCGCTCAGTCAGACCGAGTAGTGACATGTGGTAAGACGCTCCTCGGGGCGTGTCTTGCTTGGACCTCTCTCCTGGAGGCACTCAGTTAGACCGAGTAGTGACATGTGGCAAGACGCTCCTCGGGGCAGGTCTTGCTTGGGCCTCTCTCCTGGAGGCGCTCAGTCAGACCGAGTGCTGACATAAGGCAAGATGCTCCTCGCGGCGCGTCTTGCTGGGGCCTCTCTCCTGGAGGAGCTCAGTCAGACCCAGTGGTGACACGTGGCAAGACGCTCCTCGGGGCACGTCTTGCTTGGGCCTCTCTCCTGGAGGCGCTAAGTCAGACCCAGTGTTGACACGTGGCAAGACGCTCCTCGGGGCGCGTCTTGCTTGGGCCTCTCTCCTGGAGGCGCTCAGTCAGACCCAGTGTTGACATGTGGCAAAACACTCCTCGGGGAGTGTCTTGCTTGGGCCTCTCTCATGGAGGCCCTCTGTCAGACCCAGTGTTGACATGTGTCAAGACGCTCCTCGGGGCGCATCTTGCTTTGGCCTCTCTCCTGGAGGCGCTCAGTCAGACCGAGTGCTGACATGTGGCAAGAAGCTCCTCGGGGCGCGTCTTCCTTGGGCTTCTCTCCTGGAGGCCCTCAATCAGACCCATTGTTGACATGTGGCAAGACGCTCCTCGGGGCGCGTATTGCTTGGGCCTCTCTCCTGGATGCCCTCTGTCAGACCAAGTGTTGACATGTGGCAAGACTCTCCTCGGGGCGCGTCTTCCTTGGGCTTCTCACATGGAGGCCCTCAGTCAGACCCAGTGTTAACATGTGTCAAGACGCTCCTCGGGGCGTGTCTTGCTTGGGCCTCTCTCCTGGAGGCGCTCAGTCAGACCCAGTGTTGACATGTGGCAAGACGCTCCTCGGGGCGCGTCTTGCTTGGGCCTCTCTCCTGGATGCCCTCTGTCAGACCCAGTGTTGACATGTGGCAAGACTCTCCTCGGGGCGCGTCTTGCTGGGGCTTCTCTCATGGAGGCACTCAGTCAGACCCAGTGTTGACATGTGGCAAAATGCTCCTCGGGGCACGTCTTGCTTGGGCCTCTCTCCTGGAGGCGCTCAGTCAGACCCAGAGGAGACATGTGTCAAGACGCTCCTCGGGGCGCGTCTTGCTTGGGCCTCTCTCCTGGAGGCGCTCAGTCAGACCGAGTGCTGACATGTGGCAAGACGCTCCTCCGGGCGCAACTTGCTTGGGCCTCTCTCCTGGAGGCGCTCAGTCAGACCCAGTGTTCACATGTGGCAAGACGCTCCTCGGGGCGCGTCTTGCTTGGGCCTCTCTCCTGGAGGCGCTCAGTCAGACCCAGTGTTGACATGTGGCAAGACGCTCCTCGGGGCGCGTCTTGCTTGCGCCTCTCTCCTGGAGACGCTCAGTCAGACCGAGTGCTGACAAGTGGCAAAACGCTCCTCGGGGAGCATCTTGCTTGGGCTTCTCTCCTGGAGGCCCTCAGTCAGACCCAGTGTTGACATGTGGCAAGACGCTCCTCGGGGCGCGTCTTGCTTGGGCTTCTCTCCTGGAGGCCCTCAGTCAGACCCATTGTTGACATGTGGCAAGACGCTCCTCGGGGCACGTCTTGCTTGGACCTCCCTCCTGGAGGCGCTCAGTCAGACCGAGTAGTGACATGTGGTAAGACGCTCCTCGGGGCGTGTCTTGCTTGGACCTCTCTCCTGGAGGCACTCAGTTAGACCGAGTAGTGACATGTGGCAAGACGCTCCTCGGGGCAGGTCTTGCTTGGGCCTCTCTCCTGGAGGCGCTCAGTCAGACCGAGTGCTGACATAAGGCAAGATGCTCCTCGCGGCGCGTCTTGCTGGGGCCTCTCTCCTGGAGGAGCTCAGTCAGACCCAGTGGTGACACGTGGCAAGACGCTCCTCGGGGCACGTCTTGCTTGGGCCTCTCTCCTGGAGGCGCTAAGTCAGACCCAGTGTTGACACGTGGCAAGACGCTCCTCGGGGCGCGTCTTGCTTGGGCCTCTCTCCTGGAGGCGCTCAGTCAGACCCAGTGTTGACATGTGGCAAAACACTCCTCGGGGAGTGTCTTGCTTGGGCCTCTCTCATGGAGGCCCTCTGTCAGACCCAGTGTTGACATGTGTCAAGACGCTCCTCGGGGCGCATCTTGCTTTGGCCTCTCTCCTGGAGGCGCTCAGTCAGACCGAGTGCTGACATGTGGCAAGAAGCTCCTCGGGGCGCGTCTTCCTTGGGCTTCTCTCCTGGAGGCCCTCAATCAGACCCATTGTTGACATGTGGCAAGACGCTCCTCGGGGCGCGTATTGCTTGGGCCTCTCTCCTGGATGCCCTCTGTCAGACCAAGTGTTGACATGTGGCAAGACTCTCCTCGGGGCGCGTCTTCCTTGGGCTTCTCACATGGAGGCCCTCAGTCAGACCCAGTGTTAACATGTGTCAAGACGCTCCTCGGGGCGTGTCTTGCTTGGGCCTCTCTCCTGGAGGCGCTCAGTCAGACCCAGTGTTGACATGTGGCAAGACGCTCCTCGGGGCGCTTCTTGCTTGGGCTTCTCTCCTGGAGGCCGTCAGTCAGACCCATTGTTGACATGTGGCAAGACGCTCTTCGGGGATCGTCTTGCTTGGGCCTCTCTCCTGGAGGCGCTCAGTCAGACCGAGTAGTGACATGTGACAAGACGCTCCTCGGGGCGCGTCTTGCTGGGGCTTCTCTCATGGAGGCACTCAGTCAGACCCAGTGTTGACATGTGGCAAGACACTCCTCGGGGAGCGTGTTGCTTGGACCTCTCTCCTGGAGGCGCTCAGTAAGACCCAGTGTTGACATGTGTCAAGACGCTCCTCGGGCGTTTCTTGCTTGGGCCTCGCTCCTGGAGGCGCTCAGTCAGACCCAGTGTTGACATGTGACATGACGCTCCTCGGGGCGCGTCTTGCTTGGGCCTCTCTCCTGGAGGCGCTCAGTCAGACCCAGAGGTGACATGTGTCAAGACGCTCCTATGGCCTCTCTCCTGGAGGCGCTCAGTCAGACCCAGTGTTGACATGTGGCAAGACGCTCCTCGGGGCGCGTCTTGCTTGGGCCTCTCTCCTGGAGGTGCTCAGTCAGACCCAGTGTTGACATGTGGCAAGACGCTCCTCGGGGCGCGTCTTGCTGGTTCTTCTCTCATGGAGGCACTCAGTCAGACCCAGTGTTGACATGTGGAAAGACGCTCCTCGGGGAACGTCTTGCTTGGGCCTCTCTCCTGGAGGCGCTCAGTCAGACCCAGAGGAGAAATGTGTCAAGACGCTCCTCGGGGCGCGTCTTGCTTGGGCCTCTCCCCTGGAGGCGCTCAGTCAGACCGAGTGCTGACATGTGGCAAGACTCTCCTCGGGGCGCGTCTTGCTTGGGCCTCTCTCCTGGAGGAGCTCAGTCAGACCCAGTGTTGACTTGTGGCAAGACGCTCCTCGGGGCGCGTCTTGCTTGGGCCTCTCTCCTGGAGGCGCTCAGTCAGACCGAGTGCTGACATGTGGCAAGACGCTCCTCGGGGCGCGTCTTGCTTGGGCTTCTCTCCTGGAGGACCTCAGTCAGACCCATTGTTGACATGTGGCAAGACGCTCCTCGGGGAGCGTCTTATTTGGGCCTCTCTCCTGGAGGCCCTCAGTCAGACCCAGTGTTGACATGTGGCAAGACGCTCCTCGGAGCGCGTCTTGCTTGGGCCTCTCTCCTGGAGGCGCTCAGTCAGACCGAGTAGTGACATGTGGCAAGACTCTCCTCGGGGCGCGTCTTGCTTGGACCTTTCTCCTGGAGGCGCTCAGTTAGACCGAGTAGTGACATGTGGCAAGACGCTCCTCGGGGCGCGTCTTGCTTTGGCTTCTCTCCTGGAGGCCCTCAGTCAGACCCATTGTTGACATGTGGCAAGACGCTCCTCGGGGCGCGTATTGCTTGGGCCTCTCTCCTGGATGCCCTCTGTCAGACCCAGTGTTGACATGTGGCAAGACTCTCCTCGGGGCGCGTCTTGCTGGGGCTTCTCTCATGGAGGCACTCAGTCAGACCCAGTGTTGACATGTGGCAAAATGCTCCTCGGGGCACGTCTTGCTTGGGCCTCTCTCATGGAGGCGCTCAGTCAGACCCAGAGGAGACATGTGTCAAGACGCTCGTCGGGGCGCGTCTTGATTGGGCCTCTCTCCTGGAGGCGCTCAGTCAGACCGAGTGCTGACATGTGGCAAGACGCTCCTCCGGGCGCGTCTTGCTTGGGCCTCTCTCCTGGAGGCGCTCAGTCAGACCCAGTGTTGACATGTGGCAAGACGCTCCTCGGGGCGCGTCTTGCTTGCGCCTCTCTCCTGGAGGCGCTCAGTCAGACCGAGTGCTGACAAGTGGCAAGACACTCCTCGGGGCGCATCTTGCTTGGGCTTCTCTCCTGGAGGCACTCAGTCAGACCCAGTGTTGACATGTGGCAAGACGCTCCTCGGGGCGCGTCTTATTTGGGCCTCTCTCCTGGGGGCCCTCAGTCAGACCCAGTGTTGACATGTGGCAAGACGCTCCTCGGGGCACGTCTTGCTTGGGCTTCTCTCCTGGAGGCCCTCAGTCAGACCCATTGTTGACATGTGGCAAGACGCTCCTCGGGGCACGTCTTGCTTGGGCCTCTCTCCTGGAGGCGCTCAGTCAGACCGAGTAGTGACATGTGGCAAGACGCTCCTCGGCGCGCGTCTTGCTTGGACCTCCCTCCTGGAGGCGCTCAGTCAGACCGAGTAGTGACATGTGGCAAGACGCTCCTCGGGGCGTGTCTTGCTTGGACCTCTCTCCTGGAGGCGCTCAGTTAGACCGAGTAGTGACATGTGGCAAGATGCTCCTCGGGGCAGGTCTTGCTTGGGCCTCTCTCCTGGAGGCGCTCAGTCAGACCCAGAGGAGAAATGTGTCAAGACGCTCCTCGGGGCGCGTCTTGCTTGGGCCTCTCCCCTGGAGGCGCTCAGTCAGACCGAGTGCTGACATGTGGGAAGACTCTCCTCGGGGCGCGTCTGGCTTGGGCCTCTCTCCTGGAGGCGCTCAGTCAGACCCAGTGTTGACTTGTGGCAAGACGCTCCTCGGGGCGCGTCTTGCTTGGGCCTCTCTCCTGGAGGCACTCAGTCAGACCGAGTGCTGACATGTGGCAAGACGCTCCTCGGCGCGCGTCTTGCTTGGGCTTCTCTCCTGGAGGCCCTCAGTCAGACCCATTGTTAACATGTGGCAAGACGCTCCTCGGGGAGCGTCTTATTTGGGCCTCTCTCCTGGAGGCCCTCAGTCAGACCCAGTGTTGACATGTGGCAAGACGCTCCTCGGGGCGCGTCTTGCTTGGGCCTCTCTCCTGGAGGCGCTCAGTCAGACCGAGTAGTGACATGTGGCAAGACTCTCCTCGGGGCGCGTCTTGCTTGGACCTCTCTCCTGGAGGAGCTCAGTTAGACCGAGTAGTGACATGTGGCAAGACGCTCCTCGGGGCGCGTCTTGCTTTGGCTTCTCTCCTGGAGGCCCTCAGTCAGACCCATTGTTGACATGTGGCAAGACGCTCCTCGGGGCGCGTATTGCTTGGGCCTCTCTCCTGGATAACCTCTGTCATACCAAGTGTTGACATGTGGCAAGACTCTCCTCGGGGCGCGTCTTGCTGGGGCTTCTCTCCTGGAGGCCCTCAGTCAGACCCATTGTTGACATGTGGCAAGACACTCCTCGGGGCGCGTATTGCTTGGGCCTCTCTCCTGGATGCCCTCTGTCAGACCCAGTGTTGACATGTGGAAAGACTCTCCTCGGGGCGCTTCTTGCTTGGGCTTCTCTCATGGAGGCCCTCAGTCAGACCCAGTGTTGACATGTGTCAAGACGCTCCTCGGGGCGTGTCTTGCTTGGGCCTCTCTCCTGGAGGCGCTCAGTCAGACCCAGTGTTGACATGTGGCAAGACGCTCCTCGGGGCGCTTCTTGCTTGGGCTTCTCTCCTGGAGGCCCTCAGTCAGATCCATTGTTGACATGTGGCAAGAGGCTCCTCGGGACACGTCTTGCTTGGGCCTCTCTCCTGGAGGCGCTCAGTCAGACCGAGTAGTGACATGTGGCAAGACGCTCCTCGGGGCGCGTCTTGTTGGGGCTTCTGTCATGGAGGCACTCTTTCAGACCCAGTGTTGGCATGTGGCAAGACGCTCCTCGGGGCGCGTGTTGCTTGGACCTCTCTCCTGGAGGCGCTCAGTCAGACCGAGTAGTGACATGTGGCAAGACGCTCCTCGGGGCGCGTCTTGCTTGGGCCTCTGTCCTGGAGGCGCTCAATTAGACCTAGTGTTGACATGTGGCAAGACGCTCCTCGGGGCGCGTCTTGCTTGGGCTTCTCTCCTGGAGGCCCTCAGTCAGACCCATTGTTGACATGTGGCAAGACGCTCCTCGGGGCGCTTCATGCTTGGGCCTCTCTCCTGGAGGCGCTCAGTCAGACCGAGTGCTGACATGTGGCAAGACGCTCCTCGGGGCGCGTCTTGCTGGGGCCTCTCTCCTGGAGGCGCTCAGTCAGACCCAGTGTTGACATGTGTCAAGACGCTCCTCGGGCTTTTCTTGCTTGCGCCTCTCTCATGGAGGCGCTCAGTCAGACCCAGAGGTGACATGTGGCAAGACGCTCCTCGGGCCTCTCTCCTGGAGGCGCTCAGTCAGACCCAGTGTTGACATGTGGCAAGACGCTCCTCGGGGCGCGTCTTGCTTGGACCTCCCTCCTGGAGGCGCTCAGTCAGACCGAGTAGTGACATGTGGCAAGACGCTCCTCGGGGCGTGTCTTGCTTGGACCTCTCTCCTGGAGGCGCTCAGTTAGACCGAGTAGTGACATGTGGCAAGACGCTCCTCGGGGCAGGTCTTGCTTGGGCCTCTCTCCTGGAGGCGCTCAGTCAGACCGAGTGCTGACATAAGGCAAGATGCTCCTCGCGGCGCGTCTTGCTGGGGCCTCTCTCCTGGAGGTGCTAAATCAGACCCAGTGGTGACACGTGGCAAGACGCTCCTCGGGGCGCGTCTTGCTTGGGCCTCTCTCCTGGAGGAGCTCAGTCAGACCCAGTGGTGACACGTGGCAAGACGCTCCTCGGGGCGGATCTTGCTTGGGCCTCTCTCCTGGAGGCGCTAAGTAAGACCCAGTGTTGACACGTGGCAAGACGCTCCTTGGGGCGCGTCTTGCTTGGGCCTCTCTCCTGGAGGAGCTCAGTCAGACCCAGTGATGACATGTGTCAAGACGCTCCTCGGGGCGTTTCTTGCTTTGGCCTCTCTCCTGGAGGCGCTCAGTCAGACCGAGTGCTGACATGTGGCAAGAAGCTCCTCGGGGCGCGTCTTCCTTGGGCTTCTCTCCTGGAGGCCCTCAGTCAGACCCATTGTTGACATGTGGCAAGACGCTCCTCGGGGCGCGTATTGCTTGGGCCTCTCTCCTGGATGCCCTCTGTCAGACCCAGTGTTGACATGTGGCAAGACTCTCCTCGGGGCGCGTCTTGCTTGGGCTGCTCACATGGAGGCCCTCAGTCAGACCCAGTGTTAACATGTGTCAAGACGCTCCTCGGGGCGTGTCTTGCTTGGGCCTCTCTCCTGGAGGCGCTCAGTCAGACCCAGTGTTGACATGTGGCAAGACGCTCCTCGGGGCGCTTCTTGCTTGGGCTTCTCTCCTGGAGGCCCTCAGTCAGATCCATTGTTGACATGTGGCAAGAGGCTCCTCGGGACACGTCTTGCTTGGGCCTCTCTCCTGGAGGCGCTCAGTCAGACCGAGTAGTGACATGTGGCAAGACGCTCCTCGGGGCGCGTCTTGTTGGGGCTTCTGTCATGGAGGCACTCATTCAGACCCAGTGTTGGCATGTGGCAAGACGCTCCTCGGGGCGCGTGTTGCTTGGACCTCTCTCCTGGAGGCGCTCAGTCAGACCGAGTAGTGACATGTGGCAAGACGCTCCTCGGGGCACGTCTTGCTTGGGCCTCTGTCCTGGAGGCGCTCAATTAGACCTAGTGTTGACATGTGGCAAGACGCTCCTCGGGGCGCGTCTTGCTTGGGCTTCTCTCCTGGAGGCCCTCAGTCAGACCCATTGTTGACATGTGGCAAGACGCTCCTCGGGGCGCTTCTTGCTTGGGCCTCTCTCCTGGAGGCGCTCAGTCAGACCGAGTGCTGACATGTGGCAAGACGCTCCTCGGGGCGCGTCTTGCTGGGGCCTCTCTCCTGGAGGCGCTCAGTCAGACCCAGTGTTGACATGTGTCAAGACGCTCCTCGGGCTTTTCTTGCTTGCGCCTCTCTCCTGGAGGCGCTCAGTCAGACCCAGAGGTGACATGTGGCAAGACGCTCCTCGGGCCTCTCTCCTGGAGGCGCTCAGTCAGACCCAGTGTTGACATGTGGCAAGACGCTCCTCGGGGCGCGTCTTGCTTGGACCTCCCTCCTGGAGGCGCTCAGTCAGACCGAGTAGTGACATGTGGCAAGACGCTCCTCGGGGCGTGTCTTGCTTGGACCTCTCTCCTGGAGGCGCTCAGTTAGACCGAGTAGTGACATGTGGCAAGACGCTCCTCGGGGCAGGTCTTGCTTGGGCCTCTCTCCTGGAGGCGCTCAGTCAGACCGAGTGCTGACATAAGGCAAGATGCTCCTCGCGGCGCGTCTTGCTGGGGCCTCTCTCCTGGAGGTGCTCAATCAGACCCAGTGGTGACACGTGGCAAGACGCTCCTCGGGGCGCGTCTTGCTTGGGCCTCTCTCCTGGAGGAGCTCAGTCAGACCCAGTGGTGACACGTGGCAAGACGCTCCTCGGGGCGCATCTTGCTTGGGCCTCTCTCCTGGAGGCGCTAAGTAAGACCCAGTGTTGACACGTGGCAAGACGCTCCTTGGGGCGCGTCTTGCTTGGGCCTCTCTCCTGGAGGAGCTCAGTCAGACCCAGTGATGACATGTGTCAAGACGCTCCTCGGGGCGTTTCTTGCTTTGGCCTCTCTCCTGGAGGCGCTCAGTCAGACCGAGTGCTGACATGTGGCAAGAAGCTCCTCGGGGCGCGTCTTCCTTGGGCTTCTCTCCTGGAGGCCCTCAGTCAGACCCATTGTTGACATGTGGCAAGACGCTCCTCGGGGCGCGTATTGCTTGGGCCTCTCTCCTGGATGCCCTCTGTCAGACCCAGTGTTGACATGTGGCAAGACTCTCCTCGGGGCGCGTCTTGCTTGGGCTGCTCACATGGAGGCCCTCAGTCAGACCCAGTGTTAACATGTGTCAAGACGCTCCTCGGGGCGTGTCTTGCTTGGGCCTCTCTCCTGGAGGCGCTCAGTCAGACCCAGTGTTGACATGTGGCAAGACGCTCCTCGGGGCGCTTCTTGCTTGGGCTTCTCTCCTGGAGGCCCTCAGTCAGACCCATTGTTGACATGTGGCAAGACGCTCCTCGGGGCACGTCTTGCTTGGGCCTCTCTCCTGGAGGCGCTCAGTCATACACAGTGTTGACATGTAGCAAGACACTCCTCGGGGTGCGTCTTGCTTGGGCTTCTCTCATGGAGGCCCTCAGTAAGACCCATTGTTGACATGTGGAAAGAAGCTCCTCGGGGGGCGTCTTGCTTTGGCTTCTCTCCTGGAGGCCCTCAGTCAGACCCATTGTTGACATGTGGCAAGACGCTCCTCGGGGCGCGTATTGCTTGGGCCTCTCTCCTGGATGCCCTCTGTCAGACCCAGTGTTGACATGTGGCAAGAATCTCCTCGGGGCGCGTCTTGCTTGGGCATCTCTCATGGAGGCCCTCAGTCAGACCCAGTGTTGACATGTGTCAAGACGCTCCTCGGGGCGTGTCTTGCTTGGGCCTCTCTCCTGGAGGCGCTCAGTCAGACCCAGTGTTGACATGTGGCAAGACGCTCCTCGGGGCGCTTCTTGCTTGGGCTTCTCTCCTGGAGGCCCTCAGTCAGACCCATTGTTGACATGTGGCAAGACGCTCCTCGGGGCACGTCTTGCTTGGGCCTCTCTCCTGGAGGCGCTTAGTCAGACCGAGTAGTGACATGTGGCAAGACGCTCCTCGGGGCGCGTCTTGCTGGGGCTTCTCTCATGGAGGCACTCAGTCAGACCCAGTGTTGACATGTGGCAAGACGCTCCTCGGGGCGCGTGTTGCTTGGACCTCTCTCCTGGAGGCGCTCAGTCAGACCCAGAGGAGAAATGTGTCAAGACGCTCCTCGGGGCGCGTCTTGCTTGAGCCTCTCCCCTGGAGGCGCTCAGTCAGACCGAGTGCTGACATGTGGCAAGACTCTCCTCGGGGCGCGTCTTGCTTGGGCCTCTCTCCTGGAGGCGCTCAGTCAGACCGAGTGCTGACATGTGGCAAGACGCTCCTCGGGGCGCGTCTTGCTTGGGCTTCTCTCCTGGAGGCCCTCAGTCAGACCCATTGTTTACATGTGGCAAGACGCTCCTCGGGGAGCGTCTTATTTTGGCCTCTCTCCTGGAGGCCCTCAGTCAGACCCAGTGTTGACATGTGGCAAGACGCTCCTCGGGGCGCGTCTTGCTTGGGCCTCTCTCCTGGAGGCGCTCAGTCAGACTGAGTAGTGACATGTGGCAAGACGCTCCTCGGGGCGCGTCTTGCTTGGACCTCTCTCCTGGAGGCGCTCAGTTAGACCGAATAGTGACATGTGGCAAGACGCTCCTCGGGGCGCATCTTGCTTTGGCTTCTCTCCTGGAGGCCCTCAGTCAGACCCATTGTTGACATGTGGCAAGACACTCCTCGGGGCGCGTATTGCTTGGGCCTCTCTCCTGGATGCCCTCTGTCAGACCCAGTGTTGACATGTGGAAAGACTCTCCTCGGGGCGCTTCTTGCTTGGGCTTCTCTCATGGAGGCCCTCAGTCAGACCCAGTGTTGACATGTGTCAAGACGCTCCTCGGGGCGTTTCTTGCTTGGGCCTCTCTCCTGGAGGCGCTCAGTCAGACCCAGTGTTGACATGTGGCAAGACGCTCCTCGGGGCGCTTCTTGCTTGGGCTTCTCTCCTGGAGGCCCTCAGTCAGATCCATTTTTGACATGTGGCAAGACGCTCCTCGGGACACGTCTTGCTTGGGCCTCTCTCCTGGAGGCGCTCAGTCAGACCGAGTAGTGACATGTGGCAAGACGCTCCTCGGGGCGCGTCTTGTTGGGGCTTCTGTCATGGAGGCACTCAGTCAGACCCAGTGTTGGCATGTGGCAAGACGCTCCTCGGGGCGCGTGTTGCTTGGACCTCTCTCCTGGAGGCGCTCAGTCAGACCGAGTAGTGACATGTGGCAAGACGCTCCTCGGGGCGCGTCTTGCTTGGGCCTCTGTCCTGGAGGCGCTCAATTAGACCTAGTGTTGACATGTGGCAAGACGCTCCTCGGGGCGCGTCTTGCTTGGGCTTCTCTCCTGGAGGCGCTCAGTCAGACCCAGTGTTGACATGTGTCAAGACGCTCCTCGGGCTTTTCTTGCTTGCGCCTCTCTCCTGGAGGCGCTCAGTCAGACCCAGAGGTGACATGTGGCAAGACGCTCCCCGGGCCTCTCTCCTGGAGGCGCTCAGTCAGACCCAGTGTTGACATGTGGCAAGACGCTCCTCGGGGCGCGTCTTGCTTGGACCTCCCTCCTGGAGGCGCTCAGTCAGACCGAGTAGTGACATGTGGCAAGACGCTCCTCGGGGCGTGTCTTGCTTGGACCTCTCTCCTGGAGGCGCTCAGTTAGACCGAGTAGTGACATGTGGCAAGACGCTCCTCGGGGCAGGTCTTGCTTGGGCCTCTCTCCTGGAGGCGCTCAGTCAGACCGAGTGCTGACATAAGGCAAGATGCTCCTCGCAGCGCGTCTTGCTGGGGCCTCTCTCCTGGAGGTGCTCAATCAGACCCAGTGGTGACAAGTGGCAAGACGCTCCTCGGGGCGCGTCTTGCTTGGGCCTCTCTCCTGGAGGAGCTCAGTCAGACCCAGTGGTGACACGTGGCAAGACGCTCCTCGGGGCGCATCTTGCTTGGGCCTCTCTCCTGGAGGCGCTAAGTAAGACCCAGTGTTGACACGTGGCAAGACGCTCCTTGGGGCGCGTCTTGCTTGGGCCTCTCTCCTGGAGGAGCTCAGTCAGACCCAGTGATGACATGTGTCAAGACGCTCCTCGGGGCGTTTCTTGCTTTGGCCTCTCTCCTGGAGGCGCTCAGTCAGACCGAGTGCTGACATGTGGCAAGAAGCTCCTCGGGGCGCGTCTTCCTTGGGCTTCTCTCCTGGAGGCCCTCAGTCAGACCCATTGTTGACATGTGGCAAGACGCTCCTCGGGGCGCGTATTGCTTGGGCCTCTCTCCTGGATGCCCTCTGTCAGACCCAGTGTTGACATGTGGCAAGACTCTCCTCGGGGCGCGTCTTGCTTGGGCTGCTCACATGGAGGCCCTCAGTCAGACCCAGTGTTAACATGTGTCAAGACGCTCCTCGGGGCGTGTCTTGCTTGGGCCTCTCTCCTGGAGGCGCTCAGTCAGACCCAGTGTTGACATGTGGCAAGACGCTCCTCGGGGCGCTTCTTGCTTGGGCTTCTCTCCTGGAGGCCCTCAGTCAGACCCATTGTTGACATGTGGCAAGACGGTCCTCGGGGCACGTCTTGCTTGGGCCTCTCTCCTGGAGGCGCTCAGTCATACACAGTGTTGACATGTAGCAAGACACTCCTCGGGGCGCGTCTTGCTTGGGCTTCTCTCATGGAGGCCCTCAGTAAGACCCATTGTTGACATGTGGAAAGAAGCTCCTCGGGGGGCGTCTTGCTTTGGCTTCTCTCCTGGAGGCCCTCAGTCAGACCCATTGTTGACATGTGGCAAGACGCTCCTCGGGGCGCTTCTTGCTTGGGCCTCTCTCCTGGATGCCCTCTGTCAGACCCAGTGTTGACATGTGGCAAGAATCTCCTCGGGGCGCGTCTTGCTTGGGCATCTCTCATGGAGGCCCTCAGTCAGACCCAGTGTTGACATGTGTCAAGACGCTCCTCGGGGCGTGTCTTGCTTGGGCCTCTCTCCTGGAGGCGCTCAGTCAGACCCAGTGTTGACATGTGGCAAGACGCTCCTCGGGGCGCTTCTTGCTTGGGCCTCTCTCCTGGAGGCGCTCAGTCAGACCCAGTGTTGACATGTGGCAAGACGCTCCTCGGGGCGCGTCTTGCTTGGACCTCCCTCCTGGAGGCGCTCAGTCAGACCGAGTAGTGACATGTGGCAAGACGCTCCTCGGGGCGTGTCTTGCTTGGACCTCTCTCCTGGAGGCGCTCAGTTAGACCGAGTAGTGACATGTGGCAAGACGCTCCTCGGGGCAGGTCTTGCTTGGGCCTCTCTCCTGGAGGCGCTCAGTCAGACCGAGTGCTGACATAAGGCAAGATGCTCCTCGCAGCGCGTCTTGCTGGGGCCTCTCTCCTGGAGGTGCTCAATCAGACCCAGTGGTGACAAGTGGCAAGACGCTCCTCGGGGCGCGTCTTGCTTGGGCCTCTCTCCTGGAGGAGCTCAGTCAGACCCAGTGGTGACACGTGGCAAGACGCTCCTCGGGGCGCATCTTGCTTGGGCCTCTCTCCTGGAGGCGCTAAGTAAGACCCAGTGTTGACACGTGGCAAGACGCTCCTTGAGGCGCGTCTTGCTTGGGCCTCTCTCCTGGAGGAGCTCAGTCAGACCCAGTGATGACATGTGTCAAGACGCTCCTCGGGGCGTTTCTTGCTTTGGCCTCTCTCCTGGAGGCGCTCAGTCAGACTGAGTGCTGACATGTGGCAAGAAGCTCCTCGGGGCGCGTCTTCCTTGGGCTTCTCTCCTGGAGGCCCTCAGTCAGACCCATTGTTGACATGTGGCAAGACGCTCCTCGGGGCGCATATTGCTTGGGCCTCTCTCCTGGATGCCCTCTGTCAGACCCAGTGTTGACATGTGGCAAGACTCTCCTCGGGGCGCGTCTTGCTTGGGCTGCTCACATGGAGGCCCTCAGTCAGACCCAGTGTTAACATGTGTCAAGACGCTCCTCGGGGCGTGTCTTGCTTGGGCCTCTCTCCTGGAGGCGCTCAGTCAGACCCAGTGTTGACATGTGGCAAGACGCTCCTCGGGGCGCTTCTTGCTTGGGCTTCTCTCCTGGAGGCCCTCAGTCAGACCCATTGTTGACATGTGGCAAGACGCTCCTCGGGGCACGTCTTGCTTGGGCCTCTCTCCTGGAGGCGCTCAGTCATACACAGTGTTGACATGTAGCAAGACACTCCTCGGGGCGCGTCTTGCTTGGGCTTCTCTCATGGAGGCCCTCAGTAAGACCCATTGTTGACATGTGGAAAGAAGCTCCTCGGGGGGCGTCTTGCTTTGGCTTCTCTCCTGGAGGCCCTCAGTCAGACCCATTGTTGACATGTGGCAAGACGCTCCTCGGGGCGCGTATTGCTTGGGCCTCTCTCCTGGATGCCCTCTGTCAGACCCAGTGTTGACATGTGGCAAGAATCTCCTCGGGGCGCGTCTTGCTTGGGCATCTCTCATGGAGGCCCTCAGTCAGACCCAGTGTTGACATGTGTCAAGACGCTCCTCGGGGCGTGTCTTGCTTGGGCCTCTCTCCTGGAGGCGCTCAGTCAGACCCAGTGTTGACATGTGGCAAGACGCTCCTCGGGGCGCTTCTTGCTTGGGCCTCTCTCCTGGAGGCGCTCAGTCAGACCCAGTGTTGACATGTGGCAAGACGCTCCTCGGGGCGCGTCTTGCTTGGACCTCCCTCCTGGAGGCGCTCAGTCAGACCGAGTAGTGACATGTGGCAAGACGCTCCTCGGGGCGTGTCTTGCTTGGACCTCTCTCCTGGAGGCGCTCAGTTAGACCGAGTAGTGACATGTGGCAAGACGCTCCTCGGGGCAGGTCTTGCTTGGGCCTCTCTCCTGGAGGCGCTCAGTCAGACCGAGTGCTGACATAAGGCAAGATGCTCCTCGCAGCGCGTCTTGCTGGGGCCTCTCTCCTGGAGGTGCTCAATCAGACCCAGTGGTGACAAGTGGCAAGACGCTCCTCGGGGCGCGTCTTGCTTGGGCCTCTCTCCTGGAGGAGCTCAGTCAGACCCAGTGGTGACACGTGGCAAGACGCTCCTCGGGGCGTATCTTGCTTGGGCCTCTCTCCTGGAGGCGCTAAGTAAGACCCAGTGTTGACACGTGGCAAGACGCTCCTTGGGGCGCGTCTTGCTTGGGCCTCTCTCCTGGAGGAGCTCAGTCAGACCCAGTGATGACATGTGTCAAGACGCTCCTCGGGGCGTTTCTTGCTTTGGCCTCTCTCCTGGAGGCGCTCAGTCAGACCGAGTGCTGACATGTGGCAAGAAGCTCCTCGGGGCGCGTCTTCCTTGGGCTTCTCTCCTGGAGGCCCTCAGTCAGACCCATTGTTGACATGTGGCAAGACGCTCCTCGGGGCGCGTATTGCTTGGGCCTCTCTCCTGGATGCCCTCTGTCAGACCCAGTGTTGACATGTGGCAAGACTCTCCTCGGGGCGCGTCTTGCTTGGGCTGCTCACATGGAGGCCCTCAGTCAGACCCAGTGTTAACATGTGTCAAGACGCTCCTCGGGGCGTGTCTTGCTTGGGCCTCTCTCCTGGAGGCGCTCAGTCAGACCCAGTGTTGACATGTGGCAAGACGCTCCTTGGGGCGCTTCTTGCTTGGGCTTCTCTCCTGGAGGCCCTCAGTCAGACCCATTGTTGACATGTGGCAAGACGCTCCTCGGGGCACGTCTTGCTTGGGCCTCTCTCCTGGAGGCGCTCAGTCATACACAGTGTTGACATGTAGCAAGACACTCCTCGGGGCGCGTCTTGCTTGGGCTTCTCTCATGGAGGCCCTCAGTAAGACCCATTGTTGACATGTGGAAAGAAGCTCCTCGGGGGGCGTCTTGCTTTGGCTTCTCTCCTGGAGGCCCTCAGTCAGACCCATTGTTGACATGTGGCAAGACGCTCCTCGGGGCGCGTATTGCTTGGGCCTCTCTCCTGGATGCCCTCTGTCAGACCCAGTGTTGACATGTGGCAAGAATCTCCTCGGGGCGCGTCTTGCTTGGGCATCTCTCATGGAGGCCCTCAGTCAGACCCAGTGTTGACATGTGTCAAGACGCTCCTCGGGGCGTGTCTTGCTTGGGCCTCTCTCCTGGAGGCGCTCAGTCAGACCCAGTGTTGACATGTGGCAAGACGCTCCTCGGGGCGCTTCTTGCTTGGGCCTCTCTCCTGGAGGCGCTCAGTCAGACCCAGTGTTGACATGTGGCAAGACGCTCCTCGGGGCGCGTCTTGCTTGGACCTCCCTCCTGGAGGCGCTCAGTCAGACCGAGTAGTGACATGTGGCAAGACGCTCCTCGGGGAGTGTCTTGCTTGGACCTCTCTCCTGGAGGCGCTCAGTTAGACCGAGTAGTGACATGTGGCAAGACGCTCCTCGGGGCAGGTCTTGCTTGGGCCTCTCTCCTGGAGGCGCTCAGTCAGACCGAGTGCTGACATAAGGCAAGATGCTCCTCGCGGCGCGTCTTGCTGGGGCCTCTCTCCTGGAGGTGCTCAATCAGACCCAGTGGTGACACGTGGCAAGACGCTCCTCGGGGCGCGTCTTGCTTGGGCCTCTCTCCTGGAGGAGCTCAGTCAGACCCAGTGTTGACACGTGGCAAGACGCTCCTCGGGGCGCATCTTGCTTGGGCCTCTCTCCTGGAGGCGCTAAGTAAGACCCAGTGTTGACACGTGGCAAGACGCTCCTTGGGGCGCATCTTGCTTGGGCCTCTCTCCTGGAGGAGCTCAGTCAGACCCAGTGATGACATGTGTCAAGACGCTCCTCGGGGCGTTTCTTGCTTTGGCCTCTCTCCTGGAGGCGCTCAGTCAGACCGAGTGCTGACATGTGGCAAGAAGCTCCTCGGGGCGCGTCTTCCTTGGGCTTCTCTCCTGGAGGCCCTCAGTCAGACCCATTGTTGACATGTGGCAAGACGCTCCTCGGGGCGCGTATTGCTTGGGCCTCTCTCCTGGATGCCCTCTGTCAGACCCAGTGTTGACATGTGGCAAGATTCTCCTCGGGGAGCGTCTTGCTTGGGCTGCTCACATGGAGGCCCTCAGTCAGACCCAGTGTTAACATGTGTCAAGACGCTCCTCGGGGCGTGTCTTGCTTGGGCCTCTCTCCTGGAGGCGCTCAGTCAGACCCAGTGTTGACATGTGGCAAGACGCTCCTCGGGGCGCTTCTTGCTTGGGCTTCTCTCCTGGAGGCGCTCAGTCAGACCCAGTGTTGACATGTGGCAAGACGCTCCTCGGGGCGCTTCTTGCTTGGGCTTCTCTCCTGGAGGCGCTCAGTCATACACAGTGTTGACATGTAGCAAGACACTCCTCGGGGCGCGTCTTGCTTGGGCTTCTCTCATGGAGGCCCTCAGTAAGACCCATTGTTGACATGTGGAAAGAAGCTCCTCGGGGGGCGTCTTGCTTTGGCTTCTCTCCTGGAGGCCCTCAGTCAGACCCATTGTTGACATGTGGCAAGACGCTCCTCGGGGCGCGTATTGCTTGGGCCTCTCTCCTGGATGCCCTCTGTCAGACCCAGTGTTGACATGTGGCAAGAATCTCCTCGGGGCGCGTCTTGCTTGGGCATCTCTCATGGAGGCCCTCAGTCAGACCCAGTGTTGACATGTGTCAAGACGCTCCTCGGGGCGTGTCTTGCTTGGGCCTCTCTCCTGGAGGCGCTCAGTCAGACCCAGTGTTGACATGTGGCAAGACGCTCCTCGGGGCGCTTCTTGCTTTGGCTTCTCTCCTGGAGGCCCTCAGTCAGACCCATTGTTGACATGTGGCAAGACGCTCCTCGGGGCACGTCTTGCTTGGGCCTCTCTCCTGGAGGCGCTCAGTCAGACCGAGTAGTGACATGTGGCAAGACGCTCCTGGGGGCGCGTCTTGCTGGGGCTTCTCTCATGGAGGCACTCAGTCAGACCCAGTGTTGACATGTGGCAAGACGCTCCTCGGGGCGCGTGTTGCTTGGACCTCTCTCCTGGAGGCGCTCAGTCAGACCAAGTAGTGACATGCGGCAAGACGCTCCTCGGGGGGCGTCTTGCTTGGGCCTCTCTCCTGGAGGTGCTCAGTCAGACCCAGTGTTGACATGTGGCAAGACGCTCCTCAGGGCGCGTCTTGCTGGGGCTTCTCTCATGGAGGCACTCAGTCAGACCCAGTGTTGACATGTGGCAAGATGCTCCTCGGGGCACGTCTTGCTTGGGCCTCTCTCCTGTAGGCGCTCAGTCAGACCCAGAGGAGACATGTGTCAAGACGCTCCTCGGGGCGCGTCTTGCTTGGGCCTCTCTCCTGGAGGCGCTCAGTCAGACCGAGTGCTGACATGTGGCAAGACGCTCCTCCGGGCGCGTCTTGCTTGGGCCTCTCTCCTGGAGGCGCTCAGTCAGACCCAGTGTTCACATGTGGCAAGACGCTCCTCGGGGAGCGTCTTGCTTGGGCCTCTCTCCTGGAGGCGCTCAGTCAGACCCAGTGTTGACATGTGGCAAGACGCTCCTCGGGGCGCGTGTTGCTTGGACCTCTCTCCTGGAGGCGCTCAGTCAGACCAAGTAGTGACATGCGGCAAGACGCTCCTCGGGGCGCGTCTTGCTTGGGCCTCTCTCCTGGAGGCGCTCAGTCAGACCGAGTGCTGACAAGTGGCAAGACGCTCCTCGGGGCACATCTTGCTTGGGCTTCTCTCCTGGAGGCCCTCAGTCAGACCCAGTGTTGACATGTGGCAAGACGCTCCTCGGGGCGCGTCTTATTTGGGCCTCTCTCCTGGGGGCCCTCAGTCAGACCCAGTGTTTACATGTGGCAAGACGCTCCTCGGGGCGCGTCTTGCTTGGGCTTCTCTCCTGGAGGCCCTCAGTCAGACCCATTGTTGACATGTGGCAAGACGCTCCTCGGGGCACGTCTTGCTTGGGCCTCTCTCCTGGAGGCGCTCAGTCAGACCGAGTAGTGACATGTGGCAAGACGCTCCTCGGGGCGCGTCTTGCTTGGACCTCCCTCCTGGAGGCGCTCAGTCAGACCGAGTAGTGACATGTGGCAAGACGCTCCTCGGGGCGTGTCTTGCTTGGACCTCTCTCCTGGAGGCGCTCAGTTAGACCGAGTAGTGACATGTGGCAAGACGCTCCTCGGGGCAGGTCTTGCTTGGGCCTCTCTCCTGGAGGCGCTCAGTCAGACCGAGTGCTGACATAAGGCAAGATGCTCCTCGCGGCGCGTCTTGCTGGGGCCTCTCTCCTGGAGGTGCTCAATCAGACCCAGTGGTGACACGTGGCAAGACGCTCCTCGGGGCGCGTCTTGCTTGGGCCTCTCTCCTGGAGGAGCTCAGTCAGACCCAGTGGTGACACGTGGCAAGACGCTCCTCGGGGCGCATCTTGCTTGGGCCTCTCTCCTGGAGGCGCTAAGTCAGACCCAGTCTTGACACGTGGCAAGTCGCTCCTCGGGGCGCGTCTTGCTTGGGCCTCTCTCCTGGAGGCGCTCAGTCAGACCCATTGTTGACATGTGGCAAGACGCTCCTCGGGGAGCGTCTTATTTGGGCCTCTCTCCTGGAGGCCCTCAGTCAGACCCAGTGTTGACATGTGGCAAGACGCTCCTCGGGGCGCGTCTTGCTGGTTCTTCTCTCATGGAGGCACTCAGTCAGACCCAGTGTTGACATGTGGAAAGACGCTCCTCGGGGAACGTCTTGCTTGGGCCTCTCTCCTGGAGGCGCTCAGTCAGACCCAGAGGAGAAATGTGTCAAGACGCTCCTCGGGGCGCGTCTTGCTTGGGCCTCTCCCCTGGAGGCGCTCAGTCAGACCGAGTGCTGACATGTGGCAAGACGCTCCTCGGGGCGCGTCTTGCTTGGGCCTCTCTCCTGGAGGCGCTTAGTCAGACCCAGTGTTGACATGTGGCAAGACGCTCCTCGGGGCGCGTCTTGCTTGGGCCTCTCTCCTGGAGGCGCTCAGTCAGACCGAGTGCTGACATGTGGCAAGACGCTCCTCGGGGCCCGTCTTGCTTGGGCTTCTCCCCTGGAGAACCTCAGTCAGACCCATTGTTGACATGTGGCAAGACGCTCCTCGGGGAGCGTCTTATTTGGGCCTCTCTCCTGGAGGCCCTCAGTCAGACCCAGTGTTGACATGTGGCAAGACGCTCCTCGGGGCGCGTCTTGCTTGGGCCTCTCTCCTGGAGGCGCTCAGTCAGACCGAGTAGTGACATGTGGCAAGACGCTCCTCGGGGCGCGTCTTGCTGGGACCTCTCTCCTGGAGGCGCTCAGTTAGACCGAGTAGTGACATGTGGCAAGACGCTCCTCGGGGCGCGTCTTGCTTTGGCTTCTCTCCTGGAGGCCCTCAGTCAGACCCATTGTTGACATGTAGCAAGACGCTCCTCGGGGCGCGTCTTGCTTGGGCTTCTCTCATGGAGGCCCTCAGTCAGACCCAGTGTTGACATGTGGCAAGACTCTCCTCGGGGCGCGTCTTGCTGGTTCTTCTCTCATGGAGGCACTCAGTCAGACCCAGTGTTGACATGTGGAAAGACGCTCCTCGGGGAACGTCTTGCTTGGGCCTCTCTCCTGGAGGCGCTCAGTCAGACCCAGAGGAGAAATGTGTCAAGACGCTCCTCGGGGCGCGTCTTGCTTGGGCTTCTCCCCTGGAGGCGCTCAGTCAGACCGAGTGCTGACATGTGGCAAGACGCTCCTCGGGGCGCGTCTTGCTTGGGCCTCTCTCCTGGAGGCGCTTAGTCAGACCCAGTGTTGACATTTGGCAAGACGCTCCTCGGGGCGCGTCTTGCTTGGGCTTCTCCCCTGGAGAACCTCAGTCAGACCCATTGTTGACATGTGGCAAGACGCTCCTCGGGGAGCGTCTTATTTGGGCCTCTCTCCTGGAGGCCCTCAGTCAGACCCATTGTTGACATGTGGCAAGACGCTCCTCGGGGCGCGTCTTGCTTGGGCCTCTCTCCTGGAGGCGCTCAGTCAGACCGAGTAGTGACATGTGGCAAGACGCTCCTCGGGGCGCGTCTTGCTGGGACCTCTCTCCTGGAGGCGCTCAGTTAGACCGAGTAGTGACATGTGGCAAGACGCTCCTCGGGGCGCGTCTTGCTTTGGCTTCTCTCCTGGAGGCCCTCAGTCAGACCCATTGTTGACATGTGGCAAGATGCTCCTCGGGGCGCGTCTTGCTTGGGCTTCTCTCATGGAGGCCCTCAGTCAGACCCAGTGTTGACATGTGTCAGGACACTCCTCGGGGCGTGTCTTGCTTGGGCCTCTCTCCTGGAGGCCCTCAGTCAGACCCATTGTTGACATGTGGCAAGACGCTCCTCGGGACACGTCTTGCTTGGGCCTCTCTCCTGGAGGCGCTCAGTCAGACCGAGTAGTGACATGTGGCAAGACGCTCCTCGGGGCGCGTCTTGCTGGGGCTTCTCTCATGGAGGCGCTCAGTCAGACCGAGTAGTGACATGTGGCAAGACGCTCCTCGGGGCGCGTCTTGCTTGGGCCTCTGTCCTGGAGGCGCTCAATTAGACCCAGTGTTGACATGTGGCAAGACGCTCCTCGGGGCGCGTCTTGCTTGGGCTTCTCTCCTGGAGGCCCTCAGTCAGACCCATTGTTGACATGTGGCAAGACGCTCCTCGGGGCGCTTCTTGCTTGGGCCTCTCTCCTGGAGGCGCTCAGTCAGACCGAGTGCTGACAAGTGGCAAGACGCTCCTCGGGGCGCGTCTTGCTGGGGCCTCTCTCCTGGAGGCACTCAGTCAGACCCAGAGGAGACATGTGTCAAGACGCTCCTCGGGGCGCGTCTTGCTTGGGCCTCTCTCCTGGAGGCGCTCAGTCAGACCGAGTGCTGACATGTGGCAAGACGCTCCTCGGGGCGCGTCTTATTTGGGCCTCTCTCTTGGGGGCCCTCAGTCAGACCCAGTGTTGACATCTGGCAAGACGCTCCTCGGGGCGCGTCTTGCTTGGGCTTCTCTCCTGGAGGCCCTCAGTCAGACCCATTGTTGACATGTGGCAAGACGCTCCTCGGGGCACGTCTTGCTTGGGCCTCTCTCCTGGAGGCGCTCAGTCAGACCGAGTAGTGACATGTGGCAAGACGCTCCTCGGGGCGCGTCTTGCTTGGACCTCCCTCCTGGAGGCGCTCAGTCAGACCGAGTAGTGACATGTGGCAAGACGCTTTTCGGGGCGGGTCTTGCTTGGGCTTCTCTCCTGGAGGCCCTCAGTCAGACCCATTGTTGACATGTGGCAAGACGCTCCTCGGGGCACGTCTTGCTTGGGCCTCTCTCCTGGAGGCGCTCAGTCAAACCCAGAGGAGACATGTGTCAAGACGCTCCTCGGGGCGCGTCTTGCTTGGGCCTCTCTCCTGGAGGCGCTCAGTCAGACCGAGTGCTGACAGGTGGCAAGACGCCCCTCGGGGCGCATCTTGCTTGGGCTTCTCTCCTGGAGGCCCTCAGTCAGACCCAGTGTTGACATGTGGCAAGACGCTCCTCGGGGCGCGTCTTATTTGGGCCTCTCTCCTGGGGGCCCTCAGTCAGACCCAGTGTTGACATGTGGCAAGACGCTCCTCGGGGCGCGTCTTGCTGGTTCTTCTCTCATGGAGGCACTCAGTCAGACCCAGTGTTGACATGTGGAAAGACGCTCCTTGGGGAACGTCTTGCTTGGGCCTCTCTCCTGGAGGCGCTCAGTCAGACCCAGAGGAGAAATGTGTCAAGACGCTCCTCGGGGCGCGTCTTGCTTGGGCTTCTCCCCTGGAGGCGCTCAGTCAGACCGAGTGCTGACATGTGGCAAGACGCTCCTCGGGGCGCGTCTTGCTTGGGCCTCTCTCCTGGAGGCGCTTAGTCAGACCCAGTGTTGACATGTGGCAAGACGCTCCTCGGGGCGCGTCTTGCTTGGGCCTCTCTCCTGGAGGCGCTCAGTCAGACCGAGTGCTGACATGTGGCAAGACGCTCCTCGGGGCCCGTCTTGCTTGGGCTTCTCCCCTGGAGAACCTCAGTCAGACCCATTGTTGACATGTGGCAAGACGCTCCTCGGGGAGCGTCTTATTTGGGCCTCTCTCCTGGAGGCCCTCAGTCAGACCCATTGTTGACATGTGGCAAGACGCTCCTCGGGGCGCGTCTTGCTTGGGCCTCTCTCCTGGAGGAGCTCAGTCAGACCGAGTAGTGACATGTGGCAAGACGCTCCTCGGGGCGCGTCTTGCTGGGACCTCTCTCCTGGAGGCGCTCAGTTAGACCGAGTAGTGACATGTGGCAAGACGCTCCTCGGGGCGCGTCTTGCTTTGGCTTCTCTCCTGGAGGCCCTCAGTCAGACCCATTGTTGACATGTGGCAAGATGCTCCTCGGGGCGCGTCTTGCTTGGGCTTCTCTCATGGAGGCCCTCAGTCAGACCCAGTGTTGACATGTGTCAGGACACTCCTCGGGGCGTGTCTTGCTTGGGCCTCTCTCCTGGAGGCCCTCAGTCAGACCCATTGTTGACATGTGGCAAGACGCTCCTCGGGACACGTCTTGCTTGGGCCTCTCTCCTGGAGGCGCTCAGTCAGACCGAGTAGTGACATGTGGCAAGACGCTCCTCGGGGCGTGTCTTGCTGGGGCTTCTCTCATGGAGGCGCTCAGTCAGACCGAGTAGTGACATGTGGCAAGACGCTCCTCGGGGCGCGTCTTGCTTGGGCCTCTGTCCTGGAGGCGCTCAATTAGACCCAGTGTTGACATGTGGCAAGACGCTCCTCGGGGCGCGTCTTGCTTGGGCTTCTCTCCTGGAGGCCCTCAGTCAGACCCATTGTTGACATGTGGCAAGACGCTCCTCGGGGCGCTTCTTGCTTGGGCCTCTCTCCTGGAGGCGCTCAGTCAGACCGAGTGCTGACATGTGGCAAGACGCTCCTCGGGGCGCGTCTTATTTGGGCCTCTCTCTTGGGGGCCCTCAGTCAGACCCAGTGTTGACATCTGGCAAGACGCTCCTCGGGGCGCGTCTTGCTTGGGCTTCTCTCCTGGAGGCCCTCAGTCAGACCCATTGTTGACATGTGGCAAGACGCTCCTCGGGGCACGTCTTGCTTGGGCCTCTCTCCTGGAGGCGCTCAGTCAGACCGAGTAGTGACATGTGGCAAGACGCTCCTCGGGGCGCGTCTTGCTTGGACCTCCCTCCTGGAGGCGCTCAGTCAGACCGAGTAGTGACATGTGGCAAGACGCTTTTCGGGGCGGGTCTTGCTTGGGCTTCTCTCCTGGAGGCCCTCAGTCAGACCCATTGTTGACATGTGGCAAGACGCTCCTCGGGGCGCTTCTTGCTTGGGCCTCTCTCCTGGAGGCGCTCAGTCAGACCGAGTGCTGACAAGTGGCAAGACGCTCCTCGGGGCGCGTCTTGCTGGGGCCTCTCTCCTGGAGGCACTCAGTCAGACCCAGAGGAGACATGTGTCAAGACGCTCCTCGGGGCGCGTCTTGCTTGGGCCTCTCTCCTGGAGGCGCTCAGTCAGACCGAGTGCTGACATGTGGCAAGACGCTCCTCGGGGCGCGTCTTATTTGGGCCTCTCTCTTGGGGGCCCTCAGTCAGACCCAGTGTTGACATCTGGCAAGACGCAACTCGGGCGCGTCTTGCTTGGGCTTCTCTCCTGGAGGCCCTCAGTCAGACCCATTGTTGACATGTGGCAAGACGCTCCTCGGGGCACGTCTTGCTTGGGCCTCTCTCCTGGAGGCGCTCAGTCAGACCGAGTAGTGACATGTGGCAAGACGCTCCTCGGGGCGCGTCTTGCTTGGACCTCCCTCCTGGAGGCGCTCAGTCAGACCGAGTAGTGACATGTGGCAAGACGCTTTTCGGGGCGGGTCTTGCTTGGGCTTCTCTCCTGGAGGCCCTCAGTCAGACCCATTGTTGACATGTGGCAAGACGCTCCTCGGGGCACGTCTTGCTTGGGCCTCTCTCCTGGAGGCGCTCAGTCAAACCCAGAGGAGACATGTGTCAAGACGCTCCTCGGGGCGCGTCTTGCTTGGGCCTCTCTCCTGGAGGCGCTTAGTCAGACCCAGTGTTGACATTTGGCAAGACGCTCCTCGGGGCGCGTCTTGCTTGGGCCTCTCTCCTGGAGGCGCTCAGTCAGACCGAGTGCTGACATGTGGCAAGACGCTCCTCGGGGCCCGTCTTGCTTGGGCTTCTCCCCTGGAGAACCTCAGTCAGACCCATTGTTGACATGTGGCAAGACGCTCCTCGGGGAGCGTCTTATTTGGGCCTCTCTCCTGGAGGCCCTCAGTCAGACCCATTGTTGACATGTGGCAAGACGCTCCTCGGGGCGCGTCTTGCTTGGGCCTCTCTCCTGGAGGAGCTCAGTCAGACCGAGTAGTGACATGTGGCAAGACGCTCCGCGGGGCGCGTCTTGCTGGGACCTCTCTCCTGGAGGCGCTCAGTTAGACCGAGTAGTGACATGTGGCAAGACGCTCCTCGGGGCGCGTCTTGCTTTGGCTTCTCTCCTGGAGGCCCTCAGTCAGACCCATTGTTGACATGTGGCAAGATGCTCCTCGGGGCGCGTCTTGCTTGGGCTTCTCTCATGGAGGCCCTCAGTCAGACCCAGTGTTGACATGTGTCAGGACACTCCTCGGGGCGTGTCTTGCTTGGGCCTCTCTCCTGGAGGCCCTCAGTCAGACCCATTGTTGACATGTGGCAAGACGCTCCTCGGGACACGTCTTGCTTGGGCCTCTCTCCTGGAGGCGCTCAGTCAGACCGAGTAGTGACATGTGGCAAGACGCTCCTCGGGGCGCGTCTTGCTGGGGCTTCTCTCATGGAGGCGCTCAGTCAGACCGAGTAGTGACATGTGGCAAGACGCTCCTCGGGGCGCGTCTTGCTTGGGCCTCTGTCCTGGAGGCGCTCAATTAGACCCAGTGTTGACATGTGGCAAGACGCTCCTCGGGGCGCGTCTTGCTTGGGCTTCTCTCCTGGAGGCCCTCAGTCAGACCCATTGTTGACATGTGGCAAGACGCTCCTCGGGGCGCTTCTTGCTTGGGCCTCTCTCCTGGAGGCGCTCAGTCAGACCGAGTGCTGACATGTGGCAAGACGCTCCTCGGGGCGCGTCTTATTTGGGCCTCTCTCTTGGGGGCCCTCAGTCAGACCCAGTGTTGACATCAGGCAAGACGCTCCTTGGGGCGCGTCTTGCTTGGGCTTCTCTCCTGGAGGCCCTCAGTCAGACCCATTGTTGACATGTGGCAAGACGCTCCTCGGGGCACGTCTTGCTTGGGCCTCTCTCCTGGAGGCGCTCAGTCAGACCGAGTAGTGACATGTGGCAAGACGCTCCTCGGGGTGCGTCTTGCTTGGACCTCCCTCCTGGAGGCGCTCAGTCAGACCGAGTAGTGACATGTGGCAAGACGCTTTTCGGGGCGGGTCTTGCTTGGGCTTCTCTCCTGGAGGCCCTCAGTCAGACCCATTGTTGACATGTGGCAAGACGCTCCTCGGGGCGCTTCTTGCTTGGGCCTCTCTCCTGGAGGCGCTCAGTCAGACCGAGTGCTGACAAGTGGCAAGACGCTCCTCGGGGCGCGTCTTGCTGGGGCCTCTCTCCTGGAGGCACTCAGTCAGACCCAGAGGAGACATGTGTCAAGACGCTCCTCGGGGCGCGTCTTGCTTGGGCCTCTCTCCTGGAGGCGCTCAGTCAGACCGAGTGCTGACATGTGGCAAGACGCTCCTCGGGGCGCGTCTTATTTGGGCCTCTCTCTTGGGGGCCCTCAGTCAGACCCAGTGTTGACATCTGGCAAGACGCTCCTCGGGGCTCGTCTTGCTTGGGCTTCTCTCCTGGAGGCCCTCAGTCAGACCCATTGTTGACATGTGGCAAGACGCTCCTCGGGGCACGTCTTGCTTGGGCCTCTCTCCTGGAGGCGCTCAGTCAGACCGAGTAGTGACATGTGGCAAGACGCTCCTCGGGGCGCGTCTTGCTTGGACCTCCCTCCTGGAGGCGCTCAGTCAGACCGAGTAGTGACATGTGGCAAGACGCTTTTCGGGGCGGGTCTTGCTTGGGCTTCTCTCCTGGAGGCCCTCAGTCAGACCCATTGTTGACATGTGGCAAGACGCTCCTCGGGGCACGTCTTGCTTGGGCCTCTCTCCTGGAGGCGCTCAGTCAAACCCAGAGGAGACATGTGTCAAGACGCTCCTCGGGGCGCGTCTTGCTTGGGCCTCTCTCCTGGAGGCGCTCAGTCAGACCGAGTGCTGACAGGTGGCAAGACGCCCCTCGGGGCGCATCTTGCTTGGGCTTCTCTCCTGGAGGCCCTCAGTCAGACCCAGTGTTGACATGTGGCAAGACGCTCCTCGGGGCGCGTCTTATTTGGGCCTCTCTCCTGGGGGCCCTCAGTCAGACCCAGTGTTGACATGTGGCAAGACGCTCCTCGGGGCGCGTCTTGCTGGTTCTTCTCTCATGGAGGCACTCAGTCAGACCCAGTGTTGACATGTGGAAAGACGCTCCTTGGGGAACGTCTTGCTTGGGCCTCTCTCCTGGAGGCGCTCAGTCAGACCCAGAGGAGAAATGTGTCAAGACGCTCCTCGGGGCGCGTCTTGCTTGGGCTTCTCCCCTGGAGGCGCTCAGTCAGACCGAGTGCTGACATGTGGCAAGACGCTCCTCGGGGCGCGTCTTGCTTGGGCCTCTCTCCTGGAGGCGCTTAGTCAGACCCAGTGTTGACATGTGGCAAGACGCTCCTCGGGGCGCGTCTTGCTTGGGCCTCTCTCCTGGAGGCGCTCAGTCAGACCGAGTGCTGACATGTGGCAAGACGCTCCTCGGGGCCCGTCTTGCTTGGGCTTCTCCCCTGGAGAACCTCAGTCAGACCCATTGTTGACATGTGGCAAGACGCTCCTCGGGGAGCGTCTTATTTGGGCCTCTCTCCTGGAGGCCCTCAGTCAGACCCATTGTTGACATGTGGCAAGACACTCCTCGGGGCGCGTCTTGCTTGGGCCTCTCTCCTGGAGGAGCTCAGTCAGACCGAGTAGTGACATGTGGCAAGACGCTCCTCGGGGCGCGTCTTGCTGGGACCTCTCTCCTGGAGGCGCTCAGTTAGACCGAGTAGTGACATGTGGCAAGACGCTCCTCGGGGCGCGTCTTGCTTTGGCTTCTCTCCTGGAGGCCCTCAGTCAGACCCATTGTTGACATGTGGCAAGATGCTCCTCGGGGCGCGTCTTGCTTGGGCTTCTCTCATGGAGGCCCTCAGTCAGACCCAGTGTTGACATGTGTCAGGACACTCCTCGGGGCGTGTCTTGCTTGGGCCTCTCTCCTGGAGGCCCTCAGTCAGACCCATTGTTGACATGTGGCAAGACGCTCCTCGGGACACGTCTTGCTTGGGCCTCTCTCCTGGAGGCGCTCAGTCAGACCGAGTAGTGACATGTGGCAAGACGCTCCTCGGGGCGCGTCTTGCTGGGGCTTCTCTCATGGAGGCGCTCAGTCAGACCGAGTAGTGACATGTGGCAAGACGCTCCTCGGGGCGCGTCTTGCTTGGGCCTCTGTCCTGGAGGCGCTCAATTAGACCCAGTGTTGACATGTGGCAAGACGCTCCTCGGGGCGCGTCTTGCTTGGGCTTCTCTCCTGGAGGCCCTCAGTCAGACCCATTGTTGACATGTGGCAAGACGCTCCTCGGGGCGCTTCTTGCTTGGGCCTCTCTCCTGGAGGCGCTCAGTCAGACCGAGTGCTGACATGTGGCAAGACGCTCCTCGGGGCGCGTCTTATTTGGGCCTCTCTCTTGGGGGCCCTCAGTCAGACCCAGTGTTGACATCTGGCAAGACGCTCCTCGGGGCGCGTCTTGCTTGGGCTTCTCTCCTGGAGGCCCTCAGTCAGACCCATTGTTGACATGTGGCAAGACGCTCCTCGGGGCACGTCTTGCTTGGGCCTCTCTCCTGGAGGCGCTCAGTCAGACCGAGTAGTGACATGTGGCAAGACGCTCCTCGGGGCGCGTCTTGCTTGGACCTCCCTCCTGGAGGCGCTCAGTCAGACCGAGTAGTGACATGTGGCAAGACGCTTTTCGGGGCGGGTCTTGCTTGGGCTTCTCTCCTGGAGGCCCTCAGTCAGACCCATTGTTGACATGTGGCAAGCCGCTCCTCGGGGCACGTCTTGCTTGGGCCTCTCTCCTGGAGGCGCTCAGTCAAACCCAGAGGAGACATGTGTCAAGACGCTCCTCGGGGCGCGTCTTGCTTGGGCCTCTCTCCTGGAGGCGCTCAGTCAGACCGAGTGCTGACAGGTGCCAAGACGCTTTTCGGGGCGGGTCTTGCTTGGGCTTCTCTCCTGGAGGCCCTCAGTCAGACCCATTGTTGACATGTGGCAAGACGCTCCTCGGGGCACGTCTTGCTTGGGCCTCTCTCCTGGAGGCGCTCAGTCAAACCCAGAGGAGACATGTGTCAAGACGCTCCTCGGGGCGCGTCTTGCTTGGGCCTCTCTCCTGGAGGCGCTCAGTCAGACCGAGTGCTGACAGGTGGCAAGACGCCCCTCGGGGCGCATCTTGCTTGGGCTTCTCTCCTGGAGGCCCTCAGTCAGACCCAGTGTTGACATGTGGCAAGACGCTCCTCGGGGCGCGTCTTATTTGGGCCTCTCTCCTGGGGGCCCTCAGTCAGACCCAGTGTTGACATGTGGCAAGACGCTCCTCGGGGCGCGTCTTGCTGGTTCTTCTCTCATGGAGGCACTCAGTCAGACCCAGTGTTGACATGTGGAAAGACGCTCCTTGGGGAACGTTTTGCTTGGGCCTCTCTCCTGGAGGCGCTCAGTCAGACCCAGAGGAGAAATGTGTCAAGACGCTCCTCGGGGCGCGTCTTGCTTGGGCTTCTCCCCTGGAGGCGCTCAGTCAGACCGAGTGCTGACATGTGGCAAGACGCTCCTCGGGGCGCGTCTTGCTTGGGCCTCTCTCCTGGAGGCGCTTAGTCAGACCCAGTGTTGACATGTGGCAAGACGCTCCTCGGGGCGCGTCTTGCTTGGGCCTCTCTCCTGGAGGCGCTCAGTCAGACCGAGTGCTGACATGTGGCAAGACGCTCCTCGGGGCCCGTCTTGCTTGGGCTTCTCCCCTGGAGAACCTCAGTCAGACCCATTGTTGACATGTGGCAAGACGCTCCTCGGGGAGCGTCTTATTTGGGCCTCTCTCCTGGAGGCCCTCAGTCAGACCCATTGTTGACATGTGGCAAGACGCTCCTCGGGGCGCGTCTTGCTTGGGCCTCTCTCCTGGAGGAGCTCAGTCAGACCGAGTAGTGACATGTGGCAAGACGCTCCTCGGGGCGCGTCTTGCTGGGACCTCTCTCCTGGAGGCGCTCAGTTAGACCGAGTAGTGACATGTGGCAAGACGCTCCTCGGGGCGCGTCTTGCTTTGGCTTCTCTCCTGGAGGCCCTCAGTCAGACCCATTGTTGACATGTGGCAAGATGCTCCTCGGGGCGCGTCTTGCTTGGGCTTCTCTCATGGAGGCCCTCAGTCAGACCCAGTGTTGACATGTGTCAGGACACTCCTCGGGGCGTGTCTTGCTTGGGCCTCTCTCCTGGAGGCCCTCAGTCAGACCCATTGTTGACATGTGGCAAGACGCTCCTCGGGACACGTCTTGCTTGGGCCTCTCTCCTGGAGGCGCTCAGTCAGACCGAGTAGTGACATGTGGCAAGACGCTCCTCGGGGCGCGTCTTGCTGGGGCTTCTGTCATGGAGGCGCTCAGTCAGACCGAGTAGTGACATGTGGCAAGACGCTCCTCGGGGCGCGTCTTGCTTGGGCCTCTGTCCTGGAGGCGCTCAATTAGACCCAGTGTTGACATGTGGCAAGACGCTCCTCGGGGCGCGTCTTGCTTGGGCTTCTCTCCTGGAGGCCCTCAGTCAGACCCATTGTTGACATGTGGCAAGACGCTCCTCGGGGCGCTTCTTGCTTGGGCCTCTCTCCTGGAGGCGCTCAGTCAGACCGAGTGCTGACATGTGGCAAGACGCTCCTCGGGGCGCGTCTTATTTGGGCCTCTCTCTTGGGGGCCCTCAGTCAGACCCAGTGTTGACATCTGGCAAGACGCTCCTCGGGGCGCGTCTTGCTTGGGCTTCTCTCCTGGAGGCCCTCAGTCAGACCCATTGTTGACATGTGGCAAGACGCTCCTCGGGGCACGTCTTGCTTGGGCCTCTCTCCTGGAGGCGCTCAGTCAGACCGAGTAGTGACATGTGGCAAGACGCTCCTCGGGGCGCGTCTTGCTTGGACCTCCCTCCTGGAGGCGCTCAGTCAGACCGAGTAGTGACATGTGGCAAGACGCTTTTCGGGGCGGGTCTTGCTTGGGCTTCTCTCCTGGAGGCCCTCAGTCAGACCCATTGTTGACATGTGGCAAGACGCTCCTCGGGGCGCTTCTTGCTTGGGCCTCTCTCCTGGAGGCGCTCAGTCAGACCGAGTGCTGACAAGTGGCAAGACGCTCCTTGGGGAACGTCTTGCTTGGGCCTCTCTCCTGGAGGCGCTCAGTCAGACCCAGAGGAGAAATGTGTCAAGACGCTCCTCGGGGCGCGTCTTGCTTGGGCTTCTCCCCTGGAGGCGCTCAGTCAGACCGAGTGCTGACATGTGGCAAGACGCTCCTCGGGGCGCGTCTTGCTTGGGCCTCTCTCCTGGAGGCGCTTAGTCAGACCCAGTGTTGACATGTGGCAAGACGCTCCTCGGGGCGCGTCTTGCTTGGGCCTCTCTCCTGGAGGCGCTCAGTCAGACCGAGTGCTGACATGTGGCAAGACGCTCCTCGGGGCCCGTCTTGCTTGGGCTTCTCCCCTGGAGAACCTCAGTCAGACCCATTGTTGACATGTGGCAAGACGCTCCTCGGGGAGCGTCTTATTTGGGCCTCTCTCCTGGAGGCCCTCAGTCAGACCCATTGTTGACATGTGGCAAGACGCTCCTCGGGGCGCGTCTTGCTTGGGCCTCTCTCCTGGAGGAGCTCAGTCAGACCGAGTAGTGACATGTGGCAAGACGCTCCTCGGGGCGCGTCTTGCTGGGACCTCTCTCCTGGAGGCGCTCAGTTAGACCGAGTAGTGACATGTGGCAAGACGCTCCTCGGGGCGCGTCTTGCTTTGGCTTCTCTCCTGGAGGCCCTCAGTCAGACCCATTGTTGACATGTGGCAAGACGCTCCTCGGGGCGCGTCTTGCTGGGGCTTCTCTCATGGAGGCGCTCAGTCAGACCGAGTAGTGACATGTGGCAAGACGCTCCTCGGGGCGCGTCTTGCTTGGGCCTCTGTCCTGGAGGCGCTCAATTAGACCCAGTGTTGACATGTGGCAAGACGCTCCTCGGGGCGCGTCTTGCTTGGGCTTCTCTCCTGGAGGCCCTCAGTCAGACCCATTGTTGACATGTGGCAAGACGCTCCTCGGGGCGCTTCTTGCTTGGGCCTCTCTCCTGGAGGCGCTCAGTCAGACCGAGTGCTGACATGTGGCAAGACGCTCCTCGGGGCGCGTCTTATTTGGGCCTCTCTCTTGGGGGCCCTCAGTCAGACCCAGTGTTGACATCTGGCAAGACGCTCCTCGGGGCGCGTCTTGCTTGGGCTTCTCTCCTGGAGGCCCTCAGTCAGACCCATTGTTGACATGTGGCAAGACGCTCCTCGGGGCACGTCTTGCTTGGGCCTCTCTCCTGGAGGCGCTCAGTCAGACCGAGTAGTGACATGTGGCAAGACGCTCCTCGGGGCGCGTCTTGCTTGGACCTCCCTCCTGGAGGCGCTCAGTCAGACCGAGTAGTGACATGTGGCAAGACGCTTTTCGGGGCGGGTCTTGCTTGGGCTTCTCTCCTGGAGGCCCTCAGTCAGACCCATTGTTGACATGTGGCAAGACGCTCCTCGGGGCGCTTCTTGCTTGGGCCTCTCTCCTGGAGGCGCTCAGTCAGACCGAGTGCTGACAAGTGGCAAGACGCTCCTCGGGGCGCGTCTTGCTGGGGCCTCTCTCCTGGAGGCACTCAGTCAGACCCAGAGGAGACATGTGTCAAGACGCTCCTCGGGGCGCGTCTTGCTTGGGCCTCTCTCCTGGAGGCGCTCAGTCAGACCGAGTGCTGACATGTGGCAAGACGCTCCTCGGGGCGCGTCTTATTTGGGCCTCTCTCTTGGGGGCCCTCAGTCAGACCCAGTGTTGACATCTGGCAAGACGCTCCTCGGGGCGCGTCTTGCTTGGGCTTCTCTCCTGGAGGCCCTCAGTCAGACCCATTGTTGACATGTGGCAAGACGCTCCTCGGGGCACGTCTTGCTTGGGCCTCTCTCCTGGAGGCGCTCAGTCAGACCGAGTAGTGACATGTGGCAAGACGCTCCTCGGGGCGCGTCTTGCTTGGACCTCCCTCCTGGAGGCGCTCAGTCAGACCGAGTAGTGACATGTGGCAAGACGCTTTTCGGGGCGGGTCTTGCTTGGGCTTCTCTCCTGGAGGCCCTCAGTCAGACCCATTGTTGACATGTGGCAAGACGCTCCTCGGGGCACGTCTTGCTTGGGCCTCTCTCCTGGAGGCGCTCAGTCAAACCCAGAGGAGACATGTGTCAAGACGCTCCTCGGGGCGCGTCTTGCTTGGGCCTCTCTCCTGGAGGCGCTCAGTCAGACCGAGTGCTGACAGGTGGCAAGACGCCCCTCGGGGCGCATCTTGCTTGGGCTTCTCTCCTGGAGGCCCTCAGTCAGACCCAGTGTTGACATGTGGCAAGACGCTCCTCGGGGCGCGTCTTATTTGGGCCTCTCTCCTGGGGGCCCTCAGTCAGACCCAGTGTTGACATGTGGCAAGACGCTCCTCGGGGCGCGTCTTGCTGGTTCTTCTCTCATGGAGGCACTCAGTCAGACCCAGTGTTGACATGTGGAAAGACGCTCCTTGGGGAACGTCTTGCTTGGGCCTCTCTCCTGGAGGCGCTCAGTCAGACCCAGAGGAGAAATGTGTCAAGACGCTCCTCGGGGCGCGTCTTGCTTGGGCTTCTCCCCTGGAGGCGCTCAGTCAGACCGAGTGCTGACATGTGGCAAGACGCTCCTCGGGGCGCGTCTTGCTTGGGCCTCTCTCCTGGAGGCGCTTAGTCAGACCCAGTGTTGACATGTGGCAAGACGCTCCTCGGGGCGCGTCTTGCTTGGGCCTCTCTCCTGGAGGCGCTCAGTCAGACCGAGTGCTGACATGTGGCAAGACGCTCCTCGGGGCCCGTCTTGCTTGGGCTTCTCCCCTGGAGAACCTCAGTCAGACCCATTGTTGACATGTGGCAAGACGCTCCTCGGGGAGCGTCTTATTTGGGCCTCTCTCCTGGAGGCCCTCAGTCAGACCCATTGTTGACATGTGGCAAGACGCTCCTCGGGGCGCGTCTTGCTTGGGCCTCTCTCCTGGAGGAGCTCAGTCAGACCGAGTAGTGACATGTGGCAAGACGCTCCTCGGGGCGCGTCTTGCTGGGACCTCTCTCCTGGAGGCGCTCAGTTAGACCGAGTAGTGACATGTGGCAAGACGCTCCTCGGGGCGAGTCTTGCTTTGGCTTCTCTCCTGGAGGCCCTCAGTCAGACCCATTGTTGACATGTGGCAAGATGCTCCTCGGGGCGCGTCTTGCTTGGGCTTCTCTCATGGAGGCCCTCAGTCAGACCCAGTGTTGACATGTGTCAGGACACTCCTCGGGGCGTGTCTTGCTTGGGCCTCTCTCCTGGAGGCCCTCAGTCAGACCCATTGTTGACATGTGGCAAGACGCTCCTCGGGACACGTCTTGCTTGGGCCTCTCTCCTGGAGGCGCTCAGTCAGACCGAGTAGTGACATGTGGCAAGACGCTCCTCGGGGCGCGTCTTGCTGGGGCTTCTCTCATGGAGGCGCTCAGTCAGACCGAGTAGTGACATGTGGCAAGACGCTCCTCGGGGCGCGTCTTGCTTGGGCCTCTGTCCTGGAGGCGCTCAATTAGACCCAGTGTTGACATGTGGCAAGACGCTCCTCGGGGCGCGTCTTGCTTGGGCTTCTCTCCTGGAGGCCCTCAGTCAGACCCATTGTTGACATGTGGCAAGACGCTCCTCGGGGCGCTTCTTGCTTGGGCCTCTCTCCTGGAGGCGCTCAGTCAGACCGAGTGCTGACATGTGGCAAGACGCTCCTCGGGGCGCGTCTTATTTGGGCCTCTCTCTTGGGGGCCCTCAGTCAGACCCAGTGTTGACATCTGGCAAGACGCTCCTCGGGGCGCGTCTTGCTTGGGCTTCTCTCCTGGAGGCCCTCAGTCAGACCCATTGTTGACATGTGGCAAGACGCTCCTCGGGGCACGTCTTGCTTGGGCCTCTCTCCTGGAGGCGCTCAGTCAGACCGAGTAGTGACATGTGGCAAGACGCTCCTCGGGGCGCGTCTTGCTTGGACCTCCCTCCTGGAGGCGCTCAGTCAGACCGAGTAGTGACATGTGGCAAGACGCTTTTCGGGGCGGGTCTTGCTTGGGCTTCTCTCCTGGAGGCCCTCAGTCAGACCCATTGTTGACATGTGGCAAGACGCTCCTCGGGGCACGTCTTGCTTGGGCCTCTCTCCTGGAGGCGCTCAGTCAAACCCAGAGGAGACATGTGTCAAGACGCTCCTCGGGGCGCGTCTTGCTTGGGCCTCTCTCCTGGAGGCGCTCAGTCAGACCGAGTGCTGACAGGTGGCAAGACGCTCCTCGGGGCGCATCTTGCTTGGGCTTCTCTCCTGGAGGCCCTCAGTCAGACCCAGTGTTGACATGTGGCAAGACGCTCCTCGGGGCGCGTCTTATTTGGGCCTCTCTCCTGGGGGCCCTCAGTCAGACCCAGTGTTGACATCTGGTAAGACGCTCCTCGGGGCGGGTCTTGCTTGGGCCTCTCTCCTGGAGGCGATCAGTCAGACCCATTGTTGACATGTGGCAAGACGCTCCTCGGGGCACGTCTTGCTTGGGCCTCTCTCTTGGAGGCGCTCAGTCAGACCCAGAGGAGACATGTGTCAAGACGCTCCTCGGGGCGCGTCTTGCTTGGGCCTCTCTCCTGGAGGCGCTCAGTCAGACCGAGTAGTGACATGTGGCAAGACGCTCCTCGGGGCACGTCTTGCTTGGGCCTCTCTCCTGGAGGCGCTCAGTCAGACCCAGAGGAGACATGTGGCAAGACGCTCCTCGGGGCGCGTCTTATTTGGGCCTCTCTCCTGGGGGCCCTCAGTCAGACCTAGTGTTGACATCTGGCAAGACGCTCCTCGGGGCGGGTCTTGCTTGGGCCTCTCTCCTGGAGGCGCTCAGTCAGACCGAGTGCTGACATAAGGCAAGATGCTCCTCGCGGCGCGTATTGCTTGGGCCTCTCTCCTGGATGCCCTCTGTCAGACCCAGTGTTGACATGTGACAAGACTTTCCTCGGGGCGCGTCTTGCTTGGGCTTCTCTCATGGAGGCCCTCAGTCAGACCCAGTGTTGACATGTGTCAAGACGCTCCTCGGGGCGTGTCTTGCTTGGGCCTCTCTCCTGGAGGCGCTCAGTCAGACCCAGTGTTGACATGTGGCAAGACGCTCCTCGGGGCGCTTCTTGCTTTGGCTTCTCTCCTGGAGGCCCTCAGTCAGACCCATTGTTGACATGTGGCAAGACGCTCCTCGGGACACGTCTTGCTTGGGCCTCTCTCCTGGAGGCGCTCAGTCAGACCGAGTAGTGACATGTGGCAAGACGCTCCTCAGGGCGCGTCTTGCTTGGACCTCCCTCCTGGAGGCGCTCAGTCAGACCGAGTAGTGACATGTGGCAAGACGCTTTTCGGGGCGGGTTTTGCTTGGGCTTCTCTCCTGGAGGCCCTCAGTCAGACCCATTGTTGACATGTGGCAAGACGCTCCTCGGGGCACGTCTTGCTTGGGCCTCTCTCCTGGAGGCGCTCAGTCAAACCCAGAGGAGACATGTGTCAAGACGCTCCTCGGGGCGCGTCTTGCTTGGGCCTCTCTCCTGGAGGCGCTCAGTCAGACCGAGTGCTGACAGGTGGCAAGACGCTCCTCGGGGCGCATCTTGCTTGGGCTTCTCTCCTGGAGGCCCTCAGTCAGACCCAGTGTTGACATGTGGCAAGACGCTCCTCGGGGCGCGTCTTGCTGGGGCTTCTCTCATGGAGGCGCTCAGTCAGACCGAGTAGTGACATGTGGCAAGACGCTCCTCGGGGCGCGTCTTGCTTGGGCCTCTGTCCTGGAGGCGCTCAATTAGACCCAGTGTTGACATGTGGCAAGACGCTCCTCGGGGCGCGTCTTGCTTGGGCTTCTCTCCTGGAGGCCCTCAGTCAGACCCATTGTTGACATGTGGCAAGACGCTCCTCGGGGCGCTTCTTGCTTGGGCCTCTCTCCTGGAGGCGCTCAGTCAGACCGAGTGCTGACATGTGGCAAGACGCTCCTCGGGGCGCGTCTTATTTGGGCCTCTCTCTTGGGGGCCCTCAGTCAGACCCAGTGTTGACATCTGGCAAGACGCTCCTCGGGGCGCGTCTTGCTTGGGCTTCTCTCCTGGAGGCCCTCAGTCAGACCCATTGTTGACATGTGGCAAGACGCTCCTCGGGGCACGTCTTGCTTGGGCCTCTCTCCTGGAGGCGCTCAGTCAGACCGAGTAGTGACATGTGGCAAGACGCTCCTCGGGGCGCGTCTTGCTTGGACCTCCCTCCTGGAGGCGCTCAGTCAGACCGAGTAGTGACATGTGGCAAGACGCTTTTCGGGGCGGGTCTTGCTTGGGCTTCTCTCCTGGAGGCCCTCAGTCAGACCCATTGTTGACATGTGGCAAGACGCTCCTCGGGGCGCTTCTTGCTTGGGCCTCTCTCCTGGAGGCGCTCAGTCAGACCGAGTGCTGACAAGTGGCAAGACGCTCCTCGGGGCGCGTCTTGCTGGGGCCTCTCTCCTGGAGGCACTCAGTCAGACCCAGAGGAGACATGTGTCAAGACGCTCCTCGGGGCGCGTCTTGCTTCGGCCTCTCTCCTGGAGGCGCTCAGTCAGACCGAGTGCTGACATGTGGCAAGACGCTCCTCGGGGCGCGTCTTATTTGGGCCTCTCTCTTGGGGGCCCTCAGTCAGACCCAGTGTTGACATCTGGCAAGACGCTCCTCGGGGCGCGTCTTGCTTGGGCTTCTCTCCTGGAGGCCCTCAGTCAGACCCATTGTTGACATGTGGCAAGACGCTCCTCGGGGCACGTCTTGCTTGGGCCTCTCTCCTGGAGGTGCTCAGTCAGACCGAGTAGTGACATGTGGCAAGACGCTCCTCGGGGCGCGTCTTGCTTGGACCTCCCTCCTGGAGGCGCTCAGTCAGACCGAGTGCTGACAGGTGGCAAGACGCCCCTCGGGGCGCGTCTTGCTGGGGCCTCTCTCCTGGAGGCACTCAGTCAGACCCAGAGGAGACATGTGTCAAGACGCTCCTCGGGGCGCGTCTTGCTTCGGCCTCTCTCCTGGAGGCGCTCAGTCAGACCGAGTGCTGACATGTGGCAAGACGCTCCTCGGGGCGCGTCTTATTTGGGCCTCTCTCTTGGGGGCCCTCAGTCAGACCCAGTGTTGACATCTGGCAAGACGCTCCTCGGGGCGGGTCTTGCTTGGGCTTCTCTCCTGGAGGCCCTCAGTCAGACCCATTGTTGACATGTGGCAAGACGCTCCTCGGGGCACGTCTTGCTTGGGCCTCTCTCCTGGAGGCGCTCAGTCAAACCCAGAGGAGACATGTGTCAAGACGCTCCTCGGGGCGCGTCTTGCTTGGGCCTCTCTCCTGGAGGCGCTCAGTCAGACCGAGTGCTGACAGGTGGCAAGACGCCCCTCGGGGCGCATCTTGCTTGGGCTTCTCTCCTGGAGGCCCTCAGTCAGACCCAGTGTTGACATGTGGCAAGACGCTCCTCGGGGCGCGTCTTATTTGGGCCTCTCTCCTGGGGGCCCTCAGTCAGACCCAGTGTTGACATGTGGCAAGACGCTCCTCGGGGCGCGTCTTGCTGGTTCTTCTCTCATGGAGGCACTCAGTCAGACCCAGTGTTGACATGTGGAAAGACGCTCCTTGGGGAACGTCTTGCTTGGGCCTCTCTCCTGGAGGCGCTCAGTCAGACCCAGAGGAGAAATGTGTCAAGACGCTCCTCGGGGCGCGTCTTGCTTGGGCTTCTCCCCTGGAGGCGCTCAGTCAGACCGAGTGCTGACATGTGGCAAGACGCTCCTCGGGGCGCGTCTTGCTTGGGCCTCTCTCCTGGAGGCGCTTAGTCAGACCCAGTGTTGACATGTGGCAAGACGCTCCTCGGGGCGCGTCTTGCTTGGGCCTCTCTCCTGGAGGCGCTCAGTCAGACCGAGTGCTGACATGTGGCAAGACGCTCCTCGGGGCCCGTCTTGCTTGGGCTTCTCCCCTGGAGAACCTCAGTCAGACCCATTGTTGACATGTGGCAAGACGCTCCTCGGGGAGCGTCTTATTTGGGCCTCTCTCCTGGAGGCCCTCAGTCAGACCCATTGTTGACATGTGGCAAGACGCTCCTCGGGGCGCGTCTTGCTTGGGCCTCTCTCCTGGAGGAGCTCAGTCAGACCGAGTAGTGACATGTGGCAAGATGCTCCTCGGGGCGCGTCTTGCTGGGACCTCTCTCCTGGAGGCGCTCAGTTAGACCGAGTAGTGACATGTGGCAAGACGCTCCTCGGGGCGAGTCTTGCTTTGGCTTCTCTCCTGGAGGCCCTCAGTCAGACCCATTGTTGACATGTGGCAAGATGCTCCTCGGGGCGCGTCTTGCTTGGGCTTCTCTCATGGAGGCCCTCAGTCAGACCCAGTGTTGACATGTGTCAGGACACTCCTCGGGGCGTGTCTTGCTTGGGCCTCTCTCCTGGAGGCCCTCAGTCAGACCCATTGTTGACATGTGGCAAGACGCTCCTCGGGACACGTCTTGCTTGGGCCTCTCTCCTGGAGGCGCTCAGTCAGACCGAGTAGTGACATGTGGCAAGACGCTCCTCGGGGCGCGTCTTGCTGGGGCTTCTCTCATGGAGGCGCTCAGTCAGACCGAGTAGTGACATGTGGCAAGACGCTCCTCGGGGCGCGTCTTGCTTGGGCCTCTGTCCTGGAGGCGCTCAATTAGACCCAGTGTTGACATGTGGCAAGACGCTCCTCGGGGCGCGTCTTGCTTGGGCTTCTCTCCTGGAGGCCCTCAGTCAGACCCATTGTTGACATGTGGCAAGACGCTCCTCGGGGCGCTTCTTGCTTGGGCCTCTCTCCTGGAGGCGCTCAGTCAGACCGAGTGCTGACATGTGGCAAGACGCTCCTCGGGGCGCGTCTTATTTGGGCCTCTCTCTTGGGGGCCCTCAGTCAGACCCAGTGTTGACATCTGGCAAGACGCTCCTCGGGGCGCGTCTTGCTTGGGCTTCTCTCCTGGAGGCCCTCAGTCAGACCCATTGTTGACATGTGGCAAGACGCTCCTCGGGGCACGTCTTGCTTGGGCCTCTCTCCTGGAGGCGCTCAGTCAGACCGAGTAGTGACATGTGGCAAGACGCTCCTCGGGGCGCGTCTTGCTTGGACCTCCCTCCTGGAGGCGCTCAGTCAGACCGAGTAGTGACATGTGGCAAGACGCTTTTCGGGGCGGGTCTTGCTTGGGCTTCTCTCCTGGAGGCCCTCAGTCAGACCCATTGTTGACATGTGGCAAGACGCTCCTCGGGGCACGTCTTGCTTGGGCCTCTCTCCTGGAGGCGCTCAGTCAAACCCAGAGGAGACATGTGTCAAGACGCTCCTCGGGGCGCGTCTTGCTTGGGCCTCTCTCCTGGAGGCGCTCAGTCAGACCGAGTGCTGACAGGTGGCAAGACGCTCCTCGGGGCGCATCTTGCTTGGGCTTCTCTCCTGGATGCCCTCAGTCAGACCCAGTGTTGACATGTGGCAAGACGCTCCTCGGGGCGCGTCTTATTTGGGCCTCTCTCCTGGGGGCCCTCAGTCAGACCCAGTGTTGACATCTGGTAAGACGCTCCTCGGGGCGGGTCTTGCTTGGGCCTCTCTCCTGGAGGCGATCAGTCAGACCCATTGTTGACATGTGGCAAGACGCTCCTCGGGGCACGTCTTGCTTGGGCCTCTCTCTTGGAGGCGCTCAGTCAGACCCAGAGGAGACATGTGTCAAGACGCTCCTCGGGGCGCGTCTTGCTTGGGCCTCTCTCCTGGAGGCGCTCAGTCAGACCGAGTAGTGACATGTGGCAAGACGCTCCTCGGGGCACGTCTTGCTTGGGCCTCTCTCCTGGAGGCGCTCAGTCAGACCCAGAGGAGACATGTGGCAAGACGCTCCTCGGGGCGCGTCTTATTTGGGCCTCTCTCCTGGGGGCCCTCAGTCAGACCTAGTGTTGACATCTGGCAAGACGCTCCTCGGGGCGGGTCTTGCTTGGGCCTCTCTCCTGGAGGCGCTCAGTCAGACCGAGTGCTGACATAAGGCAAGATGCTCCTCGCGGCGCGTATTGCTTGGGCCTCTCTCCTGGATGCCCTCTGTCAGACCCAGTGTTGACATGTGACAAGACTTTCCTCGGGGCGCGTCTTGCTTGGGCTTCTCTCATGGAGGCCCTCAGTCAGACCCAGTGTTGACATGTGTCAAGACGCTCCTCGGGGCGTGTCTTGCTTGGGCCTCTCTCCTGGAGGCGCTCAGTCAGACCCAGTGTTGACATGTGGCAAGACGCTCCTCGGGGCGCTTCTTGCTTTGGCTTCTCTCCTGGAGGCCCTCAGTCAGACCCATTGTTGACATGTGGCAAGACGCTCCTCGGGACACGTCTTGCTTGGGCCTCTCTCCTGGAGGCGCTCAGTCAGACCGAGTAGTGACATGTGGCAAGACGCTCCACGGGGCGCGTCTTGCTGGGGCTTCTCTCATGGAGGCGCTCAGTCAGACCGAGTAGTGACATGTGGCAAGACGCTCCTCGGGGCGCGTCTTGCTGGGGCTTCTCTCATGGAGGCGCTCAGTCAGACCGAGTAGTGACATGTGGCAAGACGCTCCTCGGGGCGCGTCTTGCTTGGGCCTCTGTCCTGGAGGCGCTCAATTAGACCAAGTGTTGACATGTGGCAAGACGCTCCTCGGGGCGCGTCATGCTTGGGCTTCTCTCCTGGAGGCCCTCAGTCAGACCCATTGTTGACATGTGGCAAGACGCTCCTCGGGGCGCTTCTTGCTTGGGCCTCTCTCCTGGAGGCGCTCAGTCAGACCGAGTGCTGACATGTGGCAAGACGCTCCTCGGGGCGCGTCTTGCTGGGGCCTCTCTCCTGGAGGCACTCAGTCAGACCCAGAGGAGACATGTGTCAAGACGCTCCTCGGGGCGCGTCTTGCTTGGGCCTCTCTCCTGGAGGCGCTCAGTCAGACCGAGTGCTGACATGTGGCAAGACGCTCCTCGGGGCGCGTCTTATTTGGGCCTCTCTCTTGGGGGCCCTCAGTCAGACCCAGTGTTGACATCTGGCAAGACGCTCCTCGGGGCGCGTCTTGCTTGGGCTTCTCTCCTGGAGGCCCTCAGTCAGACCCATTGTTGACATGTGGCAAGACGCTCCTCGTGGCACGTCTTGCTTGGGCCTCTCTCCTGGAGGCGCTCAGTCAGACCGAGTAGTGACATGTGGCAAGACGCTCCTCAGGGCGCGTCTTGCTTGGACCTCCCTCCTGGAGGCGCTCAGTCAGACCGAGTAGTGACATGTGGCAAGACGCTTTTCGGGGCGGGTTTTGCTTGGGCTTCTCTCCTGGAGGCCCTCAGTCAGACCCATTGTTGACATGTGGCAAGACGCTCCTCGGGGCACGTCTTGCTTGGGCCTCTCTCCTGGAGGCGCTCAGTCAAACCCAGAGGAGACATGTGTCAAGACGCTCCTCGGGGCGCGTCTTGCTTGGGCCTCTCTCCTGGAGGCGCTCAGTCAGACCGAGTGCTGACAGGTGGCAAGACGCTCCTCGGGGCGCATCTTGCTTGGGCTTCTCTCCTGGAGGCCCTCAGTCAGACCCAGTGTTGACATGTGGCAAGACGCTCCTCGGGGCGCGTCTTATTTGGGCCTCTCTCCTGGGGGCCCTCAGTCAGACCCAGTGTTGACATCTGGCAAGACGCTCCTCGGGGCGGGTCTTGCTTGGGCCTCTCTCCTGGAGGCGCTCAGTCAGACCCATTGTTGACATGTGGCAAGACGCTCCTCGGGGCACGTCTTGCTTGGGCCTCTCTCTTGGAGGCGCTCAGTCAGACCCAGAGGAGACATGTGTCAAGACGCTCCTCGGGGCGCGTCTTGCTTGGGCCTCTCTCCTGGAGGCGCTCAGTCAGACCGAGTAGTGACATGTGGCAAGACGCTCCTCGGGGCGCGTCTTGCTTGGACCTCCCTCCTGGAGGCGCTCAGTCAGACCGAGTAGTGACATGTGGTAAGATGCTCCTCGGGGCGGGTCTTGCTTGGGCTTCTCTCCTGGAGGCCCTCAGTCAGACCCATTGTTGACATGTGGCAAGACGCTCCTCGGGGCACGTCTTGCTTGGGCCTCTCTCCTGGAGGCGCTCAGTCAGACCCAGAGGAGACATGTGTCAAGACGCTCCTCGGGGCGCGTCTTGCTTGGGCCTCTCTCCTGGAGGCGCTCAGTCAGACCGAGTGCTGACATGTGGCAAGACGCTCCTCGGGGCGCATCTTGCTTGGGCTTCTCTCCTGGAGGCTCTCAGTCAGACCCAGTGTTGACATGTGGCAAGACGCTCCTCGGGGCGCGTCTTATTTGGGCCTCTCTCCTGGGGGCCCTCAGTCAGACCTAGTGTTGACATCTGGCAAGACGCTCCTCGGGGCGGGTCTTGCTTGGGCCTCTCTCCTGGAGGCGCTCAGTCAGACCGAGTGCTGACATAAGGCAAGATGCTCCTCGCGGCGCGTATTGCTTGGGCCTCTCTCCTGGATGCCCTCTATCAGACCCAGTGTTGACATGTGGCAAGACTTTCCTCGGGGCGCGTCTTGCTTGGGCTTCTCTCATGGAGGCCCTCAGTCAGACCCAGTGTTGACATGTGTCAAGACGCTCCTAGGGAAGTGTCTTGCTTGGGCCTCTCTCCTGGAGGCGCTCAGTCAGACCCAGTGTTGACATGTGGCAAGACGCTCCTCGGGGCGCTTCTTGCTTGGGCTTCTCTCCTGGAGGCCCTCAGTCAGACCCATTGTTGACATGTGGCAAGACGCTCCTCGGGACACGTCTTGCTTGGGCCTCTCTCCTGGAGGCGCTCAGTCAGACCGAGTAGTGACATGTGGCAAGACGCTCCACGGGGCGCGTCTTGCTGGGGCTTCTCTCATGGAGGCGCTCAGTCAGACCCATTGTTGACATGTGGCAAGACGCTCCTCGGGGCACGTCTTGCTTGGGCCTCTCTCTTGGAGGCGCTCAGTCAGACCCAGAGGAGACATGTGTCAAGACGCTCCTCGGGGCGCGTCTTGCTTGGGCCTCTCTCCTGGAGGCGCTCAGTCAGACCGAGTAGTGACATGTGGCAAGACGCTCCTCGGGGCGCGTCTTGCTTGGACCTCCCTCCTGGAGGCGCTCAGTCAGACCGAGTAGTGACATGTGGTAAGACGCTCCTCGGGGCGGGTCTTGCTTGGGCTTCTCTCCTGGAGGCCCTCAGTCAGACCCATTGTTGACATGTGGCAAGACGCTCCTCGGGGCACGTCTTGCTTGGGCCTCTCTCCTGGAGGCGCTCAGTCAGACCCAGAGGAGACATGTGTCAAGACGCTCCTCGGGGCGCGTCTTGCTTGGGCCTCTCTCCTGGAGGCGCTCAGTCAGACCGAGTGCTGACATGTGGCAAGACGCTCCTCGGGGCGCATCTTGCTTGGGCTTCTCTCCTGGAGGCTCTCAGTCAGACCCAGTGTTGACATGTGGCAAGACGCTCCTCGGGGCGCGTCTTATTTGGGCCTCTCTCCTGGGGGCCCTCAGTCAGACCTAGTGTTGACATCTGGCAAGACGCTCCTCGGGGCGGGTCTTGCTTGGGCCTCTCTCCTGGAGGCGCTCAGTCAGACCGAGTGCTGACATAAGGCAAGATGCTCCTCGCGGCGCGTATTGCTTGGGCCTCTCTCCTGGATGCCCTCTGTCAGACCCAGTGTTGACATGTGGCAAGACTTTCCTCGGGGCGCGTCTTGCTTGGGCTTCTCTCATGGAGGCCCTCAGTCAGACCCAGTGTTGACATGTGTCAAGACGCTCCTCGGGAAGTGTCTTGCTTGGGCCTCTCTCCTGGAGGCGCTCAGTCAGACCCAGTGTTGACATGTGGCAAGACGCTCCTCGGGGCGCTTCTTGCTTGGGCTTCTCTCCTGGAGGCCCTCAGTCAGACCCATTGTTGACATGTGGCAAGACGCTCCTCGGGACACGTCTTGCTTGGGCCTCTCTCCTGGAGGCGCTCAGTCAGACCGAGTAGTGACATGTGGCAAGACGCTCCACGGGGCGCGTCTTGCTGGGGCTTCTCTCATGGAGGCGCTCAGTCAGACCGAGTAGTGACATGTGGCAAGACGCTCCTCGGGGCGCGTCTTGCTTGGGCCTCTGTCCTGGAGGCGCTCAATTAGACCCAGTGTTGACATGTGGCAAGACTCTCCTCGGGGCGCGTCTTGCCTGGGCTTCTCTCCTGGAGGCCCTCAGTCAGACCCATTGTTGACATGTGGCAAGACGCTCCTCGGGGCGCTTCTTGCTTGGGCCTCTCTCCTGGAGGCGCTCAGTCAGACCCAGAGGTGACATGTGGCAAGACGCTCCTCGGGCCTCTCTCCTGGAGGCGCTCAGTCAGACCCAGTGTTGACATGTGGCAAGACGCTGCTCGGGGCGCGTCTTGCTGGGGCTTCTCTCATGGAGGCACTCAGTCAGACCCAGTGTTGACATGTGGCAAAATGCTCCTCGGGGCACGTCTTGCTTGGGCCTCTCTCCTGGAGGCGCTCAGTCAGACCCAGAGGAGACATGTGTCAAGACGCTCCTCGGGGCGCGTCTTGCTTGGGCCTCTCTCCTGGAGGCGCTCAGTCAGACCGAGTGCTGACATATGGCAAGACGCTCCTCGGGGCGCGTCTTATTTGGGCCTCTCTCTTGGGGGCCCTCAGTCAGACCCAGTGTTGACATCTGGCAAGACGCTCCTCGGGGCGCGTCTTGCTTGGGCTTCTCTCCTGGAGGCCCTCAGTCAGACCCATTGTTGACATGTGGCAAGACGCTCCTCGGGGCACGTCTTGCTTGGGCCTCTCTCCTGGAGGCGCTCAGTAAGACCGAGTAGTGACATGTGGCAAGACGCTCCTCGGGGCGCGTCTTGCTTGGACCTCCCTCCTGGAGGCGCTCAGTCAGACCGAGTAGTGACATGTGGCAAGACGCTCCTCGGGGCGGGTCTTGCTTGGACTTCTCTCCTGGAGGCCCTCAGTCAGACCCATTGTTGACATGTGGCAAGACGCTCCTCGGGGCACGTCTTGCTTGGGCCTCTCTCCTGGAGGCGCTCAGTCAGACCCAGAGGAGACATGTGGCAAGATGCTCCTCGGGGCGCGTCTTGCTTGGGCCTCTCTCCTGGAGGCGCTCAGTCAGACCGAGTAGTGACATGTGGCAAGACGCTCCTCGGGGCGCGTCTTGCTGGGACCTCTCTCCTGGAGGCGCTCAGTTAGACCGAGTAGTGACATGTGGCAAGACGCTCCTCGGGGCGCGTCTTGCTTTGGCTTCTCTCCTGGAGGCCCTCAGTCAGACCCATTGTTGATAAGTGGCAAGACGCTCCTCGGGGCGCGTAATGCTTGGGCCTCTCTCCTGGATGCCCTCTGTCAGACCCAGTGTTGACATGTGGCAAGACTTTCCTCGGGGTGCGTCTTGCTTGGGCTTCTCTCATGGAGGCCCTCAGTCAGACCCAGTGTTGACATGTGTCAAGACGCTCCTCGGGGCGTGTCTTGCTTGGGCCTCTCTCCTGGAGGTGCTCAGTCAGACCCAGTGTTGACATGTGGCAAGACGCTCCTCGGGGCGCGTCTTGCTTGGGCCTCTCTCCTGGAGGTGCTCAGTCAGACCCAGTGTTGACATGTGGCAAGACGCTCCTCGGGGCGCGTCTTGCTGGTTCTTCTCTCATGGAGGCACTCAGTCAGACCCAGTGTTGACATGTGGAAAGACGCTCCTCGGGGAACGTCTTGCTTGGGCCTCTCTCCTGGAGGCGCTCAGTCAGACCCAGAGGAGAAATGTGTCAAGACGCTCCTCGGGGCGCGTCTTGCTTGGGCCTCTCCCCTGGAGGCGCTCAGTCAGACCGAGTGCTGACATGTGGCAAGACGCTCCTCGGGGCGCGTCTTGCTTGGGCCTCTCTCCTGGAGGCGCTTAGTCAGACCCAGTGTTGACATGTGGCAAGACGCTCCTCGGGGCGCGTCTTGCTTGGGCCTCTCTCCTGGAGGCGCTCTGTCAGACCGAGTGCTGACATGTGGCAAGACGCTCCTCGGGGCCCGTCTTGCTTGGGCTTCTCCCCTGGAGAACCTCAGTCAGACCCATTGTTGACATTTGGCAAGACGCTCCTCGGGGAGCGTCTTATTTGGGCCTCTCTCCTGGAGGCCCTCAGTCAGACCCAGTGTTGACATGTGGCAAGACGCTCCTCGGGGCGCGTCTTGCTTGGGCCTCTCTCCTGGAGGCGCTCAGTCAGACCGAGTAGTGACATGTGGCAAGACGCTCCTCGGGGCGCGTCTTGCTGGGACCTCTCTCCTGGAGGCGCTCAGTTAGACCGAGTAGTGACATGTGGCAAGACGCTCCTCGGGGCGCGTCTTGCTTTGGCTTCTCTCCTGGAGGCCCTCAGTCAGACCCATTGTTGACATGTGGCAAGACGCTCCTCGGGGCGCGTCTTGCTTGGACCTCCCTCCTGGAGGCGCTCAGTCAGACCGAGTAGTGACATGTGGCAAGACGCTCCTCGGGGCGCGTCTTGCTTGGGCCTCTCTCCTGGAGGTGCTCAGTCAGACCGAGTAGTGACATGTGGCAAGACACTCCTCGGGGCGCGTCTTGCTTGGACCTCCCTCCTGGAGGCGCTCAGTCAGACCGAGTAGTGACATGTGGCAAGACGCTCCTCGGGGCGGGTCTTGCTTGGGCTTCTCTCCTGGAGGCCCTCAGTCAGACCCATTGTTGACATGTGGCAAGACGCTCCTCGGGGCACGTCTTGCTTGGGCCTCTCTCCTGGAGGCGCTCAGTCAGACCCAGAGGAGACATGTGTCAAGACGCTCCTCGGGGCGCGTCTTGCTTGGGCTTCTCTCCTGGAGGCTCTCAGTCAGACCCAGTGTTGACATGTGGCAAGACGCTCCTCGGGGCGCGTCTTATTTGGGCCTCTCTCCTGGGGGCCCTCAGTCAGACCTAGTGTTGACATCTGGCAAGACGCTCCTCGGGGCGGGTCTTGCTTGGGCCTCTCTCCTGGAGGCGCTCAGTCAGACCGAGTGCTGACATAAGGCAAGATGCTCCTCGCGGCGCGTATTGCTTGGGCCTCTCTCCTGGATGCCCTCTGTCAGACCCAGTGTTGACATGTGGCAAGACTTTCCTCGGGGCGCGTCTTGCTTGGGCTTCTCTCATGGAGGCCCTCAGTCAGACCCAGTGTTGACATGTGTCAAGACGCTCCTCGGGAAGTGTCTTGCTTGGGCCTCTCTCCTGGAGGCGCTCAGTCAGACCCAGTGTTGACATGTGGCAAGACGCTCCTCGGGGCGCTTCTTGCTTGGGCTTCTCTCCTGGAGGCCCTCAGTCAGACCCATTGTTGACATGTGGCAAGACGCTCCTCGGGACACGTCTTGCTTGGGCCTCTCTCCTGGAGGCGCTCAGTCAGACCGAGTAGTGACATGTGGCAAGACGCTCCACGGGGCGCGTCTTGCTGGGGCTTCTCTCATGGAGGCGCTCAGTCAGACCGAGTAGTGACATGTGGCAAGACGCTCCTCGGGGCGCGTCTTGCTTGGGCCTCTGTCCTGGAGGCGCTCAATTAGACCCAGTGTTGACATGTGGCAAGACTCTCCTCGGGGCGCGTCTTGCCTGGGCTTCTCTCCTGGAGGCCCTCAGTCAGACCCATTGTTGACATGTGGCAAGACGCTCCTCGGGGCGCTTCTTGCTTGGGCCTCTCTCCTGGAGGCGCTCAGTCAGACCCAGAGGTGACATGTGGCAAGACGCTCCTCGGGCCTCTCTCCTGGAGGCGCTCAGTCAGACCCAGTGTTGACATGTGGCAAGACGCTGCTCGGGGCGCGTCTTGCTGGGGCTTCTCTCATGGAGGCACTCAGTCAGACCCAGTGTTGACATGTGGCAAAATGCTCCTCGGGGCACGTCTTGCTTGGGCCTCTCTCCTGGAGGCGCTCAGTCAGACCCAGAGGAGACATGTGTCAAGACGCTCCTCGGGGCGCGTCTTGCTTGGGCCTCTCTCCTGGAGGCGCTCAGTCAGACCGAGTGCTGACATATGGCAAGACGCTCCTCGGGGCGCGTCTTATTTGGGCCTCTCTCTTGGGGGCCCTCAGTCAGACCCAGTGTTGACATCTGGCAAGACGCTCCTCGGGGCGCGTCTTGCTTGGGCTTCTCTCCTGGAGGCCCTCAGTCAGACCCATTGTTGACATGTGGCAAGACGCTCCTCGGGGCACGTCTTGCTTGGGCCTCTCTCCTGGAGGCGCTCAGTAAGACCGAGTAGTGACATGTGGCAAGACGCTCCTCGGGGCGCGTCTTGCTTGGACCTCCCTCCTGGAGGCGCTCAGTCAGACCGAGTAGTGACATGTGGCAAGACGCTCCTCGGGGCGGGTCTTGCTTGGGCTTCTCTCCTGGAGGCCCTCAGTCAGACCCATTGTTGACATGTGGCAAGACGCTCCTCGGGGCACGTCTTGCTTGGGCCTCTCTCCTGGAGGCGCTCAGTCAGACCCAGAGGAGACATGTGGCAAGATGCTCCTCGGGGCGCGTCTTGCTTGGGCCTCTCTCCTGGAGGCGCTCAGTCAGACCGAGTAGTGACATGTGGCAAGACGCTCCTCGGGGCGCGTCTTGCTGGGACCTCTCTCCTGGAGGCGCTCAGTTAGACCGAGTAGTGACATGTGGCAAGACGCTCCTCGGGGCGCGTCTTGCTTTGGCTTCTCTCCTGGAGGCCCTCAGTCAGACCCATTGTTGATAAGTGGCAAGACGCTCCTCGGGGCGCGTAATGCTTGGGCCTCTCTCCTGGATGCCCTCTGTCAGACCCAGTGTTGACATGTGGCAAGACTTTCCTCGGGGTGCGTCTTGCTTGGGCTTCTCTCATGGAGGCCCTCAGTCAGACCCAGTGTTGACATGTGTCAAGACGCTCCTCGGGGCGTGTCTTGCTTGGGCCTCTCTCCTGGAGGTGCTCAGTCAGACCCAGTGTTGACATGTGGCAAGACGCTCCTCGGGGCGCGTCTTGCTTGGGCCTCTCTCCTGGAGGTGCTCAGTCAGACCCAGTGTTGACATGTGGCAAGACGCTCCTCGGGGCGCGTCTTGCTGGTTCTTCTCTCATGGAGGCACTCAGTCAGACCCAGTGTTGACATGTGGAAAGACGCTCCTCGGGGAACGTCTTGCTTGGGCCTCTCTCCTGGAGGCGCTCAGTCAGACCCAGAGGAGAAATGTGTCAAGACGCTCCTCGGGGCGCGTCTTGCTTGGGCCTCTCCCCTGGAGGCGCTCAGTCAGACCGAGTGCTGACATGTGGCAAGACGCTCCTCGGGGCGCGTCTTGCTTGGGCCTCTCTCCTGGAGGCGCTTAGTCAGACCCAGTGTTGACATGTGGCAAGACGCTCCTCGGGGCGCGTCTTGCTTGGGCCTCTCTCCTGGAGGCGCTCTGTCAGACCGAGTGCTGACATGTGGCAAGACGCTCCTCGGGGCCCGTCTTGCTTGGGCTTCTCCCCTGGAGAACCTCAGTCAGACCCATTGTTGACATTTGGCAAGACGCTCCTCGGGGAGCGTCTTATTTGGGCCTCTCTCCTGGAGGCCCTCAGTCAGACCCAGTGTTGACATGTGGCAAGACGCTCCTCGGGGCGCGTCTTGCTTGGGCCTCTCTCCTGGAGGCGCTCAGTCAGACCGAGTAGTGACATGTGGCAAGACGCTCCTCGGGGCGCGTCTTGCTGGGACCTCTCTCCTGGAGGCGCTCAGTTAGACCGAGTAGTGACATGTGGCAAGACGCTCCTCGGGGCGCGTCTTGCTTTGGCTTCTCTCCTGGAGGCCCTCAGTCAGACCCATTGTTGACATGTGGCAAGACGCTCCTCGGGGCGCGTCTTGCTTGGACCTCCCTCCTGGAGGCGCTCAGTCAGACCGAGTAGTGACATGTGGCAAGACGCTCCTCGGGGCGCGTCTTGCTTGGGCCTCTCTCCTGGAGGCGCTCAGTCAGACCGAGTAGTGACATGTGGCAAGACGCTCCTCGGGGCGCGTCTTGCTTGGACCTCCCTCCTGGAGGCGCTCAGTCAGACCGAGTAGTGACATGTGGCAAGACGCTCCTCGGGGCGGGTCTTGCTTGGGCTTCTCTCCTGGAGGCCCTCAGTCAGACCCATTGTTGACATGTGGCAAGACGCTCCTCGGGGCACGTCTTGCTTGGGCCTCTCTCCTGGAGGCGCTCAGTCAGACCCAGAGGAGACATGTGTCAAGACGCTCCTCGGGGCGCGTCTTGCTTGGGCTTCTCTCCTGGAGGCTCTCAGTCAGACCCAGTGTTGACATGTGGCAAGACGCTCCTCGGGGCGCGTCTTATTTGGGCCTCTCTCCTGGGGGCCCTCAGTCAGACCTAGTGTTGACATCTGGCAAGACGCTCCTCGGGGCGGGTCTTGCTTGGGCCTATCTCCTGGAGGCGCTCAGTCAGACCGAGTGCTGACATAAGGCAAGATGCTCCTCGCGGCGCGTATTGCTTGGGCCTCTCTCCTGGATGCCCTCTGTCAGACCCAGTGTTGACATGTGGCAAGACTTTCCTCGGGGCGCGTCTTGCTTGGGCTTCTCTCATGGAGGCCCTCAGTCAGACCCAGTGTTGACATGTGTCAAGACGCTCCTCGGGGCGTGTCTTGCTTGGGCCTCTCTCCTGGAGGCGCTCAGTCAGACCCAGTGTTGACATGTGGCAAGACGCTCCTCGGGGCGCTTCTTGCCTGGGCTTCTCTCCTGGAGGCCCTCAGTCAGACCCATTGTTGACATGTGGCAAGACGCTCCTCGGGACATGTCTTGCTTGGGCCTCTCTCCTGGAGGCGCTCAGTCAGACCGAGTAGTGACATGTGGCAAGACGCTCCACGGGGCGCGTCTTGCTGGGGCTTCTCTCATGGAGGCGCTCAGTCAGACCGAGTAGTGACATGTGGCAAGACGCTCCTCGGGGCGCGTCTTGCTGGGGCTTTTCTCATGGAGGCGCTCAGTCAGACCGAGTAGTGACATGTGGCAAGACGCTCCTCGGGGCGCGTCTTGCTTGGTTCTCTGTCCTGGAGGCGCTCAATTAGACCCAGTGTTGACATGTGGCAAGACGCTCCTCGGGGCGCGTCTTGCTTGGGCTTCTCTCCTGGAGGCCCTCAGTCAGACCCATTGTTGACATGTGGCAAGACGCTCCTCGGGGCGCTTCTTGCTTGGGCCTCTCTCCTGGAGGCGCTCAGTCAGACCGAGTGCTGACATGTGGCAAGACGCTCCTAGGGGCGCGTCTTGCTGGGGCCTCTCTCCTGGAGGCACTCAGTCAGACCCAGAGGAGACATGTGTCAAGACGCTCCTCGGGGCGCGTCTTGCTTGGGCCTCTCTCCTGGAGGCGCTCAGTCAGACCGAGTGCTGACATGTGGCAAGACGCTCCTCGGGGCGCGTCTTATTTGGGCCTCTCTCTTGGGGGCCCTCAGTCAGACCCAGTGTTGACATCTGGCAAGACGCTCCTCGGGGCGCGTCTTGCTTGGGCTTCTCTCCTGGAGGCCCTCAGTCAGACCCATTGTTGACATGTGGCAAGACGCTCCTCGTGGCACGTCTTGCTTGGGCCTCTCTCCTGGAGGCGCTCAGTCAGACCGAGTAGTGACATGTGGCAAGACGCTCCTCGGGGCGCGTCTTGCTTGGACCTCCCTCCTGGAGGCGCTCAGTCAGACCGAGTAGTGACATGTGGCAAGACGCTTTTCGGGGCGGGTTTTGCTTGGGCTTCTCTCCTGGAGGCCCTCAGTCAGACCCATTGTTGACATCTGGCAAGACGCTCCTCGGGGCACGTCTTGCTTGGGCCTCTCTCCTGGAGGCGCTCAGTCAAACCCAGAGGAGACATGTGTCAAGACGCTCCTCGGGGCGCGTCTTGCTTGGGCCTCTCTCCTGGAGGCGCTCAGTCAGACCGAGTGCTGACAGGTGGCAAGACGCTCCTCGGGGCGCATCTTGCTTGGGCTTCTCTCCTGGAGGCCCTCAGTCAGACCCAGTGTTGACATGTGGCAAGACGCTCCTCGGGGCGCGTCTTATTTGGGCCTCTCTCCTGGGGGCCCTCAGTCAGACCCAGTGTTGACATCTGGCAAGACGCTCCTCGGGGCGGGTCTTGCTTGGGCCTCTCTCCTGGAGGCGCTCAGTCAGACCCATTGTTGACATGTGGCAAGACGCTCCTCGGGGCACGTCTTGCTTGGGCCTCTCTCTTGGAGGCGCTCAGTCAGACCCAGAGGAGACATGTGTCAAGACGCTCCTCGGGGCGCGTCTTGCTTGGGCCTCTCTCCTGGAGGCGCTCAGTCAGACCGAGTAGTGACATGTGGCAAGACGCTCCTCGGGGCGCGTCTTGCTTGGACCTCCCTCCTGGAGGCGCTCAGTCAGACCGAGTAGTGACATGTGGTAAGACGCTCCTCGGGGCGGGTCTTGCTTGGGCTTCTCTCCTGGAGGCCCTCAGTCAGACCCATTGTTGACATGTGGCAAGACGCTCCTCGGGGCACGTCTTGCTTGGGCCTCTCTCCTGGAGGCGCTCAGTCAGACCCAGAGGAGACATGTGTCAAGACGCTCCTCGGGGCGCGTCTTGCTTGGGCTTCTCTCCTGGAGGCTCTCAGTCAGACCCAGTGTTGACATGTGGCAAGACGCTCCTCGGGGCGCGTCTTATTTGGGCCTCTCTCCTGGGGGCCCTCAGTCAGACCTAGTGTTGACATCTGGCAAGACGCTCCTCGGGGCGGGTCTTGCTTGGGCCTATCTCCTGGAGGCGCTCAGTCAGACCGAGTGCTGACATAAGGCAAGATGCTCCTCGCGGCGCGTATTGCTTGGGCCTCTCTCCTGGATGCCCTCTGTCAGACCCAGTGTTGACATGTGGCAAGACTTTCCTCGGGGCGCGTCTTGCTTGGGCTTCTCTCATGGAGGCCCTCAGTCAGACCCAGTGTTGACATGTGTCAAGACGCTCCTCGGGGCGTGTCTTGCTTGGGCCTCTCTCCTGGAGGCGCTCAGTCAGACCCAGTGTTGACATGTGGCAAGACGCTCCTCGGGGCGCTTCTTGCCTGGGCTTCTCTCCTGGAGGCCCTCAGTCAGACCCATTGTTGACATGTGGCAAGACGCTCCTCGGGACATGTCTTGCTTGGGCCTCTCTCCTGGAGGCGCTCAGTCAGACCGAGTAGTGACATGTGGCAAGACGCTCCACGGGGCGCGTCTTGCTGGGGCTTCTCTCATGGAGGCGCTCAGTCAGACCGAGTAGTGACATGTGGCAAGACGCTCCTCGGGGCGCGTCTTGCTGGGGCTTTTCTCATGGAGGCGCTCAGTCAGACCGAGTAGTGACATGTGGCAAGACGCTCCTCGGGGCGCGTCTTGCTTGGTTCTCTGTCCTGGAGGCGCTCAATTAGACCCAGTGTTGACATGTGGCAAGACGCTCCTCGGGGCGCGTCTTGCTTGGGCTTCTCTCCTGGAGGCCCTCAGTCAGACCCATTGTTGACATGTGGCAAGACGCTCCTCGGGGCGCTTCTTGCTTGGGCCTCTCTCCTGGAGGCGCTCAGTCAGACCGAGTGCTGACATGTGGCAAGACGCTCCTAGGGGCGCGTCTTGCTGGGGCCTCTCTCCTGGAGGCACTCAGTCAGACCCAGAGGAGACATGTGTCAAGACGCTCCTCGGGGCGCGTCTTGCTTGGGCCTCTCTCCTGGAGGCGCTCAGTCAGACCGAGTGCTGACATGTGGCAAGACGCTCCTCGGGGCGCGTCTTATTTGGGCCTCTCTCTTGGGGGCCCTCAGTCAGACCCAGTGTTGACATCTGGCAAGACGCTCCTCGGGGCGCGTCTTGCTTGGGCTTCTCTCCTGGAGGCCCTCAGTCAGACCCATTGTTGACATGTGGCAAGACGCTCCTCGTGGCACGTCTTGCTTGGGCCTCTCTCCTGGAGGCGCTCAGTCAGACCGAGTAGTGACATGTGGCAAGACGCTCCTCGGGGCGCGTCTTGCTTGGACCTCCCTCCTGGAGGCGCTCAGTCAGACCGAGTAGTGACATGTGGCAAGACGCTTTTCGGGGCGGGTTTTGCTTGGGCTTCTCTCCTGGAGGCCCTCAGTCAGACCCATTGTTGACATGTGGCAAGACGCTCCTCGGGGCACGTCTTGCTTGGGCCTCTCTCCTGGAGGCGCTCAGTCAAACCCAGAGGAGACATGTGTCAAGACGCTCCTCGGGGCGCGTCTTGCTTGGGCCTCTCTCCTGGAGGCGCTCAGTCAGACCGAGTGCTGACAGGTGGCAAGACGCTCCTCGGGGCGCATCTTGCTTGGGCTTCTCTCCTGGAGGCCCTCAGTCAGACCCAGTGTTGACATGTGGCAAGACGCTCCTCGGGGCGCGTCTTATTTGGGCCTCTCTCCTGGGGGCCCTCAGTCAGACCCAGTGTTGACATCTGGCAAGACGCTCCTCGGGGCGGGTCTTGCTTGGGCCTCTCTCCTGGAGGCGCTCAGTCAGACCCATTGTTGACATGTGGCAAGACGCTCCTCGGGGCACGTCTTGCTTGGGCCTCTCTCTTGGAGGCGCTCAGTCAGACCCAGAGGAGACATGTGTCAAGACGCTCCTCGGGGCGCGTCTTGCTTGGGCCTCTCTCCTGGAGGCGCTCAGTCAGACCGAGTAGTGACATGTGGCAAGACGCTCCTCGGGGCGCGTCTTGCTTGGACCTCCCTCCTGGAGGCGCTCAGTCAGACCGAGTAGTGACATGTGGTAAGACGCTCCTCGGGGCGGGTCTTGCTTGGGCTTCTCTCCTGGAGGCCCTCAGTCAGACCCATTGTTGACATGTGGCAAGACGCTCCTCGGGGCACGTCTTGCTTGGGCCTCTCTCCTGGAGGCGCTCAGTCAGACCCAGAGGAGACATGTGTCAAGACGCTCCTCGGGGCGCGTCTTGCTTGGGCCTCTCTCCTGGAGGCGCTCAGTCAGACCGAGTGCTGACATGTGGCAAGACGCTCCTCGGGGCGCATCTTGCTTGGGCTTCTCTCCTGGAGGCTCTCAGTCAGACCCAGTGTTGACATGTGGCAAGACGCTCCTCGGGGCGCGTCTTATTTGGGCCTCTCTCCTGGGGGCCCTCAGTCAGACCTAGTGTTGACATCTGGCAAGACGCTCCTCGGGGCGGGTCTTGCTTGGGCCTCTCTCCTGGAGGCGCTCAGTCAGACCGAGTGCTGACATAAGGCAAGATGCTCCTCGCGGCGCGTATTGCTTGGGCCTCTCTCCTGGATGCCCTCTGTCAGACCCAGTGTTGACATGTGGCAAGACTTTCCTCGGGGCGCGTCTTGCTTGGGCTTCTCTCATGGAGGCCCTCAGTCAGACCCAGTGTTGACATGTGTCAAGACGCTCCTCGGGAAGTGTCTTGCTTGGGCCTCTCTCCTGGAGGCGCTCAGTCAGACCCAGTGTTGACATGTGGCAAGACGCTCCTCGGGGCGCTTCTTGCTTGGGCTTCTCTCCTGGAGGCCCTCAGTCAGACCCATTGTTGACATGTGGCAAGACGCTCCTCGGGACACGTCTTGCTTGGGCCTCTCTCCTGGAGGCGCTCAGTCAGACCGAGTAGTGACATGTGGCAAGACGCTCCACGGGGCGCGTCTTGCTGGGGCTTCTCTCATGGAGGCGCTCAGTCAGACCGAGTAGTGACATGTGGCAAGACGCTCCTCGGGGCGCGTCTTGCTTGGGCCTCTGTCCTGGAGGCGCTCAATTAGACCCAGTGTTGACATGTGGCAAGACTCTCCTCGGGGCGCGTCTTGCCTGGGCTTCTCTCCTGGAGGCCCTCAGTCAGACCCATTGTTGACATGTGGCAAGACGCTCCTCGGGGCGCTTCTTGCTTGGGCCTCTCTCCTGGAGGCGCTCAGTCAGACCGAGTGCTGACATGTGGCAAGACGCTCCTCGGGGCGTGTCTTGCTGGGGCCTCTCTCCTGGACGCGCTCAGTCAGACCCAGTGTTGACATGTGTCAAGACGCTCCTCGGGCGTTTCTTGCTTGCGCCTCTCTCCTGGAGGCGCTCAGTCAGACCCAGAGGTGACATGTGGCAAGACGCTCCTCGGGCCTCTCTCCTGGAGGCGCTCAGTCAGACCCAGTGTTGACATGTGGCAAGACGCTGCTCGGGGCGCGTCTTGCTGGGGCTTCTCTCATGGAGGCACTCAGTAAGACCCAGTGTTGACATGTGGCAAAATGCTCCTCGGGGCACGTCTTGCTTGGGCCTCTCTCCTGGAGGCGCTCAGTCAGACCCAGAGGAGACATGTGTCAAGACGCTCCTCGGGGCGCGTCTTGCCTGGGCCTCTCTCCTGGAGGCGCTCAGTCAGACCGAGTGCTGACATATGGCAAGACGCTCCTCGGGGCGCGTCTTATTTGGGCCTCTCTCTTGGGGGCCCTCAGTCAGACCCAGTGTTGACATCTGGCAAGACGCTCATCGGGGCGCGTCTTGCTTGGGCTTCTCTCCTGGAGGCCCTCAGTCAGACCCATTGTTGACATGTGGCAAGACGCTCCTCGGGGCACGTCTTGCTTGGGCCTCTCTCCTGGAGGCGCTCAGTAAGACCGAGTAGTGACATGTGGCAAGACGCTCCTCGGGGCGCATCTTGCTTGGACCTCCCTCCTGGAGGCGCTCAGTCAGACCGAGTAGTGACATGTGGCAAGACGCTCCTCGGGGCGGGTCTTGCTTGGGCTTCTCTCCTGGAGGCCCTCAGTCAGACCCATTGTTGACATGTGGCAAGACGCTCCTCGGGGCACGTCTTGCTTGGGCCTCTCTCCTGGAGGCGCTCAGTCAGACCCAGAGGAGACATGTGGCAAGACGCTCCTCGGGGCGCGTCTTGCTTGGGCCTCTCTCCTGGAGGCGCTCAGTCAGACCGAGTAGTGACATGTGGCAAGACGCTCCTCGGGGCGCGTCTTGCTGGGACCTCTCTCCTGGAGGCGCTCAGTTAGACCGAGTAGTGACATGTGGCAAGACGCTCCTCGGGGCGCGTCTTGCTTTGGCTTCTCTCCTGGAGGCCCTCAGTCAGACCCATTGTTGACAAGTGGCAAGACGCTCCTCGGGGTGCGTAATGCTTGGGCCTCTCTCCTGGATGCCCTCTGTCAGACCCAGTGTTGACATGTGGCAAGACTTTCCTCGGGGCGCGTCTTGCTTGGGCTTCTCTCATGGAGGCCCTCAGTCAGACCCAGTGTTGACATGTGTCAAGACGCTCCTCGGGGCGTGTCTTGCTTGGGCCTCTCTCCTGGAGGCGCTCAGTCAGACCCAGTGTTGACATGTGGCAAGACGCTCCTCGGGGCGCGTCTTGCTTGGGCCTCTCTCCTGGAGGTGCTCAGTCAGACCCAGTGTTGACATGTGGCAAGACGCTCCTCGGGGCGCGTCTTGCTGGTTCTTCTCTCATGGAGGCACTCAGTCAGACCCAGTGTTGACATGTGGAAAGACGCTCCTCGGGGAACGTCTTGCTTGGGCCTCTCTCCTGGAGGCGCTCAGTCAGACCCAGAGGAGAAATGTGTCAAGACGCTCCTCGGGGCGCGTCTTGCTTGGGCCTCTCCCCTGGAGGCGCTCAGTCAGACCGAGTGTTGACATGTGGCAAGACGCTCCTCGGGGCGCGTCTTGCTTGGGCCTCTCTCCTGGAGGCGCTTAGTCAGACCCAGTGTTGACATGTGGCAAGACGCTCCTCGGGGCGCGTCTTGCTTGGGCCTCTCTCCTGGAGGCGCTCAGTCAGACCGAGTGCTGACATGTGGCAAGACGCTCCTCGGGGCCCGTCTTGCTTGGGCTTCTCCCCTGGAGAACCTCAGTCAGACCCATTGTTGACATGTGGCAAGACGCTCCTCGGGGAGCGTCTTATTTGGGCCTCTCTCCTGGAGGCCCTCAGTCAGACCCAGTGTTGACATGTGGCAAGACGCTCCTCGGGGCGCGTCTTGCTTGGGCCTCTCTCCTGGAGGTGCTCAGTCAGACCGAGTAGTGACATGTGGCAAGACGCTCCTCGGGGCGCATCTTGCTGGGACCTCTCTCCTGGAGGCGCTCAGTTAGACCGAGTAGTGACATGTGGCAAGACGCTCCTCGGGGCGCGTCTTGCTTTGGCTTCTCTCCTGGAGGCCCTCAATCAGACCCATTGTTGACATGTGGCAAGACGCTCCTCGGGGCGCGTCTTGCTTGGGCTTCTCTCATGGAGGCCCTCAGTCAGACCCAGTGTTGACATGTGTCAAGACGCTCCTCGGGGCGTGTCTTGCTTGGGCCTCTCTCCTGGAGGCCCTCAGTCAGACCCATTGTTGACATGTGGCAAGACGCTCCTCGGGACACGTCTTGCTTGGGCCTCTCTCCTGGAGGCGCTCAGTCAGACCGAGTAGTGACATGTGGCAAGACGCTCCTCGGGGCGCGTCTTGCTGGGGCTTCTCTCATGGAGGCGCTCAGTCAGACCGAGTAGTGACATGTGGCAAGACGCTCCTCGGGGCGCGTCTTGCTTGGGCCTCTGTCCTGGAGGCGCTCAATTAGACCCAGTGTTGACATGTGGCAAGACGCTCCTCGGGGCGCGTCTTGCTTGGGCTTCTCTCCTGGAGGCCCTCAGTCAGACCCATTGTTGACATGTGGCAAGACGCTCCTCGGGGCGCTTCTTGCTTGGGCCTCTCTCCTGGAGGCGCTCAGTCAGACCGAGTGCTGACATGTGGCAAGACGCTCCTCGGGGCGCGTCTTGCTGGGGCCTCTCTCCTGGAGGCGCTCAGTAAGACCCAGAGGAGACATGTGACAAGACGCTCCTCGGGGCGCGTCTTGCTTGGGCCTCTCTCCTGGAGGCGCTCAGTCAGACCGAGTGCTGACATGTGGCAAGACGCTCCTCGGGGCGCGTCTTATTTGGGCCTCTCTCTTGGGGGCCCTCAGTCAGACCCAGTGTTGACATCTGGCAAGACGCTCCTCGGGGCGCGTCTTGCTTGGGCTTCTCTCCTGGAGGCCCTCAGTCAGACCCATTGTTGACATGTGGCAAGACGCTCATCGGGGCACGTCTTGCTTGGGCCTCTCTCCTGGAGGCGCTCAGTCAGACCGAGTAGTGACATGTGGCAAGACGCTCCTCGGGGCGCGTCTTGCTTGGACCTCCCTCCTGGAGGCGCTCAGTCAGACCGAGTAGTGACATGTGGCAAGACGCTTTTCGGGGCGGGTCTTGCTTGGGCTTCTCTCCTGGAGGCCCTCAGTCAGACCCATTGTTGACATGTGGCAAGACGCTCCTCGGGGCACGTCTTGCTTGGGCCTCTCTCCTGGAGGCGCTCAGTCAGACCCAGAGGAGACATGTGTCAAGACGCTCCTCGGGGCGCGTCTTGCTTGGGCCTCTCTCCTGGAGGCGCTCAGTCAGACCGAGTGCTGACAGGTGGCAAGACGCTCCTCGGGGCGCATCTTGCTTGGGCTTCTCCCCTGGAGGCCCTCAGTCAGACCCAGTGTTGACATGTGGCAAGACGCTCCTCGGGGCGCGTCTTGCTTGGGCCTCTCTCCTGGATGGCGCTCAGTCAGACCGAGTGCTGACAGGTGGCAAGACGCTCCTCGGGGCGCTTCTTGCTTGGGCCTCTCTCCTGGAGGCGCTCAGTCAGACCGAGTGCTGACATGTGGCAAGACGCTCCTCGGGCGTTTCTTGCTTGCGCCTCTCTCCTGGAGGCGCTCAGTCAGACCCAGAGGTGACATGTGGCAAGACGCTCCTCGGGCCTCTCTCCTGGAGGCGCTCAGTCAGACCCAGTGTTGACATGTGGCAAGACGCTGCTCGGGGCGCGTCTTGCTGGGGCTTCTCTCATGGAGGCACTCAGTCAGACCCAGTGTTGACATGTGGCAAAATGCTCCTCGGGGCACGTCTTGCTTGGGCCTCTCTCCTGGAGGCGCTCAGTCAGACCCAGAGGAGACATGTGTCAAGACGCTCCTCGGGGCGCGTCTTGCTTGGGCCTCTCTCCTGGAGGCGCTCAGTCAGACCGAGTAGTGACATGTGGCAAGACGCTCCTCGGGGCGGGTCTTGCTTGGGCTTCTCTCCTGGAGGCCTTCAGTCAGACCCATTGTTGACATGTGGCAAGACGCTCCTCGGGGCACGTCTTGCTTGGGCCTCTCTCCTGGAGGCGCTCAGTCAGACCCAGAGGAGACATGTGTCAAGACGCTCCTCGGGGCGCGTCTTGCTTGGGCCTCTCTCCTGGAGGCGCTCAGTCAGACCGAGTGCTGACAGGTGGCAAGACGCTCCTCGGGGCGCATCTTGCTTGGGCTTCTCTCCTGGAGGCCCTCAGTCAGACCCAGTGTTGACATGTGGCAAGACGCTCCTCGGGGCGGGTCTTATTTGGGCCTCTCTCCTGGGGGCCCTCAGTCAGACCCAGTGTTGACATCTGGCAAGACGCTCCTCGGGGCGGGTCTTGCTTGGGCCTCTCTCCTGGAGGCGCTCAGTCAGACCCATTTGTTGACATGTGGCAAGACGCTCCTCGGGGCACGTCTTGCTTGGGCCTCTCTCCTGGAGGCGCTCAGTCAGACCCAGAGGAGACATGTGTCAAGACGCTCCTCGGGGCGCGTCTTGCTTGGGCCTCTCTCCTGGAGGCGCTCAGTCAGACCGAGTAGTGACATGTGGCAAGACGCTCCTCGGGGAGCGTCTTGCTTGGACCTCCCTCCTGGAGGCGCTCAGTCAGACCGAGTAGTGACATGTGGCAAGACGCTCCTCGGGGCGGGTCTTGCTTGGGCTTCTCTCCTGGAGGCCCTCAGTCAGACCCATTGTTGACATGTGGCAAGACGCTCCTCGGGGCACGTCTTGCTTGGGCCTCTCTCCTGGAGGCGCTCAGTCAGACCCAGAGGAGACATGTGTCAAGACGCTCCTCGGGGCGCGTCTTGCTTGGGCCTCTCTCCTGGAGGCGCTCAGTCAGACCGAGTGCTGACATGTGGCAAGACGCTCCTCGGGGCGCATCTTGCTTGGGCTTCTCTCCTGGAGGCCCTCAGTCAGACCCAGTGTTGACATGTGGCAAGACGCTCCTCGGGGCGCGTCTTATTTGGGCCTCTCTCCTGGGGGCCCTCAGTCAGACCTAGTGTTGACATCTGGCAAGACGCTCCTCGGGGCGTGTCTTGCTTGGGCCTCTCTCCTGGAGGCGCTCAGTCAGACCGAGTGCTGACATAAGGCAAGATGCTCCTCGCGGCGCGTCTTGCTGGGGCCTCTCTCCTGGAGGTGCTCATTCAGACCCAGTGGTGACACGTGGCAAGACGCTCCTCGGGGCACCCAGAATTATGTTGCACGAAGCACAATTTCACATCATTCTGGGTCCATTTGTGTGAAAACAAGGTCCAATCAGGCTGAAACGTTACAGGAAGGTAGAATCTATTGAGTTGTAAGTGATCTGAACGTTTTATGATGATAGCCTTTCCTAAGGGGGTCAAACCATGTCCTAAAGGTCACCGGATCTGGTGTCACTTTAAAGAAGTAGTCCAGTTACACATTTGTGGGCTTATAACTTGGCTTCTGAATGTCCTAGAGAGATCAGGTTTGTTTTAGTGTACTCCAATCAACAGCCCCTGCAACCACAAAAAGGAATGGAGTCATTAGCACTTATGGTTTGTAAATGGCACCCAGAATTATGTTGCACGAAGCACAATTTCACATCATTCTGGGTCGATTTGTGTGAAAACAAGGTCCAATCAGGCTGAAACGATACAAGAAGGTAGAATCTATTGAGTTGTAAGTGATCTGAACATTTCATGATGATCGCACATTCCTAAGTGTGTCAAACCATGTCCCAAAGGTCACCGGATCTGGTGTCACTTTAAAGAAGTAGTCCAGTTACACATTTGTGGGCTTATAACTTGGCTTCTGAATGTCCTAGAGAGATCAGGATTGTTTTAGTGTACTCCAATCAACAGCCCCTACAACCACAAAAAGGAATGGAGTCATTTGCACTTATGGTTTGTAAATGGCACCCAGAATTATGTTGCACGAAGCACAATTTCACATCATTCTGGGTCGATTTGTGTGAAAACAAGGTCCAATCAGGCTGAAACGTTACAAGAAGGTAGAATCTATTGAGTTGTAAGTGATATGAACGTTTCATGATGATCGCACATTCCTATAGGGGGTCAAACCATGTCCCAAAGGTGACCGGGCCTGGTGTCACTTTAAAGAAGTAGTCCAGTAACACCTTTGTGGGCTTATAACTTGGCTTCTGAATGTCCTAGAGAGATCAGGTTTGTTTTAGTGTACTCCAATCAACAGCCCCTGCAACCACAAAAAGGAATGGAGTCATTAGCACTTATGGTTTGTTAATGGCACCCAGAATTATGTTGCACGAAGCACAATTTCACATCATTCTGGGTCGATTTGTGTGAAAACAAGGTCCAATCAGGCTGAAACGATACAAGAAGGTAGAATCTATTGAGTTGTAAGTGATCTGAACGTTTCATGATGATCGCACATTCCTAAGTGTGTCAAACCATGTCCCAAAGGTCACCGGATCTGGTGTCAATTTAAAGAAGTAGTCCAGTAACACCTTTGTGGGCTTATAACTTGGCTTCTGAATGTCCTAGAGAGATCAGGTTTGTTTTAGTGTACTCCAATCAACAGCCCCTACAACCACAAAAAGGAATGGAGTCATTAGCACTTATGGTTTGTAAATGGCACCCAGAATTATGTTGCACGAAGCACAATTTCACATCATTCTGGGTCCATTTGTGTGAAAACAAGGTCCAGTCAGGCTGAAACGTTATAAGAAGGTAGAATCTATTGAGTTGTAAGTGATATGAACGTTTCATGATGATCGCACATTCCTATAGGGGGTCAAACCATGTCCCAAAGGTCACCGGAGAGAGGATTATAAGACACCTTTCGTCAAACTTTTTGACAGGTCTATTGTTCTTTGACCTTTCATTCCTATTGTTCATTTGACCCTTGACCTTGCCCCCCCTTCCTATCATTAATCAAATGGACAGGTGTATTGTTCAATCTTTGCCCCCCCTTCCGTATCATTAATCAAATGGACATGTGTATTGTTAATCGTCCAGATGGGCTAGACCCCCCACGCCGCATCATCAATGGCGTATTGTTGAGCGTGTCCAGATGTCCATGATCCCCCACGTCATAGGCTAATGTGTGTAATGGTGTGTGGTTTCTTTTTTGTGATAGCCCATCGGTTCCCACAGCCCCTCCCTTCTGAGTGTAATCCTATTGTGTTTAACTCTTTAAAAGCTCAGATCTGTCCGAATGGTGAAAAGCCGAGCTCTAAGAAAAAATGATGAACCACGAGGAGCTGAATGAAGCACCAAGCCGCGCTGAAGAAGTGTCTACTACATCCGACGCTTCAACTTCAACTCAAAAAGTGAAAGAAGAGAGCGTGGATACGCCGCTGTCAAAAACCATGCTTTGTGAAAAATCCATCGCTATACATCAGATGCCGGCTGGAATTGGTGCCCCCCGCAAATCTACATTTTACATCTGCAGAGTGCAGGTTCCTCCTTTCGGCGGTAAAGAGATCTTGGAGCAAATATGGCAGCTGGAACCTTACGGCTATACCGGTAGTTTTGGGTACCGGTTCAGCTACGACACTAAGGAACTGTGTTTAATCCAAGATGTGGCTGAGGGCGAACCTCTTAAATCCTATTTATCAAACTCACCAGCGGTTCTCTCCTACAACGATTGGGCTGTGCTCAGGCTGGCTGTTCCACGCAAGGTGCACAGAGATGATCCTGAGAGACCTCGTCCGCCTGTCAATCGCAGTGGGCCGCAAGCTCTTCCAACGTTGGATGAAATCCAGAACGCTGTGACAGCATTCAGCGCTTCATGGGAGGGGGAAGAGGATGCTGATGGAGAGTGGATGTTCAAGGCCTCGGTCCGTGTGAGAGGATTTGAGCTCTTTTTTGTGCTGGAGAATGTGCATTCTGTATGCGGAATTTACCGCCTTCTACAGGTTGTACCTTTCGAAGCCTGGTGTGAAAAAATAAATGAAGTGGAGGATCGTATTACTTCATTTTTTCGTACCAGCCGCTGTTGGAACGACATTCTGACAGTGCGACAAAAGCTGGAGTTCTAAGACCTGCCTTAGGAGGAGGAGGAGGAGGAGGAGGAGGAGGAGGAGGAGGAGGTTGCATCATCATACCACGCCCCCCCACTCAGCACTAGTTATAAAGAGCTTACAGTTAGAAACCATTTCATCCAGACGATCTAGGCATCAGCATGACGGGGTTCTACAATCAGACGACCCTTAAAGACCTTTGGAGCCCACCACCGAGCTGGGTACTAACGGATTCATCACCACCGAGATACAACACCAGTCCGAGGTCCAGATCGCTACCATCACCACCACCGCCGAGATACAACGGCAGTCCGAGGCCCGCATCGGCACCATCGTGTTTTCCAGAGGATAACCTACCACGACTCCCCACCATCATGGAGGTTCCGGAGAACGTACCATTCAGGCCCTGGGTCGATGGGGCTGATCCACCTTTGGTGACATCAAACCCTGAGCCGCCGCCAGGTCATGAGGAGGAGGAGGATGTGCAACCCCTCGACATCCAGAGCACCGATGAGGAGCCTCACCGTCTGCCTGACTGGGTGTTTTCAGAAGACAAAGTAGACCGTGTGAAAATGGGTCTTCTTCACTTGGTCAACATGGCGATCAAAGCTCACTTACCAACCATCTGCCACGGATGCAAGATCGATCACCCCAGTCAACGGCAACACGAATGTCTTTACGTAGCTGAAAATGAATTATTTTACGATTTTCACTTTACGGACATTATTCGCAGGGTTTTAACACCTAAACTGATCCCGGCTCTTCAAAGTTTTCTCAGTCTGCACGGCTTCCAGCCTCTGGACACTGAGATTCTGTTCACCATGGCTGTGACGCAGCTGCACGGATTCAGGGCTGTGATGCCCATTCACAAAGACATTTTTCCGGTGTACGATCGCCTGTCCAAAGCTGACCTGGACGCGCTGTCCGGGGTGGTGATGGAGTGAGCGAGCTGCGGAGGGTCTCTTCTACAACTTTATTATTATATTTGACGACAGTATGATTAGATTTTAGTTCTGACTAGTGTTTAGATTATATTTGTAGACTGTGTGATTTTATTCACTATATTTGACGGCTGTTTTTTACAGTATGATTAGACTGTGTGATTATATTTGATGACTGCTGTTTTTTACAGTATGATTAGATTGTGTGTACAATTTATGAAATAAAAAGAACTAATGAAAACAAATGTGCATCATTTTTGCCAACCATTCATCAGAGATGGAGGAGGTAATGAAAAAGGTTTATTTTACACCAGAACATCAGGGTAGTTACGGTGGTGTGGAAAGGTTTAGAACCGGTTTACAACAAGATATTGGGGAGAAAGTTTCATCGGATAAGGCTCGCGATTTTCTCTCAGAACAAGACGCCTATACACTTCACAAACCTGCAAGAGTTCATTTTCCGAGAAATAAGGTTTTTGTCTCAGGGCCGCTAAAACAGTTTCAAGCTGACTTATGCGACATGCAGGCCTTGTCAAAATCAAACGACGGCTTTAATTACCTATTAACCGTCATAGATGTATTTTCAAAGAAAGCCTATGTACGAGCCCTGAAAAACAAATCGGGGAAAGATGTTACAGAAGCTTTTGCTTCAGTTTTGAAAGACAGCGGTGTCCCTAAAAAATTGCAAACGGATTCCGGTAAAGAATTTTTTAATAAGAAATTTGAAGCCCTCATGAAGAAACACGAAATTGTGCATTTTGCCACAGCCAGCAGCGTAAAGGCCAGCGTTGTGGAGAGATTTAACAGGACTCTAAAAGGTAGAATGTGGAGATATTTCACAGCCAAAAACACCCATCGCTACATAGATGTAATTCAAGATTTGGTGAAAGGTTATAATCATAGCTACCACACTTCTATCAAAATGGCCCCCTTTGAAGTTAACACGGAAAATCAATGGCAAGTGTTTCGCAACCTTTACGGGACCACCGCACCGAAGCCTGCAAAGAAAATGAAGTTTAACAGGGGTGACGTTGTGAGAATTTCCAAACTCAGAGGTGTTTTTGATAAAAAATATGAGCAGAGTTTCACGCACGAGCTGTTCACAGTAGACCAGTGTCTTCATCGAGCACCGCCGGTTTATAAACTCAAAGATTTTGATGGGGAAAAAATTGAAGGGTCATTTTATGAACCCGAATTGCAGAAAGTAAACTTATCGACCGAACGATCCTTCCACGTTGAAAAAATTTTAAAGCGCAGAACTTACAGAGGCCAGAAGCAAGTGTTTGTTAAATGGCTTGGATGGCCTCAAAAATTTTCCAGTTGGATTAAAGCCTCAGACCTGCACGACGTTTAAAAAACAGATACAATAAAAAAATGGATCTGAGACAAGAGGAGGGTTTTTATATCACATTGCCCTCTAACGCCAGTAACGAGGTGTTTAAAAATAACACGATTGCCAGTTACAGAACCGATCTAGCCCGTCACATCAATCTCAATGGCAGGTGGCAAGTGGGACTGTCTGAAATCAAATACGTACACTCGTGGTTTAATTTACCGAACGATCGTGCGTTTGTTGAATGGCGACGAGTGAAAGAACCTAAGAAAATCAACAGAGCTCCGATTACTCCCGGATATTATAAAGCTATCCAAACACTTAGAATGGAATGTGAGACTGCTATGAGAAAGATTGATCCTGATTTCTATCTCATTCACAGATTCCCCGACCCCATTCTCAAATATCAGATCGGTGATGAAATAGAATTTAGATTTTTAGCGCCTCTGGCCTATCTGTTAGGTTTCAACGCGGGTGAGTGGTTGACGCCTGAAGGTACTTCAGGCATCGATGAACCTATCAAATCGGCGCCTCACCCACCCGATTTAACAGGCGGTCTATATCAATTTTACTGCTACACGGATGTCGTGACCGAGCAGTTGGTCGGGGACGTCTTTGCGCCTTTATTACGTACGGTGAAAGTTGAAGGGACCTTCGGTCACACGGTCACTCATGTGTTTAATCCTGTGGATTACATCAGCGTTTCTACGAATCATATAGAAAGCATTCATATCGAAATAAAATCTGATCAGAATGAGCCGATTCACTTCTTATACGGAAAAACAACGGTGAGGCTTCATTTCAGGCCCGCACATCAGAGAAATACAATAATATAACGCTCGTGAAACAGGGTGAGAGAGTCAGTTACACTCGCACGTCTTGCAGACATGATTTATCACCTGCAGAGAAACGATCCCAACCGTTTTATCAATTATTACGTCACTCAGGCCGGTCATGGTTTACCAGGTTTTAGCGGTGTTCCTTATATGTACGGACGTGGCTTTGGATCGATATTTTCAAGACTGTTTCGATTCATATCACCTTTTGTTAAAAAAGGATTTGCTTTGGCTAAACCGCATCTCAAAAAGGCCGCTACAGGAATCGTGTCAGATGTGTTGACGAGAGCCGTCGGTAAAATCAATGACCCTAATGCCCAAGAGGGGTCAGGCCTCATGGTTCTGTCGAGGCGTGTTCGCAAAAGACCCCCCGGCAGGCGTTTAAAGACATCTACATCACGAAGCGACCGACGCATCAAAGCTCCAGTTACAAAACGCAAGCAAAAGAGGAAGAAGTCTCGTCAGACAGGCTCTGATATTTTTTAATCATGTCACTGCTCCACAACAAATCGTCAGAATGTACGCTGAGTGAACTGGATCTCTTCACCGTACCCATGACGCAGTTGTCTATCGAAGATAAGATCTACAGCGAAATTTTACCCATAGCGGCCCTGACGGACGGCGGGCCTGTAGAATTTTTTGTCCCCGGAGATGGAGAAAAATATTTGGATTTAAACGACACTCTTCTATTTTTGCGGGTGAAAATTACAAACGATGACGGCAGCCCGCTAGATGATGGTGCTGCCACCGGTCTGATTAATTACCCGATAAACACGATTTTCTCACAATGTGACGTGGTTCTCGGCGATCGTCTGATTTCACAATCCAGCGCCACGCACCCCTACAGAGCGATCATCGAAACCCTGCTGAACTTTTCTGAAGCGAGTTTGAATTCTCAATTCAGCGCGGGATTGTTCTTCAAAGACAACGCAGGCGCGCACGATTCCACCGTTGTAATTAACGGACGCAATTTAGGCCTTAATCAACGAGCGACTTTTACAGAAAACTCCAGAGAAGTGGATCTGATAGGACCCCTGCATTCTGATATATTTTTCTGTGAAAGACTTCTTTTAAATTCCGTCGATCTCAGAATTAAACTGACACGCGCGTGTGATGCTTTTTGCCTGATGGGGGCGCGTGATTCCACCTACAAGCTGAAACTGCTAGGTGCATCGCTTTTTGTGAAGAAAGTTAATATTTCACCCGCCGTACGTTTGGGTCACGAGTCTGCTTTACTAAAAGCAAACGCCATGTACCCGCTCTCACGCGTGACCGTCAAAACTTATTCCATTCCACAAAATTCGAGGATATGTAATCTGGAGAACCTCTTTCTCGGCGCCATTCCTAAATATATCGTCTTAGGATTAGTGGATCACGAAGCTTACACAGGACGTCGAGATCTTTCGCCTTTTAATTTTCGTCACATGAATGTGGAATATCTGGCGTTGTCCAGAGACGGAAAACAGATTCCATCGAAAGCCTTCCAACCTACTTTTTACCAGGGAACATCGGTCAGAGAATTTTATAATCTGTTTACAGCCACTTCAAGACAATTGAACGATTTGCCTCTATCGATTAATAGGTTGGAATATCAACAGGGGTATACACTCTTTGCCTTTAATCTGAACACAGCGGATGACTCGGAGGCGCTTTCAACCTTTTCCACCGGCAACCTGAGGATGGAGATGCGCTTTGGAGAACCTCTGAGAGCCACGGCTACACTCATTGTGTATGCGTGTTACGACTCCATTCTGGAGATAAACTCAAAGAGAGAGGTATTGGTGGATTATTATTAATGGATAATCACGAATTGGACGGCATATTATCGAAACTGCTGGGAGATTATTTTGGTGGCGTGTACGCGTCTGATCAGCTGTCTACCGTCCCAAAAAACATTCGACTACCGGCCTACTTTGTGGTAAACACTCATCCTGTCCATTTACCCGGTGAACACTGGTTGGCGCTAGCTGTGGAACAGAATGGCCTCGGGACATTTTTTGACTCTTACGGTCTATCGCCTGAATTTAAATATTACCCTGAAAACATCCTGAATTTTCTAACAGAACGTTGTTCACGAATACAATATCAGGATCGTCAGCTACAGAGTTTTGCATCCGACCGTTGTGGCCAGCATTGTGTTTTTTTCCTGTGTCATAAGGCTTGTGGACTTTCTCTGAAACAAATTCTGTCTAAATATCATAAAAATGTAGATAAAAATGATGCTATGGTTTATCATTTTGTTAAAAAATTTTCAAATTGCATCAAACGTCATGATGTATACTACACACAGGTGAATTGTACTCTTGAAATGTTTAAAGAATGTCACGGACTGTGAAATTTGTTTTGAATAAAGTTTTATTGAACAAACAAGAGAGTTAAGGTGTAAAGCTGATCCATTTCTTCAATGTGGGGACATCGCTCCAGCTTGGTGATAAAATGATATTTCTCCTCGGTTTTTTCTTTTTTTTCTTCAAAACGTCTTCAGAATCCGGAAGTACAGCCCCTCCGTTCCTGAGTTGCGTAATCTGACGTTTCGCTAGCGGATTGGACACGATAGATAAGGGTACATTTTTTTCTACTAGAGTTTTTAGGAAAGGAGTCCAACCCGTCGGTTCTGATTGTGGATGTTTTTTTAATGGGTTGCTGATGCTTTTAATCAAGTCAAGGATGTGCGATCCTTTCTGCACATCGCCTTTATATTTAAATTCCCCCGTCGGAGTCCAGTTTAATCGTGTCATTTTCAGCAGGTACTCGGCGTTTTTTCTTCCGCGCACAGGAAGATTCTGTAGCGTTTCATTAATGAGCGTGTCAGCCGCTGTTTCTACAGCTGACGTAGGCTCAGCCGTCACAGTGGGCGGTTCAGTGGGAGTTGCACTTTCGTGTAGTCCGCTTTTCATCAACTTCAGATAACGCTGTAGCAGCGCATTGTATTTTTTAATTTTCTCATACGGCGTTAATCCCGTCTCCTGCATAATTAATTTCATTTCAGAGTCAAGATTCTCTTCAGCCACGTCCCGTATCGTAGGTTTAACAAGCTGACGTAATTGTTGGGGGGTCACCATAAACATTTTTTGAGAAGCCATCGTTTATTTCCTTATTAAGCCACCTATCAGTTCGCCGATCAGAGGCGCAGCGGCTGCTAGTAGTATGGGTAGAAATCCGCCTTTCTGGCCGACTAAAAGCTTCTTTTTTTTAAAAAGGCTAGTTTTGTTATGAGTCAACTGTCTGAGCACCGTTTTGCTTTTAGACAACTTTCGAAATTGACGCGGCGACAGACGTATATTTCCTTTGATCACGTTTAAAGCTATCTCACACAAAGCCTTGAGAACGTCCTCGGAGCACCCTTTTAAAAACTCCTGACGTTGGCGATGCTTCATACGTGACAAAGCACGTAGAATCTTGGCGTTGCGTTTTATCCGGGCTGACATGGCTCTGTTTTAGGCAAATACACCGCGGTGAGCTGATCCGGAAGTAAACCCGTACGGAGACGGAAAGATTCTGGCGTTTCCGCTTTTAAATCCACAATTAAATAACCGTACGGTTCTGACGTAGCGTCTTGAAAACTCTCCATGAAATATCTTTTTTGGGTAGGATATATTTGATTTGCTAAAACATTGATTTGCAATTTATCTCGAGGGTTTTTAAACAAAATCAAATAATTGGTGTTTAAGCTGATGGAACGACTATGTTTTCCTTGATGAAAAACATTTTGAGTGATTAAAATGACGCTCATATTTCTGTGATGTCTCAGCTGCGTAAATAATTTTAGCACTCCAGGATGGCTGGAGGTTTGAGACATCATGTCATCCAAGATCACCAAGTGGTTTTGACCCGATGGAAATAAATCATCATCCTCGAATGAAAGCGGGAGACCTTGAATGAATCGAATACTTTTATTACAAAGATCATCATACATAGGTTGATAAGATGTAAAAAACCACACGATGTTTTTTGGCATTTCAGTTAAACATTGCATACAATTTTCCAAAATACTTTTTACAAAAAAGGTTTTTCCACAGCCTGACGGACCAGCAATTTGTGCACTGAATGGAGACTTTAGTCTAGCGTCAAAATCAGTTTCCATTTTTAATACCCAAATGGTTCTGTACAGCCGTCAGCAAATAACCTCCGCTTATCAAAAATCACACGAAACCTTTTCACAAATGAAACATTCGCGAGAGTGAGATCTTTTTTATCTCTCTTGATGACATCCTGTTGAGTTTGCAAAAATCTTCCCCTTTCTCCAGCCACATACCCCTCAACCAGCAGCGCTAAGCTGTCAAAATTGATGTGATCAGATGAAATGAATGACTGTGTGATACCCTTAGCCTTTATCACCACCTGCTGGCGGTCCCGGGTTTTGTAAGCATACGTTTTTGGACCGGCTGATGAAAATTCCGTGATGGAATCGCCGTGCAGTTCATCGGTTAAATCCCCCAGCAGCGGTCCTGTTGGTAAAACACACTCGTTCTCTTTGACAGAATAAATTATAGAATCTGTATCGTAATAAATGACGCGATTTCCCAGTTTGTTCAACGCATTTAATAATTTCAATCTGGCATAAGTTGTGGTGAAAGCGGCGATAAAAATGTTGTTGCTTCTGCCAGGAGTCGTTAGGCATTTTTCTGCCAAACTGTGTTGCACCAGAACGGCTCCTGAAGTGAGAAAACTGAAGAATTTAACATTGTATCTCCCTGAAAACAGAATGTCAAAAAATTCATCAGGTTTTTGAACAAATGTGGTTTGTACAAGATCATCTCTTTGACCAAACTTTCCCCAGAGTGAATTGAGACATAATTTTGAAATGGCACGCTTAGCAGGATTGTGCTGAATCTTAGACGCATCTAATAGTATTCCCTGACGAAGTTGGTAGTCCTGAATGTATTTTCTTTTTGAGTCATCGTCAATCAATCCTTCAGGAAAACCAGACGCTTGTTGTTTCTGCTTCAAAAACGTGTTAATGTAACCTGCGAACACATCTTTACTGCTTTTCTCAAAATCCCAGACTTCAATCATTTTCACCAGACTGTAACCTGAATCCAAAGCGTAATTGAACTCTACACTCACCCAAACGCCCGTCAAAGCACGTTGAGACGCGCTGTGTGAACAAGAATCAGATTGATTATTCATTTCAGCGCATGTGCGACACAGTGTAAAAACGAGTTTACCTTTGGATGTTTTAAAAGGCAGAACAGGGAAAAACAGTTTTCTGGGTGGCAAAACGACAGCTTTAATCAAGCCAAAATAGTGACTTGGATCTCTGAAATTTTTAACATGAATTTTGGGATGGCCTATGGGGTAAGTCTGTGTGGCGTTTACATAAGGGTACAGACTCGTAAAATCCACATAGTGGATTTTTTCACCGCTCTGAGCAGAATGCCTCAGCCGAACCGGACAAGTTCTGCCTCCATACAGGGCTTCACGAGGTAAAAGAGGAGCCGGCGGTGGATCAAATCTTGAGACAAACTGTTTCACGTCCGGATCAGTTTTTACCATCTCCTGCCAATCATGTTCCCAAATGACATTCATTTTTAATCGATGCACAGTTTCCAACGACTGAAGCTTTTCGACGGTTTTGTCATAAATTTCACCAAAAGTGATTTTTCTCAGAGGACATATGGATGACTGTAAGAAACATTTTGGACAGCCGTGGAAAAAACAACCCATATACTCAAACCCTTGTTCGACGCCTGAAATCACAGCATATCCGTCGAGATAAAAATCTCCCACTTTATACTCCCCCAAAGGCGTTAAAGCGTGTTGAATGTCTACATTTTGACTGTGTGAAACCCATTCCAACCACACGATGCTTGAACTTGAAAATGGTTTTTGTTGCGGTCGATAACCGAGCGGACAAGGAATGGCCAATGTGTCTGGTTTTAGGAATTTTGATCTAAACACGCGCATGCAAGCTGAAGCGATCGTGACAGATTTCAGCGGGTCGATACCTGTTTCATTAAAAAACTCCTCTCTGAAAATACCGCATGCTTTACGCAGAATTTCCACATCGTTTCTACAATAAAACACGGCCTCCTTTCTGAAATCAAACAGCTGCTGTTTAGACACATCGGTGTACCATTCTAAAAATATTTTTTTATGCTCCGGAGACATTTGTTCAAACCCATAATGGCTGACATCTGGGTAAGGTCCTTTATAATTCAGATGTTCAAGCGATGAAAATCTGTGAGGAAAATAACCTTTAGTTTTATCTGTAAAGCCCAAAGCAGCTGGAAGGTTGGCTAATTTCATCATGAGAAAACTTAAGGAATCAATGAATCTCAACCCGAAATCTGGATCGTGAAAACTCAGGATTTTACAGCCTTGCATGAGTATATTTTTGGGAACAATTTTTAATTGACACATAGCGCTCAGAATTATATAAGCATCAAATCCACGTGCATTGTGTGCAACAAATGTATAATTGCTGAATTTAGGACGACGCATCTGCATAATAAAATCTTTAATGCAATCTAAACCAAATTTCTCCCAAACGTCGCCTGAATCGGATTTTGCACAGATTAAAAAAGGTGTATGCACACCGTTCTGATCCGCAAACGTTTCAGTGTCGTAATAAATAACCTTTTCCGTTAAACCGTCATCTTTTTTTTCAAGCTGAATAAAACAGCGATGATCGTCCGTGACCACTGACTGTTTGCAAACGATGCATTTGGTCGCTGAGCAAACGTGCTGTGAACCATTTCCACCCATGGCGATGTAATAAGTTTGTTTACAAATGGTGCATTTTTTAAACATTTCGCAAGGAGAAACTAACCTGTTTGCTTGAGGCCTGAAAACAGGTGTTTTGTGAGTTTGAAAACATATTACATTTTGGCATATTCGATTACAATCAGAACATGTGATGAGAGACGTTTCTGTCCGTTTGCATAAATCGGTATTACACACGCGACAGAACCATTTACAATGATGTCCGTTTATGTTATTATAAGCGGAAAAGCACCATGAACAAAAATATTTGGCTCCTAAGAAACCTTTAATATTTTTTATGCCGTAATAATGTTGATTGAGTAGCAAAATGAACAACGGATTTGTTCGATCGCTAAAATCTGTTTCAAATTTAGAAATGATTCTGTCGGATCTGTAAAAAATGATTATTTTTCTTTGAACAATATTTTCAAATTGAATCACGTCGCTAAATGAAACGGTTGATTGCTCCTGAAGCCCTGCCTGTTGATGAATATTTTTAGCCACATTCAATAATTCTGTATCTCTCGCTGAGGGATTTAACAGGCCGGCTATGCTTAGCGCAAAACACAACGGCTGATTGGCCTCTGGAGGGCAAATGAGATGGTTTCGTTTTTTATTGACTAATTCGTGATCCAGAATGGTTTCGATTTTTCGTTTTCCGCCGCCGGACGGGTTATTTATCACTTGCAGTCTGAAATTAAATTCGTTGTCGGCCTCTAATGCTTCATTTGATTGGACTAACAGATCCAGTAAATACTGAAGCTGATTTAACATATTTGATCCGTCATAATTAAAATTAACGTGGTGCGTCGTGTGTAAAGTATTAATTTCAAACTGGACTCTATCGTTGGGACGCGCGATCTGGCTTCCTCTTTCAGCAAACCTGTTTAATATTTCCATCAGATTAATATAAAACTCGGCTGGGTCGTTGATTGCTTGAAAAGACACTCTCTCTCTAATTTCACGCTGGTTAAAAGCTGCGTTTACGCTCCCTCCGATCTGCCGGTGTTCTATTTGTCTCAAAATTTCGTTTATTGCTTCTGATGAAGGCTCATCTGAATTTGCTAGAATTTGATCGATCTCGTTTACGCGCTGCTGGTGTTCTATTTGTCTCAAAATTTCGTTTATTGCTTCTGATGAAGGCGAATCTGAATTTGCTAGAATTTGATCGACCTCGTTTACGTGCTGCTGGTGTTCTAATTGTCTCAATATTTCATCTACAGCTTCTGATGAAGGCGAATCTGAATTTGCTAGAATTTGATCGACCTCGTTTGAAACGGCTTGGGATGCTAAGATCTCACTATCTGAAGCTAATTCATCTACTTCACTCAGTCCGCTTAAATCAAACCAGTCATTTAACACCAAATTATCGGCCTCATCTGAGGGATTTTGGCTGGCTAAAATTCGATCTAACAATTCATCATCATCAACTACATTTAATTCATCATCTACTTCAAACAAATCTGAAAGGTCGTCAAACCAATTTTCACTCATGATACAAAGACATTAATAACCTACTAAAAATGAAGAAAAAAACTCTGCGTCGTCCTCCTTACAGAGCCAGCACTTGTTGGACCACTTCGACCAGGCCAGAATTGACCTGCAGAAGCAAGTAGGCCATTTTCATCCTGTTTAGCCGTTGAATCGGTGAAAGACGGATGTTTTTCTTCTTTTTCTTCAGCCGTTTTTCTGATGAAAAAAATAAATAAAAATAAATAAAATGAACGAGCTTTTAATAAATTATATATATATATAAATTTAACTTACTCTGTACAGGTGCAGGAGGTGGTGCGTTCTCTTCCTCTTCATCTGAAAGGATAAAAAACATCTTTTTTACTTCAAATTTAATATACTATGCGGAGCTTTTTTGTGAAACAGCTTACCGGCTGGCTGCTCAGGACCACGTTCAGCGGTTTCAGAGTCGCTGTCGGATTGTTCTGAAAGAATAAAAATAATGAAAAAATATGAACGAATCATCTTTGAAGTAAATAACCACCTTTTTATATATCTCTTACCCTGTGCAGGAGATGGGGGAGGAGGAGGAGGAGGAGGTGGAGGAGGTGTGGGCGGAGATATTGAAGCGGCTGTCTGATGTTGTTCTGAAAGGATAAAAAAACAACGGTAAATGTGTACGAGTCATCTTTGACTTATTAATCAGTTGTTTTTTTATCGTTACCATCCGTCCGCGCATGAGAAGGGGTTGGAGGTGGTGGGGGCTGAGATATTGGGGGTGCGTAGGCCGTCGGACGTTGCTCTGAAGAATAAAAACGATAAATATGAACGACACATCTCTGACTTATTAATCGCTATTTTGTAATCACTTACCAGCTTCGAGGATCGTCTGCGGCGTGATGGTCCTGTAACGAACAGCTTTCACGCTCGCATTCCCGTGTGATCTGACGGTATGGCTGGGCTGATACGAATGTAAGACGGTTCGGCTGGTGGATGGAGGCGTGGTTGGGTAAAAGTTATCACTTCCGGGGTAAGGTTGAACCCCCTCCTTTTCTGTAAAATGAGATATTTCTCAGTTGAAGAAAAGAACGTTACGTATATATTTATAAAATCCACTCACTCAGATTCTCGACCGCGCGATTAATTTTAGACAAATCATCCAGGGGGACCGGTGTCTTACAAGTTAATTCCTCAATAGGAATTTCTTCCCACTCGCCGTCCGATATGACAATAGCGTCTGAAAATAAAGATGTTAAACCAGAAAGAGAAAAAAAAGATTTGCGTCTTGAGTTAAAAACTTACCCGTCATCTTAGCTTGTTACACCTCAAATCACGACTCCGAAAATGCGTTTTTACATTTTATACAGCTGTTTAAAAAAATCTTGAATAGAAAACGGTTGCGATTGGTCGAAAAAAAAATGTTTATAAACAATACAGAGTCATTTGCTTTGTTGTATAGGTAGACAAATGTATGAATGGTTGTTTAGAGTTGTGTGTGTGTGTGTGTGTGTGTGTGTGTGTGTGTGTGTGTGTGTGTGTGTGTGCTTACAGCCATTAATTTGATGTGCTGCTGGACAGAGAGTTTTACACAATAGTTTTAGTTCTGGTCAAAAAGTGTCAGTGAGCTGCATGTAAATATTTACACATTTAAACACAAAGTTTAAGACTGAACATACGAAATCCAACGTGAACATCTGCCAGATGGGTGTGTGTGTGTGTGTGTGTGTGTGTGTGTGTGTGTGTGCTCGTATCCATTGCTTCATCAAAACTCCCCGGAGCAGAAATAAAAAAACCTTTACGATCCAAAAAATAATACCGTACCGTTTTTGTACCGGACATTTCTTCCTGAAATCTCATCATGTCTCAATTCGAACGTTGTTTTTAGCAGAGGAAGGCTATATTCAAAACACGTATCCATCGGTTCTTCTTATTCTTCTTCTTCGCTCATGTTTTGGTTAAAATGTAGCAGCTCTTTCACTCGTGTGTAAATCCGTTTACGACATGCATGTGCCTTAGTTTAACTATTCTGAGAGGTATGACATTAAAGGTTTGACCAGAGGTACGTCTGCTCTGAGACTTTACTAATCCACCCCTCCCAAAAAACAAACCTCATAAACAGCTTTTTATTTATTTCAGCTGTTATAGGTCCTACAAAATGGATCAAATCTTTTCTCTGAGGCAGGAAGCAATGTGTGTGTGTGTGTGTGTGTGTGTGTGTGTGTGTGTGTGTGTGTGTGTGTGTGTGTGTGTGTGTGTGTGTGACAGTGAAAACAAAATGTGACACTAAAGGCAGGAGGCGAGGGGTTAAGCTTTCAGTGTTGATGATGACGAACCAAAGGATGCTGTTCACCTAAATAGCTCTTTGAAACAATAGCAAGTCATTTGCTTTTGTGAATTGTTACCATGCCGACTTGTTTAGAATGAACCAGAACTTTGTTTTAAAACTTTCCCGCCACTCTTTCAATACAGCCCACCTGCAAAAAAAGTAAGTAATTTGCTTTTTGTGTGTTGTTTCTGTGACGATTTGGTTCAACCAGTTCTTTGTTTTTAAAACTTTCCCGCCACCTGCAAAAAAAAAAAGAAGTCATTTGCTTTGTCAGAAGTCGCTGGCTGTGCAAAATTGTTCAGAATGAACTTTAAAAAAGCTCAACAGATCTTAAAAGCATCACGCTGAGGTAAGGATCAACTTTTGTTCTTATAGGCTTGAGTATGCAGGGTGGTTTACAACAGAACCATAAATGGTTTAGGATGGTAAACCATTGCTTTTGTGAAGTGATAGAAATGTTTGAATGGTTTAGTCAAAGACAAATGTTTGAATGTAATCCCTTTACTTCTTAGAGAAGTGTGTGTGTGCGTGTGTGTGTGTGTGTGTGTGTGTGTGTGTGTGTGTGTGTGTGTGTGTGTGTGTGTGTGTGTGTGTGTGTGTGTGTGCTTACAACCATTAATTTGATGTGCTGCTGGACAGAGAGTTTTACACAATAGTTTTAGTTCTGGTCAAAAAGTGTCAGTGAGCTGCATGTAAATAACACATTTAAACACAAAGTTTAAGACTGAACATACGAAATCCAACGTGAACATCTCAAAGAGAGTATTAATGACATAGACAATGTGTCACTCTGAAGAGTTTGTGTGTGTTCAGCAAAAGGCTGCAAAAGTTCATGCATTGACTTCAGCTTCTGTCACTCACTCGAGAGCTAGCAGACCATACCATCTTGTCTGCTACTACAAAAACAGATTCTTTAACTTTGAGGAAACGTACAACCATTTCATTCACGCTGAGGTAAGGATCAACTTTTGTTCTTATAGGCTTGAGAATGCATGGTGGTTTACAACAGGACCATAAATGGTTTAGGATGGTAAACCATTGCTTTTGTGAAGTGATAGAAATGTTTGAATGTAATCCTTTTACTTCTTAGAGAAGTGTGTGTGTGTGTGTGTGTGTGTGTGTGTGTGTGCGTGCGTGCGTGTGTGTGTGTGTGTGTGTGTGTGTGTGTGTGTGTGTGTGTGTGTGTGTGTGTGTGTGTGTGTGTGTGTGTGTGTGTGTGTGTGCTTACAGCCATTAATTTGATGTGCTGCTGGACAGAGAGTTTTACACAATAGTTTTAGTTCTGGTCAAAAAGTGTCAGTGAGCTGCATGTAAATAACACATTTAAACACAAAGTTTAAGACTGAACATACGAAATCCAACGTGAACATCTCAAAGAGAGTATTAATGACATAGACAATGTGTCACTCTGAAGAGTTTGTGTGTGTTCAGCAAAAGGCTGCAAAAGTTCATGCATTGACTTCAGCTTCTGTCACTCACTCGAGAGCTAGCAGACCATACCATATTTAGGTGAGGAACATATCTGAGAGGTGGCTTGGTGCTTCATTCAGCTCCTCGTGGTTCATCATTTTTTCTTAGAGCTCGGCTTTTCACCATTCGGACAGATCTGAGCTTTTAAAGAGTTAAACACAATAGGATTACACTCAGAAGGGAGGGGCTGTGGGAACCGATGGGCTATCACAAAAAAGAAACCACACACCATTACACACATTAGCCTATGACGTGGGGGATCATGGACACTCAACAATACGCCATTGATGATGCGGCGTGGGGGGTCTAAGCCATCTGGACGATCAACAATACACATGTCCATTTGATTAATGATACGGAAGGGGGGGCAAAGATTGAACAATACACCTGTCCATTTGATTAATGATAGGAAGGGGGGGCAAGGTCAAGGGTCAAATGAACAATAGGAATGAAAGGTCAAAGAACAATAGACCTGTCAAAATGTTTGACGAAAGGTGTCTTATAATCCTCTCTCACCGGGCCTGGTGTCACTTTAAAGAAGTAGTCCAGTTACACCTTTGTGGGCTTATAACTTGGCTTCTGAATGTCCTAGAGAGATCAGGTTTGTTTTAGTGTACTCCAATTAACAGCCCCTACAACCACAAAAAGGAATGGAGTCATTAACACTTATGGTTTGTAAATGGCACCCAGAATTATGTTGCACGAAGCACAATTTCACATCATTCTGGGTTCATGTGTGTGAAAACAAGGTCCAATCAGGCTGAAACGTTACAGGAAGGTAGAATCTATTGAGTTGTAAGTGATCTGAACGTTTCATGATGATAGCACTTTCCTAAGGGGGTCAAACCATGTCCCAAAGGTCACCGGATCTGGTGTCAATTTAAAGAAGTAGTCCAGTTACACATTTGTGGGCTTATAACTTGGCTTCTGAATGTCCTAGAGTGATCAGGTTTGTTTCAGAGTACTCCAATCAACAGCCCCTACAACCACAAAAAGGAATGGAGTCATTAGCACTTATGGTTTGTAAATGGCACCCAGAATTATGTTGCACGAAGCACAATTTCACATCATTCTGGGTCCATTTGTGTGAAAACAAGGTCCATTCAGGCTGAAACGTTACAAGAAGGTAGAATCTATTGAGTTGTAAGTGATCTGAACGTTTCATGATGATAGCACATTCCTAAGTGGGTCAAACCATGTCCCAAAGGTCACCGGATCTGGTGTCACTTTAAAGAAGTAGTCCAGTTACACCTTTGTGGGCTTATAACTTGGCTTCTGAATGTCCTAGAGAGATCAGGTTTGTTTTAGTGTACTCCAATCAACAGCCCCTACAACCACAAAAAGGAATGGAGTCATTAGCACTTATGGTTTGTAAATGGCAGCCAGAATTATGTTGCACGAAGCACAATTTCACATCATTCTGGGTCCATTTGTGTGAAAACAAGGTCCAATCAGGCTGAAACGTTACAAGAAGGTAGAATCTATTGAGTTGTAAGTGATCTGAACGTTTCATGATGATCGCACATTCCTAAGGGGGTCAAACCATGTCCCAAAGGTCACCGGGCGTGGTGTCACTTTAAAGAAGTAGTCCAGTTACACCTTTGTGGGCTTAAAACTTGGCTTCTGAATATCCTAGAGAGGTCAGGTTTAATTTAGAGTACTCCAATTAACAGCCCCGATTACTCCAAAAAGGAATGGAGTCATTAGCACTGATGGTTTGTAAATGGCACCCAGAATTATGTTGCACGAAGCACAATTTCACATCATTCTGGGTCCATTTGTGTGAAAACAAGGTCCATTCAGGCTGAAACGTTACAAGAAGGTAGAATCTATTGAGTTGTAAGTGATCTGAACGTTTCATGATGATCGCAGATTCCTATAGGGGGTCAAACCATGTCCCAAAGGTCACCGGGCCTGGTGTCACTTTAAAGAAGTAGTCCAGTTACACCTTTGTGGGCTTAAAACTTGGCTTCTGAATATCCTAGAGAGGTCAGGTTTAATTTAGAGTACTCCAATTAACAGCCCCCATTACTCCAAAAAGGAATGGAGTCATTAGCACTTATGGTTTTTAAATGGCACCCAGAATTATGTTGCACAAAGCACAATTTCACATCATTCTGAGTTCATTTGTGTGAAAACAAGGTCCAATCAGGCTGAAACGTTACAGGAAGGTAGAATCTATTGAGTTGTAAGTGATCTGAACGTTTCATGATGATAGCACTTTCCTAAGGGGGTAAAACCATGTCCCAAAGGTCACCGGATCGGTGTCAATTTAAAGAAGTAGTCCAGTTACACCTTTGTGGGCTTATAACTTGGCTTCTGAATGTCCTAGAGAGGTCAGGTTTGTTTTAGTGTACTCCAATCAACAGCCCCTACAACCACAAAAAGGAATGGAGTCATTAGCACTTATGGTTTGTAAATGGCACCCAGAATTATGTTGCACGAAGCACAATTTCACATCATTCTGGGTCAATTTGTGTGAAAACAAGGTCCAATCAGGCTGAAACGTTACAAGAAGGTAGAATCTATTGAAATGTAAGTGATCTGAACGTTTCATGATGATCGCACATTCCTATAGGGGGTCAAACCATGTCCCAAAGGTCACCGGGCCTCGTGTCAGTTTAAAGAAGTAGTCCAGTTACACCTTTGTGGGCTTATAACTTGGCTTCTGAATATCCTAGAGAGGTCAGGTTTGTTTTAGAGTACTCCCATTAACAACCCCTATTACCTCAAAAAGGAATGGAGTCATTAGCACTTATGGTTTTTAAATGGCACCCAGAATTATGTTGCACGAAGCACAATTTCACATCATTCTGGGTCCATTTGTGTGAAAACAAGGCCCAATAAGGCTGAAACGTTACAGGAAGGTAGAATCTATTGAGTTGTAAGTGATCTGAACGTTTTATGATGATAGCACTTTCCCAAGGGGGTCAAACCATGTCCTAAAGGTCACCGGATCTGGTGTCACTTTAAAGAAGTAGTCCAGTTACACATTTGTGGGCTTATAACTTGGCTTCTGAATATCCTAGAGAGGTCAGGTTTGTTTTAGAGTACTCCAATTAACAGCCCCTATTACCTCAAAAAGGAATGGAGTCATTAGCACTTATGGTTTTTAAATGGCACCCAGAATTATGTTGCACGAAGCACAATTTCACATCATTCTGGGTCCATTTGTGTGAAAACAAGGTCCAATCAGGCTGTAACGTTACAAGAAGGTAGAATCTATTGAGTTGTAAGTGATCTGAACGTTTCATGATGATTGCACATTCCTAAGTGAGTCAAACCATGTCCCAAAGGTCACCGGATCTGGTGTCACTTTAAAGAAGTAGTCCAGTTACACATTTGTGGGCTTATAACTTGGCTTCTGAATGTCCTAGAGAGATCAGGTTTGTTTAGTGTACTCCAATCAACAGCCCCTACAACCACAAAAAGGAATGGAGTCATTAGCACTTATGGTTTGTAAATGGCACCCAGAATTATGTTGCACGAAGCACAAATTCACATCATTCTGGGTCGATTTGTGTGAAAACAAGGTCCAATCAGGCTGAAACGTTACAAGAAGGTAGAATCTATTGAGTTGTAAGTGATATGAACGTTTCATGATGATCGCACATTCCTATAGGGGGTCAAACCATGTCCCAAAGGTGACCGGGCCTGGTGTCACTTTAAAGAAGTAGTCCAGTAACACCTTTGTGGGCTTATAACTTGGCTTCTGAAAGTCCTAGAGAGATCAGGTTTGTTTTAGTGTACTCCAATCCACAGCCCCTACAACCACAAAAAGGAATGGAGTCATTAGCTCTTATGGTTTGTAAATGGCACCCAGAATTATGTTGCACGAAGCACAATTTCACATCATTCTGGGTCGATTTGTGTGAAAACAAGGTCCAATCAGGCTGAAACGATACAAGAAGGTAGAATCTATTGAGTTGTAAGTGATCTGAACGTTTCATGATGATCGCACATTCCTAAGTGTGTCAAACCATGTCCCAAAGGTCACCGGATCTGGTGTCACTTTAAAGAAGTAGTCCAGTTACACATTTGTGGGCTTATAACTTGGCTTCTTAATGTCCTAGAGAGATCAGGTTTGTTTTAGTGTACTCCAATCAACAGCCCCTACAACCACAAAAAGGAATGGAGTCATTAGCACTTATGGTTTGTAAATGGCACCCAGAATTATGTTGCACGAAGCACAATTTCGCATCATTCTGGGTCCATTTGTGTGAAAACAAGGTCCAATCAGGCTGAAACGTTATAAGAAGGTAGAATCTATTGAGTTGTAAGTGATATGAACGTTTCATGATGATCGCACATTCCTATAGGGGGTCAAACCATGTCCCAAAGGTCACCGGGCCTGGTGTCACTTTAAAGAAGTAGTCCAGTTACACCTTTGTGGGCTTATAACTTGGCTTCTGAATGTCCTAGAGAGATCAGGTTTGTTTTAGTGTACTCCAATTAACAGCCCCTACAACCACAAAAAGGAATGGAGTCATTAACACTTATGGTTTGTAAATGGCACCCAGAATTATGTTGCACGAAGCACAATTTCACATCATTCTGTGTTCATTTGTGTGAAAACAAGGTCCAATCAGGCTGAAACGTTACAGGAAGGTAGAATCTATTGAGTTGTAAGTGATCTGAACGTTTCATGATGATAGCACTTTCCTAAGGGGGTCAAACCATGTCCCAAAGGTCACCGGATCTGGTGTCAATTTAAAGTAGTCCAGTTACACATTTGTGGGCTTATAACTTGGCTTCTGAATGTCCTAGAGTGATCAGGTTTGTTTCAGAGTACTCCAATCAACAGCCCCTACAACCACAAAAAGGGATGGAGTCATTAGCACTTATGGTTTGTAAATGGCACCCAGAATTATGTTGCACGAAGCACAATTTCACATCATTCTGGGTCCATTTGTGTGAAAACAAGGTCCATTCAGGCTGAAACGTTACAAGAAGGTAGAATCTATTGAGTTGTAAGTGATCTGAACGTTTCATGATGATAGCACATTCCTAAGTGGGTCAAACCATGTCCCAAAGGTCACCGGATCTGGTGTCACTTTAAAGAAGTAGTCCAGTTACACCTTTGTGGGCTTATAACTTGGCTTCTGAATGTCCTAGAGAGATCAGGTTTGTTTTAGTGTACTCCAATCAACAGCCCCTACAACCACAAAAAGGAATGGAGTCATTAGCACTTATGGTTTGTAAATGGCAGCCAGAATTATGTTGCACGAAGCACAATTTCACATCATTCTGGGTCCATTTTTGTGAAAACAAGGTCCATTCAGGCTGAAACGTTACAAGAAGGTAGAATCTATTGAGTTGTAAGAGATCTGAACGTTTCATGATGATCGCACATTCCTAAGGGGGTCAAACCATGTCCCAAAGGTCACCGGGCCTGGTGTCACTTTAAAGAAGTAGTCCAGTTACACCTTTGTGGGCTTAAAACTTGGCTTCTGAATATCCTAGAGAGGTCAGGTTTAATTTAGAGTATTCCAATTAACAGCCCCCATTACTCCAAAAAGGAATGGAGTCATTAGCACTTATGGTTTTTAAATGGCACCCAGAATTATGTTGCACAAAGCACAATTTCACATCATTCTGAGTTCATTTGTGTGAAAACAAGGTCCATTCAGGCTGAAACGTTACAAGAAGGTAGAATCTATTGAGTTGTAAGTGATCTGAACGTTTCATGATGATCGCAGATTCCTATAGGGGGTCAAACCATGTCCCAAAGGTCACCGGGCCTGGTGTCACTTTAAAGAAGTAGTCCAGTTACACCTTTGTGGGCTTAAAACTTGGCTTCTGAATATCCTAGAGAGGTCAGGTTTAATTTAGAGTACTCCAATTAACAGCCCCCATTACCCCAAAAAGGAATGGAGTCATTAGCACTTATGGTTTTTAAATGGCACCCAGAATTATGTTGCACAAAGCACAATTTCACATCATTCTGAGTTCATTTGTGTGAAAACAAGGTCCAATCAGGCTGAAACGTTACAGGAAGGTAGAATCTATTGAGTTGTAAGTGATCTGAACGTTTCATGATGATAGCACTTTCCTAAGGGGGTCAAACCATGTCCCAAAGGTCACCGGATCGGTGTCAATTTAAAGAAGTAGTCCAGTTACACCTTTGTGGGCTTATAACTTGGCTTCTGAATGTCCTAGAGAGGTCAGGTTTGTTTTAGTGTACTCCAATCAACAGCCCCTACAACCACAAAAAGGAATGGAGTCATTAGCACTTATGGTTTGTAAATGGCACCCAGAATTATGTTGCACGAAGCACAATTTCACATCATTCTGGGTCCATTTGTGTGAAAACAAGGTCCAATCAGGCTGAAACGTTACAAGAAGGTAGAATCTATTGAAATGTAAGTGATCTGAACGTTTCATGATGATAGCACTTTCCTAAGGGGGTCAAACCATGTCCCAAAGGTCACCGGATCTGGTGTCAATTTAAAGAAGTAGTCCAGTTACACATTTGTGGGCTTATAACTTGGCTTCTGAATGTCCTAGAGAGATCAGGCTTGTTTTAGTGTACTCCAATCAACAGCCCCTACAACCACAAAAAGGAATGGAGTCATTAACACTTATGGCTTGTAAATGGCACCCAGAATTATGTTGCACAAAGCACAATTTCACATCATTCTGGGTCCATTTGTGTGAAAACAAGGTCCAATCAGGCTGAAACGTTACAAGAAGGTAGAATCAATTGAGTTGTAAGTGATCTGAACGTTTCATGATGATAGCACTTTCCTAAGGGGGTCAAACCATGTCCCAAAGGTCACCGGATCTGGTGTCAATTTATAGAAGTAGTCCAGTTACATATTTGTGGGCTTATAACTTGGCTTCTCAATGTCCTAGAGAGGTCAGGTTTGTTTTAGAGTACTCCCATTAACAGCCCCTATTACCACAAAAAGGAATGGAGTCATTAGCACTTATGGTTTGTAAATGGCACCCAGAATTATGTTGCACGAAGCACAATTTCACATCATTCTGGGTCCATTTGTGTGAAAACAAGGCCCAATCAGGCTGAAACGTTACAGGAAGGTAGAATCTATTGAGTTGTAAGTGATCTGAACGTTTTATGATGATAGCACTTTCCCAAGGGGGTCAAACCATGTCCTAAAGGTCACCGGATCTGGTGTCACTTTAAAGAAGTAGTCCAGTTACACATTTGTGGGCTTATAACTTGGCTTCTGAATATCCTAGAGAGGTCAGGTTTGTTTTAGTGTACTCCAATTAACAGCCCCTATTACCTCAAAAAGGAATGGAGTCATTAGCACTTATGGTTTTTAAATGGCACCCAGAATTATGTTGCACGAAGCACAATTTCACATCATTCTGGGTCGATTTGTGTGAAAACAAGGTCCAATCAGGCTGAAACGTTACAAGAAGGTAGAATCTATTGAGTTGTAAGTGATATGAATGTTTCATGATGATCGCACATTCCTATAGGGGGTCAAACCATGTCCCAAAGGTGACCGGGCCTGGTGTCACTTTAAAGAAGTAGTCCAGTAACACCTTTGTGGGCTTATAACTTGGCTTCTGAATGTCCTAGAGAGATCAGGTTTGTTTTAGTGTACTCCAATCAACAGCCCCTACAACCACAAAAAGGAATGGAGTCATTAGCACTTATGGTTTGTAAATGGCACCCAGAATTATGTTGCACGAAGCACAATTTCACATCATTCTGGGTCCATTTGTGTGAAAACAAGGTCCAATCAGGCTGAAACGTTATAAGAAGGTAGAATCTATTGAGTTGTAAGTGATATGAATGTTTCATGATGATCGCACATTCCTATAGGGGGTCAAACCATGTCCCAAAGGTCACCGGGCCTGGTGTCACTTTAAAGAAGTAGTCCAGTTACACCTTTGTGGGCTTATAACTTGGCTTCTGAATGTCCTAGAGAGATCAGGTTTGTTTTAGTGTACTCCAATCAACAGCCCCTACAACCACAAAAAGGAATGGAGTCATTAACACTTATGGTTTGTAAATGGCACCCAGAATTATGTTGCACGAAGCACAATTTCACATCTTTCTGGGTTCATTTGTGTGAAAACAAGGTCCAATCAGGCTGAAACGTTACAGGAAGGTATAATCTATTGAGTTGTGAGTGATCTGAACGTTTCATGATGATAGCACTTTCCTAAGGGGGTCAAACCATGTCCCAAAGGTCACCGGATCTGGTGTCAGTTTAAAGAAGTAGTCCAGTTACACATTTGTGGGCTTATAACTTGGCTTCTGAATGTCCTAGAGTGATCAGGTTTGTTTCAGAGTACTCCAATCAACAGCCCCTACAACCACAAAAAGGAATGGAGTCATTAGCACTTATGGTTTGTAAATGGCACCCAGAATTATGTTGCACGAAGCACAATTTCACATCATTCTTGGTCCATTTGTGTGAAAACAAGGTCCAATCAGGCTGAAACGTTACAAGAAGGTAGAATCTATTGAAATGTAAGTGATCTGAACGTTTCATGATGATAGCACTTTCCTAAGCGGGTCAAACCATGTCCCAAAGGTCACCGGATCTGGTGTCAATTTAAAGAAGTAGTCCAGTTACACATTTGTGGGCGTATAACTTGGCTTCTGAATGTCCTAGAGAGATCAGGCTTGTTTTAGTGTACTCCAATCAACAGCCCCTACAACCACAAAAAGGAATGGAGTCATTAGCACTTATGGTTTGTAAATGGCACCCAGAATTATGTTGCACAAAGCACAATTTCACATCATTCTGGGTCCATTTGTGTGAAAACAAGGTCCAATCAGGCTGAAACGTTACAAGAAAGTAGAATCAATTGAGTTGTAAGTGATCTGAACGTTTCATGATGATAGCACTTTCCTAAGGGGGTCAAACCATGTCCCAAAGGTCACCGGATCTGGTGTCAATTTAAAGAAGTAGTCCAGTTACATATTTGTGGGCTTATAACTTGGCTTCTGAATGTCCTAGAGAGGTCAGATTTGTTTTAGTGTACTCCAATCAACAGCCCCTACAACCACAAAAAGGAATGGAGTCATTAGCACTTATGGTTTGTAAATGGCACCCAGAATTATGTTGCACGAAGCACAATTTCACATCATTCTGGGTCCATTTGTGTGAAAACAAGGTCCAATCAGGCTGAAACGTTACAAGAAGGTAGAATCTATTGAGTTGTAAGTGATCTGAACGTTTCATGATGATCGCACATTCCTATAGGGGGTCAAACCATGTCCCAAAGGTCACCGGGCCTCGTGTCAGTTTAAAGAAGTAGTCCAGTTACACCTTTGTGGGCTTATAACTTGGCTTCTGAATATCCTAGAGAGGTCAGGTTTGTTTTAGAGTACTCCCATTAACAGCCCCTATTACCTCAAAAAGGAATGGAGTCATTAGCACTTATGGTTTGTAAATGGCACCCAGAATTATGTTGCACGAAGCACAATTTCACATCATTCTGGGTCGATTTGTGTGAAAACAAGGTCCAATCAGGCTGAAACGTTACAAGAAGGTAGAATCTATTGAGTTGTAAGTGATATGAATGTTTCATGATGATCGCACATTCCTATAGGGGGTCAAACCATGTCCCAAAGGTGACCGGGCCTGGTGTCACTTTAAAGAAGTAGTCCAGTAACACCTTTGTGGGCTTATAACTTGGCTTCTGAATGCCCTAGAGAGATCAGGTTTGTTTTAGTGTACTCCAATCAACAGCCCCTACAACCACAAAAAGGAATGGAGTCATTAGCACTTATGGTTTGTAAATGGCACCCAGAATTATGTTGCACGAAGCACAATTTCACATCATTCTGGGTCCATTTGTGTGAAAACAAGGTCCAATCAGGCTGAAACGTTATAAGAAGGTAGAATCTATTGAGTTGTAAGTGATATGAATGTTTCATGATGATCGCACATTCCTATAGGGGGTCAAACCATGTCCCAAAGGTCACCGGGCCTGGTGTCACTTTAAAGAAGTAGTCCAGTTACACCTTTGTGGGCTTATAACTTGGCTTCTGAATGTCCTAGAGAGATCAGGTTTGTTTTAGTGTACTCCAATCAACAGCCCCTACAACCACAAAAAGGAATGGAGTCATTAACACTTATGGTTTGTAAATGGCACCCAGAATTATGTTGCACGAAGCACAATTTCACATCTTTCTGGGTTCATTTGTGTGAAAACAAGGTCCAATCAGGCTGAAACGTTATAAGAAGGTAGAATCTATTGAGTTGTAAGTGATATGAATGTTTCATGATGATCGCACATTCCTATAGGGGGTCAAACCATGTCCCAAAGGTCACCGGGCCTGGTGTCACTTTAAAGAAGTAGTCCAGTTACACCTTTGTGGGCTTATAACTTGGCTTCTGAATGTCCTAGAGAGATCAGGTTTGTTTTAGTGTACTCCAATCAACAGCCCCTACAACCACAAAAAGGAATGGAGTCATTAACACTTATGGTTTGTAAATGGCACCCAGAATTATGTTGCACGAAGCACAATTTCACATCATTCTGGGTCCATTTGTGTGAAAACAAGGTCCAATCAGGCTGAAACGTTACAAGAAGGTAGAATCTATTGAAATGTAAGTGATCTGAACGTTTCATGATGATAGCACTTTCCTAAGGGGGTCAAACCATGTCCCAAAGGTCACCGGATCTGGTGTCAATTTAAAGAAGTAGTCCAGTTACACATTTGTGGGCGTATAACTTGGCTTCTGAATGTCCTAGAGAGATCAGGCTTGTTTTAGTGTACTCCAATCAACAGCCCCTACAACCACAAAAAGGAATGGAGTCATTAGCACTTATGGTTTGTAAATGGCACCCAGAATTATGTTGCACAAAGCACAATTTCACATCATTCTGGGTCCATTTGTGTGAAAACAAGGTCCAATCAGGCTGAAACGTTACAAGAAGGTAGAATCAATTGAGTTGTAAGTGATCTGAACGTTTCATGATGATAGCCCTTTCCTAAGGGGGTCAAACCATGTCCCAAAGGTCACCGGATCTGGTGTCAATTTAAAGAAGTAGTCCAGTTACATATTTGTGGGCTTATAACTTGGCTTCTCAATGTCCTAGAGAGGTCAGATTTGTTTTAGTGTACTCCAATCAACAGCCCCTACAACCACAAAAAGGAATGGAGTCATTAGCACTTATGGTTTGTAAATGGCACCCAGAATTATGTTGCACGAAGCACAATTTCACATCATTCTGGGTCCATTTGTGTGAAAACAAGGTCCAATCAGGCTGAAACGTTACAAGAAGGTAGAATCTATTGAGTTGTAAGTGATCTGAACGTTTCATGATGATCGCACATTCCTATAGGGGGTCAAACCATGTCCCAAAGGTCACCGGGCCTCGTGTCAGTTTAAAGAAGTAGTCCAGTTACACCTTTGTGGGCTTAAAACTTGGCTTCTGAATATCCTAGAGAGGTCAGGTTTGTTTTAGAGTACTCCCATTAACAGCCCCTATTACCTCAAAAAGGAATGGAGTCATTAGCACTTATGGTTTTTAAATGGCACCCAGAATTATGTTGCACGAAGCACAATTTCACATCATTCTGGGTCCATTTGTGTGAAAACAAGGCCCAATCAGGCTGAAACGTTACAGGAAGGTAGAATCTATTGAGTTGTAAGTGATCTGAACGTTTTATGATGATAGCACTTTCCTAAGGGGGTCAAATCATGTCCTAAAGGTCACCGGATCTGGTGTCACTTTAAAGAAGTAGTCCAGTTACACATTTGTGGGCTTATAACTTGGCTTCTGAATATCCTAGAGAGGTCAGGTTTGTTTTAGAGTACTCCAATTAACAGCCCCTATTACCTCAAAAAGGAATGGAGTCATTAGCACTTATGGTTTTTAAATGGCACCCAGAATTATGTTGCACGAAGCACAATTTCACATCATTCTGGGTCCATTTGTGTGAAAACAAGGTCCAATCAGGCTGTAACGTTACAAGAAGGTAGAATCTATTGAGTTGTAAGTGATCTGAACGTTTCATGATGATCGCACATTCCTAAGTGAGTCAAACCATGTCCCAAAGGTCACCGGATCTGGTGTCACTTTAAAGAAGTAGTCCAGTTACACATTTGTGGGCTTATAACTTGGCTTCTGAATGTCCTAGAGAGATCAGGTTTGTTTTAGTGTACTCCAATCAACAGCCCCTGCAACCACAAAAAGGAATGGAGTCATTAGCACTTATGGTTTGTAAATGGCACCCAGAATTATGTTGCACGAAGCACAATTTCACATCATTCTGGGTCGATTTGTGTGAAAACAAGGTCCAATCAGGCTGAAACGATACAAGAAGGTAGAATCTATTGAGTTGTAAGTGATCTGAACGTTTCATGATGATCGCACATTCCTAAGTGTGTCAAACCATGTCCCAAAGGTCACCGGATCTGGTGTCACTTTAAAGAAGTAGTCCAGTTACACATTTGTGGTCTTATAACTTGGCTTCTGAATGTCCTAGAGAGATCAGGTTTGTTTTAGTGTACTCCAATCAACAGCCCCTACAACCACAAAAAGGAATGGAGTCATTAGCACTTATGGTTTGTAAATGGCACCCAGAATTATGTTGCACGAAGCACAATTTCACATCATTCTGGGTCCATTTGTGTGAAAACAAGGTCCAATCAGGCTGAAACGTTATAAGAAGGTAGAATCTATTGAGTTGTAAGTGATATGAACGTTTCATGATGATCGCACATTCCTATAGGGGGTCAAACCATGTCCCAAAGGTCACCGGGCCTGGTGTCACTTTAAAGAAGTAGTCCAGTTACACCTTTGTGGGCTTATAACTTGGCTTCTGAATGTCCTAGAGAGATCAGGTTTGTTTTAGTGTACTCCAATTAACAGCCCCTACAACCACAAAAAGGAATGGAGTCATTAACACTTATGGTTTGTAAATGGCACCCAGAATTATGTTGCACGAAGCACAATTTCACATCATTCTGGGTTCATGTGTGTGAAAACAAGGTCCAATCAGGCTGAAACGTTACAGGAAGGTAGAATCTATTGAGTTGTAAGTGATCTGAACGTTTCATGATGATAGCACTTTCCTAAGGGGGTCAAACCATGTCCCAAAGGTCACCGGATCTGGTGTCAATTTAAAGAAGTAGTCCAGTTACACATTTGTGGGCTTATAACTTGGCTTCTGAATGTCCTAGAGTGATCAGGTTTGTTTCAGAGTACTCCAATCAACAGCCCCTACAACCACAAAAAGGAATGGAGTCATTAGCACTTATGGTTTGTAAATGGCACCCAGAATTATGTTGCACGAAGCACAATTTCACATCATTCTGGGTCCATTTGTGTGAAAACAAGGTCCATTCAGGCTGAAACGTTACAAGAAGGTAGAATCTATTGAGTTGTAAGTGATCTGAACGTTTCATGATGATGGCACATTCCTAAGTGGGTCAAACCATGTCCCAAAGGTCACCGGATCTGGTGTCACTTTAAAGAAGTAGTCCAGTTACACCTTTGTGGGCTTATAACTTGGCTTCTGAATGTCCTAGAGAGATCAGGTTTGTTTTAGTGTACTCCTATCAACAGCCCCTACAACCACAAAAAGGAATGGAGTCATTAGCACTTATGGTTTGTAAATGGCAGCCAGAATTATGTTGCACGAAGCACAATTTCACATCATTCTGGGTCCATTTGTGTGAAAACAAGGTCCAATCAGGCTGAAACGTTACAAGAAGGTAGAATCTATTGAGTTGTAAGTGATCTGAACGTTTCATGATGATCGCACATTCCTAAGGGGGTCAAACCATGTCCCAAAGGTCACCGGGCCTGGTGTCACTTTAAAGAAGTAGTCCAGTTACACCTTTGTGGGCTTAAAACTTGGCTTCTGAATATCCTAGAGAGGTCAGGTTTAATTTAGAGTACTCCAATTAACAGCCCCGATTACTCCAAAAAGGAATGGAGTCATTAGCACTGATGGTTTGTAAATGGCGCCCAGAATTATGTGGCACGAAGCACAATTTCACATCATTCTGGGTCCATTTGTGTGAAAACAAGGTCCATTCAGGCTGAAACGTTACAAGAAGGTAGAATCTATTGAGTTGTAAGTGATCTGAACGTTTCATGATGATCGCAGATTCCTATAGGGGGTCAAACCATGTCCCAAAGGTCACCGGGCCTGGTGTCACTTTAAAGAAGTAGTCCAGTTACACCTTTGTGGGCTTAAAACTTGGCTTCTGAATATCCTAGAGAGGTCAGGTTTAATTTAGAGTACTCCAATTAACAGCCCCCATTACCCCAAAAAGGAATGGAGTCATTAGCACTTATGGTTTTTAAATGGCACCCAGAATTATGTTGCACAAAGCACAATTTCACATCATTCTGAGTTCATTTGTGTGAAAACAAGGTCCAATCAGGCTGAAACGTTACAGGAAGGTAGAATCTATTGAGTTGTAAGTGATCTGAACGTTTCATGATGATAGCACTTTCCTAAGGGGGTAAAACCATGTCCCAAAGGTCACCGGATCGGTGTCAATTTAAAGAAGTAGTCCAGTTACACCTTTGTGGGCTTATAACTTGGCTTCTGAATGTCCTAGAGAGGTCAGGTTTGTTTTAGTGTACTCCAATCAACAGCCCCTACAACCACAAAAAGGAATGGAGTCATTAGCACTTATGGTTTGTAAATGGCAGCCAGAATTATGTTGCACGAAGCACAATTTCACATCATTCTGGGTCCATTTGTGTGAAAACAAGGTCCAATCAGGCTGAAACGTTACAAGAAGGTAGAATCTATTGAGTTGTAAGTGATCTGAACGTTTCATGATGATCGCACATTCCTAAGGGGGTCAAACCATGTCCCAAAGGTCACCGGGCCTGGTGTCACTTTAAAGAAGTAGTCCAGTTACACCTTTGTGGGCTTAAAACTTGGCTTCTGAATATCCTAGAGAGGTCAGGTTTAATTTAGAGTACTCCAATTAACAGCCCCGATTACTCCAAAAAGGAATGGAGTCATTAGCACTGATGGTTTGTAAATGGCACCCAGAATTATGTTGCACGAAGCACAATTTCACATCATTCTGGGTCCATTTGTGTGAAAACAAGGTCCATTCAGGCTGAAACGTTACAAGAAGGTAGAATCTATTGAGTTGTAAGTGATCTGAACGTTTCATGATGATCGCAGATTCCTATAGGGGGTCAAACCATGTCCCAAAGGTCACCGGGCCTGGTGTCACTTTAAAGAAGTAGTCCAGTTACACCTTTGTGGGCTTAAAACTTGGCTTCTGAATATCCTAGAGAGGTCAGGTTTAATTTAGAGTACTCCAATTAACAGCCCCCATTACCCCAAAAAGGAATGGAGTCATTAGCACTTATGGTTTTTAAATGGCACCCAGAATTATGTTGCACGAAGCACAATTTCACATCATTCTGGGTCAATTTGTGTGAAAACAAGGTCCAATCAGGCTGAAACGTTACAAGAAGGTAGAATCTATTGAAATGTAAGTGATCTGAACGTTTCATGATGATCGCACATTCCTATAGGGGGTCAAACCATGTCCCAAAGGTCACCGGGCCTCGTGTCAGTTTAAAGAAGTAGTCCAGTTACACCTTTGTGGGCTTATAACTTGGCTTCTGAATATCCTAGAGAGGTCAGGTTTGTTTTAGAGTACTCCCATTAACAGCCCCTATTACCTCAAAAAGGAATGGAGTCATTAGCACTTATGGTTTTTAAATGGCACCCAGAATTATGTTGCACGAAGCACAATTTCACATCATTCTGGGTCCATTTGTGTGAAAACAAGGCCCAATCAGGCTGAAACGTTACAGGAAGGTAGAATCTATTGAGTTGTAAGTGATCTGAACGTTTTATGATGATAGCACTTTCCTAAGGGGGTCAAATCATGTCCTAAAGGTCACCGGATCTGGTGTCACTTTAAAGAAGTAGTCCAGTTACACATTTGTGGGCTTATAACTTGGCTTCTGAATATCCTAGAGAGGTCAGGTTTGTTTTAGAGTACTCCAATTAACAGCCCCTATTACCTCAAAAAGGAATGGAGTCATTAGCACTTATGGTTTTTAAATGGCACCCAGAATTATGTTGCACGAAGCACAATTTCACATCATTCTGGGTCCATTTGTGTGAAAACAAGGTCCAATCAGGCTGTAACGTTACAAGAAGGTAGAATCTATTGAGTTGTAAGTGATCTGAACGTTTCATGATGATTGCACATTCCTAAGTGAGTCAAACCATGTCCCAAAGGTCACCGGATCTGGTGTCACTTTAAAGAAGTGGTCCAGTTACACATTTGTGGGCTTATAACTTGGCTTCTGAATGTCCTAGAGAGATCAGGTTTGTTTTAGTGTACTCCAATCAACAGCCCCTACAACCACAAAAAGGAATGGAGTCATTAGCACTTATGGTTTGTAAATGGCACCCAGAATTATGTTGCACGAAGCACAATTTCACATCATTCTGGGTCGATTTGTGTGAAAACAAGGTCCAATCAGGCTGAAACGTTACAAGAAGGTAGAATCTATTGAGTTGTAAGTGATATGAACGTTTCATGATGATCGCACATTCCTATAGGGGGTCAAACCATGTCCCAAAGGTGACCGGGCCTGGTGTCACTTTAAAGAAGTAGTCCAGTAACACCTTTGTGGGCTTATAACTTGGCTTCTGAAAGTCCTAGAGAGATCAGGTTTGTTTTAGTGTACTCCAATCCACAGCCCCTACAACCACAAAAAGGAATGGAGTCATTAGCACTTATGGTTTGTAAATGGCACCCAGAATTATGTTGCACGAAGCACAATTTCACATCATTCTGGGTCGATTTGTGTGAAAACAAGGTCCAATCAGGCTGAAACGATACAAGAAGGTAGAATCTATTGAGTTGTAAGTGATCTGAACGTTTCATGATGATCGCACATTCCTAAGTGTGTCAAACCATGTCCCAAAGGTCACCGGATCTGGTGTCACTTTAAAGAAGTAGTCCAGTTACACATTTGTGGGCTTATAACTTGGCTTCTGAATGTCCTAGAGAGATCAGGTTTGTTTTAGTGTACTCCAATCAACAGCCCCTACAACCACAAAAAGGAATGGAGTCATTAGCACTTATGGTTTGTAAATGGCACCCAGAATTATGTTGCACGAAGCACAATTTCGCATCATTCTGGGTTCATTTGTGTGAAAACAAGGTCCAATCAGGCTGAAACGTTATAAGAAGGTAGAATCTATTGAGTTGTAAGTGATATGAACGTTTCATGATGATCGCACATTCCTATAGGGGGTCAAACCATGTCCCAAAGGTCACCGGGCCTGGTGTCACTTTATAGAAGTAGTCCAGTTACACCTTTGTGGGCTTATAACTTGGCTTCTGAATGTCCTAGAGAGATCAGGTTTGTTTTAGTGTACTCCAATTAACAGCCCCTACAACCACAAAAAGGAATGGAGTCATTAACACTTATGGTTTGTAAATGGCACCCAGAATTATGTTGCACGAAGCACAATTTCACATCATTCTGTGTTCATTTGTGTGAAAACAAGGTCCAATCAGGCTGAAACGTTACAGGAAGGTAGAATCTATTGAGTTGTAAGTGATCTGAACGTTTCATGATGATAGCACTTTCCTAAGGGGGTCAAACCATGTCCCAAAGGTCACCGGATCTGGTGTCAATTTAAAGAAGTAGTCCAGTTACACATTTGTGGGCTTATAACTTGGCTTCTGAATGTCCTAGAGTGATCAGGTTTGTTTCATAGTACTCCAATCAACAGCCCCTACAACCACAAAAAGGGATGGAGTCATTAGCACTTATGGTTTGTAAATGGCACCCAGAATTATGTTGCACGAAGCACAATTTCACATCATTCTGGGTCCATTTGTGTGAAAACAAGGTCCATTCAGGCTGAAACGTTACAAGAAGGTAGAACCTATTGAGTTGTAATTGATCTGAACGTTTCATGATGATAGCACATTCCTAAGTGGGTCAAACCATGTCCCAAAGGTCACCGGATCTGGTGTCACTTTAAAGAAGTAGTCCAGTTACACCTTTGTGGGCTTATAACTTGGCTTCTGAATGTCCTAGAGAGATCAGGTTTGTTTTAGTGTACTCCAGTCAACAGCCCCTACAACCACAAAAAGGAATGGAGTCATTAGCACTTATGGTTTGTAAATGGCAGCCAGAATTATGTTGCACGAAGCACAATTTCACATCATTCTGGGTCCATTTGTGTGAAAACAAGGTCCAATCAGGCTGAAACGTTACAAGAAGGTAGAATCTATTGAGTTGTAAGAGATCTGAACGTTTCATGATGATCGCACATTCCTAAGGGGGTCAAACCATGTCCCAAAGGTCACCGGGCCTGGTGTCACTTTAAAGAAGTAGTCCAGTTACACCTTTGTGGGCTTAAAACTTGGCTTCTGAATATCCTAGAGAGGTCAGGTTTAATTTAGAGTACTCCAATTAACAGCCCCCATTACTCCAAAAAGGAATGGAGTCATTAGCACTTATGGTTTGTAAGTGGCACCCAGAATTATGTTGCACGAAGCACAATTTCACATCATTCTGGGTCCATTTGTGTGAAAACAAGGTCCATTCAGGCTGAAACGTTACAAGAAGGTAGAATCTATTGAGTTGTAAGAGATCTGAACGTTTCATGATGATCGCACATTCCTAAGGGGGTCAAACCATGTCCCAAAGGTCACCGGGCCTGGTGTCACTTTAAAGAAGTAGTCCAGTTACACCTTTGTGGGCTTAAAACTTGGCTTCTGAATATCCTAGAGAGGTCAGGTTTAATTTAGAGTACTCCAATTAACAGCCCCCATTACCCCAAAAAGGAATGGAGTCATTAGCACTTATGGTTTTTAAATGGCACCCAGAATTATGTTGCACAAAGCACAATTTCACATCATTCTGAGTTCATTTGTGTGAAAACAAGGTCCAATCAGGCTGAAACGTTACAGGAAGGTAGAATCTATTGAGTTGTAAGTGATCTGAACGTTTCATGATGATAGCACTTTCCTAAGGGGGTCAAACCATGTCCCAAAGGTCACCGGATCGGTGTCAATTTAAAGAAGTAGTCCAGTTACACCTTTGTGGGCTTATAACTTGGCTTCTGAATGTCCTAGAGAGGTCAGGTTTGTTTTAGTGTACTCCAATCAACAGCCCCTACAACCACAAAAAGGAATGGAGTCATTAGCACTTATGGTTTGTAAATGGCACCCAGAATTATGTTGCACGAAGCACAATTTCACATCATTCTGAGTCCATTTGTGTGAAAACAAGGTCCAATCAGGCTGAAACGTTACAAGAAGGTAGAATCTATTGAAATGTAAGTGATCTGAACGTTTCATGATGATAGCACTTTCCTAAGGGGGTCAAACCATGTCCCAAAGGTCACCGGATCTGGTGTCAATTTAAAGAAGTAGTCCAGTTACACATTTGTGGGCTTATAACTTGGCTTCTGAATGTCCTAGAGAGATCAGGCTTGTTTTAGTGTACTCCAATCAACAGCCCCTACAACCACAAAAAGGAATGGAGTCATTAACACTTATGGTTTGTAAATGGCACCCAGAATTATGTTGCACAAAGCACAATTTCACATCATTCTGGGTCCATTTGTGTGAAAACAAGGTCCAATCAGGCTGAAACGTTACAAGAAGGTAGAATCAATTGAGTTGTAAGTGATCTGAACGTTTCATGATGATAGCACTTTCCTAAGGGGGTCAAACCATGTCCCAAAGGTCACCGGATCTGGTGTCAATTTATAGAAGTAGTCCAGTTACATATTTGTGGGCTTATAACTTGGCTTCTCAATGTCCTAGAGAGGTCAGGTTTGTTTTAGAGTACTCCCATTAACAGCCCCTATTACCTCAAAAAGGAATGGAGTCATTAGCACTTATGGTTTTTAAATGGCACCCAGATTTATGTTGCACGAAGCACAATTTCACATCATTCTGGGTCCATTTGTGTGAAAAAAAGGTTCAATCAGGCTGAAACGTTACAAGAAGGTAGAATCTATTGAGTTGTAAGTGATCTGAACGTTTCATGATGATCGCACATTCCTAAGGGGGTCAAACCATGTCCCAAAGGTCACCAGATCTGGTGTCACTTTAAAGAAGTAGTCCAGTTACATATTTGTGGGCTTATAACTTGGCTTCTGAATGTCCTAGAGAGGTCAGGTTTGTTTTAGTGTACTCCAATCAACAGCCCCTACAACCACAAAAAGGAATGGAGTCATTAGCACTTATGGTTTGTAAATGGCACCCAGAATTATGTTGCACGAAGCACAATTTCACATCATTCTGGGTCCATTTGTGTGAAAACAAGGCCCAATCAGGCTGAAACGTTACAGGAAGGTAGAATCTATTGAGTTGTAAGTGATATGAATGTTTCATGATGATCGCACATTCCTATAGGGGGTCAAACCATGTCCCAAAGGTGACCGGGCCTGGTGTCACTTTAAAGAAGTAGTCCAGTAACACCTTTGTGGGCTTATAACTTGGCTTCTGAATGTCCTAGAGAGATCAGGTTTGTTTTAGTGTACTCCAATCAACAGCCCCTACAACCACAAAAAGGAATGGAGTCATTAGCACTTATGGTTTGTAAATGGCACCCAGAATTATGTTGCACGAAGCACAATTTCACATCATTCTGGGTCCATTTGTGTGAAAACAAGGTCCATTCAGGCTGAAACGTTACAAGAAGGTAGAACCTATTGAGTTGTAATTGATCTGAACGTTTCATGATGATAGCACATTCCTAAGTGGGTCAAACCATGTCCCAAAGGTCACCGGATCTGGTGTCACTTTAAAGAAGTAGTCCAGTTACACCTTTGTGGGCTTATAACTTGGCTTCTGAATGTCCTAGAGAGATCAGGTTTGTTTTAGTGTACTCCAATCAACAGCCCCTACAACCACAAAAAGGAATGGAGTCATTAGCACTTATGGTTTGTAAATGGCAGCCAGAATTATGTTGCACGAAGCACAATTTCACATCATTCTGGGTCCATTTGTGTGAAAACAAGGTCCAATCAGGCTGAAACGTTACAAGAAGGTAGAATCTATTGAGTTGTAAGAGATCTGAACGTTTCATGATGATCGCACATTCCTAAGGGGGTCAAACCATGTCCCAAAGGTCACCGGGCCTGGTGTCACTTTAAAGAAGTAGTCCTGTTACACCTTTGTGGGCTTAAAACTTGGCTTCTGAATATCCTAGAGAGGTCAGGTTTAATTTAGAGTACTCCAATTAACAGCCCCCATTACTCCAAAAAGGAATGGAGTCATTAGCACTTATGGTTTGTAAGTGGCACCCAGAATTATGTTGCACGAAGCACAATTTCACATCATTCTGGGTCCATTTGTGTGAAAACAAGGTCCATTCAGGCTGAAACGTTACAAGAAGGTAGAATCTATTGAGTTGTAAGTGATCTGAACGTTTCATGATGATCGCAGATTCCTATAGGGGGTCAAACCATGTCCCAAAGGTCACCGGGCCTGGTGTCACTTTAAAGAAGTAGTCCAGTTACACCTTTGTGGGCTTAAAACTTGGCTTCTGAATATCCTAGAGAGGTCAGGTTTAATTTAGAGTACTCCAATTAACAGCCCCCATTACCCCAAAAAGGAATGGAGTCATTAGCACTTATGGTTTTTAAATGGCACCCAGAATTATGTTGCACAAAGCACAATTTCACATCATTCTGAGTTCATTTGTGTGAAAACAAGGTCCAATCAGGCTGAAACGTTACAGGAAGGTAGAATCTATTGAGTTGTAAGTGATCTGAACGTTTCATGATGATAGCACTTTCCTAAGGGGGTCAAACCATGTCCCAAAGGTCACCGGATCGGTGTCAATTTAAAGAAGTAGTCCAGTTACACCTTTGTGGGCTTATAACTTGGCTTCTGAATGTCCTAGAGAGGTCAGGTTTGTTTTAGTGTACTCCAATCAACAGCCCCTACAACCACAAAAAGGAATGGAGTCATTAGCACTTATGGTTTGTAAATGGCACCCAGAATTATGTTGCACGAAGCACAATTTCACATCATTCTGAGTCCATTTGTGTGAAAACAAGGTCCAATCAGGCTGAAACGTTACAAGAAGGTAGAATCTATTGAAATGTAAGTGATCTGAACGTTTCATGATGATAGCACTTTCCCAAGGGGGTCAAACCATGTCCCAAAGGTCACCGGATCTGGTGTCAATTTAAAGAAGTAGTCCAGTTACACATTTGTGGGCTTATAACTTGGCTTCTGAATGTCCTAGAGAGATCAGGCTTGTTTTAGTGTACTCCAATCAACAGCCCCTACAACCACAAAAAGGAATGGAGTCATTAACACTTATGGTTTGTAAATGGCACCCAGAATTATGTTGCACAAAGCACAATTTCACATCATTCTGGGTCCATTTGTGTGAAAACAAGGTCCAATCAGGCTGAAACGTTACAAGAAGGTAGAATCAATTGAGTTGTAAGTGATCTGAACGTTTCATGATGATAGCACTTTCCTAAGGGGGTCAAACCATGTCCCAAAGGTCACCGGATCTGGTGTCAATTTATAGAAGTAGTCCAGTTACATATTTGTGGGCTTATAACTTGGCTTCTCAATGTCCTAGAGAGGTCAGGTTTGTTTTAGAGTACTCCCATTAACAGCCCCTATTACCTCAAAAAGGAATGGAGTCATTAGCACTTATGGTTTTTAAATGGCACCCAGATTTATGTTGCACGAAGCACAATTTCACATCATTCTGGGTCCATTTGTGTGAAAAAAAGGTTCAATCAGGCTGAAACGTTACAAGAAGGTAGAATCTATTGAGTTGTAAGTGATCTGAACGTTTCATGATGATCGCACATTCCTAAGGGGGTCAAACCATGTCCCAAAGGTCACCAGATCTGGTGTCACTTTAAAGAAGTAGTCCAGTTACATATTTGTGGGCTTATAACTTGGCTTCTGAATGTCCTAGAGAGATCAGGTTTGTTTTAGTGTACTCCAATCAACAGCCCCTACAACGACAAAAAGGAATGGAGTCATTAACACTTATGGTTTGTAAATGGCACCCAGAATTATGTTGCACGAAGCACAATTTCACATCTTTCTGGGTTCATTTGTGTGAAAACAAGGTCCAATCAGGCTGAAACGTTACAGGAAGGTATAATCTATTGAGTTGTAAGTGATCTGAACGTTTCATGATGATAGCACTTTCCTAAGGGGGTCAAACCATGTCCCAAAGGTCACCGGATCTGGTGTCAGTTTAAAGAAGTAGTCCAGTTACACATTTGTGGGCTTATAACTTGGCTTCTGAATGTCCTAGAGTGATCAGGTTTGTTTCAGAGTACTCCAATCAACAGCCCCTACAACCACAAAAAGGAATGGAGTCATTAGCACTTATGGTTTGTAAATGGCACCCAGAATTATGTTGCACGAAGCACAATTTCACATCATTCTGGGTCCATTTGTGTGAAAACAAGGTCCATTCAGGCTGAAACGTTACAAGAAGGTAGAATCTATTGAGTTGTAAGTGATCTGAACGTTTCATGATGATCGCACATTCCTATAGGGGGTCAAACCATGTCCCAAAGGTCACCGGGCCTGGTGCCTCTTTAAAGAAGTAGTCCAGTTACACCTTTGTGGGCTTATAACTTGGCTTCTGAATGTCCTAGAGAGGTCAGGCTTGTTTTAGTGTACTCCAATCAACAGCCCCTACAGCCACAAAAAGGAATGGAGTCATTAGCACTTATGGTTTGTAAATGGCACCCAGAATTATGTTGCACAAAGCACAATTTCACATCATTCTGGGTTCATTTGTGTGAAAACAAGGTCCAATCAGGCTGAAATGTTACAGGAAGGTAGAATCTATTGAGTTGTAAGTGATCTGAACGTTTCATGATGATAGCACTTTCCTAAGGGGGTCAAACCATGTCCCAAAGGTCACCGGATCTGGTGTCAATTTAAAGAAGTAGTTCAGTTACACATTTGTGGGCTTATAACTTGGCTTCTGAATGTCCTAGAGTGATCAGGTTTGTTTCAGAGTACTCCAATCAACAGCCCCTACAACCACAAAAAGGAATGGAGTCATTAGCACTTATGGTTTGTAAATGGCACCCAGAATTATGTTGCACAAAGCACAATTTCACATCATTCTGGGTTCATTTGTGTGAAAACAAGGTCCAATCAGGCTGAAATGTTACAGGAAGGTAGAATCTATTGAGTTGTAAGTGATCTGAACGTTTCATGATGATAGCACTTTCCTAAGGGTGTCAATCCATGTCCTAAAGGTCACCGGATCTGGTGTCACTTTAAAGAAGTAGTCCAGTTACACATTTGTGGGCTTATAACTTGGCTTCTGAATATCCTAGAGAGGTCAGGTTTGTTTTAGAGTACTCAAATTAACAGCCCCTATTACCTCAAAAAGGAATGGAGTCATTAGCACTTATGGTTTTTAAATGGCACCCAGAATTATGTTGCACGAAGCACAATTTCACATCATTCTGGGTCCATTTGGGTGAAAACAAGGTCCAATCAGGCTGAAACGTTACAAGAAGGTAGAATCTATTGAGTTGTAAGTGATCTGAACGTTTCATGATGATCGCACATTCCTAAGTGGGTCAAACCATGTCCCAAAAGTCACCGGATCTGGTGTCACTTTAAAGAAGTAGTCCAGTTACACATTTGTGGGCTTATAACTTGGCTTCTGAATGTCCTAGAAAGATCAGGTTTGTTTTAGTGTACTCCAATCAACAGCCCCTACAACCACAAAAAAGAATGGAGTCATTAGAACTTATGGTTTGTAAATGGCACCCAGAATTATGTTGCAGGAATTACAATTTCACATCATTCTGGGTCCATTTGTGTGAAAACAAGGTCCAATCAGGCTGAAACGTTACAAGAAGGTAGAATCTATTGAGTTGTAAGTGATATGAACGTTTCATGATGATCGCACATTCCTATAGGGGGTCAAATCATGTCCCAAAGGTCAACGGGCCTGGTGTCAATGTAAAGAAGTAGTCCAGTTACACATTTGTGGGCTTATAACTTGGCTTCTGAATGTCCTAGAGTGATCAGGTTTGATTCAGAGTACTACAATCAACAGCCCCTACAACCACAAAAAGGAATGGAGTCATTAGCACTTATGGTTTTTAAATGGCACCCAGAATTATGTTGCACGAAGCACAATTTCACATCATTCTGGGTTCATTTGTGTGAAAACAAGGTCCAATCAGGCTGAAACATTACAAGAAGGTAGAATCTATTGAGTTGTAAGTGATCTGAACGTTTCATGATGATCGCACATTCCTATAGGGGGTCAAACCATGTCCCAAAGGTCACCGGGCCTGTGTCACTTTAAATAAGTAGTCCAGTTACACCTTTGTGGGCTTATAACCTGGCTTCTGAATGTCCTATAGAGGTCAGGTTTGTTTTAGTGTACTCCAATAAACAGCCCCTACAGCCACAAAAAGGAATGGAGTCATTAGCACTTATGGTTTGTAAATGGCGCCCAGAATTATGTTGCACGAAGCACAATTTCACATCATTCTGGGTCCATTTGTGTGAAAACAAGGTCCAATCAGGCTGAAACGTTACAAGAAGGTAGAATCTATTGAGTTGTAAGTGATCTGAACGTTTCATGATGATCGCACATTCCTAAGGGGGTCAAACCATGTCCCAAAGGTCACCGGGCCTGGTGTCACTTTAAAGAAGTAGTCCAGTTACACCTTTGTGGGCTTATAACTTGGCTTCTGAATATCCTAGAGAGGTCAGGTTTGTTTTAGAGTACTCCAATTAACAGCCCCTATTACCTCAAAAAGGAATGGAGTCATTAGCACTTATGGGTTGTAAATGGCACCCAGAATTATGTGGCACGAAGCAAAATTTCACATCATTCTGGGTTCATTTGTGTGAAAACAAGGTCCAATCAGACTGAAACGTTACAGGAAGGTAGAATCTATTGAGTTGTAAGTGATCTGAACGTTTCATGATGATAGCACTTTCCTAAGGAGGTAAAACCATGTCCCATAGGTCACCGGATCGGTGTCAATTTAAAAAAGTAGTCCAGTTACACATTTGTGGGCTTATAACTTGGCTTCTGAATGTCCTAGAGAGATCAGGTTTGTTTTAGTGTACTCCAATCAACAGCCCCTAAAACCACAAAAAGGAATGGAGTCATTAGCACTTATGGTTTTTAAATGGCACCCAGAATTATGTTGCACGAAGCACAATTTCACATCATTCTGGGTTCATTTGTGTGAAAACAAGGTCCAATCAGACTGAAACGTTACAGGAAGGTAGAATCTATTGAGTTGTAAGTGATCTGAACGTTTCATGATGATAGCACTTTCCTAAGGAGGTAAAACCATGTCCCAAAGGTCAGCGGATCGGTGTCAATTTAAAAAAGTAGTCCAGTTACACATTTGTGGGCTTATAACTTGGCTTCTGAATGTCCTAGAGAGATCAGGTTTGTTTTAATGTACTCCAATCAACAGCCCCTAAAACCACAAAAAGGAATGGAGTCATTAGCACTTATGGTTTTTAAATGGCACCCAGAATTATGTTGCACGAAGCACAATTTCACATCATTCTGGGTTCATTTGTGTGAAAACAAGGTCCAATCAGGCTGAAACGTTACAGGAAGGTAGAATCTATTGAGTTGTAAGTGATCTGAACGTTTCATGATGATAGCACATTCCTAAGGGGGTCAAACCATGTCCCAAAGGTCACCGGGCCTGGTGCCACTTTAAAGAAGTAGTCCAGTTACACATTTGTGGGCTTATAACTTGGCTTCTGAATGTCCTAGAGAGGTCAGGCTTGTTTTAGTGTACTTCAATAAACAGCCCCTACAACCACAAAAAGGAATGGAGTCATTAGCACTTATGGTTTTTAAATGGCACCCAGAATTATGTTGCACAAAGCACAATTTCACATCATTCTGGGTTCATTTGTGTGAAAACAAGGTCCAATCAGGCTGAAACGTTACAGGAAGGTAGAATCTATTGAGTTGTAAGTGATCTGAACGTTTCATTATGATAGCACTTTCCTAAGGGGGTCAAACCATGTCCCAGAGGTCACCGGATCTGGTGTCAATTTAAAGAAGTAGTCCAGTTACACATTTGTGGGCATATAACTTGGCTTCTGAATGTCCTAGAGAGATCAGGTTTGTTTTAGTGTACTCCAATCAACAGCCCCTAAAACCACAAAAAGGAATGGAGTCATTAGCACTTATGGCTTTTAAATGGCACCCAGAATTATGTTGCACGAAGCACAATTTCACATCATTCTGGGTCCATTTGTGTGAAAACAAGGTCCAGTCAGGCTGAAACGTTACAAGAAGGTAGAATCTGTTGAGTTGTAAGTGATCTGAAAGTTTCTTGATGATCGCACATTCCTATAGGGGGTCAAACCATGTCCCAAAGGTCACCGGGCCTGGTGTCACTTTAAAGAAGTAGTCCAGTTACACCTTTGTGGGCTTATAACTTGGCTTCTGAATATCCTACAGAGGTCAGGTTTGTTTTAGAGTACTCCAATTAACAGCCCCCATTACCCCAAAAAGGAATGGAGTTATTAGCACTTATGGTTTTTAAATGGCACCCAGAATTATGTTGCACAAAGCACAATTTCACATCATTCTGGGTTCATTTGTGTGAAAACAAGGTCCAATCAGGCTGAAACGTTACAAGAAGGTAGAATCGATTGAGTTTTAAGTGATATGAACGTTTCATGATGATCGCACATTCATATAGGGGGTCAAACCATGTCCCAAAGGTCACCGGGCCTGGTGTCACTTTAAAGAAGTAGTCCAGTTACACCTTTGTGGGCTTATAACTTGGCTTCTGAATGTCCTAGAGAGATCAGGTTTGTTTTAGTGTACTCCAATCAACAGCCCCTACAACCACAAAAAGGAATGGAGTCATTAGCACTTATGGTTTGTAAATGGCACCCAGAATTATGTGGCACGAAGCACAATTTCACATCATTCTGGGTCCATTTGTGTGAAAACAAGGTCCAATCAGGCTGAAACGTTACAAGAAGGTAGAATCTATTCAGTTGTAAGTGATCTGAACGTTTCATGATGATCGCACATTCCTACAGGGGGTCAAACCATGTCCCAAAGGTCACCGGGCCTGGTGTCACTTTAAAGAAGTAGTCCATTTACACCTTTGTGGGCTTATAACTTGGCTTCTGAATATCCTAAAGAGGTCAGGTTTGTTTTAGAGTACTCCAATTAACAGCCCCCATTACCCCAAAAAGGAATGGAGTCATTAGCACTTATGGTTTTTAAATGGCACCCAGAATTATGTTGCACAAAGCACAATTTCACATCATTCTGGGTTCATTTGTGTGAAAACAAGGTCCAATCAGGCTGAAACGTTACAGGAAGGTAGAATCTATTGAGTTGTAAGTGATCTGAACGTTTCATGATGATAGCAGTTTCCTAAGGGTGTCAAACCATGTCCCAAAGGTCACCGGATCTGGTGTCAATTTAAAGAAGTAGTCCAGTTACACATTTGTGGGCTTATAACTTGGCTTCTGAATGCCCTAGAGTGATCAGGTTTGTTTCAGAGTACTCCAATCAACAGCCCCTACAACCACAAAAAGGAATGGAGTCATTAGCACTTATGGTTTGTAAATGGCACCCAGAATTATGTTGCACGAAGCACAATTTCACATCATTCTGGGTCCATTTGTGTGAAAACAAGGTCCATTCAGGCTGAAACGTTACAAGAAGGTAGAATCTATTGAGTTGTAAGTGATCTGAACGTTTCATGATGATCGCACATTCCTATAGGGGGTCAAACCATGTCCCAAAGGTCACCGGGCCTGGTGCCACTTTAAAGAAGTAGTCCAGTTACACCTTTGTGGGCTTATAACTTGGCTTCTGAATGTCCTAGAGAGGTCAGGCTTGTTTTAGTGTACTCCAATCAACAGCCCCTACAGCCACAAAAAGGAATGGAGTCATTAGCACTTATGATTTGTAAATGGCACCCAGAATTATGTTGCACAAAGCACAATTTCACATCATTCTGGGTTCATTTGTGTGAAAACAAGGTCCAATCAGGCTGAAATGTTACAGGAAGGTAGAATCTATTGAGTTGTAAGTGATCTGAATGTTTCATGATGATAGCACTTTCCTAAGGGGGTCAAACCATGTCCCAAAGGTCACCGGATCTGGTGTCAATTTAAAGAAGTAGTCCAGTTACACATTTGTGGGCTTATAACTTGGCTTCTGAATGTCCTAGAGTGATCAGGTTTGTTTCAGAGTACTCCAATCAACAGCCCCTACAACCACAAAAAGGAATGGAGTCATTAGCACTTATGGTTTGTAAATGGCACCCAGAATTATGTTGCACGAAGCACAATTTCACATCATTCTGGGTTCATTTGTGTGAAAACAAGGTCCAATAAGGCTGAAACGTTACAAGAAGGTAGAATCTATTGAGTTGTAAGTGATCTGAACGTTTCATGATGATCGCACATTCCTAAGGGGGTCAAACCATGTCCCAAAGGTCACCGGGCCTGGTGTCACTTTAAATAAGTAGTCCAGTTACACCTTTGTGGGCTTATAACTTGGTTTCTGAATATCCTAGAGAGGTCAGGTTTAATTTAGAGTACTCCAATTAACAGCCCCCATTACCCCAAAAAGGAATGGAGTCATTAGCACTTATGGTTTTTAAATGGCACCCAGAATTATGTTGCACGAAGCACAATTTCACATCATTCTGGGTTCATTTGTGTGAAAACAAGGTCCAATCAGGCTGAAACGTTACAGGAAGGTAGAATCTATTTAGTTGTAAGTGATCTGAACGTTTCATGATGATAGCACTTTCCTAAGGGGGTAAAACCATGTTCCAAAGGTCACTGGATCGGTGTCAATTTAAAGAAGTAGTCCAGTTACACATTTGTGGGCTTTTAACTTGGCTTCTGAATGTCCTAGAGAGATCAGGTTTGTTTTAGTGTACTCCAATCAACAGCCCCTACAACCACAAAAAGGAATGGAGTCATTAGCACTTATGGTTTGTAAATGGCACCCAGAATTATGTTGCACGAAGCACAATTTCACATCATTCTGGGTCCATTTGTGTGAAAAGAATGTCCATTCAGGCTGAAATGTTTCTAAGAAGGTAGAATCTATTGAGTTGTAAGTGATCTGAACGTTTCATGATGATCGCACATTCCTATAGGAGGTCAAACCATGTCCCAAAGGTCACCGGGCCTGGTGTCACTTTAAAGAAGTAGTCCAGTTACACCTTTGTGGGCTTATAACTTGGCTTCTGAATGTCCTAGAGAGGTCAGGCTTGTTTTAGTGTACTCCAATCAACAGCCCCTACAGCCACAAAAAGGAATGGAGTCATTAGCACTTATGGTTTGTAAATGGCACCCAGAATTATGTTGCATGAAGCACAATTTCACATCATTCTGGGTCCATTTGTGTGAAAACAAGGTCCAATCAGGCTGAAACGTTACAAGAAGGTAGAATCTATTGAGTTGTAAGTGATCTGAACGTTTCATGATGATCGCACATTCCTAAGGGGGTCAAACCATGTCCCAAAGGTCACCGGGCCTGGTGTCACTTTAAAGAAGTAGTCCAGTTACACCTTTGTGGGCTTATAACTTGGCTTCTGAATATCCTAGAGAGGTCAGGTTTAATTTAGAGTACTCCAATTAGCAGCCCCCATTACCCCAAAAAGGAATGGAGTCATTAGAACTTATGGTTTTTAAATGGCACCCAGAATTATGTTGCACGAAGCACAATTTCACATCATTCTGGGTTCATTTGTGTGAAAACAAGGTCCAATCAGGCTGAAACGTTACAGGAAGGTAGAATCTATTGAGTTTTAAGTGATCTGAACGTTTCATGATGATAGCACTTTCCTATAGGGGGTCAAACCATGTCCCAAAGGTCACTGGATCGGTGTCAATTTAAAGAAGTAGTCCAGTTACACATTTGTTGGCTTATAACTTGGCTTCTGAATGTCCTAGAGAGATCAGGTTTGTTTAGTGTACTCCAATCAACAGCCCCTACAACCACAAAAAGGAATGGAGTCATTAGCACTTATGGTTTGTAAATGGCACCCAGAATTATGTGGCACGAAGCACAATTTCACATCATTCTGGGTCCATTTGTGTGAAAACAAGGTCCAATCAGGCTGAAACGTTACAAGAAGGTAGAATCTATTGAGTTGTAAGTGATCTGAACGTTTCATGATGATCGCACATTCCTACAGGGGGTCAAACCATGTCCCAAAGGTCACCGGGCCTGGTGTCACTTTAAAGAAGTAGTCCAGTTACACCTTTGTGGGCTTATAACTTGGCTTCTGAATATCCTAAAGAGGTCAGGTTTGTTTTAGAGTACTCCAATTAACAGCCCCCATTACCCCAAAAAGGAATGGAGTCATTAGCACTTATGGTTTTTAAATGGCACCCAGAATTATGTTGCACAAAGCACAATTTCACATCATTCTGGGTTCATTTGTGTGAAAACAAGGTCCAATCAGGCTGAAACGTTACAGGAAGGTAGAATCTATTGAGTTGTAAGTGATCTGAACATTTCATGATGATAGCACTTTCCTAAGGGTGTCAATCCATGTCCTAAAGGTCACCGGATCTGGTGTCACTTTAAAGAAGTAGTCCAGTTACACATTTGTGGGCTTATAACTTGGCTTCTGAATATCCTAGAGAGGTCAGGTTTGTTTTAGAGTACTCAAATTAACAGCCCCTATTACCTCAAAAAAGAATGGAGTCATTAGCACTTATGGTTTTTAAATGGCACCCAGAATTATGTTGCACGAAGCACAATTTCACATCATTCTGGGTCCATTTGGGTGAAAACAAGGTCCAATCAGGCTGAAACGTTACAAGAAGGTAGAATCTATTGAGTTGTAAGTGATCTGAACATTTCATAATGATCGCACATTCCTAAGGGGGTCAAACCATGTCCCAAAAGTCACCGGATCTGGTGTCACTTTAAAGAAGTAGTCCAGTTACACATTTATGGGCTTATAACTTGGCTTCTGAATGTCCTAGAGAGATCAGGTTTGTTTTAGTGTACTCCAATCAACAGCCCCTACAACCACAAAAAAGAATGGAGTCATTAGAACTTATGGTTTGTAAAAGGCACCCAGAATTATGTTGCACGAAGCACAATTTCACATCATTCTGGGTCCATTTGTGTGAAAACAAGGTCCAATCAGGCTGAAACGTTACAAGAAGGTAGAATCTATTGAGTTGTAAGTGATATGAACGTTTCATGATGATCGCACATTCCTATAGGGGGTCAAATCATGTCCCAAAGGTCAACGGGCCTGGTGTCAATGTAAAGAAGTAGTCCAGTTACACATTTGTGGGCTTATAACTTGGCTTCTCAATGTCCTAGAGTGATCAGGTTTGTTTCAGAGTACTACAATCAACAGCCCCTACAACCACAAAAAGGAATGGAGTCATTAGCACTTATGGTTTTTAAATGGCACCCTGAATTATGTTGCACGAAGCACAATTTCACATCATTCTGGGTTCATTTGTGTGAAAACAAGGTCCAATCAGGCTGAAACATTACAAGAAGGTAGAATCTATTGAGTTGTAAGTGATCTGAACGTTTCATGATGATCGCACATTCCTATAGGGGGTCAAACCATGTCCCAAAGGTCACCGGGCCTGGTGTCACTTTAAATAAGTAGTCCAGTTAGACCTTTGTGGGCTTATAACTTGGCTTCTGAATGTCCTATAGAGGTCAGGCTTGTTTTAGTGTACTCCAATCAACAGCCCCTACAGCCACAAAAAGGAATGGAGTCATTAGCACTTATGGTTTGTAAATGGCGCCCAGAATTATGTTGCACGAAGCACAATTTCACATCATTCTGGGTCCATTTGTGTGAAAACAAGGTCCAATCAGGCTGAAACGTTACAAGAAGGTAGAATCTATTGAGTTGTAAGTGATCTGAACGTTTCATGATGATCGCACTTTCCTAAGGAGGTAAAACCATGTCCCAAAGGTCACCGGATCGGTGTCAATTTAAAAAAGTAGTCCAGTTACACATTTGTGGGCTTATAACTTGGCTTCTGAATGTCCTAGAGAGATCAGGTTTGTTTTAGTGTACTCCAATCAACAGCCCCTAAAACCACAAAAAGGAATGGAGTCATTAGCACTTATGGTTTGTAAATGACACCCAGAATTATGTTGCACGAAGCACAATTTCACATCATTCTGGGTCGATTTGTGTGAAAACAAGGTCCAATCAGGCTGAAACGTTACAAGAAGGTAGAATCTATTGAGTTGTAAGTGATATGAACGTTTCATGATGATCGCACATTCCTATAGGGGGTCAAACCATGTCCCAAAGGTGACCGGGCCTGGTGTCACTTTAAAGAAGTAGTCCAGTAACACCTTTGTGGGCTTATAACTTGGCTTCTGAAAGTCCTAGAGAGATCAGGTTTGTTTTAGTGTACTCCAATCCACAGCCCCTACAACCACAAAAAGGAATGGAGTCATTAGCACTTATGGTTTGTAAATGGCACCCAGAATTATGTTGCACGAAGCACAATTTCGCATCATTCTGGGTCCATTTGTGTGAAAACAAGGTCCAATCAGGCTGAAACGTTATAAGAAGGTAGAATCTATTGAGTTGTAAGTGATATGAACGTTTCATGATGATCGCACATTCCTATAGGGGGTCAAACCATGTCCCAAAGGTCACCGGGCCTGGTGTCACTTTAAAGAAGTAGTCCAGTTACACCTTTGTGGGCTTATAACTTGGCTTCTGAATGTCCTAGAGAGATCAGGTTTGTTTTAGTGTACTCCAATTAACAGCCCCTACAACCACAAAAAGGAATGGAGTCATTAACACTTATGGTTTGTAAATGGCACCCAGAATTATGTTGCACGAAGCACAATTTCACATCATTCTGTGTTCATTTGTGTGAAAACAAGGTCCAATCAGGCTGAAACGTTACAGGAAGGTAGAATCTATTGAGTTGTAAGTGATCTGAACGTTTCATGATGATAGCACTTTCCTAAGGGGGTCAAACCATGTCCCAAAGGTCACCGGATCTGGTGTCAATTTAAAGAAGTAGTCCAGTTACACATTTGTGGGCTTATAACTTGGCTTCTGAATGTCCTAGAGTGATCAGGTCTGTTTCAGAGTACTCCAATCAACAGCCCCTACACCCACAAAAAGGGATGGAGTCATTAGCACTTATGGTTTGTAAATGGCACCCAGAATTATGTTGCACGAAGCACAATTTCACATCATTCTGGGTCCATTTGTGTGAAAACAAGGTCCATTCAGGCTGAAACGTTACAAGAAGGTAGAATCTATTGAGTTGTAAGTGATCTGAACGTTTCATGATGATAGCACATTCCTAAGTGGGTCAAACCATGTCCCAAAGGTCACCGGATCTGGTGTCACTTTAAAGAAGTAGTCCAGTTACACCTTTGTGGGCTTATAACTTGGCTTCTGAATGTCCTAGAGAGATCAGGTTTGTTTTAGTGTACTCCAATCAACAGCCCCTACAACCACAAAAAGGAATGGAGTCATTAGCACTTATGGTTTGTAAATGGCAGCTAGAATTATGTTGCACGAAGCACAATTTCACATCATTCTGGGTCCATTTGTGTGAAAACAAGGTCCAATCAGGCTGAAACGTTACAAGAAGGTAGAATCTATTGAGTTGTAAGAGATCTGAACGTTTCATGATGATCGCACATTCCTAAGGGGGTCAAACCATGTCCCAAAGGTCACCGGGCCTGGTGTCACTTTAAAGAAGTAGTCCAGTTACACCTTTGTGGGCTTAAAACTTGGCTTCTGAATATCCTAGAGAGGTCAGGTTTAATTTAGAGTACTCCAATTAACAGCCCCCATTACTCCAAAAAGGAATGGAGTCATTAGCACTTATGGTTTGTAAGTGGCACCCAGAATTATGTTGCACGAAGCACAATTTCACATCATTCTGGGTCCATTTGTGTGAAAACAAGGTCCATTCAGGCTGAAACGTTACAAGAAGGTAGAATCTATTGAGTTGTAAGTGATCTGAACGTTTCATGATGATCGCAGATTCCTATAGGGGGTCAAACCATGTCCCAAAGGTCACCGGGCCTGGTGTCACTTTAAAGAAGTAGTCCAGTTACACCTTTGTGGGCTTAAAACTTGGCTTCTGAATATCCTAGAGAGGTCAGGTTTAATTTAGAGTACTCCAATTAACAGCCCCCATTACCCCAAAAAGGAATGGAGTCATTAGCACTTATGGTTTTTAAATGGCACCCAGAATTATGTTGCACAAAGCACAATTTCACATCATTCTGAGTTCATTTGTGTGAAAACAAGGTCCAATCAGGCTGAAACGTTACAGGAAGGTAGAATCTATTGAGTTGTAAGTGATCTGAACGTTTCATGATGATAGCACTTTCCTAAGGGGGTCAAACCATGTCCCAAAGGTCACCGGATCGGTGTCAATTTAAAGAAGTAGTCCAGTTACACCTTTGTGGGCTTATAACTTGGCTTCTGAATGTCCTAGAGAGGTCAGGTTTGTTTTAGTGTACTCCAATCAACAGCCCCTACAACCACAAAAAGGAATGGAGTCATTAGCACTTATGGTTTGTAAATGGCACCCAGAATTATGTTGCACGAAGCACAATTTCACATCATTCTGGGTCCATTTGTGTGAAAACAAGGTCCAATCAGGCTGAAACGTTACAAGAAGGTAGAATCTATTGAAATGTAAGTGATCTGAACGTTTCATGATGATAGCACTTTCCTAAGGGGGTCAAACCATGTCCCAAAGGTCACCGGATCTGGTGTCAATTTAAAGAAGTAGTCCAGTTACACATTTGTGGGCTTATAACTTGGCTTCTGAATGTCCTAGAGAGATCAGGCTTGTTTTAGTGTACTCCAATCAACAGCCCCTACAACCACAAAAAGGAATGGAGTCATTAACACTTATGGTTTGTAAATGGCACCCAGAATTATGTTGCACAAAGCACAATTTCACATCATTCTGGGTCCATTTGTGTGAAAACAAGGTCCAATCAGGCTGAAACGTTACAAGAAGGTAGAATCAATTGAGTTGTAAGTGATCTGAACGTTTCATGATGATAGCACTTTCCTAAGGGGGTCAAACCATGTCCCAAAGGTCACCGGATCTGGTGTCAATTTATAGAAGTAGTCCAGTTACATATTTGTGGGCTTATAACTTGGCTTCTCAATGTCCTAGAGAGGTCAGGTTTGTTTTAGAGTACTCCCATTAACAGCCCCTATTACCTCAAAAAGGAATGGAGTCATTAGCACTTATGGTTTTTAAATGGCACCCAGATTTATGTTGCACGAAGCACAATTTCACATCATTCTGGGTCCATTTGTGTGAAAAAAAGGTTCAATCAGGCTGAAACGTTACAAGAAGGTAGAATCTATTGAGTTGTAAGTGATCTGAACGTTTCATGATGATCGCACATTCCTAAGGGGGTCAAACCATGTCCCAAAGGTCACCAGATCTGGTGTCACTTTAAAGAAGTAGTCCAGTTACATATTTGTGGGCTTATAACTTGGCTTCTGAATGTCCTAGAGAGGTCAGGTTTGTTTTAGTGTACTCCAATCAACAGCCCCTACAACCACAAAAAGGAATGGAGTCATTAGCACTTATGGTTTGTAAATGGCACCCAGAATTATGTTGCACGAAGCACAATTTCACATCATTCTGGGTCCATTTGTGTGAAAACAAGGCCCAATCAGGCTGAAACGTTACAGGAAGGTAGAATCTATTGAGTTGTAAGTGATCTGAACGTTTTATGATGATAGCACTTTCCCAAGGGGGTCAAACCATGTCCTAAAGGTCACCGGATCTGGTGTCACTTTAAAGAAGTAGTCCAGTTACACATTTGTGGGCTTATAACTTGGCTTCTGAATATCCTAGAGAGGTCAGGTTTGTTTTAGTGTACTCCAATTAACAGCCCCTATTACCTCAAAAAGGGATGGAGTCATTAGCACTTATGGTTTGTAAATGGCAGCCAGAATTATGTTGCACGAAGCACAATTTCACATCATTCTGGGTCCATTTGTGTGAAAACAAGGTCCAATAGGGCTGAAACATTAAAAGAAGGTAGAATCTATTGAGTTGTAAGAGATCGGAACGTTTAATGATGATCGCACATTCCTAAGGGGGTCAAACCATGTCCCAAAGGTCACCGGGCCTGGTGTCACTTTAAAGAAGTAGTCCAGTTACACCTTTGTGGGCTTATAACTTGGCTTCTGAATATCCTAGAGAGGTCAGGTTTAATTTAGAGTACTCCAATTAACAGCCCCCATTACCCCAAAAAGGAATGGAGTCATTAGCACTTATGGTTTTTAAATGGCACCCAGAATTATGTTGCACAAAGCACAATTTCACATCATTCTGAGTTCATTTGTGTGAAAACAAGGTCCAATCAGGCTGAAACGTTACAGGAAGGTAGAATCTATTGAGTTGTAAGTGATCTGAACGTTTCATGATGATAGCACTTTCCTAAGGGGGTCAAACCATGTCCCAAAGGTCACCGGATCGGTGTCAATTTAAAGAAGTAGTCCAGTTACACCTTTGTGGGCTTATAACTTGGCTTCTGAATGTCCTAGAGAGATCAGGTTTGTTTTAGTGTACTCCAATCAACAGCCCCTACAACCACAAAAAGGAATGGAGTCATTAGCACTTATGGTTTGTAAATGGCAGCCAGAATTATGTTGCACGAAGCACAATTTCACATCATTCTGGGTCCATTTGTGTGAAAACAAGGTCCAATAGGGCTGAAACATTAAAAGAAGGTAGAATCTATTGAGTTGTAAGAGATCGGAACGTTTAATGATGATCGCACATTCCTAAGGGGGTCAAACCATGTCCCAAAGGTCACCGGGCCTGGTTTCACTTTAAAGAAGTAGTCCAGTTACACCTTTGTGGGCTTAAAACTTGGCTTCTGAATATCCTAGAGAGGTCAGGTTTAATTTAGAGTACTCCAATTAACAGCCCCCATTACCCCAAAAAGGAATGGAGTCATTAGCACTTATGGTTTTTAAATGGCACCCAGAATTATGTTGCACAAAGCACAATTTCACATCATTCTGAGTTCATTTGTGTGAAAACAAGGTCCAATCAGGCTGAAACGTTACAGGAAGGTAGAATCTATTGAGTTGTAAGTGATCTGAACGTTTCATGATGATAGCACTTTCCTAAGGGGGTCAAACCATGTCCCAAAGGTCACCGGATCGGTGTCAATTTAAAGAAGTAGTCCAGTTACACCTTTGTGGGCTTATAACTTGGCTTCTGAATGTCCTAGAGAGGTCAGGTTTGTTTTAGTGTACTCCAATCAACAGCCCCTACAACCACAAAAAAGAATGGAGTCATTAGCACTTATGGTTTGTAAATGGCACCCAGAATTATGTTGCACGAAGCACAATTTCACATCATTCTGGGTCCATTTGTGTGAAAACAAGGTCCAATCAGGCTGAAACGTTACAAGAAGGTAGAATCTATTGAAATGTAAGTGATCTGAACGTTTCATGATGATAGCACTTTCCTAAGGGGGTCAAACCATGTCCCAAAGGTCACCGGATCTGGTGTCAATTTAAAGAAGTAGTCCAGTTACACATTTGTGGGCTTATAACTTGGCTTCTGAATGTCCTAGAGAGATCAGGCTTGTTTTAGTGTACTCCAATCAACAGCCCCTACAACCACAAAAAGGAATGGAGTCATTAACGCTTATGGTTTGTAAATGGCACCCAGAATTATGTTGCACAAAGCACAATTTCACATCATTCTGGGTCCATTTGTGTGAAAACAAGGTCCAATCAGGCTGAAACGTTACAAGAAGGTAGAATCAATTGAGTTGTAAGTGATCTGAACGTTTCATGATGATAGCACTTTCCTAAGGGGGTCAAACCATGTCCCAAAGGTCACCGGATCTGGTGTCAATTTATAGAAGTAGTCCAGTTACATATTTGTGGGCTTATAACTTGGCTTCTCAATGTCCTAGAGAGGTCAGGTTTGTTTTAGAGTACTCCCATTAACAGCCCCTATTACCTCAAAAAGGAATGGAGTCATTAGCACTTATGGTTTTTAAATGGCACCCAGATTTATGTTGCACGAAGCACAATTTCACATCATTCTGGGTCCATTTGTGTGAAAAAAAGGTTCAATCAGGCTGAAACGTTACAAGAAGGTAGAATCTATTGAGTTGTAAGTGATCTGAACGTTTCATGATGATCGCACATTCCTAAGGGGGTCAAACCATGTCCCAAAGGTCACCAGATCTGGTGTCACTTTAAAGAAGTAGTCCAGTTACATATTTGTGGGCTTATAACTTGGCTTCTGAATGTCCTAGAGAGGTCAGGTTTGTTTTAGTGTACTCCAATCAACAGCCCCTACAACCACAAAAAGGAATGGAGTCATTAGCACTTATGGTTTGTAAATGGCACCCAGAATTATGTTGCACGAAGCACAATTTCACATCATTCTGGGTCCATTTGTGTGAAAACAAGGCCCAATCAGGCTGAAACGTTACAGGAAGGTAGAATCTATTGAGTTGTAAGTGATCTGAACGTTTTATGATGATACCACTTTCCCAAGGGGGTCAAACCATGTCCTAAAGGTCACCGGATCTGGTGTCACTTTAAAGAAGTAGTCCAGTTACACATTTGTGGGCTTATAACTTGGCTTCTGAATATCCTAGAGAGGTCAGGTTTGTTTTAGTGTACTCCAATTAACAGCCCCTATTACCTCAAAAAGGAATGGAGTCATTAGCACTTATGGTTTTTAAATGGCACCCAGAATTATGTTGCACGAAGCACAATTTCACATCATTCTGGGTCGATTTGTGTGAAAACAAGGTCCAATCAGGCTGAAACGTTACAAGAAGGTAGAATCTATTGAGTTGTAAGTGATATGAATGTTTCATGATGATCGCACATTCCTATAGGGGGTCAAACCATGTCCCAAAGGTGACCGGGCCTGGTGTCACTTTAAAGAAGTAGTTCAGTAACACCTTTGTGGGCTTATAACTTGGCTTCTGAATGTCCTAGAGAGATCAGGTTTGTTTTAGTGTACTCCAATCAACAGCCCCTACAACCACAAAAAGGAATGGAGTCATTAGCACTTATGGTTTGTAAATGGCACCCAGAATTATGTTGCACGAAGCACAATTTCACATCATTCTGGGTCCATTTGTGTGAAAACAAGGTCCAATCAGGCTGAAACGTTATAAGAAGGTAGAATCTATTGAGTTGTAAGTGATATGAATGTTTCATGATGATCGCACATTCCTATAGGGGGTTAAACCATGTCCCAAAGGTCACCGGGCCTGGTGTCACTTTAAAGAAGTAGTCCAGTTACACCTTTGTGGGCTTATAACGTGGCTTCTGAATGTCCTAGAGAGATCAGGTTTGTTTTAGTGTACTCCAATCAACAGCCCCTACAACCACAAAAAGGAATGGAGTCATTAACACTTATGGTTTGTAAATGGCACCCAGAATTATGTTGCACGAAGCACAATTTCACATCTTTCTGGGTTCATTTGTGTGAAAACAAGGTCCAATCAGGCTGAAACGTTACAGGAAGGTATAATCTATTGAGTTGTAAGTGATCTGAACGTTTCATGATGATAGCACTTTCCTAAGGGGGTCAAACCATGTCCCAAAGGTCACCGGATCTGGTGTCAGTTTAAAGAAGTAGTCCAGTTACACATTTGTGGGCTTATAACTTGGCTTCTGAATGTCCTAGAGTGATCAGGTTTGTTTCAGAGTACTCCAATCAACAGCCCCTACAACCACAAAAAGGAATGGAGTCATTATGGTTTGTAAATGGCACCCAGAATTATGTTGCATGAAGCACAATTTCACATCATTCTGGGTCCATTTGTGTGAAAACAAGGTCCAATCAGGCTGAAACGTTACAAGAAGGTAGAATCTATTGAGTTGTAAGTGATCTGAACGTTTCATGATGATCGCACATTCCTATAGGGGGTCAAACCATGTCCCAAAGGTCACCGGGCCTGGTGCCACTTTAAAGAAGTAGTCCAGTTACACCTTTGTGGGCTTATAACTTGGCTTCTGAATGTCCTAGAGAGGTCAGGCTTGTTTTAGTGTACTCCAATCAACAGCCCCTACAACCACAAAAAGGAATGGAGTCATTATGGTTTGTAAATGGCACCCAGAATTATGTTGCATGAAGCACAATTTCACATCATTCTGGGTCCATTTGTGTGAAAACAAGGTCCAATCACGCTGAAACGTTACAAGAAGGTAGAATCTATTGAGTTGTAAGTGATCTGAACGTTTCATGATGATAGCACTTTCCTAAGGGTGTCAATCCATGTCCTAAAGGTCACCGGATCTGGTGTCACTTTAAAGAAGTAGTCCAGTTACACATTTGTGGGCTTATAACTTGGCTTCTGAATATCCTAGAGAGGTCAGGTTTGTTTTAGTGTACTCCAATTAACAGCCCCTATTACCTCAAAAAGGAATGGAGTCATTAGCACTTATGGTTTTTAAATGGCACCCAGAATTATGTTGCACGAAGCACAATTTCACATCATTCTGGGTCGATTTGTGTGAAAACAAGGTCCAATCAGGCTGAAACGTTACAAGAAGGTAGAATCTATTGAGTTGTAAGTGATATGAATGTTTCATGATGATCGCACATTCCTATAGGGGGTCAAACCATGTCCCAAAGGTGACCGGGCCTGGTGTCACTTTAAAGAAGTAGTTCAGTAACACCTTTGTGGGCTTATAACTTGGCTTCTGAATGTCCTAGAGAGATCAGGTTTGTTTTAGTGTACTCCAATCAACAGCCCCTACAACCACAAAAAGGAATGGAGTCATTAGCACTTATGGTTTGTAAATGGCACCCAGAATTATGTTGCACGAAGCACAATTTCACATCATTCTGGGTCCATTTGTGTGAAAACAAGGTCCAATCAGGCTGAAACGTTATAAGAAGGTAGAATCTATTGAGTTGTAAGTGATATGAATGTTTCATGATGATCGCACATTCCTATAGGGGGTTAAACCATGTCCCAAAGGTCACCGGGCCTGGTGTCACTTTAAAGAAGTAGTCCAGTTACACCTTTGTGGGCTTATAACGTGGCTTCTGAATGTCCTAGAGAGATCAGGTTTGTTTTAGTGTACTCCAATCAACAGCCCCTACAACCACAAAAAGGAATGGAGTCATTAACACTTATGGTTTGTAAATGGCACCCAGAATTATGTTGCACGAAGCACAATTTCACATCTTTCTGGGTTCATTTGTGTGAAAACAAGGTCCAATCAGGCTGAAACGTTACAGGAAGGTATAATCTATTGAGTTGTAAGTGATCTGAACGTTTCATGATGATAGCACTTTCCTAAGGGGGTCAAACCATGTCCCAAAGGTCACCGGATCTGGTGTCAGTTTAAAGAAGTAGTCCAGTTACACATTTGTGGGCTTATAACTTGGCTTCTGAATGTCCTAGAGTGATCAGGTTTGTTTCAGAGTACTCCAATCAACAGCCCCTACAACCACAAAAAGGAATGGAGTCATTATGGTTTGTAAATGGCACCCAGAATTATGTTGCATGAAGCACAATTTCACATCATTCTGGGTCCATTTGTGTGAAAACAAGGTCCAATCAGGCTGAAACGTTACAAGAAGGTAGAATCTATTGAGTTGTAAGTGATCTGAACGTTTCATGATGATCGCACATTCCTATAGGGGGTCAAACCATGTCCCAAAGGTCACCGGGCCTGGTGCCACTTTAAAGAAGTAGTCCAGTTACACCTTTGTGGGCTTATAACTTGGCTTCTGAATGTCCTAGAGAGGTCAGGCTTGTTTTAGTGTACTCCAATCAACAGCCCCTACAACCACAAAAAGGAATGGAGTCATTATGGTTTGTAAATGGCACCCAGAATTATGTTGCATGAAGCACAATTTCACATCATTCTGGGTCCATTTGTGTGAAAACAAGGTCCAATCAGGCTGAAACGTTACAAGAAGGTAGAATCTATTGAGTTGTAAGTGATCTGAACGTTTCATGATGATAGCACTTTCCTAAGGGTGTCAATCCATGTCCTAAAGGTCACCGGATCTGGTGTCACTTTAAAGAAGTAGTCCAGTTACACATTTGTGGGCTTATAACTTGGCTTCTGAATATCCTAGAGAGGTCAGGTTTGTTTTAGAGTACTCCAATTAACAGCCCCTATTACCTCAAAAAGGAATGGAGTCATTAGCACTTATGGTTTTTAAATGGCACCCAGAATTATGTTGCACGAAGCACAATTTCACATCATTCTGGGTCCATTTGTGTGAAAACAAGGCCCAATCAGGCTGAAACGTTACAGGAAGGTAGAATCTATTGAGTTGTAAGTGATCTGAACGTTTTATGATGATAGCACTTTCCTAAGGGGGTCAAATCATGTCCTAAAGGTCACCGGATCTGGTGTCACTTTAAAGAAGTAGTCCAGTTACACATTTGTGGGCTTATAACTTGGCTTCTGAATATCCTAGAGAGGTCAGGTTTGTTTTAGAGTACTCCAATTAACAGCCCCTATTACCTCAAAAAGGAATGGAGTCATTAGCACTTATGGTTTTTAAATGGCACCCAGAATTATGTTGCACGAAGCACAATTTCACATCATTCTGGGTCCATTTGTGTGAAAACAAGGTCCAATCAGGCTGTAACGTTACAAGAAGGTAGAATCTATTGAGTTGTAAGTGATCTGAACGTTTCATGATGATTGCACATTCCTAAGTGAGTCAAACCATGTCCCAAAGGTCATCAGATCTGGTGTCACTTTAAAGAAGTAGTCCAGTTACACATTTGTGGGCTTATAACTTGGCTTCTGAATGTCCTAGAGAGATCAGGTTTGTTTTAGTGTACTCCAATACACAGCCCCTGCAACCACAAAAAGGAATGGAGTCATTAGCACTTATGGTTTGTAAATGGCACCCAGAATTATGTTGCACGAAGCACAATTTCACATCATTCTGGGTCGATTTGTGTGAAAACAAGGTCCAATCAGGCAGAAACGTTACAAGAAGGTAGAATCTATTGAGTTGTAAGTGATATGAACGTTTCATGATGATCGCACATTCCTATAGGGGGTCAAACCATGTCCCAAAGGTGACCGGGCCTGGTGTCACTTTAAAGAAGTAGTCCAGTAACACCTTTGTGGGCTTATAACTTGGCTTCTGAAAGTCCTAGAGAGATCAGGTTTGTTTTAGTGTACTCCAATCCACAGCCCCTACAACCACAAAAAGGAATGGAGTCATTAGCACTTATGGTTTGTAAATGGCACCCAGAATTATGTTGCACGAAGCACAATTTCACATCATTCTGGGTCGATTTGTGTGAAAACAAGGTCCAATCAGGCTGAAACGATACAAGAAGGTAGAATCTATTGAGTTGTAAGTGATCTGAACGTTTCATGATGATCGCACATTCCTAAGTGTGTCAAACCATGTCCCAAAGGTCACCGGATCTGGTGTCACTTTAAAGAAGTAGTCCAGTTACACATTTGTGGGCTTATAACTTGGCTTCTGAATGTCCTAGAGAGATCAGGTTTGTTTTAGTGTACTCCAATCAACAGCCCCTACAACCACAAAAAGGAATGGAGTCATTAGCACTTATGGTTTGTAAATGGCACCCAGAATTATGTTGCACGAAGCACAATTTCGCATCATTCTGGGTCCATTTGTGTGAAAACAAGGTCCAATCAGGCTGAAACGTTATAAGAAGGTAGAATCTATTGAGTTGTAAGTGATATGAACGTTTCATGATGATCGCACATTCCTATAGGGGGTCAAACCATGTCCCAAAGGTCACCGGGCCTGGTGTCACTTTAAAGAAGTAGTCCAGTTACACCTTTGTGGGCTTATAACTTGGCTTCTGAATGTCCTAGAGAGATCAGGTTTGTTTTAGTGTACTCCAATTAACAGCCCCTACAACCACAAAAAGGAATGGAGTCATTAACACTTATGGTTTGTAAATGGCACCCAGAATTATGTTGCACGAAGCACAATTTCACATCATTCTGTGTTCATTTGTGTGAAAACAAGGTCCAATCAGGCTGAAACGTTACAGGAAGGTAGAATCTATTGAGTTGTAAGTGATCTGAACGTTTCATGATGATAGCACTTTCCTAAGGGGGTCAAACCATGTCCCAAAGGTCACCGGATCTGGTGTCAATTTAAAGAAGTAGTCCAGTTACACATTTGTGGGCTTATAACTTGGCTTCTGAATGTCCTAGAGTGATCAGGGTTGTTTCAGAGTACTCCAATCAACAGCCCCTACAACCACAAAAAGGGATGGAGTCATTAGCACTTATGGTTTGTAAATGGCACCCAGAATTATGTTGCACGAAGCACAATTTCACATCATTCTGGGTCCATTTGTGTGAAAACAAGGTCCATTCAGGCTGAAACGTTACAAGAAGGTAGAATCTATTGAGTTGTAAGTGATCTGAACGTTTCATGATGATAGCACATTCCTAAGTGGGTCAAACCATGTCCCAAAGGTCACCGGATCTGGTGTCACTTTAAAGAAGTAGTCCAGTTACACCTTTGTGGGCTTATAACTTGGCTTCTGAATGTCCTAGAGAGATCAGGTTTGTTTTAGTGTACTCCAATCAACAGCCCCTACAACCACAAAAAGGAATGGAGTCATTAGCACTTATGGTTTGTAAATGGCAGCCAGAATTATGTTGCACGAAGCACAATTTCACATCATTCTGGGTCCATTTGTGTGAAAACAAGGTCCAATCAGGCTGAAACGTTACAGGAAGGTAGAATCTATTGAGTTGTAAGTGATCTGAACGTTTCATGATGATAGCACATTCCTAAGGGGGTCAAACCATGTCCCAAAGGTCACCGGGCCTGGTGTCACTTTAAAGAAGTAGTCCAGTTACACCTTTGTGGGCTTATAACTTGGCTTCTGAATATCCTAGAGAGGTCAGGTTTAATTTAGAGTACTCCAATTAGCAGCCCCCATTACCCCAAAAAGGAATGGAGTCATTAGAACTTATGGTTTTTAAATGGCACCCAGAATTATGTTGCACGAAGCACAATTTCACATCATTCTGGGTTCATTTGTGTGAAAACAAGGTCCAATCAGGCTGAAACGTTACAGGAAGGTAGAATCTATTGAGTTTTAAGTGATCTGAACGTTTCATGATGATAGCACTTTCCTATAGGGGGTCAAACCATGTCCCAAAGGTCACTGGATCAGTGTCAATTTAAAGAAGTAGTCCAGTTACACCTTTGTTGGCTTATAACTTGGCTTCTGAATGTCCTAGAGAGATCAGGTTTGTTTAGTGTACTCCAATCAACAGCCCCTACAACCACAAAAAGGAATGGAGTCATTAGCACTTATGGTTTGTAAATGGCACCCAGAATTATGTGGCACGAAGCACAATTTCACATCATTCTGGGTCCATTTGTGTGAAAACAAGGTCCAATCAGGCTGAAACGTTACAAGAAGGTAGAATCTATTGAGTTGTAAGTGATCTGAACGTTTCATGATGATCGCACATTCCTGCAGGGGGTCAAACCATGTCCCAAAGGTCACCGGGCCTGGTGTCACTTTAAAGAAGTAGTCCAGTTACACCTTTGTGGGCTTATAACTTGGCTTCTGAATATCCTAAAGAGGTCAGGTTTGTTTTAGAGTACTCCAATTAACAGCCCCCATTACCCCAAAAAGGAATGGAGTCATTAGCACTTATGGTTTTTAAATGGCACCCAGAATTATGTTGCACAAAGCACAATTTCACATCATTCTGGGTTCATTTGTGTGAAAACAAGGTCCAATCAGGCTGAAACGTTACAGGAAGGTAGAATCTATTGAGTTGTAAGTGATCTGAACGTTTCATGATGATAGCACTTTCCTAAGGGTGTCAATCCATGTCCTAAAGGTCACCGGATCTGGTGTCACTTTAAAGAAGTAGTCCAGTTACACATTTGTGGGCTTATAACTTGGCTTCTGAATATCCTAGAGAGGTCAGGTTTGTTTTAGAGTACTCAAATTAACAGCCCCTATTACCTCAAAAAGGAATGGAGTCATTAGCACTTATGGTTTTTAAATGGCACCCAGAATTATGTTGCACGAAGCACAATTTCACATCATTCTGGGTCCATTTGGGTGAAAACAAGGTCCAGTCAGGCTGAAACGTTACAAGAAGGTAGAATCTATTGAGTTGTAAGTGATCTGAACGTTTCATGATGATCGCACATTCCTAAGTGTGTCAAACCATGTCCCAAAAGTCACCGGATCTGGTGTCACTTTAAAGAAGTAGTCCAGTTACACATTTGTGGGCTTATAACTTGGCTTCTGAATGTCCTAGAGAGATCAGGTTTGTTTTAGTGTACTCCAATCAACAGCCCCTACAACCACAAAAAGGAATGGAGTCATTAGCACTTATGGTTTGTAAATGGCACCCAGAATTATGTTGCACGAAGCACAATTTCGCATCATTCTGGGTCCATTTGTGTGAAAACAAGGTCCAATCAGGCTGAAACGTTATAAGAAGGTAGAATCTATTGAGTTGTAAGTGATATGAACGTTTCATGATGATCGCACATTCCTATAGGGGGTCAAACCATGTCCCAAAGGTCACCGGGCCTGGTGTCACTTTAAAGAAGTAGTCCAGTTACACCTTTGTGGGCTTATAACTTGGCTTCTGAATGTCCTAGAGAGATCAGGTTTGTTTTAGTGTACTCCAATTAACAGCCCCTAAAACCACAAAAAGGAATGGAGTCATTAACACTTATGGTTTGTAAATGGCACCCAGAATTATGTTGCACGAAGCACAATTTCACATCTTTCTGTGTTCATTTGTGTGAAAACAAGGTCCAATCAGGCTGAAACGTTACAGGAAGGTAGAATCTATTGAGTTGTAAGTGATCTGAACGTTTCATGATGATAGCACTTTCCTAAGGGGGTCAAACCATGTCCAAAAGGTCACCGGATCTGGTGTCAATTTAAAGAAGTAGTCCAGTTACACATTTGTGGGCTTATAACTTGGCTTGTGAATGTCCTAGAGTGATCAGGTTTGTTTCAGAGTACTCCAATCAACAGCCCCTACAACCACAAAAAGGGATGGAGTCATTAGCACTTATGGTTTGTAAATGGCACCCAGAATTATGTTGCACGAAGCACAATTTCACATCATTCTGGGTCCATTTGTGTGAAAACAAGGTCCATTCAGGCTGAAACGTTACAAGAAGGTAGAATCTATTGAGTTGTAAGTGATCTGAACGTTTCATGATGATAGCACATTCCTAAGTGGGTCAAACCATGTTCCAAAGGTCACCGGATCTGGTGTCACTTTAAAGAAGTAGTCCAGTTACACCTTTGTGGGCTTATAACTTGGCTTCTGAATGTCCTAGAGAGATCAGGTTTGTTTTAGTGTACTCCAACCAACAGCCCCTACAACCACAAAAAGGAATGGAGTCATTAGCACTTATGGTTTGTAAATGGCAGCCAGAATTATGTTGCACGAAGCACAATTTCACATCATTCTGGGTCCATTTGTGTGAAAACAAGGTCCAATCAGGCTGAAACGTTACAGGAAGGTAGAATCTATTGAGTTGTAAGTGATCTGAACGTTTCATGATGATAGCACATTCCTAAGGGGGTCAAACCATGTCCCAAAGGTCACCGGGCCTGGTGTCACTTTAAAGAAGTAGTCCAGTTACACCTTTGTGGGCTTATAACTTGGCTTCTGAATATCCTAGAGAGGTCAGGTTTAATTTAGAGTACTCCAATTAGCAGCCCCCATTACCCCAAAAAGGAATGGAGTCATTAGAACTTATGGTTTTTAAATGGCACCCAGAATTATGTTGCACGAAGCACAATTTCACATCATTCTGGGTTCATTTGTGTGAAAACAAGGTCCAATCAGGCTGAAACGTTACAGGAAGGTAGAATCTATTGAGTTTTAAGTGATCTGAACGTTTCATGATGATAGCACTTTCCTATAGGGGGTCAAACCATGTCCCAAAGGTCACTGGATCAGTGTCAATTTAAAGAAGTAGTCCAGTTACACATTTGTTGGCTTATAACTTGGCTTCTGAATGTCCTAGAGAGATCAGGTTTGTTTAGTGTACTCCAATCAACAGCCCCTACAACCACAAAAAGGAATGGAGTCATTAGCACTTATGGTTTGTAAATGGCACCCAGAATTATGTGGCACGAAGCACAATTTCACATCATTCTGGGTCCATTTGTGTGAAAACAAGGTCCAATCAGGCTGAAACGTTACAAGAAGGTAGAATCTATTGAGTTGTAAGTGATCTGAACGTTTCATGATGATCGCACATTCCTGCAGGGGGTCAAACCATGTCCCAAAGGTCACCGGGCCTGGTGTCACTTTAAAGAAGTAGTCCAGTTACACCTTTGTGGGCTTATAACTTGGCTTCTGAATATCCTAAAGAGGTCAGGTTTGTTTTAGAGTACTCCAATTAACAGCCCCCATTACCCCAAAAAGGAATGGAGTCATTAGCACTTATGGTTTTTAAATGGCACCCAGAATTATGTTGCACAAAGCACAATTTCACATCATTCTGGGTTCATTTGTGTGAAAACAAGGTCCAATCAGGCTGAAACGTTACAGGAAGGTAGAATCTATTGAGTTGTAAGTGATCTGAACGTTTCATGATGATAGCACTTTCCTAAGGGTGTCAATCCATGTCCTAAAGGTCACCGGATCTGGTGTCACTTTAAAGAAGTAGTCCAGTTACACATTTGTGGGCTTATAACTTGGCTTCTGAATATCCTAGAGAGGTCAGGTTTGTTTTAGAGTACTCAAATTAACAGCCCCTATAACCTCAAAAAGGAATGGAGTCATTAGCACTTATGGTTTTTAAATGGCACCCAGAATTATGTTGCACGAAGCACAATTTCACATCATTCTGGGTCCATTTGGGTGAAAACAAGGTCCAGTCAGGCTGAAACGTTACAAGAAGGTAGAATCTATTGAGTTGTAAGTGATCTGAACATTTCATAATGATCGCACATTCCTAAGGGGGTCAAACCATGTCCCAAAAGTCACCGGATCTGGTGTCACTTTAAAGAAGTAGTCCAGTTACACATTTGTGGGCTTATAACTTGGCTTCTGAATGTCCTAGAGAGATCAGGTTTGTTTTAGTGTACTCCAATCAACAGCCCCTACAACCACAAAAAAGAATGGAGTCATTAGAACTTATGGTTTGTAAATGGCACCCAGAATTATGTTGCACGAAGCACAATTTCACATCATTCTGGGTCCATTTGTGTGAAAACAAGGTCCAATCAGGCTGAAACGTTACAAGAAGGTAGAATCTATTGAGTTGTAAGTGATATGAACGTTTCATGATGATCGCACATTCCTATAGGGGGTCAAATCATGTCCCAAAGGTCAACGGGCCTGGTGTCAATGTAAAGAAGTAGTCCAGTTACACATTTGTGGGCTTATAACTTGGCTTCTCAATGTCCTAGAGTGATCAGGTTTGTTTCAGAGTACTACAATCAACAGCCCCTACAACCACAAAAAGGAATGGAGTCATTAGCACTTATGGTTTTTAAATGGCACCCAGAATTATGTTGCACGAAGCACAATTTCACATCATTCTGGGTTCATTTGTGTGAAAACAAGGTCCAATCAGGCTGAAACGTTACAGGAAGGTAGAATCTATTGAGTTGTAAGGGATCTGAACGTTTCATGATGATAGCACATTCCTAAGGGGGTCAAACCATGTCCCAAAGGTCACCGGGCCTGGTGCCACTTTAAAGAAGTAGTCCAGTTACACATTTGTGGGCTTATAACTTGGCTTCTGAATGTCCTAGAGAGGTCAGGCTTGTTTTATTGTACTTCAATAAACAGCCCCTACAACCACAAAAAGGAATGGAGTCATTAGCACTTATGGTTTTTAAATGGCACCCAGAATTATGTTGCACAAAGCAAGATTTCACATCATTCTGGGTTCATTTGTGTGAAAACAAGGTCCAATCAGGCTGAAACGTTACAGGAAGGTAGAATCTATTGAGTTGTAAGTGATCTGAACGTTTCATGATGATAGCACTTTCCTAAGGGGGTCAAACCATGTCCCAGAGGTCACCGGATCTGGTGTCAATTTAAAGTAGTCCAGTTACACCTTTGTGGGCTTATAACTTGGCTTCTGAATATCCTAGAGAGGTCAGGTTTAATTTAGAGTACTCCAATTAGCAGCCCCCATTACCCCAAAAAGGAATGGAGTCATTAGAACTTATGGTTTTTAAATGGCACCCAGAATTATGTTGCACGAAGCACAATTTCACATCATTCTGGGTTCATTTGTGTGAAAACAAGGTCCAATCAGGCTGAAACGTTACAGGAAGGTAGAATCTATTGAGTTTTAAGTGATCTGAACGTTTCATGATGATAGCACTTTCCTATAGGGGGTCAAACCATGTCCCAAAGGTCACTGGATCAGTGTCAATTTAAAGAAGTAGTCCAGTTACACATTTGTTGGCTTATAACTTGGCTTCTGAATGTCCTAGAGAGATCAGGTTTGTTTAGTGTACTCCAATCAACAGCCCCTACAACCACAAAAAGGAATGGAGTCATTAGCACTTATGGTTTGTAAATGGCACCCAGAATTATGTGGCACGAAGCACAATTTCACATCATTCTGGGTCCATTTGTGTGAAAACAAGGTCCAATCAGGCTGAAACGTTACAAGAAGGTAGAATCTATTGAGTTGTAAGTGATCTGAACGTTTCATGATGATCGCACATTCCTGCAGGGGGTCAAACCATGTCCCAAAGGTCACCGGGCCTGGTGTCACTTTAAAGAAGTAGTCCAGTTACACCTTTGTGGGCTTATAACTTGGCTTCTGAATATCCTAAAGAGGTCAGGTTTGTTTTAGAGTACTCCAATTAACAGCCCCCATTACCCCAAAAAGGAATGGAGTCATTAGCACTTATGGTTTTTAAATGGCACCCAGAATTATGTTGCACAAAGCACAATTTCACATCATTCTGGGTTCATTTGTGTGAAAACAAGGTCCAATCAGGCTGAAACGTTACAGGAAGGTAGAATCTATTGAGTTGTAAGTGATCTGAACGTTTCATGATGATAGCACTTTCCTAAGGGTGTCAATCCATGTCCTAAAGGTCACCGGATCTGGTGTCACTTTAAAGAAGTAGTCCAGTTACACATTTGTGGGCTTATAACTTGGCTTCTGAATATCCTAGAGAGGTCAGGTTTGTTTTAGAGTACTCAAATTAACAGCCCCTATAACCTCAAAAAGGAATGGAGTCATTAGCACTTATGGTTTTTAAATGGCACCCAGAATTATGTTGCACGAAGCACAATTTCACATCATTCTGGGTCCATTTGGGTGAAAACAAGGTCCAGTCAGGCTGAAACGTTACAAGAAGGTAGAATCTATTGAGTTGTAAGTGATCTGAACATTTCATAATGATCGCACATTCCTAAGGGGGTCAAACCATGTCCCAAAAGTCACCGGATCTGGTGTCACTTTAAAGAAGTAGTCCAGTTACACATTTGTGGGCTTATAACTTGGCTTCTGAATGTCCTAGAGAGATCAGGTTTGTTTTAGTGTACTCCAATCAACAGCCCCTACAACCACAAAAAAGAATGGAGTCATTAGAACTTATGGTTTGTAAATGGCACCCAGAATTATGTTGCACGAAGCACAATTTCACATCATTCTGGGTCCATTTGTGTGAAAACAAGGTCCAATCAGGCTGAAACGTTACAAGAAGGTAGAATCTATTGAGTTGTAAGTGATATGAACGTTTCATGATGATCGCACATTCCTATAGGGGGTCAAATCATGTCCCAAAGGTCAACGGGCCTGGTGTCAATGTAAAGAAGTAGTCCAGTTACACATTTGTGGGCTTATAACTTGGCTTCTCAATGTCCTAGAGTGATCAGGTTTGTTTCAGAGTACTACAATCAACAGCCCCTACAACCACAAAAAGGAATGGAGTCATTAGCACTTATGGTTTTTAAATGGCACCCAGAATTATGTTGCACGAAGCACAATTTCACATCATTCTGGGTTCATTTGTGTGAAAACAAGGTCCAATCAGGCTGAAACGTTACAGGAAGGTAGAATCTATTGAGTTGTAAGGGATCTGAACGTTTCATGATGATAGCACATTCCTAAGGGGGTCAAACCATGTCCCAAAGGTCACCGGGCCTGGTGCCACTTTAAAGAAGTAGTCCAGTTACACATTTGTGGGCTTATAACTTGGCTTCTGAATGTCCTAGAGAGGTCAGGCTTGTTTTATTGTACTTCAATAAACAGCCCCTACAACCACAAAAAGGAATGGAGTCATTAGCACTTATGGTTTTTAAATGGCACCCAGAATTATGTTGCACAAAGCACAATTTCACATCATTCTGGGTTCATTTGTGTGAAAACAAGGTCCAATCAGGCTGAAACGTTACAGGAAGGTAGAATCTATTGAGTTGTAAGTGATCTGAACGTTTCATGATGATAGCACTTTCCTAAGGGGGTCAAACCATGTCCCAGAGGTCACCGGATCTGGTGTCAATTTAAAGTAGTCCAGTTACACATTTGTGGGCATATAACTTGGCTTCTGAATGTCCTAGAGAGATCAGGTTTGTTTTAGTGTACTCCAATCAACAGCCCCTACAACCACAAAAAGGAATGGAATCATTATGGTTTGTAAATGGCACCCAGAATTATGTTGCATGAAGCACAATTTCACATCATTCTGGGTCCATTTGTGTGAATACAAGGTCCAATCAGGCTGAAACGTTACAAGAAGGTAGAATCTATTGAGTTGTAAGTGATCTGAACGTTTCATGATGATCGCACATTCCTAAGGGGGTCAAACCATGTCCCAAAGGTCACCGGGCCTGGTTTCACTTTAAAGAAGTAGTCCAGTTACACCTTTGTGGGCTTATAACTTGGCTTCTGAATATCCTAGAGAGGTCAGGTTAAATTTAGAGTACTCCAATTAACAGCCCCCATTACCCCAAAAAGGAATGGAGTCATTAGATCTTATGGTTTTTAAAACGCACCCAGAATTATGTTGCACGAAGCACAATTTCACATCATTCTGGGTTCATTTGTGTGAAAACAAGGTCCAATCAGGCTGAAACGTTACAGGAAGGTAGAATCTATTGAGTTGTAAGTGATCTGAACGTTTCATGATGATAGCACTTTCCTATAGGGGGTCAAACCATGTCCCAAAGGTCACTGGATCGGTGTCAATTTAAAGAAGTAGTCCAGTTACACATTTGTGGGCTTATAACTTGGCTTCTGAATGTCCTAGAGAGATCAGGTTTGTTTTAGTGTACTCCAATCAACAGCCCCTACAACCACAAAAAGGAATGGAGTCATTAGCACTTATGGTTTGTAAATGGCACCCAGAATTATGTGGCACGAAGCACAATTTCACATCATTCTGGGTCCATTTGTGTGAAAACAAGGTCCAATCAGGCTGAAACGTTACAAGAAGGTAGAATCTATTCAGTTGTAAGTGATCTGAATGTTTCATGATGATCGCACATTCCTACAGGGGGTCAAACCATGTCCCAAAGGTCACCGGGCCTGGTGTCACTTTAAAGAAGTAGTCCAGTTACACCTTTGTGGGCTTATAACTTGGCTTCTGAATATCCTAAAGAGGTCAAGTTTGTTTTAGAGTACTCCAATTAACAGCCCCCATTACCCCAAAAAGGAATGGAGTCATTAGCACTTATGGTTTTTAAATGGCACCCAGAATTATGTTGCACAAAGCACAATTTCACATCATTCTGGGTTCATTTGTGTGAAAACAAGGTCCAATCAGGCTGAAACGTTACAGGAAGGTAGAATCTATTGAGTTGTAAGTGATCTGAACGTTTCATGATGATAGCAGTTTCCTAAGGGTGTCAAACCATGTCCCAAAGGTCACCGGATCTGGTGTCACTTTAAAGTAGTCCAGTTACACATTTGTGGGCTTATAACTTGGCTTCTGAATGTCCTAGAGAGATCAGGTTTGTTTTAGTGTACTCCAATCAACAGCCCCTACAACCACAAAAAAGAATGGAGTCATTAGAACTTATGGTTTGTAAATGGCACCCAGAATTATGTTGCACGAAGCACAATTTCACATCATTCTGGGTCCATTTGTGTGAAAAGAATGTCCATTCAGGCTGAAACGTTTCTAAGAAGGTAGAATCTATTGAGTTGTAAGTGATCTGAACGTTTCATGATGATCGCACATTCCTATAGGGGGTCAAACCATGTCCCAAAGGTCACCGGGCCTGGTGTCACTTTAAAGAAGTAGTCCAGTTACACCTTTGTGGGCTTATAACTTGGCTTCTGAATATCCTAGAGAGGTCAGGTTTGTTTTAGAGTACTCCAATTATAAGCCCCCATTACCACAAAAAAGAATGGAGTCATTAGCACTTATGATCTATCTACATGATCTATCTAGGACATTCAGAAGCCAAGTTATACGCCCACAAATGTGTAACTGGACTACTTCTTTAAATTGACACCAGATCCGGTGACCTTTGGGACATGGTTTGACCCCCTTAGGAAAGTGCTATCATCATGAAACGTTCAGATCACTTTAAACTCAATAGATTCCACCTTCCTGTAACGTTTCAGCCTGATTGGACCTTGTTTTCACACAAATGGACCCAGAATGATGTGAAATTGTGCTTCGTGCCACATAATTCTGGGTGCCATTTACAACCCATAAGTGCTAATGACTCCATTCCTTTTTGGGGTAATGGGGGCTGTTAATTGGAGTACTCTAAATTAAACCTGACCTCTCTAGGATATTCAGAAGCCAAGTTATAAGCCCACAAAGGTGTAACTGGACTACTTCTTTAAAGTGACACCAGGCCCGGTGACCTTTGGGACATGGTTTGACCCCCTTAGGAATGTGCGATCATCATGAAACGTTCAGATCACTTACAACTCAATAGATTCTACCTTCTTGTAACGTTTCAGCCTGATTGGACCTTGTTTTCACACAAATGGACCCAGAATGATGTGAAATTGTGCTTCGTGCAACATAATTCTGGGCGCCATTTACAAACCATAAGTGCTAATGACTCCATTCCATTTTGTGGCTGTAGGGGCTGTTTATTGGAGTACACTAAAACAAGCCTGACCTCTATAGGACATTCAGAAGCCAAGTTATAAGCCCACAAACGTGTAACTGGACTACTTATTTAAAGTGACACCAGGCCCGGTGACCTTTGGGACATGGTTTGACCCCCTATAGGAATGTGCGATCATCATGAAACGTTCAGATCACTTACAACTCAATAGATTCTACCTTCTTGTAATGTTTCAGCCTGATTGGACCTTGTTTTCACACAAATGAACCCAGAATGATGTGAAATTGTGCTTCGTGCAACATAATTCTGGGTGCCATTTAAAAACCATAAGTGCTAATGACTCCATTCCTTTTTGTGGTTGTAGGGGCTGTTGATTGTAGTACTCTGAAACAAACCTGATCACTCTAGGACATTCAGAAGCCAAGTTATAAGCCCACAAATGTGTAACTGGACTACTTCTTTACATTGACACCAGGCCCGTTGACCTTTTGGACATGATTTGACCCCCTATAGGAATGTGAGATCATCATGAAACGTTCATATCACTTACAACTCAATAGATTCTACCTTCTTGTAACGTTTCAGCCTGATTGGACCTTGTTTTCACACAAATGGACCCAGAATGATGTGAAATTGTGCTTCGTGCAACATAATTCTGGGTGCCATTTAAAAACCATAAGTTCTAATGACTCCATTCTTTTTTGTGGTTGTAGGGGCTGTTGATTGGAGTACACTAAAACAAACCTGATCTCTCTAGGACATTCAGAAGCCAAGTTATAAGCCCACAAATGTGTAACTGGACTACTTCTTTAAAGTGACACCAGATCCGGTGACTTTTGGGACATGGTTTGACCCACTTAGGAATGTGCGATCATCATGAAACATTCAGATCACTTACAACTCAATAGATTCTACCTTCTTGTAACGTTTCAGCCTGATTGGACCTTGTTTTCTCCCAAATGGACCCAGAATGATGTGAAATTGTGCTTCGTGCAACATAATTCTGGGTGCCATTTAAAAACCATAAGTGCTAATGACTCCATTCCTTTTTGAGGTAATAGGGGCTGTTAATTTGAGTACTCTAAAACAAACCTGACCTCTCTAGGATATTCAGAAGCCAAGTTATAAGCCCACAAATGTGTAACTGGACTACTTCTTTAAAGTGACACCAGATCCGGTGACCTTTAGGACATGGATTAACACCCTTAGGAAAGTGCTATCATCATGAAACGTTCAGATCACTTACAACTCAATAGATTCTACCTTCCTGTAACGTTTCAGCCTGATTGGACCTTGTTTTCACACAAATGAACCCAGAATGATGTGAAATTGTGCTTTGTGCAACATAATTCTGGGTGCCATTTAAAAACCATAAGTGCTAATGACTCCATTCCTTTTTGGGGTAATGGGGGCTGTTAATTGGAGTACTCTAAAACAAACCTGACCTCTTTAGGATATTCAGAAGCGAAGTTATAAGCCCACAAAGGTGTAACTGGACTACTTCTTTAAAGTGACACCAGGCCCGGTGACCTTTGGGACATGGTTTGACCCCCTGTAGGAATGTGCGATCATCATGAAACGTTCAGATCACTTACAACTCAATAGATTCTACCTTCTTGTAACGTTTCAGCCTGATTGGACCTTGTTTTCACACAAATGGACCCAGAATGATGTGAAATTGTGCTTCGTGCCACATAATTCTGGGTGCCATTTACAAACCATAAGTGCTAATGACTCCATTCCTTTTTGTGGTTGTAGGGGCTGTTGATTGGAGTACACTAAAACAAACCTGATCTCTCTAGGACATTCAGAAGCCAAGTTATAAGCCCACAAATGTGTAACTGGACTACTTCTTTAAATTGACACCGATCCAGTGACCTTTGGGACATGGTTTGACCCCGTATAGGAAAGTTCTATCATCATGAAACGTTCAGATCACTTAAAACTCAATAGATTCTACCTTCCTGTAACGTTTCAGCCTGATTGGACCTTGTTTTCACACAAATGAACCCAGAATGATGTGAAATTGTGCTTCGTGCAACATAATTCTGGGTGCCATTTAAAAACCATAAGTTCTAATGACTCCATTCCTTTTTGGGGTAATGGGGGCTGTTAATTGGAGTACTCTAAATTAAACCTGACCTCTCTAGGATATTCAGAAGCCAAGTTATAAGCCCACAAAGGTGTAACTGGACTACTTCTTTAAAGTGACACCAGGCCCGGTGACCTTTGGGACATGGTTTGACCCCCTTAGGAATGTGCGATCATCATGAAACGTTCAGATCACTTACAACTCAATAGATTCTACCTTCTTGTAACGTTTCAGCCTGATTGGACCTTGTTTTCACACAAATGGACCCAGAATGATGTGAAATTTTGCTTCATGCAACATAATTCTGGGTGCCATTTACAAACCATAAGTGCTAATGACTCCATTCCTTTTTGTGGCTGTAGGGGCTGTTGATTGGAGTACACTAAAACAAGCCTGACCTCTCTAGGACATTCAGAAGCCAAGTTATAAGCCCACAAAGGTGTAACTGGACTACTTCCTTAAAGTGACACCAGGCCCGGTGACCTTTGGGACATGGTTTGACCCCCTATAGGAATGTGCGATCATCATGAAACGTTCAGATCACTTACAACTCAATAGATTCTACCTTCTTAGAAACGTTTCAGCCTGAATGGACATTCTTTTCACACAAATGGACCCAGAATGATGTGAAATTGTGCTTCGTGCAACATAATTCTGGGGGCCATTTACAAACCATAAGTGCTAATGACTCCATTCCTTTTTGTGGTTGTAGGGGCTGTTGATTGGAGTACACTAAAACAAACCTGATCTCTCTAGGACATTCAGAAGCCAAGTTATAAGCCCACAAAGGTGTAACTGGACTACTTCTTTAAAGTGACACCAGGCCCGGTGACCTTTGGGACATGGTTTGACCCACTTAGGAATGTGCAATCATCATGAAACGTTCAGATCACTTACAACTCAATAGATTCTACCTTCCTGTAATGTTTCAGCCTGATTGGACCTTGTTTTCACACAAATGAACCCAGAATGATGTGAAATTGTGCTTCGTGCAACATAATTCTGGGTGCCATTTACAAACCATAAGTGCTAATGACTCCATTCCTTTTTGTGGTTGTAGGGGATGTTGATTGGAGTACACTAAAACAAACCTGATCTCTCTAGGACATTCAGAAGCCAAGTTAAAAGCCCACAAATGTGTAACTGGACTACTTCTTTAAATTGACACCGATCCGGTGACCTTTGGAACATGGTTTTACCCCCTTAGGAAAGTGCTATCATCATGAAACGTTCAATCACTTACAACTAAATAGATTCTACCATCCTGTAACGTTTCAGCCTGATTGGACCTTTTTTTCACACAAATGAACCCAGAATGATGTGAAATTGTGCTTCGTGCCACATAATTCTGGGTGCCATTTACAAACCATAAGTGCTAATGACTCCATTCCTTTTTGGGGTAATGGGGGCTGTTAATTGGAGTACTCTAAATTAAACCTGACCTCTCTAGGATATTCAGAAGCCAAGTTATAAGCCCACAAAGGTGTAACTGGACTACTTCTTTAAAGTGACACCAGGCCCGGTGACCTTTGGGACATGGTTTGACCCCCTTAGGAATGTGCGATCATCATGAAACGTTCAGATCACTTACAACTCAATAGATTCTACCTTCTTGTAACGTTTCAGCCTTATTGGACCTTGTTTTCACACAAATGAACCCAGAATGATGTGAAATTGTGCTTCGTGCAACATAATTCTGGGTGCCATTTAAAAACCATAAGTGCTAATGACTCCATTCCTTTTTGTGGCTGTAGGGGCTGTTGATTGGAGTACACTAAAACAAGCCTGACCTCTCTAGGACATTCAGAAGCCAAGTTATAAGCCCACAAAGGTGTAACTGGACTACTTCTTTAAAGGGGCACCAGGCCCGGTGACCTTTGGGACATGGTTTGACCCCCTATAGGAATGTGCGATCATCATGAAACGTTCAGATCACTTACAACTCAATAGATTCTACCTTCTTGTAACGTTTCAGCCTGAATGGACCTTGTTTTCACACAAATGGACCCAGAATGATGTGAAATTGTGCTTCGTGCAACATAATTCTGGGTGCCATTTACAAACCATAAGTGCTAATGACTCCATTCCTTTTTGTGGTTGTAGGGGCTGTTGATTGGAGTACTCTGAAACAAACCTGATCACTCTAGGACATTCAGAAGCCAAGTTATAAGCCCACAAATGTGTAACTGGACTACTTCTTTAAATTGAAACCAGATCCGGTGACCTTTGGGACATGGTTTGACCCCCTTAGGAAAGTGCTATCATCATGAAACGTTCAGATCACTTACAACTCAATAGATTCTACCTTCCTGTAACATTTCAGCCTGATTGGACCTTGTTTTCACACAAATGAACCCAGAATGATGTGAAATTGTGCTTCGTGCCACATAATTCTGGGTGCCATTTACAAACCATAAGTGCTAATGACTCCATTCCTTTTTGGGGTAATGGGGGCTGTTAATTGGAGTACTCTAAATTAAACCTGACCTCTCTAGGATATTCAAACACCAAGTTATAAGCCCACAAAGGTGTAACTGGACTACTTCTTTAAAGTGACACCAGGCCCGGTGACCTTTGGGACATGGTTTGACCCCCTTAGGAATGTGCGATCATCATGAAACGTTCAGATCACTTACAACTCAATAGATTCTACCTTCTTGTAACGTTTCAGCCTTATTGGACCTTGTTTTCACACAAATGAACCCAGAATGATGTGAAATTGTGCTTCGTGCAACATAATTCTGGGTGCCATTTAAAAACCATAAGTGCTAATGACTCCATTCCTTTTTGTGGCTGTAGGGGCTGTTGATTGGAGTACACTAAAACAAGCCTGACCTCTCTAGGACATTCAGAAGCCAAGTTATAAGCCCACAAAGGTGTAACTGGACTACTTCTTTAAAGTGGCACCAGGCCCGGTGACCTTTGGGACATGGTTTGACCCCCTATAGGAATGTGCGATCATCATGAAACGTTCAGATCACTTACAACTCAATAGATTCTACCTTCTTGTAACGTTTCAGCCTGAATGGACCTTGTTTTCACACAAATGGACCCAGAATGATGTGAAATTGTGCTTCGTGCAACATAATTCTGGGTGCCATTTACAAACCATAAGTGCTAATGACTCCATTCCTTTTTGTGGTTGTAGGGGCTGTTGATTGGAGTACTCTGAAACAAACCTGATCACTCTAGGACATTCAGAAGCCAAGTTATAAGCCCACAAATGTGTAACTGGACTACTTCTTTAAATTGAAACCAGATCCGGTGACCTTTGGGACATGGTTTGACCCCCTTAGGAAAGTGCTATCATCATGAAACGTTCAGATCACTTACAACTCAATAGATTCTACCTTCCTGTAACATTTCCGCCTGATTGGACCTTGTTTTCACACAAATGAACCCAGAATGATGTGAAATTGTGCTTTGTGCAACATAATTCTGGGTGCCATTTACAAACCATAAGTGCTAATGACTCCATTCCTTTTTGTAGCTGTAGGGGCTGTTGATTGGAGTACACTAAAACAAGCCTGACCTCTCTAGGACATTCAGAAGCCAAGTTATAAGCCCACAAAGGTGTAACTGGACTACTTCTTTAAAGTGGCACCAGGCCCGGTGACCTTTGGGACATGGTTTGACCCCCTATAGGAATGTGCGATCATCATGAAACGTTCAGATAACTTACATCTCAATAGATTCTACCTTCTTGTAACGTTTCAGCCTGAATGGACCTTGTTTTCACACAAATGGACCCAGAATGATGTGAAATTGTGCTTCGTGCAACATAATTCTGGGTGCCATTTACAAACCATAAGTGCTAATGACTCCATTCCTTTTTGTGGTTGTAGGGGCTGTTGATTGGAGTACTCTGAAACAAACCTGATCACTCTATGACATTCAGAAGCCAAGTTATAAGCCCACAAATGTGTAACTGGACTACTTCTTTAAATTGACACCAGATCCGGTGACCTTTGGGACATGGTTTGACCCCCTTAGGAAAGTGCTATCATCATGAAACGTTCAGATCACTTACAACTCAATAGATTATACCTTCCTGTAACGTTTCAGCCTGATTGGACCTTGTTTTCACACAAATGAACCCAGAAAGATGTGAAATTGTGCTTCGTGCAACATAATTCTGGGTGCCATTTACAAACCATAAGTGTTAATGACTCCATTCCTTTTTGTGGTTGTAGGGGCTGTTGATTGGAGTACACTAAAACAAACCTGATCTCTCTAGGACATTCAGAAGCCAAGTTATAAGCCCACAAAGGTGTTACTGGACTACTTCTTTAAAGTGACACCAGGCCCGGTCACCTTTGGGACATGGTTTGACCCCCTATAGGAATGTTCGATCATCATGAAACGTTCATATCACTTACAACTCAATAGATTCTACCTTCTTGTAACGTTTCAGCCTGATTGGACCTTGTTTTCACACAAATCGACCCCGAATGATGTGAAATTGTGCTTCGTGCAACATAATTCTGGGTGCCATTTACAAACCATAAGTGCTAATGACTCCATTCCTTTTTGTGGTTGTAGGGGCTGTTGATTGGAGTACACTAAAACAAACCTGATCTCTCTAGGACATTCAGAAGCCAAGTTATAAGCCCACAAATAAGTAACTGGACTACTTCTTTAAAGTGACACCAGATCCGGTGACCTTTGGGACATGGTTTGACTCACTTAGGAATGTGCAATCATCATGAAACGTTCAGATCACTTACAACTCAATAGATTCTACCTTCTTGTAACGTTACAGCCTGATTGGACCTTGTTTTCACACAAATGGACCCAGAATGATGTGAAATTGTGCTTCGTGCAACATAATTCTGGGTGCCATTTAAAAACCATAAGTGCTAATGACTCCATTCCTTTTTGAGGTAATAGGGGCTGTTAATTGGATTACTCTAAAACAAATCTGACCTCTCTAGGATATACAGAAGCCAAGTTATAAGCCCACAAATGTGTAACTGGACTACTTCTTTAAAGTGACACCAGATCCGGTGACCTTTGGGACATGGTTTGACCCCCTTAGGAAAGTGCTATCATCATGAAACGTTCAGATCACTTACAACTCAATTGATTCTACCGTCTAGTAACGTTTCAGCCTGATTGGACCTTGTTTTCACACAAATGGACCCAGAATGATGTGAAATTGTGCTTTGTGCAACATAATTCTTGGTGCCATTTACAAACCATAAGTGCTAATGACTCCATTCCTTTTTGTGGTTGTAGGGGCTGTTGATTGGAGTACACTAAAACAAGCCTGATCTCTCTAGGACATTCAGAAGCCAAGTTATAAGCCCACAAATGTGTAACTGGACTACTCCTTTAAATTGTCACCAGATCCGGTGACCTTTGGGACATGGTTTGACCCCCTTAGGAAAGTGCTATCATCATGAAACGTTCAGATCACTTACATTTCAATAGATTCTACCTTCTTGTAACGTTTCAGCCTGATTGGACCTTGTTTTCACACAAATGGACCCAGAATGATGTGAAATTGTGCTTCGTGCAACATAATTCTGGGTGCCATTTACAAACCATAAGTGCTAATGACTCCATTCCTTTTTGTGGTTGTAGGGGCTGTTGATTGGAGTACACTAAAACAAACCTGACCTCTCTAGGACATTCAGAAGCCAAGTTATAAGCCCACAAAGGTGTAACTGGACTACTTCTTTAAATTGACACCGATCCGGTGACCTTTGGGACATGGTTTTACCCCCTTAGGAAAGTGCTATCATCATGAAACGTTCAGATCACTTACAACTCAATAGATTCTACCTTCCTGTAACGATTCAGCCTGATTGGACCTTGTTTTCACACAAATGAACTCAGAATGATGTGAAATTGTGCTTTGTGCAACATAATTCTGGGTGCCATTTAAAAACCATAAGTGCTAATGACTCCATTCCTTTTTGGGGTAATGGGGGCTGTTAATTGGAGTACTCTAAATTAAACCTGACCTCTCTAGGATATTCAGAAGCCAAGTTTTAAGCCCACAAAGGTGTAACTGGACTACTTCTTTAAAGTGACACCAGGCCCGGTGACCTTTGGGACATGGTTTGACCCCCTATAGGAATCTGCGATCATCATGAAACGTTCAGATCACTTACAACTCAATAGATTCTACCTTCTTGTAACGTTTCAGCCTGAATGGACCTTGTTTTCACACAAATGGACCCAGAATGATGTGAAATTGTGCTTCGTGCAACAAATTCTGGGTGCCATTTACAAACCATAAGTGCTAATGACTCCATTCCTTTTTGGAGTAATGGGGGCTGTTAATTGGAGTACTCTAAATTAAACCTGACCTCTCTAGGATATTCAGAAGCCAAGTTTTAAGCCCACAAAGGTGTAACTGGACTACTTCTTTAAAGTGACACCAGGCCCGGTGACCTTTGGGACATGGTTTGACCCCCTATAGGAATGTGCGATCATCATGAAACGTTCAGATCACTTACAACTCAATAGATTCTACCTTCTTGTAACGTTTCAGCCTGATTGGACCTTGTTTTCACACAAATGGACCCAGAATGATGTGAAATTGTGCTTCGTGCAACATAATTCTGGGTGCCATTTACAAACCATAAGTGCTAATGACTCCATTCCTTTTTGTGGTTGTAGGGGCTGTTGATTGGAGTACACTAAAACAAACCTGATCTCTCTAGGACATTCAGAAGCCAAGTTATAAGCCCACAAAGGTGTAACTGGACTACTTCTTTAAAGTGACACCAGATCCGGTGACCTTTGGGACATGGTTTGACCCACTTAGGAATGTGCTATCATCATGAAACGTTCAGATCACTTACAACTCAATAGATTCTACCTTCTTGTAACGTTTCAGCCTGAATGGACCTTGTTTTCACACAAATGGACCCAGAATGATGTGAAATTGTGCTTCGTGCAACATAATTCTGGGTGCCATTTACAAACCATAAGTGCTAATGACTCCATTCCTTTTTGTGGTTGTAGGGGCTGTTGATTGGAGTACTCTGAAACAAACCTGATCACTCTAGGACATTCAGAAGCCAAGTTATAAGCCCACAAATGTGTAACTGGACTACTTCTTTAAATTGACACCAGATCCGGTGACCTTTGGGACATGGTTTGACCCCCTTAGGAAAGTGCTATCATCATGAAACGTTCAGATCACTTACAACTCAATAGATTCTACCTTCCTGTAACGTTTCAGCCTGATTGGACCTTGTTTTCACACAAATGAACCCAGAATGATGTGAAATTGTGCTTCGTGCAACATAATTCTGGGTGCCATTTAAAAACCATAAGTGCTAATGACTCCATTCCTTTTTGTGGTTGTAGGGGCTGTTGATTGGAGTATACTAAAACAAACCTGATCTCTCTAGGTCATTCAGAAGCCAAGTTATAAGCCCACAAATGTGTAACTGGACTACTTCTTTAAATTGACACCAGATCCGGTGACCTTTGGGACATGGTTCGACCCCTTAGGAAAGTGCTATCATCATGAAACATTCAGATCACTTACAACTCAATAGATTCTACCTTCCTGTAACGTTTCAGCCTGATTGGACCTTGTTTTCACACAAATGAACCCAGAATGATGTGAAATTGTGCTTCGTGCAACATAATTCTGGGAGCCATTTACAAACCATAAGTGCTAATGACTCCATTCCTTTTTGTGGTTTTAGGGGCTGTTGATTGGAGTATACTAAAACAAACCTGATCTCTCTAGGACATTCAGAAGCCAAGTTATAAGCTCACAAATGTGTAACTGGACTACTTCTTTAAATTGACACCAGATCCGGTGACCTTTGGGACATGGTTTGACCCCCTTAGGAAAGTGCTATCATCATGAAACGTTCAGATCACTTACAACTCAATAGATTCTACCTTCCTGTAACGATTCAGCCTGATTGGACCTTGTTTTCACACAAATGAACCCAGAATGATGTGAAATTGTGCTTCGTGCAACATAATTCTGGGTGCCATTTAAAAACCATAAGTGCTAATGACTCCATTCCTTTTTGTGGTTGTAGGGGCTGTTTGGAGTATACTAAAACAAACCTGATTTCTCTAGGACATTCAGAAGCCAAGTTATAAGCCCACAAATGTGTAACTGGACTACTTCTTTAAATTGACACCAGATCCGGTGACCTTTGGGACATGGTTCGACCCCTTAGGAAAGTGCTATCATCATGAAACATTCAGATCACTTACAACTCAATAGATTCTACCTTTCTGTAACGTTTCAGCCTGATTGGACCTTGTTTTCACACAAATGAACCCAGAATGATGTGAAATTGTGCTTCGTGCAACATAATTCTGGGTGCCATTTAAAACCATAAGTGCTAATGACTCCATTCCTTTTAGTGGTAATGGGGGCTGTTAATTGGAGTACTCTAAAACAAACCTTATCTCTCTAGGATATTCAGAAGCCAAGTTATAAGCCCACAAAGGTGTAACTGGACTACTTCTTTAAAGTGACACCAGGCCCGGTGACCTTTGGGACATGGTTTGACCCCCTATAGGAATGTGCGATCATCATGAAACGTTCAGATCACTTACAACTCAATAGATTCTACCTTCTTGTAACGTTTCAGCCTGATTGGACCTTGTTTTCACACAAATGGACCCAGAATGATGTGCAATTGTGCTTCGTGCAACATAATTCTGGGTGCCATTTAAAAACCATAAGTGCTAATGACTCCATTCCTTTTTGAGGTTGTAGGGGCTGTTGATTGGAGTACACTAAAACAATTCTGATCTCTCTAGGACATTCAGAAGCCAAGTTATAAGCCCACAAATGTGTAACTGGACTACTTCTTTAAATTGACACCAGATCCGGTGACCTTTGGGACATGGTTTGACCCCCTTAGGAAAGTGCTATCATCATGAAACGTTCAGATCACTTACAACTCAATAGATTCTACCTTCCTGTAACGTTTCAGCCTGATTGGACCTTGTTTTCACACAAATGAACCCAGAATGATGTGAAATTGTGCTTCGTGCAACATAATTCTGGATGCCATTTAAAAACCATAAGTGATACTGACTCCATTCCTTTTAGAGGTAATGGGGGCTGTTAATTGGAGTACTCTAAAACAAACCTGACCTCTCTAGGATATTCAGAAGCCAAGTTATAAGCCCACAAAGGTGTACCTGGACTACTTCTTTAAAGTGAAACCAGATCCGGTGACCTTTGGGACATGGTTTGACCCCCTTAGGAAAGTGCTATCATCATGAAACGTTCAGATCACTTACAACTCAATAGATTCTACCTTCCTGTAACGTTTCAGCCTGATTGGACCTTGTTTTCACACAAATGAACCCAGAATGATGTGAAATTGTGCTTCGTGCAACATAATTCTGGGTGCCATTTAAAAACCATAAGTGCTAATGACTCCATTCCTTTTAGTGGTAATGGGGCCTGTTAATTGGAGTACTCTAAAACAAACCTGACCTCTCTAGGATATTCAGAAGCCAAGTTATAAGCCCACAAAGGTGTAACTGGACTACTTCTTTAAAGTGACACCAGGCCCGGTGACCTTTGGGACATGGTTTGACCCCCTATAGGAATGTGCGATCATCATGAAACGTTCAGATCACTTACAACTCAATAGATTCTACCTTCTTGTAACGTTTCAGCCTGATTGGACCTTGTTTTCACACAAATGGACCCAGAATTATGTGAAATTGTGCTTTGTGCAACATAATTCTGGGTGCCATTTAAAAACCATAAGTGCTAATGACTCCATTCCTTTTTGAGGTTGTAGGGGCTGTTGATTGGAGTACACTAAAACAAACCTGATCTCTCTAGGACATTCAGAAGCCAAGTTATAAGCCCACAAATGTGTAACTGGACTACTTCTTTAAATTGACACCAGATCCGGTGACCTTTGGGACATGGTTTGACCCCCTTAGGAAAGTGCTATCATCATGAAACGTTCAGATCACTTACAACTCAATAGATTCTACCTTCCTGTAACGTTTCAGCCTGATTGGACCTTGTTTTCACACAAATGAACCCAGAATGATGTGAAATTGTGCTTCGTGCAACATAATTCTGGGTGCCATTTAAAAACCATAAGTGCTAATGACTCTATTCCTTTTAGCTGTAATAGGGGCTGTTAATTGGAGTACTCTAAAACAAACCTGACCTCTCTAGGATATTCAGAAGCCAAGTTATAAGCCCACAAAGGTGTAACTGGACTACTTCTTTAAAGTGACAGCAGGCCGAGTGACCTTTGGGACATGGTTTGACCCCCTATAGGAATGTGCGATCATCATGAAAAGTTCAGATCAATTACAACTCAATAGATTCTACCTTCTTGTAACGTTTCAGCCTGATTGGACCTTGTTTTCACACAAATGGACCCAGAATGATGTGAAATTGTGCTTCATGCAACATAATTCTGGGTGCCATTTACAAACCATAAGTGCTAATGACTCCATTCCTTTTTGTGGTTGTAGGGGCTGTTGATTGGAGTACACTAAAACAAACCTGATCTCTCTAGGAAATTCAGAAGCCAAGTTATAAGCCCACAAATGTGTAACTGGACTACGTCTTTAAATTGACACCCGATCCGGTGACCTTCGGGACATGGTTTGACCCCCTTAGGAAAGTGCTATCATCATGAAATGTTCAGATCACTTACAACTCAATAGATTCTACCTTCCTGTAACGTTTCAGCCTGATTGGACCTTGTTTTCACACAAATGAACCCAGAATGATGTGAAATTGTGCTTCGTGCAACATAATTCTGGGTGCCATTTAAAAACCATAAGTGCTAAGGACTCCATTCCTTTTTGGAGTAATGGGGGCTGTTAATTGGAGTACTCTAAATTAAACCTGACCTCTCTAGGATATTCAGAAGCCAAGTTTTAAGCCCACAAAGGTGTAACTGGACTACTTCTTTAAAGTGACACCAGGCCCGGTGACCTTTGGGACATGGTTTGACCCCCTATAGGAATGTGCTATCATAATGAAACGTTCAGATCACTTACAACTCAATAGATTCTACCTTCTTGTAACGTTTCAGCCTGATTGGACCTTGTTTTCACACAAATGGACCCAGAATGATGTGAAATTGTGCTTCGTGCAACATAATTCTGGCTGCCATTTACAAACCATAAGTGCTAATGACTCCATTCCTTTTTGTGGTTGTAGGGGCTGTTGATTGGAGTACACTAAAACAAACCTGATCTCTCTAGGACATTCAGAAGCCAAGTTATAAGCCCACAAAGGTGTAACTGGACTACTTCTTTAAAGTGACACCAGATCCGGTGACCTTTGGGACATGGTTTGACCCACTTAGGAATGTGCTATCATCATGAAACGTTCAGATCACTTACAACTCAATAGATTCTACCTTCTTGTAACGTTTCAGCCTGAATGGACCTTGTTTTCACACAAATGGACCCAGAATGATGTGAAATTGTGCTTCGTGCAACATAATTCTGGGTGCCATTTACAAACCATAAGTGCTAATGACTCCATTCCTTTTTGTGGTTGTAGGGGCTGTTGATTGGAGTACTCTGAAACAAACCTGATCACTCTAGGACATTCAGAAGCCAAGTTATAAGCCCACAAATGTGTAACTGGACTACTTCTTTAAATTGACACCAGATCCGGTGACCTTTGGGACATGGTTTGACCCCCTTAGGAAAGTGCTATCATCATGAAACGTTCAGATCACTTACAACTCAATAGATTCTACCTTCCTGTAACGTTTCAGCCTGATTGGACCTTGTTTTCACACAAATGAACCCAGAATGATGTGAAATTGTGCTTCGTGCAACATAATTCTGGGTGCCATTTAAAAACCATAAGTGCTAATGACTCCATTCCTTTTTGTGGTTGTAGGGGCTGTTGATTGGAGTATACTAAAACAAACCTGATCTCTCTAGGTCATTCAGAAGCCAAGTTATAAGCCCACAAATGTGTAACTGGACTACTTCTTTAAATTGACACCAGATCCGGTGACCTTTGGGACATGGTTCGACCCCTTAGGAAAGTGCTATCATCATGAAACGTTCAGATCACTTACAACTCAATAGATTCTACCTTCCTGTAACGTTTCAGCCTGATTGGACCTTGTTTTCACACAAATGAACCCAGAATGATGTGAAATTGTGCTTCGTGCAACATAATTCTGGGAGCCATTTACAAACCATAAGTGCTAATGACTCCATTCCTTTTTGTGGTTTTAGGGGCTGTTGATTGGAGTATACTAAAACAAACCTGATCTCTCTAGGACATTCAGAAGCCAAGTTATAAGCTCACAAATGTGTAACTGGACTACTTCTTTAAATTGACACCAGATCCGGTGACCTTTGGGACATGGTTTGACCCCCTTAGGAAAGTGCTATCATCATGAAACGTTCAGATCACTTACAACTCAATAGATTCTACCTTCCTGTAACGATTCAGCCTGATTGGACCTTGTTTTCACACAAATGAACCCAGAATGATGTGAAATTGTGCTTCGTGCAACATAATTCTGGGTGCCATTTAAAAACCATAAGTGCTAATGACTCCATTCCTTTTTGTGGTTGTAGGGGCTGTTTGGAGTATACTAAAACAAACCTGATTTCTCTAGGACATTCAGAAGCCAAGTTATAAGCCCACAAATGTGTAACTGGACTACTTCTTTAAATTGACACCAGATCAGGTGACCTTTGGGACATGGTTCGACCCCTTAGGAAAGTGCTATCATCATGAAACATTCAGATCACTTACAACTCAATAGATTCTACCTTCCTGTAACGTTTCAGCCTGATTGGACCTTGTTTTCACACAAATGAACCCAGAATGATGTGAAATTGTGCTTCGTGCAACATAATTCTGGGTGCCATTTAAAACCATAAGTGCTAATGACTCCATTCCTTTTAGTGGTAATGGGGGCTGTTAATTGGAGTACTCTAAAACAAACCTTATCTCTCTAGGATATTCAGAAGCCAAGTTATAAGCCCACAAAGGTGTAACTGGACTACTTCTTTAAAGTGACACCAGGCCCGGTGACCTTTGGGACATGGTTTGACCCCCTATAGGAATGTGCGATCATCATGAAACGTTCAGATCACTTACAACTCAATAGATTCTACCTTCTTGTAACGTTTCAGCCTGATTGGACCTTGTTTTCACACAAATGGACCCAGAATGATGTGCAATTGTGCTTCGTGCAACATAATTCTGGGTGCCATTTAAAAACCATAAGTGCTAATGACTCCATTCCTTTTTGAGGTTGTAGGGGCTGTTGATTGGAGTACACTAAAACAATTCTGATCTCTCTAGGACATTCAGAAGCCAAGTTATAAGCCCACAAATGTGTAACTGGACTACTTCTTTAAATTGACACCAGATCCGGTGACCTTTGGGACATGGTTTGACCCCCTTAGGAAAGTGCTATCATCATGAAACGTTCAGATCACTTACAACTCAATAGATTCTACCTTCCTGTAACGTTTCAGCCTGATTGGACCTTGTTTTCACACAAATGAACCCAGAATGATGTGAAATTGTGCTTCGTGCAACATAATTCTGGGTGCCATTTAAAAACCATAAGTGATACTGACTCCATTCCTTTTAGAGGTAATGGGGGCTGTTAATTGGAGTACTCTAAAACAAACCTGACCTCTCTAGGATATTCAGAAGCCAAGTTATAAGCCCACAAAGGTGTACCTGGACTACTTCTTTAAAGTGAAACCAGATCCGGTGACCTTTGGGACATGGTTTGACCCCCTTAGGAAAGTGCTATCATCATGAAACGTTCAGATCACTTACAACTCAATAGATTCTACCTTCCTGTAACGTTTCAGCCTGATTGGACCTTGTTTTCACACAAATGAACCCAGAATGATGTGAAATTGTGCTTCGTGCAACATAATTCTGGGTGCCATTTAAAAACCATAAGTGCTAATGACTCCATTCCTTTTAGTGGTAATGGGGCCTGTTAATTGGAGTACTCTAAAACAAACCTGACCTCTCTAGGATATTCAGAAGCCAAGTTATAAGCCCACAAAGGTGTAACTGGACTACTTCTTTAAAGTGACACCAGGCCCGGTGACCTTTGGGACATGGTTTGACCCCCTATAGGAATGTGCGATCATCATGAAACGTTCAGATCACTTACAACTCAATAGATTCTACCTTCTTGTAACGTTTCAGCCTGATTGGACCTTGTTTTCACACAAATGGACCCAGAATTATGTGAAATTGTGCTTTGTGCAACATAATTCTGGGTGCCATTTAAAAACCATAAGTGCTAATGACTCCATTCCTTTTTGAGGTTGTAGGGGCTGTTGATTGGAGTACACTAAAACAAACCTGATCTCTCTAGGACATTCAGAAGCCAAGTTATAAGCCCACAAATGTGTAACTGGACTACTTCTTTAAATTGACACCAGATCCGGTGACCTTTGGGACATGGTTTGACCCCCTTAGGAAAGTGCTATCATCATGAAACGTTCAGATCACTTACAACTCAATAGATTCTACCTTCCTGTAACGTTTCAGCCTGATTGGACCTTGTTTTCACACAAATGAACCCAGAATGATGTGAAATTGTGCTTCGTGCAACATAATTCTGGGTGCCATTTAAAAACCATAAGTGCTAATGACTCTATTCCTTTTAGCTGTAATAGGGGCTGTTAATTGGAGTACTCTAAAACAAACCTGACCTCTCTAGGATATTCAGAAGCCAAGTTATAAGCCCACAAAGGTGTAACTGGACTACTTCTTTAAAGTGACAGCAGGCCGAGTGACCTTTGGGACATGGTTTGACCCCCTATAGGAATGTGCGATCATCATGAAACGTTCAGATCAATTACAACTCAATAGATTCTACCTTCTTGTAACGTTTCAGCCTGATTGGACCTTGTTTTCACACAAATGGACCCAGAATGATGTGAAATTGTGCTTCATGCAACATAATTCTGGGTGCCATTTACAAACCATAAGTGCTAATGACTCCATTCCTTTTTGTGGTTGTAGGGGCTGTTGATTGGAGTACACTAAAACAAACCTGATCTCTCTAGGACATTCAGAAGCCAAGTTATAAGCCCACAAATGTGTAACTGGACTACGTCTTTAAATTGACACCCGATCCGGTGACCTTCGGGACATGGTTTGACCCCCTTAGGAAAGTGCTATCATCATGAAATGTTCAGATCACTTACAACTCAATAGATTCTACCTTCCTGTAACGTTTCAGCCTGATTGGACCTTGTTTTCACACAAATGAACCCAGAATGATGTGAAATTGTGCTTCGTGCAACATAATTCTGGGTGCCATTTAAAAACCATAAGTGCTAAGGACTCCATTCCTTTTTGGAGTAATGGGGGCTGTTAATTGGAGTACTCTAAATTAAACCTGACCTCTCTAGGATATTCAGAAGCCAAGTTTTAAGCCCACAAAGGTGTAACTGGACTACTTCTTTAAAGTGACACCAGGCCCGGTGACCTTTGGGACATGGTTTGACCCCCTATAGGAATGTGCTATCATAATGAAACGTTCAGATCACTTACAACTCAATAGATTCTACCTTCTTGTAACGTTTCAGCCTGATTGGACCTTGTTTTCACACAAATGGACCCAGAATGATGTGAAATTGTGCTTCGTGCAACATAATTCTGGCTGCCATTTACAAACCATAAGTGCTAATTACTCCATTCCTTTTTGTGGTTGTAGGGGCTGTTGATTGGAGTACACTAAAACAAACCTGATCTCTCTAGGACATTCAGAAGCCAAGTTATAAGCCCACAAAGGTGTAACTGGACTACTTCTTTAAAGTGACACCAGATCCGGTGACCTTTGGGACATGGTTTGACCCACTTAGGAATGTGCTATCATCATGAAACGTTCAGATCACTTACAACTCAATAGATTCTACCTTCTTGTAACGTTTCAGCCTGAATGGACCTTGTTTTCACACAAATGGACCCAGAATGATGTGAAATTGTGCTTCGTGCAACATAATTCTGGGTGCCATTTACAAACCATAAGTGCTAATGACTCCATTCCTTTTTGTGGTTGTAGGGGCTGTTGATTGGAGTACTCTGAAACAAAACTGATCACTCTAGGACATTCAGAAGCCAAGTTATAAGCCCACAAATGTGTAACTGGACTACTTCTTTAAATTGACACCAGATCCGGTGACCTTTGGGACATGGTTTGACCCCCTTAGGAAAGTGCTATCATCATGAAACGTTCAGATCACTTACAACTCAATAGATTCTACCTTCCTGTAACGTTTCAGCCTGATTGGACCTTGTTTTCACACAAATGAACCCAGAATGATGTGAAATTGTGCTTCGTGCAACATAATTCTGGGTGCCATTTAAAAACCATAAGTGCTAATGACTCTATTCCTTTTAGCTGTAATAGGGGCTGTTAATTGGAGTACTCTAAAACAAACCTGACCTCTCTAGGATATTCAGAAGCCAAGTTATAAGCCCACAAAGGTGTAACTGGACTACTTCTTTAAAGTGACAGCAGGCCGAGTGACCTTTGGGACATGGTTTGACCCCCTATAGGAATGTGCGATCATCATGAAACGTTCAGATCAATTACAACTCAATAGATTCTACCTTCTTGTAACGTTTCAGCCTGATTGGACCTTGTTTTCACACAAATGGACCCAGAATGATGTGAAATTGTGCTTCATGCAACATAATTCTGGGTGCCATTTACAAACCATAAGTGCTAATGACTCCATTCCTTTTTGTGGTTGTAGGGGCTGTTGATTGGAGTACACTAAAACAAACCTGATCTCTCTAGGAAATTCAGAAGCCAAGTTATAAGCCCACAAATGTGTAACTGGACTACGTCTTTAAATTGACACCCGATCCGGTGACCTTCGGGACATGGTTTGACCCCCTTAGGAAAGTGCTATCATCATGAAATGTTCAGATCACTTACAACTCAATAGATTCTACCTTCCTGTAACGTTTCAGCCTGATTGGACCTTGTTTTCACACAAATGAACCCAGAATGATGTGAAATTGTGCTTCGTGCAACATAATTCTGGGTGCCATTTAAAAACCATAAGTGCTAAGGACTCCATTCCTTTTTGGAGTAATGGGGGCTGTTAATTGGAGTACTCTAAATTAAACCTGACCTCTCTAGGATATTCAGAAGCCAAGTTTTAAGCCCACAAAGGTGTAACTGGACTACTTCTTTAAAGTGACACCAGGCCCGGTGACCTTTGGGACATGGTTTGACCCCCTATAGGAATGTGCTATCATAATGAAACGTTCAGATCACTTACAACTCAATAGATTCTACCTTCTTGTAACGTTTCAGCCTGATTGGACCTTGTTTTCACACAAATGGACCCAGAATGATGTGAAATTGTGCTTCGTGCAACATAATTCTGGCTGCCATTTACAAACCATAAGTGCTAATGACTCCATTCCTTTTTGTGGTTGTAGGGGCTGTTGATTGGAGTACACTAAAACAAACCTGATCTCTCTAGGACATTCAGAAGCCAAGTTATAAGCCCACAAAGGTGTAACTGGACTACTTCTTTAAAGTGACACCAGATCCGGTGACCTTTGGGACATGGTTTGACCCACTTAGGAATGTGCTATCATCATGAAACGTTCAGATCACTTACAACTCAATAGATTCTACCTTCTTGTAACGTTTCAGCCTGAATGGACCTTGTTTTCACACAAATGGACCCAGAATGATGTGAAATTGTGCTTCGTGCAACATAATTCTGGGTGCCATTTACAAACCATAAGTGCTAATGACTCCATTCCTTTTTGTGGTTGTAGGGGCTGTTGATTGGAGTACTCTGAAACAAACCTGATCACTCTAGGACATTCAGAAGCCAAGTTATAAGCCCACAAATGTGTAACTGGACTACTTCTTTAAATTGACACCAGATCCGGTGACCTTTGGGACATGGTTTGACCCCCTTAGGAAAGTGTTATCATCATGAAACGTTCAGATCACTTACAACTCAATAGATTCTACCTTCCTGTAACGTTTCAGCCTGATTGGACCTTGTTTTCACACAAATGAACCCAGAATGATGTGAAATTGTGCTTCGTGCAACATAATTCTGGGTGCCATTTAAAAACCATAAGTGCTAATGACTCCATTCCTTTTTGTGGTTGTAGGGGCTGTTGATTGGAGTATACTAAAACAAACCTGATCTCTCTAGGTCATTCAGAAGCCAAGTTATAAGCCCACAAATGTGTAACTGGACTACTTCTTTAAATTGACACCAGATCCGGTGACCTTTGGGACATGGTTCGACCCCTTAGGAAAGTGCTATCATCATGAAACATTCAGATCACTTACAACTCAATAGGTTCTACCTTCCTGTAACGTTTCAGCCTGATTGGACCTTGTTTTCACACAAATGAACCCAGAATGATGTGAAATTGTGCTTCGTGCAACATAATTCTGGGAGCCATTTACAAACCATAAGTGCTAATGACTCCATTCCTTTTTGTGGTTTTAGGGGCTGTTGATTGGAGTATACTAAAACAAACCTGATCTCTCTAGGACATTCAGAAGCCAAGTTATAAGCTCACAAATGTGTAACTGGACTACTTCTTTAAATTGACACCAGATCCGGTGACCTTTGGGACATGGTTTGACCCCCTTAGGAAAATGCTATCATCATGAAACGTTCAGATCACTTACAACTCAATAGATTCTACCTTCCTGTAACGATTCAGCCTGATTGGACCTTGTTTTCACACAAATGAACCCAGAATGATGTGAAATTGTGCTTCGTGCAACATAATTCTGGGTGCCATTTAAAAACCATAAGTGCTAATGACTCCATTCCTTTTTGTGGTTGTAGGGGCTGTTTGGAGTATACTAAAACAAACCTGATTTCTCTAGGACATTCAGAAGCCAAGTTATAAGCCCACAAATGTGTAACTGGACTACTTCTTTAAATTGACACCAGATCCGGTGAACTTTGGGACATGGTTCGACCCCTTAGGAAAGTGCTATCATCATGAAACATTCAGATCACTTACAACTCAATAGATTCTACCTTCCTGTAACGTTTCAGCCTGATTGGACATTGTTTTCACACAAATGAACCCAGAATGATGTGAAATTGTGCTTCGTGCAACATAATTCTGGGTGCCATTTAAAACCATAAGTGCTAATGACTCCATTCCTTTTAGTGGTAATGGGGGCTGTTAATTGGAGTACTCTAAAACAAACCTTATCTCTCTAGGATATTCAGAAGCCAAGTTATAAGCCCACAAAGGTGTAACTGGACTACTTCTTTAAAGTGACACCAGGCCCGGTGACCTTTGGGACATGGTTTGACCCCCTATAGGAATGTGCGATCATCATGAAACGTTCAGATCACTTACAACTCAATAGATTCTACCTTCTTGTAACGTTTCAGCCTGATTGGACCTTGTTTTCACACAAATGGACCCAGAATGATGTGCAATTGTGCTTCGTGCAACATAATTCTGGGTGCCATTTAAAAACCATAAGTGCTAATGACTCCATTCCTTTTTGAGGTTGTAGGGGCTGTTGTTTGGAGTACACTAAAACAATTCTGATCTCTCTAGGACATTCAGAAGCCAAGTTATAAGCCCACAAATGTGTAACTGGACTACTTCTTTAAATTGACACCAGATCCGGTGACCTTTGGGACATGGTTTGACCCCCTTAGGAAAGTGCTATCATCATGAAACGTTCAGATCACTTACAACTCAATAGATTCTACCTTCCTGTAACGTTTAGGCCTGATTGGACCTTGTTTTCACACAAATGAACCCAGAATGATGTGAAATTGTGCTTCGTGCAACATAATTCTGGGTGCCATTTAAAAACCATAAGTGCTAATGACTCCATTCCTTTTAGAGGTAATGGGGGCTGTTAATTGGAGTACTCTAAAACAAACCTGACCTCTCTAGGATATTCAGAAGCCAAGTTATAAGCCCACAAAGGTGTACCTGGACTACTTCTTTAAAGTGAAACCAGATCCGGTGACCTTTGGGACATGGTTTGACCCCCTTAGGAAAGTGCTATCATCATGAAACGTTCAGATCACTTACAACTCAATAGATTCTACCTTCCTGTAACGTTTCAGCCTGATTGGACCTTGTTTTCACACAAATGAACCCAGAATGATGTGAAATTGTGCTTCGTGCAACATAATTCTGGGTGCCATTTAAAAACCATAAGTGCTAATGACTCCATTCCTTTTAGTGGTAATGGGGCCTGTTAATTGGAGTACTCTAAAACAAACCTGACCTCTCTAGGATATTCAGAAGCCAAGTTATAAGCCCACAAAGGTGTAACTGGACTACTTCTTTAAAGTGACACCAGGCCCGGTGACCTTTGGGACATGGTTTGACCCCCTATAGGAATGTGCGATCATCATGAAACGTTCAGATCACTTACAACTCAATAGATTCTACCTTCTTGTAACGTTTCAGCCTGATTGGACCTTGTTTTCACACAAATGGACCCAGAATTATGTGAAATTGTGCTTTGTGCAACATAATTCTGGGTGCCATTTAAAAACCATAAGTGCTAATGACTCCATTCCTTTTTGAGGTTGTAGGGGCTGTTGATTGGAGTACACTAAAACAAACCTGATCTCTCTAGGACATTCAGAAGCCAAGTTATAAGCCCACAAATGTGTAACTGGACTACTTCTTTAAATTGACACCAGATCCGGTGACCTTTGGGACATGGTTTGACCCCCTTAGGAAATTGCTATCATCATGAAACGTTCAGATCACTTACAACTCAATAGATTCTACCTTCCTGTAACGTTTCAGCCTGATTGGACCTTGTTTTCACACAAATGAACCCAGAATGATGTGAAATTGTGCTTCGTGCAACATAATTCTGGGTGCCATTTAAAAACCATAAGTGCTAATGACTCTATTCCTTTTAGCTGTAATAGGGGCTGTTAATTGGAGTACTCTAAAACAAACCTGACCTCTCTAGGATATTCAGAAGCCAAGTTATAAGCCCACAAAGGTGTAACTGGACTACTTCTTTAAAGTGACAGCAGGCCGAGTGACCTTTGGGACATGGTTTGACCCCCTATAGGAATGTGCGATCATCATGAAACGTTCAGATCAATTACAACTCAATAGATTCTACCTTCTTGTAACGTTTCAGCCTGATTGGACCTTGTTTTCACACAAATGGACCCAGAATGATGTGAAATTGTGCTTCATGCAACATAATTCTGGGTGCCATTTACAAACCATAAGTGCTAATGACTCCATTCCTTTTTGTGGTTGTAGGGGCTGTTGATTGGAGTACACTAAAACAAACCTGATCTCTCTAGGAAATTCAGAAGCCAAGTTATAAGCCCACAAATGTGTAACTGGACTACGTCTTTAAATTGACACCCGATCCGGTGACCTTCGGGACATGGTTTGACCCCCTTAGGAAAGTGCTATCATCATGAAATGTTCAGATCACTTACAACTCAATAGATTCTACCTTCCTGTAACGTTTCAGCCTGATTGGATCTTGTTTTCACACAAATGAACCCAGAATGATGTGAAATTGTGCTTCGTGCAACATAATTCTGGGTGCCATTTAAAAACCATAAGTGCTAAGGACTCCATTCCTTTTTGGGGTAATGGGGGCTGTTAATTGGAGTACTCTAAAACAAACCTGACCCCTCTAGGATATTCAGAAGCCAAGTTATAAGCCCACAAAGGTGTAACTTGACTACTTCTTTAAAGTGACACCAGGCCCGGTGACCTGTGGGACATGGTTTTACCCCCTATAGGAATGTGCGATCATCTTGAAATGTTCAGATCACTTACAACTCAATAGATTCTACCTTCTTGTAACGTTTCAGCCTGATTGGACCTTGTTTTCACACAAATGGACCCAGAATGATGTGAAATTGTGCTTCGTGCAACACAATTCTGGGTGCCATTTACAAACCATAAGTGCTAATGACTCCATTCCTTTTTGTGGTTGTAGGGGCTGTTGATTGGAGTATACTAAAACAAACCTTATCTCTCTAGGACGTTCAGAAGCCAAGTTATAAGCCCACAAATGTGTAACTGGACTACTTCTTTAAATTGACACCAGATCCGGTGACCTTTGGGACATGGTTTGACCCCCTTAGGAAAGTGCTATCATCATGAAACGTTCAGATCACTTACAACTCAATAGATTCTACCTTCCTGTAACGTTTCAGCCTGATTGGACCTTGTTTTCACACAAATGAACCCAGAATGATGTGAAATTGTGCTTCGTGCAACATAATTCTGGGTGCCATTTAAAAACCATAAGTGCTACTGACTCCATTCCTTTTTGTGGTTGTAGGGGCTGTTGATTGGAGTATACTAAAACAAACCTGATCTCTCTAGGACATTCAGAAGCCAAGTTATAAGCCCACAAATGTGTAACTGGACTACTTCTTTAAATTGACACCAGATCCGGTGACCTTTGGGACATGGTTCGACCCCTTAGGAAAGTGCTATCATCATGAAACATTCAGATCACTTACAACTCAATAGATTCTACCTTTCTGTAACGTTTCAGCCTGATTGGACCTTGTTTTCACACAAATGAACCCAGAATGATGTGAAATTGTGCTTCATGCAACATAATTCTGGGTGCCATTTACAAACCATAAGTCCTAATGACTCCATTCCTTTTTGTGGTTGTAGGGGCTGTTGATTGGAGTATACTAAAACAAACCTGATCTCTCTAGGACATTCAGAAGCCAAGTTATAAGCTCACAAATGTGTAACTGGACTACTTCTTTAAATTGACACCAGATCCGGTGACCTTTGGGACATGGTTTGACCCCCTTAGGAAAGTGCTATCATCATGAAACGTTCAGATCACTTACAACTCAATATATTCTACCTTCCTGTAACGTTTCAGCCTGATTGGACCTTGTTTTCACACAAATGAACCCAGAATGATGTGAAATTGTGCTTCGTGCAACATAATTCTTGGTGCCATTTAAAAACCATAAGTGCTAATGACTCCATTCCTTTTAGAGGTAATGGGGGCTGCTAATTGGAGTACTCTAAAACAAACCTGACCTCTCTAGGATATTCAGAAGCCAAGTTATAAGCCCACAAAAGTGTACCTGGACTACTTCTTTAAAGTGAAACCAGATCCGGTGACCTTTGGGACATGGTTTGACCCCCTTAGGAAAGTGCTATCATCATGAAACATTCAGATCACTTACAACTCAATAGATTCTACCTTCCTGTAACGTTTCAGCCTGATTGGACCTTGTTTTCACACAAATGAACCCAGAATGATGTGAAATTGTGCTTCGTGCAACATAATTCTGGGTGCCATTTAAAAACCATAAGTGCTAATGACTCCATTCCTTTTTGTGGTTGTAGGGGCTGTTGATTGGAGTATACTAAAACAAACCTGATCTCTCTAGGACATTCAGAAGCCAAGTTATAAGCCCACAAATGTGTAACTGGACTACTTCTTTAAATTGACACCAGATCCGGTGACCTTTGGGACATGGTTTGACCCCCTTAGGAAAGTGCTATCATCATGAAACGTTCAGATCACTTACAACTCAATAGATTCTACCTTCCAGTAACGTTTCAGCCTGATTGGACCTTGTTTTCACACAAATGAACCCAGAATGATGTGAAATTGTGCTTCGTGCAACATAATTCTGGGTGCCATTTAAAAACCATAAGTGCTAATGACTCTATTCCTTTTAGCTGTAATAGGGGCTGTTAATTGGAGTACTCTAAAACAAACCTGACCTCTCTAGGATATTCAGAAGCCAAGTTATAAGCCCACAAAGGTGTAACTGGACTACTTCTTTAAAGTGACAGCAGGCCGAGTGACCTTTGGGACATGGTTTGACCCCCTATAGGAATGTGCGATCATCATGAAACGTTCAGATCAATTACAACTCAATAGATTCTACCTTCTTGTAACGTTTCAGCCTGATTGGACCTTGTTTTCACACAAATGGACCCAGAATGATGTGAAATTGTGCTTCATGCAACATAATTCTGGGTGCCATTTACAAACCATAAGTGCTAATGACTCCATTCCTTTTTGTGGTTGTAGGGGCTGTTGATTGGAGTACACTAAAACAAACCTGATCTCTCTAGGAAATTCAGAAGCCAAGTTATAAGCCCACAAATGTGTAACTGGACTACGTCTTTAAATTGACACCCGATCCGGTGACCTTCGGGACATGGTTTGACCCCCTTAGGAAAGTGCTATCATCATGAAATGTTCAGATCACTTACAACTCAATAGATTCTACCTTCCTGTAACGTTTCAGCCTGATTGGACCTTGTTTTCACACAAATGAACCCAGAATGATGTGAAATTGTGCTTCGTGCAACATAATTCTGGGTGCCATTTAAAAACCATAAGTGCTAAGGACTCCATTCCTTTTTGGGGTAATGGGGGCTGTTAATTGAAGTACTCTAAAACAAACCTGACCTCTCTAGGATATTCAGAAGCCAAGTTATAAGCCCACAAAGGTGTAACTTGACTACTTCTTTAAAGTGACACCAGGCCCGGTGACCTGTGGGACATGGTTTTACCCCCTATAGGAATGTGCGATCATCTTGAAATGTTCAGATCACTTACAACTCAATAGATTCTACCTTCTTGTAACGTTTCAGCCTGATTGGACCTTGTTTTCACACAAATGGACCCAGAATGATGTGAAATTGTGCTTCGTGCAACACAATTCTGGGTGCCATTTACAAACCATAAGTGCTAATGACTCCATTCCTTTTTGTGGTTGTAGGGGCTGTTGATTGGAGTATACTAAAACAAACCTTATCTCTCTAGGACGTTCAGAAGCCAAGTTATAAGCCCACAAATGTGTAACTGGACTACTTCTTTAAATTTACACCAGATCCGGTGACCTTTGGGACATGGTTTGACCCCCTTAGGAAAGTGCTATAATCATGAAACGTTCAGATCACTTACAACTCAATAGATTCTACCTTCCTGTAACGTTTCAGCCTGATTGGACCTTGTTTTCACACAAATGAACCCAGAATGATGTGAAATTGTGCTTTGTGCAACATAATTCTGGGTGCCATTTAAAAACCATAAGTGCTACTGACTCCATTCCTTTTTGTGGTTGTAGGGGCTGTTGATTGGAGTATACTAAAACAAACCTGATCTCTCTAGGACATTCAGAAGCCAAGTTATAAGCCCACAAATGTGTAACTGGACTACTTCTTTAAATTGACACCAGATCAGGGTGACCTTTGGGACATGGTTCGACCCCTTAGGAAAGTGCTATCATCATGAAACATTCAGATCACTTACAACTCAATAGATTCTACCTTCCTGTAACGTTTCAGCCTGATTGGACCTTGTTTTCACACAAATGAACCCAGAATGATGTGAAATTGTGCTTCATGCAACATAATTCTGGGTGCCATTTACAAACCATAAGTCCTAATGACTCCATTCCTTTTTGTGGTTGTAGGGGCTGTTGATTGGAGTATACTAAAACAAACCTGATCTCTCTAGGACATTCAGAAGTCAAGTTATAAGCTCACAAATGTGTAACTGGACTACTTCTTTAAATTGACACCAGATCCGGTGACCTTTGGGACATGGTTTGACCCCCTTAGGAAAGTGCTATCATCATGAAACGTTCAGATCACTTACAACTCAATAGATTCTACCTTCCTGTAACGTTTCAGCCTGATTGGACCTTGTTTTCACACAAATGACCCCAGAATGATGTGAAATTGTGCTTCGTGCAACATAATTCTGGGTGCCATTTAAAAACCATAAGTGCTAATGACTCCATTCCTTTTAGAGGTAATGGGGGTTGTTAATTGGAGTACTCTAAAACAAACCTGACCTCTCTAGGATATTCAGAAGCCAAGTTATAAGCCCACAAAGGTGTACCTGGACTACTTCTTTAAAGTGAAACCAGATCCGGTGACCTTTGGGACATGGTTTGACCCCCTTAGGAAAGTGCTATCATCATGAAACATTCAGATCACTTACAACTCAATAGATTCTACCTTCCTGTAACGTTTCAGCCTGATTGGACCTTTTTTTCACACAAATGAACCCAGAATGATGTGAAATTGTGCTTCGTGCAACATAATTCTGGGTGCCATTTAAAAACCATAAGTGCTAATGACTCCATTCCTTTTTGTGGTTGTAGGGGCTGTTGATTGGAGTATACTAAAACAAACCTGATCTCTCTAGGACATTCAGAAGCCAAGTTATAAGCCCACAAATGTGTAACTGGACTACTTCTTTAAATTGACACCAGATCCGGTGACCTTTGGGACATGGTTTGACCCCCTTAGGAAAGTGCTATCATCATGAAACGTTCAGATCACTTACAACTCAATAGATTCTACCTTCCAGTAACGTTTCAGCCTGATTGGACCTTGTTTTCACACAAATGAACCCAGAATGTTGTGAAATTGTGCTTCGTGCAACATAATTCTGGTTTGCCATTTAAAAACCATAAGTGCTAATGACTCCATTCATTTTAATGGTAATGGGGGCTGTTGATTGGAGTACACTAAAACAAACCTGATCTCTCTAGGACATTCAGAAGCCAAGTTATAATCCCTCAAAGGTGTAATTGGACTATTTCTTTAAAGTGACACCAGGCCGGGTGACCTTTGGGACATGGTTTTACCCCCTATAGGAATGTGTGATCATCTTGAAATGTTCAGATCACTTACAACTCAATAGATTCTACCTTCTTGTAACGTTTCAGCCTGATTGGACCTTGTTTTCACACAAATGAACCCAGAATGATGTGAAATTTTGCTTCGTGCAACATAATTATGGGTGCCATTTAAAAACCATAAGTGCTAATGACTCCATTCCTTTTAGTGGTAATAGGAGCTGTTAATTGGAGTACTCTAAAACAAACCTGACCTCTCTAGGATATTCAGAAGCCAAGTTATAAGCCCACAAATATGTAACTGGACTACTTCTTTAAAGTGACACCAGGCCCGGTGACCTTTGGGACATGGTTTGACCCCCTATAGGAATGTGCGATCATCATGAAACGTTCAGATCACTTACAACTCAATAGATTCTACCTTCTTGTAACGTTTCAGCCTGATTGGAGCTTGTTTTCACACAAATGGACCCAGAATGATGTGAAATTGTGCTTCGTGCAACATGATTATGGGTGCCATTTACAACCCATAAGTGCTAATGACTCCATTCCTTTTTGTGGTTGTAGGGGCTGTTGATTGGAGTACACTAAAACAAACCTGATCTCTCTAGGACATTCAGAAGTCAAGTTATAAGCCCACAAATGTGTAACTGGACTACTTTTTTAAATTGACACCGATCCGGTGACCTTTGGGTCATGGTTTTTCCTCCTTAGGAAAGTGCTATCATCATGAAACGTTCAGATCACTTACAACTCAATAGATTCTACCTTCCTGTAACGTTTCAGCCTGATTGGATCTTGTTTTCACACAAATGAACCCGGAATGATGTGAAATTTTGCTTCGTGCCACATAATTCTGGGTGCCATTTACAACCCATAAGTGCTAATGACTCCATTCCTTTTTGGGGTAATAGGGGCTGTTAATTGGAGTACTCTAAATTAAACCTGACCTCTCTAGGATATTCAGAAGCCAAGTTATAAGCCCACAAAGGTGTAACTGGACTACTTCGTTAAAGTGACACCAGGCCCGGTGACCTTTGGGACATGGTTTGACCCCCTTAGGAATGTGCGATCATCATGAAACGTTCAGATCACTTACAACTCAATAGATTCTACCTTCCAGTAACGTTTCAGCCTGATTGGACCTTGTTTTCACACAAATGAACCCAGAATGATGTGAAATTGTGCTTCGTGCAACATAATTCTGGGTGCCATTTAAAAACCATAAGTGCTAATGACTCTATTCCTTTAAGCTGTAATAGGGGCTGTTAATTGGAGTACTCTAAAACAAACCTGACCTCTCTAGGATATTCAGAAGCCAAGTTATAAGCCCACAAAGGTGTAACTGGACTACTTCTTTAAAGTGACAGCAGGCCGAGTGACCTTTGGGACATGGTTTGACCCCCTATAGGAATGTGCGATCATCATGAAACGTTCAGATCAATTACAACTCAATAGATTCTACCTTCTTGTAACGTTTCAGCCTGATTGGACCTTGTTTTCACACAAATGGACCCAGAATGATGTGAAATTGTGCTTCATGCAACATAATTCTGGGTGCCATTTACAAACCATAAGTGCTAATGACTCCATTCCTTTTTGTGGTTGTAGGGGCTGTTGATTGGAGTACACTAAAACAAACCAGATCTCTCTAGGAAATTCAGAAGCCAAGTTATAAGCCCACAAATGTGTAACTGGACTACGTCTTTAAATTGACACCCGATCCGGTGACCTTCGGGACATGGTTTGACCCCCTTAGGAAAGTGCTATCATCATGAAATGTTCAGGTCACTTACAACTCAATAGATTCTACCTTCCTGTAACGTTTCAGCCTGATTGGACCTTGTTTTCACACAAATGAACCCAGAATGATGTGAAATTGTGCTTCGTGCAACATAATTCTGGGTGCCATTTAAAAACCATAAGTGCTAAGGACTCCATTCCTTTTTGGGGTAATGGGGGCTGTTAATTGGAGTACTCTAAAACAAACCTGACCTCTCTAGGATATTCAGAAGCCAAGTTATAAGCCCACAAAGGTGTAACTTGACTACTTCTTTAAAGTGACACCAGGCCCGGTGACCTGTGGGACATGGTTTTACCCCCTATAGGAATGTGCGATCATCTTGAAATGTTCAGATCACTTACAACTCAATAGATTCTACCTTCTTGTAACGTTTCAGCCTGATTGGACCTTGTTTTCACACAAATGGACCCAGAATGATGTGAAATTGTGCTTCGTGCAACACAATTCTGGGTGCCATTTACAAACCATAAGTGCTAATGACTCCATTCCTTTTTGTGGTTGTAGGGGCTGTTGATTGGAGTATACTAAAACAAACCTTATCTCTCTAGGACGTTCAGAAGCCAAGTTATAAGCCCACAAATGTGTAACTGGACTACTTCTTTAAAGTGACACCAGATCCGGTGACCTTTGGGACATGGTTTGACACCCTTAGGAAACTGCTATAATCATGAAACGTTCAGATCACTTACAACTCAATAGATTCTACCTTCCTGTAACGTTTCAGCCTGATTGGACCTTGTTTTCACACAAATGAACCCAGAATGATGTGAAATTGTGCTTCGTGCAACATAATTCTGGGTGCCATTTAAAAACCATAAGTGCTACTGACTCCATTCCTTTTTGTGGTTGTAGGGGCTGTTGATTTGAGTATACTAAAACAAACCTGATCTCTCTAGGACATTCAGAAGCCAAGTTATAAGCCCACAAATGTGTAACTGGACTACTTCTTTAAATTGACACCAGATCCGGTGACCTTTGGGACATGGTTCGACCCCTTAGGAAAGTGCTATCATCATGAAACATTCAGATCACTTACAACTCAATAGATTCTACCTTCCTGTAACGTTTCAGCCTGATTGGACCTTGTTTTCACACAAATGAACCCAGAATGATGTGAAATTGTGCTTCATGCAACATAATTCTGGGTGCCATTTACAAACCATAAGTCCTAATGACTCCATTCCTTTTTGTGGTTGTAGGGGCTGTTGATTGGAGTATACTAAAACAAACCTGATCTCTCTAGGACATTCAGAAGTCAAGTTATAAGCTCACAAATGTGTAACTGGACTACTTCTTTAAATTGACACCAGATCCGGTGACCTTTGGGACATGGTTTGACCCCCTTAGGAAAGTGCTATCATCATGAAACGTTCAGATCACTTACAACTCAATAGATTCTACCTTCCTGTAACGTTTCAGCCTGATTGGACCTTGTTTTCACACAAATGAACCCAGAATGATGTGAAATTGTGCTTCGTGCAACATAATTCTGGGTGCCATTTAAAAAACCATAAGTGCTAATGACTCCATTCCTTTTAGAGGTAATGGGGGCTGTTAATTGGAGTACTCTAAAACAAACCTGACCTCTCTAGGATATTCAGAAGCCAAGTTATAAGCCCACAAAGGTGTACCTGGACTACTTCTTTAAAGTGAAACCAGATCCGGTGACCTTTGGGACATGGTTTGACCCCCTTAGGAAAGTGCTATCATCATGAAACATTCAGATCACTTACAACTCAATAGATTCTACCTTCCTGTAACGTTTCAGCCTGATTGGACCTTGTTTTCACACAAATGAACTCAGAATGATGTGAAATTGTGCTTTGAGCAACATTATTCTGGGTGCCATTTAAAAACCATAAGTCCTAATGACTCCATTCCTTTTTGTGGTTGTAGGGGCTGTTGATTGGAGTATACTAAAACAAACCTGATCTCTCTAGGACATTCAGAAGTCAAGTTATAAGCTCACAAATGTGTAACTGGACTACTTCTTTAAATTGACACCAGATCCGGTGACCTTTGGGACATGGTTTGACCCCCTTAGGAAAGTGCTATCATCATGAAACGTTCAGATCACTTACAACTCAATAGATTCTACCTTCCTGTAACGTTTCAGCCTGACTGGACCTTGTTTTCACACAAATGACCCCAGAATGATGTGAAATTGTGCTTCGTGCAACATAATTCTGGGTGCCATTTAAAAACCATAAGTGCTAATGACTCCATTCCTATTAGAGGTAATGGGGGCTGTTAATTGGAGTACTCTAAAACAAACCTGACCTCTCTAGGATATTCAGAAGCCAAGTTATAAGCCCACAAAGGTGTACCTGGACTACTTCTTTAAAGTGAAACCAGATCCGGTGACCTTTGGGACATGGTTTGACCCCCTTAGGAAAGTGCTATCATCATGAAACATTCAGATCACTTACAACTCAATAGATTCTACCTTCCTGTAACGTTTCAGCCTGATTGGACCTTGTTTTCACACAAATGAACCCAGAATGATGTGAAATTGTGCTTCGTGCAACATAATTCTGGGTGCCATTTAAAAACCATAAGTGCTAATGACTCCATTCCTTTTTGTGGTTGTAGGGGCTGTTGATTGGAGTATACTAAAACAAACCTGATCTCTCTAGGACATTCAGAAGCCAAGTTATAAGCCCACAAATGTGTAACTGGACTACTTCTTTAAATTGACACCAGATCCGGTGACCTTTGGGACATGGTTTGACCCCCTTAGGAAAGTGCTATCATCATGAAACGTTCAGATCACTTACAACTCAATAGATTCTACCTTCCAGTAACGTTTCAGCCTGATTGGACCTTGTTTTCACACAAATGAACCCAGAATGTTGTGAAATTGTGCTTCGTGCAACATAATTCTGGTTTGCCATTTAAAAACCATAAGTGCTAATGACTCCATTCATTTTAATGGTAATGGGGGCTGTTGATTGGAGTACACTAAAACAAACCTGATCTCTCTAGGACATTCAGAAGCCAAGTTATAATCCCTCAAAGGTGTAATTGGACTATTTCTTTAAAGTGACACCAGGCCGGGTGACCTTTGGGACATGGTTTTACCCCCTATAGGAATGTGTGATCATCTTGAAATGTTCAGATCACTTACAACTCAATAGATTCTACCTTCTTGTAACGTTTCAGCCTGATTGGACCTTGTTTTCACACAAATGAACCCAGAATGATGTGAAATTTTGCTTCGTGCAACATAATTATGGGTGCCATTTAAAAACCATAAGTGCTAATGACTCCATTCCTTTTAGTGGTAATAGGAGCTGTTAATTGGAGTACTCTAAAACAAACCTGACCTCTCTAGGATATTCAGAAGCCAAGTTATAAGCCCACAAATATGTAACTGGACTACTTCTTTAAAGTGACACCAGGCCCGGTGACCTTTGGGACATGGTTTGACCCCCTATAGGAATGTGCGATCATCATGAAACGTTCAGATCACTTACAACTCAATAGATTCTACCTTCTTGTAACGTTTCAGCCTGATTGGAGCTTGTTTTCACACAAATGGACCCAGAATGATGTGAAATTGTGCTTCGTGCAACATGATTATGGGTGCCATTTACAAACCATAAGTGCTAATGACTCCATTCCTTTTTGTGGTTGTAGGGGCTGTTGATTGGAGTACACTAAAACAAACCTGATCTCTCTAGGACATTCAGAAGCCAAGTTATAAGCCCACAAATGTGTAACTGGACTACTTTTTTAAATTGACACCGATCCGGTGACCTTTGGGTCATGGTTTTTCCTCCTTAGGAAAGTGCTATCATCATGAAACGTTCAGATCACTTACAACTCAATAGATTCTACCTTCCTGTAACGTTTCAGCCTGATTGGATCTTGTTTTCACACAAATGAACCCGGAATGATGTGAAATTTTGCTTCGTGCCACATAATTCTGGGTGCCATTTACAACCCATAAGTGCTAATGACTCCATTCCTTTTTGGGGTAATAGGGGCTGTTAATTGGAGTACTCTAAATTAAACCTGACCTCTCTAGGATATTCAGAAGCCAAGTTATAAGCCCACAAAGGTGTAACTGGACTACTTCGTTAAAGTGACACCAGGCCCGGTGACCTTTGGGACATGGTTTGACCCCCTTAGGAATGTGCGATCATCATGAAACGTTCAGATCACTTACAACTCAATAGATTCTACCTTCCAGTAACGTTTCAGCCTGATTGGACCTTGTTTTCACACAAATGAACCCAGAATGATGTGAAATTGTGCTTCGTGCAACATAATTCTGGGTGCCATTTAAAAACCATAAGTGCTAATGACTCTATTCCTTTAAGCTGTAATAGGGGCTGTTAATTGGAGTACTCTAAAACAAACCTGACCTCTCTAGGATATTCAGAAGCCAAGTTATAAGCCCACAAAGGTGTGACTGGACTACTTCTTTAAAGTGACAGCAGGCCGAGTGACCTTTGGGACATGGTTTGACCCCCTATAGGAATGTGCGATCATCATGAAACGTTCAGATCAATTACAACTCAATAGATTCTACCTTCTTGTAACGTTTCAGCCTGATTGGACCTTGTTTTCACACAAATGGACCCAGAATGATGTGAAATTGTGCTTCATGCAACATAATTCTGGGTGCCATTTACAAACCATAAGTGCTAATGACTCCATTCCTTTTTGTGGTTGTAGGGGCTGTTGATTGGAGTACACTAAAACAAACCAGATCTCTCTAGGAAATTCAGAAGCCAAGTTATAAGCCCACAAATGTGTAACTGGACTACGTCTTTAAATTGACACCCGATCCGGTGACCTTCGGGACATGGTTTGACCCCCTTAGGAAAGTGCTATCATCATGAAATGTTCAGGTCACTTACAACTCAATAGATTCTACCTTCCTGTAACGTTTCAGCCTGATTGGACCTTGTTTTCACACAAATGAACCCAGAATGATGTGAAATTGTGCTTCGTGCAACATAATTCTGGGTGCCATTTAAAAACCATAAGTGCTAAGGACTCCATTCCTTTTTGGGGTAATGGGGGCTGTTAATTGGAGTACTCTAAAACAAACCTGACCTCTCTAGGATATTCAGAAGCCAAGTTATAAGCCCACAAAGGTGTAACTTGACTACTTCTTTAAAGTGACACCAGGCCCGGTGACCTGTGGGACATGGTTTTACCCCCTATAGGAATGTGCGATCATCTTGAAATGTTCAGATCACTTACAACTCAATAGATTCTACCTTCTTGTAACGTTTCAGCCTGATTGGACCTTGTTTTCACACAAATGGACCCAGAATGATGTGAAATTGTGCTTCGTGCAACACAATTCTGGGTGCCATTTACAAACCATAAGTGCTAATGACTCCATTCCTTTTTGTGGTTGTAGGGGCTGTTGATTGGAGTATACTAAAACAAACCTTATCTCTCTAGGACGTTCAGAAGCCAAGTTATAAGCCCACAAATGTGTAACTGGACTACTTCTTTAAAGTGACACCAGATCCGGTGACCTTTGGGACATGGTTTGACACCCTTAGGAAACTGCTATAATCATGAAACGTTCAGATCACTTACAACTCAATAGATTCTACCTTCCTGTAACGTTTCAGCCTGATTGGACCTTGTTTTCACACAAATGAACCCAGAATGATGTGAAATTGTGCTTCGTGCAACATAATTCTGGGTGCCATTTAAAAACCATAAGTGCTACTGACTCCATTCCTTTTTGTGGTTGTAGGGGCTGTTGATTGGAGTATACTAAAACAAACCTGATCTCTCTAGGACATTCAGAAGCCAAGTTATAAGCCCACAAATGTGTAACTGGACTACTTCTTTAAATTGACACCAGATCCGGTGACCTTTGGGACATGGTTCGACCCCTTAGGAAAGTGCTATCATCATGAAACATTCAGATCACTTACAACTCAATAGATTCTACCTTCCTGTAACGTTTCAGCCTGATTGGACCTTGTTTTCACACAAATGAACCCAGAATGATGTGAAATTGTGCTTCATGCAACATAATTCTGGGTGCCATTTACAAACCATAAGTCCTAATGACTCCATTCCTTTTTGTGGTTGTAGGGGCTGTTGATTGGAGTATACTAAAACAAACCTGATCTCTCTAGGACATTCAGAAGTCAAGTTATAAGCTCACAAATGTGTAACTGGACTACTTCTTTAAATTGACACCAGATCCGGTGACCTTTGGGACATGGTTTGACCCCCTTAGGAAAGTGCTATCATCATGAAACGTTCAGATCACTTACAACTCAATAGATTCTACCTTCCTGTAACGTTTCAGCCTGATTGGACCTTGTTTTCACACAAATGAACCCAGAATGATGTGAAATTGTGCTTCGTGCAACATAATTCTGGGTGCCATTTAAAAAACCATAAGTGCTAATGACTCCATTCCTTTTAGAGGTAATGGGGGCTGTTAATTGGAGTACTCTAAAACAAACCTGACCTCTCTAGGATATTCAGAAGCCAAGTTATAAGCCCACAAAGGTGTACCTGGACTACTTCTTTAAAGTGAAACCAGATCCGGTGACCTTTGGGACATGGTTTGACCCCCTTAGGAAAGTGCTATCATCATGAAACATTCAGATCACTTACAACTCAATAGATTCTACCTTCCTGTAACGTTTCAGCCTGATTGGACCTTGTTTTCACACAAATGAACCCAGAATGATGTGAAATTGTGCTTCGTGCAACATAATTCTGGGTGCCATTTAAAAACCATAAGTGCTAATGACTCCATTCCTTTTTGTGGTTGTAGGGGCTGTTGATTGGAGTATACTAAAACAAACCTGATCTCCCTAGGACATTCAGAAGCCAAGTTATAAGCCCACAAATGTGTAACTGGACTACTTCTTTAAATTGACACCAGATCCGGTGACCTTTGGGACATGGTTTGACCCCCTTAGGAAAGTGCTATCATCATGAAACGTTCAGATCACTTACAACTCAATAGATTCTACCTTCCAGTAACGTTTCAGCCTGATTGGACCTTGTTTTCACACAAATGAACCCAGAATGTTGTGAAATTGTGCTTCGTGCAACATAATTCTGGGTGCCATTTAAAAACCATAAGTGCTAATGACTCCATTCATTTTAATGGTAATGGGGGCTGTTGATTGGAGTACACTAAAACAAACCTGATCTCTCTAGGACATTCAGAAGCCAAGTTATAATCCCTCAAAGGTGTAATTGGACTATTTCTTTAAAGTGACACCAGGCCGGGTGACCTTTGGGACATGGTTTTACCCCCTATAGGAATGTGTGATCATCTTGAAATGTTCAGATCACTTACAACTCAATAGATTCTACCTTCTTGTAACGTTTCAGCCTGATTGGACCTTGTTTTCACACAAATGAACCCAGAATGATGTGAAATTGTGTTTCGTGCAACATAATTATGGGTGCCATTTAAAAACCATAAGTGCTAATGACTCCATTCCTTTTAGTGGTAATAGGGGCTGTTAATTGGAGTACTCTAAAACAAACCTGACCTCTCTAGGATATTCAGAAGCCAAGTTATAAGCCCACAAATATGTAACTGGACTACTTCTTTAAAGTGACACCAGGCCCGGTGACCTTTGGGACATGGTTTGACCCCCTATAGGAATGTGCGATCATCATGAAACGTTCAGATCACTTACAACTCAATAGATTCTACCTTCTTGTAACGTTTCAGCCTGATTGGAGCTTGTTTTCACACAAATGGACCCAGAATGATGTGAAATTGTGCTTCGTGCAACATGATTATGGGTGCCATTTACAAACCATAAGTGCTAATGACTCCATTCCTTTTTGTGGTTGTAGGGGCTGTTGATTGGAGTACACTAAAACAAACCTGATCTCTCTAGGACATTCAGAAGCCAAGTTATAAGCCCACAAATGTGTAACTGGACTACTTTTTTAAATTGACACCGATCCGGTGACCTTTGGGTCATGGTTTTTCCTCCTTAGGAAAGTGCTATCATCATGAAACGTTCAGATCACTTACAACTCAATAGATTCTACCTTCCTGTAACGTTTCAGCCTGATTGGATCTTGTTTTCACACAAATGAACCCGGAATGATGTGAAATTTTGCTTCGTGCCACATAATTCTGGGTGCCATTTACAACCCATAAGTGCTAATGACTCCATTCCTTTTTGGGGTAATAGGGGCTGTTAATTGGAGTACTCTAAATTAAACCTGACCTCTCTAGGATATTCAGAAGCCAAGTTATAAGCCCACAAAGGTGTAACTGGACTACTTCTTTAAAGTGACACCAGGCCCGGTGACCTTTGGGACATGGTTTGACCCCCTTAGGAATGTGCGATCATCATGAAACGTTCAGATTACTTACAACTCAATAGATTCTACCTTCTTGTAACGTTTCAGCCTGATTGGACCTTGTTTTCACACAAATGGACCCAGAATGATGTGAAATTGTGCTTCGTGCAACATAATTCTGGGCGCCATTTACAAACCATAAGTGCTAATGACTCCATTCCTCTTTGTGGCTGTAGGGGCTGTTTATTGGAGTACACTAAAACAAGCCTGACCTCTCTAGGACATTCAGAAGCCAAGTTATAAGCCCACAAAGGTGTAACTGGACTACTTATTTAAAGTGACACCAGGCCCGGTGACCTTTGGGACATGGTTTGACCCCCTATAGGAATGTGCGATCATCATGAAACGTTCAGATCACTTACAACTCAATAGATTCTACCTTCTTGTAATGTTTCAGCCTGAATGGACCTTGTTTTCACACAAATGGACCCAGAATGATGTGAAATTGTGCTTCGTGCATCATAATTCTGGGTGCCATTTACAAACCATAAGTTCTAATGACTCCATTCCTTTTTGTGGTTGTAGGGGCTGTTGATTGTAGTACTCTGAAACAAACCTGATCACTCTGGGACATTCAGAAGCCAAGTTATAAGCCCACAAATGTGTAACTGGACAACTTCTTTACATTGACACCAGGCCCGTTGACCTTTGGGACATGGTTTGACCCCCTATAGGAATGTGCGATCATCATGAAACGTTCATATCACTTACAACTCAATAGATTCTACCTTCTTGTAACGTTTCAGCCTGATTGGACCTTGTTTTCACACAAATGGACCCAGAATGATGTGAAATTGTGCTTCGTGCAACATAATTCTGGGTGCCATTTAAAAACCATAAGTGCTAATGACTCCATTCCTTTTAGTGGTAATGGGGGCTGTTAATTGGAGTACTCTAAAATAAACCTGATCTCTCTAGGATATTCAGAAGCCAAGTTATAAGCCCACAAAGGTGTAACTGGACTACTTCTTTAAAGTGAAACCAGATCCGGTGACCTTTGGGACATGGTTTGACCCCCTTAGGAAAGTGCTATCATCATGAAACGTTCAGATCACTTACAACTCAATAGATTCTACCTTCCTGTAACGTTTCAGCCTGATTGGACCTTGTTTTCACACAAATGAACCCAGAATGATGTGAAATTGTGCTTCGTGCAACATAATTCTGGGTGCCATTTAAAAACCATAAGTGCTAATGTCTCCATTCCTTTTTGTGGTTGTAGGGGCTGTTGATTTGAGTACACTAAAACAAACCTGATCTCTCTAGGACATTCAGAAGCCAAGTTATAATCCCTCAAAGGTGTAATTGGACTATTTCTTTAAAGTGACACCAGGCCCGGTGACCTTTGGGACATGGTTTTACCCCCTATAGGAATGTGTGATCATCTTGAAATGTTCAGATCACTTACAACTCAATAGATTCTACCTTCTTGTAAAGTTTCAGCCTGATTGGACCTTGTTTTCACACAAATGAACCCAGAATGATGTGAAATTGTGCTTCGTGCAACATAATTATGGGAGCCATTTAAAAACCATAAGTGCTAATGACTCCATTCCTTTTTGTGGCTGTAGGGGCTGTTTATTGGAGTACACTAAAACAAGCCTGACCTCTCTAGGACATTCAGAAGCCAAGTTATAAGCCCACAAATGTGTAACTGGACTACTTCTTTACATTGACACCAGGCCCGTTGACCTTTGGGACATGGTTTGACCCCCTATAGGAATGTGCGATCATCATGAAACGTTCATATCACTTACAACTCAATAGATTCTACCTTCTTGTAACGTTTCAGCCTGATTGGACCTTGTTTTCACACAAATGGACCCAGAATGATGTGAAATTGTGCTTCGTGCAACATAATTCTGGGTGCCATTTACAAACCATAAGTGCTAATGACTCCATTCCTTTTTGTGGTTGTAGGGGCTGTTGATTGGAGTATACTAAAACAAACCTGATCTCTCTGGGACATTCAGAAGCCAAGTTATAAGCCCACAAATGTGTAACTGGACTACTTCTTTAAAGTGACACCAGATCCGGTGACCTTTGGGACATGGTTTGACACCCTTAGGAAACTGCTATCATCATGAAACGTTCAGATCACTTACAACTCAATAGATTCTACCTTCCTGTAACGTTTCAGCCTGATTGGACCTTGTTTTCACACAAATGAACCCGGAATGATGTGAAATTGTGCTTTGTGCAACATAATTCTGGGTGCCATTTAACAACCATAAGTGCTAATGACTCCATTCCTTTTTGGGGTAATGGGGGCTGTTAATTGGAGTACTCTAAAACAAACCTGACCTCTTTAGGATATTCAGAAGCCAAGTTATAAGCCCACAAAGGTGTAACTGGACTACTTCTTTAAAGTGACACCAGGCCCGGTGACCTTTGGGACATGGTTTGACCCCCTTAGGAAAGTGCTATCATCATGAAACGTTCAGATCACTTTCAACTCAATATATTCTACCTTCCTGTAACGTTTCAGCCTGATTGGACCTTGTTTTCACACAAATGGACCCAGAATGATGTGAAATTGTGCTTCGTGCAACATAATTATGGGTGCCATTTACAAACCATAAGTGCTAATGACTCCATTCCTTTTTGTGGTTGTAGGGGCTGTTGATTGTAGTACTCTGAAACAAACCTGATCACTCTGGGACATTCAGAAGCCAAGTTATAAGCCCACAAATGTGTAACTGGACAACTTCTTTACATTGACACCAGGCCCGTTGACCTTTGGGACATGGTTTGACCCCCTATAGGAATGTGCGATCATCATGAAACGTTCATATCACTTACAACTCAATAGATTCTACCTTCTTGTAACGTTTCAGCCTGATTGGACCTTGTTTTCACACAAATGGACCCAGAATGATGTGAAATTGTGCTTCGTGCAACATAATTCTGGGTGCCATTTAAAAACCATAAGTGCTAATGACTCCATTCCTTTTGGTGGTAATGGGGGCTGTTAATTGGAGTACTCTAAAATAAACCTGATCTCTCTAGGATATTCAGAAGCCAAGTTATAAGCCCACAAAGGTGTAACTGGACTACTTCTTTAAAGTGACACCAGGCCCGGTGACCTTTGGGACATGATTTGACTCCCTATAGGAATGTGCGATCATCATGAAATGTTCAGATCACTTACAACTCAATAGATTCTACCTTCTTGTAACGTTTCAGCCTGATTGGACCTTGTTTTCACACAAATGGACCCAGAATGATGTGAAATTGTGCTTCGTGCAACATAATTCTGGGTGCCATTTAAAAACCATAAGTGCTAATGACTCCATTACTTTTTGAGGTTGTAGGGGCTGTTGATTGGAGTACACTAAAACAATTCTGATCTCTCTAGGACATTCAGAAGCCAAGTTATAAGCCCACAAATGTGTAACTGGACTACTTCTTTAAATTGACACCAGATCCGGTGACCTTTGGGACATGGTTTGACCCCCTTAGGAAAGTGCTATCATCATGAAACGTTCAGATCACTTACAACTCAATAGATTCTACCTTCCTGTAACGTTTCAGCCTGATTGGACCTTGTTTTCACACAAATGAACCCAGAATGATGTGAAATTGTGCTTCGTGCAACATAATTCTGGGTGCCATTTACAAACCATAAGTGCTAATGACTCCATTCCTTTTAGAGGTAATGGGGGCTGTTAAGTGGAGTACTCTAAAACAAACCTGACCTCTCTAGGATATTCAGAAGCCAAGTTATAAGCCCACAAAGGTGTACCTGGACTACTTCTTTAAAGTGAAACCAGATCCGGTGACCTTTGGGACATGGTTTGACCCCCTTAGGAAAGTGCTATCATCATGAAACGTTCAGATCACTTACAACTCAATAGATTCTACCTTCCTGTAACGTTTCAGCCTGATTGGACCTTGTTTTCACACAAATGAACCCAGAATGATGTGAAATTGTGCTTCGTGCAACATAATTCTGGGTGCCATTTAAAAACCATAAGTGCTAATGTCTCCATTCCTTTTTGTGGTTGTAGGGGCTGTTGATTTGAGTACACTAAAACAAACCTGATCTCTCTAGGACATTCAGAAGCCAAGTTATAATCCCTCAAAGGTGTAATTGGACTATTTCTTTAAAGTGACACCAGGCCCGGTGACCTTTGGGACATGGTTTTACCCCCTATAGGAATGTGTGATCATCTTGAAATGTTCAGATCACTTACAACTCAATAGATTCTACCTTCTTGTAAAGTTTCAGCCTGATTGGACCTTGTTTTCACACAAATGAACCCAGAATGATGTGAAATTGTGCTTCGTGCAACATAATTATGGGAGCCATTTAAAAACCATAAGTGCTAATGACTCCATTCCTTTTTGTGGCTGTAGGGGCTGTTTATTGGAGTACACTAAAACAAGCCTGACCTCTCTAGGACATTCAGAAGCCAAGTTATAAGCCCACAAATGTGTAACTGGACTACTTCTTTACATTGACACCAGGCCCGTTGACCTTTGGGACATGGTTTGACCCCCTATAGGAATGTGCGATCATCATGAAACGTTCATATCACTTACAACTCAATAGATTCTACCTTCTTGTAACGTTTCAGCCTGATTGGACCTTGTTTTCACACAAATGGACCCAGAATGATGTGAAATTGTGCTTCGTGCAACATAATTCTGGGTGCCATTTACAAACCATAAGTGCTAATGACTCCATTCCTTTTTGTGGTTGTAGGGGCTGTTGATTGGAGTATACTAAAACAAACCTGATCTCTCTGGGACATTCAGAAGCCAAGTTATAAGCCCACAAATGTGTAACTGGACTACTTCTTTAAAGTGACACCAGATCCGGTGACCTTTGGGACATGGTTTGACACCCTTAGGAAACTGCTATCATCATGAAACGTTCAGATCACTTACAACTCAATAGATTCTACCTTCCTGTAACGTTTCAGCCTGATTGGACCTTGTTTTCACACAAATGAACCCGGAATGATGTGAAATTGTGCTTTGTGCAACATAATTCTGGGTGCCATTTAACAACCATAAGTGCTAATGACTCCATTCCTTTTTGGGGTAATGGGGGCTGTTAATTGGAGTACTCTAAAACAAACCTGACCTCTTTAGGATATTCAGAAGCCAAGTTATAAGCCCACAAAGGTGTAACTGGACTACTTCTTTAAAGTGACACCAGGCCCGGTGACCTTTGGGACATGGTTTGACCCCCTTAGGAAAGTGCTATCATCATGAAACGTTCAGATCACTTTCAACTCAATATATTCTACCTTCCTGTAACGTTTCAGCCTGATTGGACCTTGTTTTCACACAAATGGACCCAGAATGATGTGAAATTGTGCTTCGTGCAACATAATTATGGGTGCCATTTACAAATCATAAGTGCTAATGACTCCATTCCTTTTTGTGGTTGTAGGGGCTGTTGATTGGAGTACACTAAAACAAACCTGACCTCTCTAGGACATTCAGAAGCAAAGTTATAAGCCCACAAATGTGTAACTGGACTACTTCTTTAAAGTGACACCAGGCCCGGTGACCTTTGGGACATGGTTTGACCCCCTATAGGAATGTGCGATCATCATGAAACGTTCAGATCACTTACTACTCTATAGATTCTACCTTCTTGTAACGTTTCAGCCTGATTGGACCTTGTTTTCACACAAATGGACCCAGAATGATGTGAAATTGTGCTTCGTGCCACATAATTCTGGGTGCCATTTACAAACCATAAGTGCTAATGACTCCATTCCTTTTTGTGGTTGTAGGAGCTGTTGATTGGAGTACACTAAAACAAACCTGATCTCTCTAGGACATTCAGAAGCCAAGTTATAAGCCCACAAATGTGTAACTGGACTACTTCTTTAAAGTGACACCAGGCCCGGTCACCTTTGGGACATGTTTTGACCCCCTTAGGAATGTGCGATCATCATGAAACGTTCAGATCACTTACAACTCAATAGATTCTACCTTCTTGTAGCGTTTCAGCCTGATTGGACCTTGTTTTCACACAAATGGACCCAGAATGATGTGAAATTGTGCTTCATGCAACATAATTCTGGGTGCCATTTACAAACCATAATGATTCCATTCCTTTTTGTGGTTGTAGGGGATGTTGATTGGAGTACACTAAAACAAACCTGATCTCTCTAGGACATTCAGAAGCCAAGTTATAAGCCCACAAAGGTGTAACTGGACTACTTCTTTAAAGTGACACCAGGCCCGGTGACCTTTGGGACATGGTTTGACCCCCTATATGAATGTGCGATCATCATGAAACGTTCATATCCCTTAAAACTCAATTGATTCTACCTTCTTGTAACGTTTCAGCCTGATTGGACCTTGTTTTCACACAAATGAACCCAGAATGATGTGAAATTGTGCTTCGTGCAACATAATTCTGGGTGCCATTTAAAAACCATAAGTGCTAATGACTCCATTCCTTTTTGTGGTTTTAGGGGCTGTTGATTGGAGTACACTAAAACAAACCTGATCTCTCTAGGACATTCAGAAGCCAAGTTATAAGCCCACAAATGTGTAACTGGACTACTTTTTTAAATTGACACCGATCCGGTGACCTTTGGGACATGGTTTTACCTCCTTAGGAAAGTGCTATCATCATGAAACGTTCAGATCACTTACAACTCAATAGATTCTACCTTCCTGTAACGTTTCAGTCTGATTGGACCTTGTTTTCACACAAATGAACCCAGAATGATGTGAAATTTTGCTTCGTGCCACATAATTCTTGGTGCCATTTACAACCCATAAGTGCTAATGACTCCATTCCTTTTTGGGGTAATGGGGGCTGTTAATTGGAGTACTCTAAATTAAACCTGACCTCTCTAGGATATTCAGAAGCCAAGTTATAAGCCCACAAAGGTGTAACTGGACTACTTCTTTAAAGTGACACCAGGCCCGGTGACCTTTGGGACATGGTTTGACCCCCTTAGGAATGTGCAATCATCATGAAACGTTCAGATCACTTACAACTCAATAGATTCTACATTCTTGTAACGTTTCAGCCTGATTGGACCTTGTTTTCACACAAATGGACCCAGAATGATGTGAAATTGTGCTTCGTGCAACATAATTCTGGGCGCCATTTACAAACCATAAGTGCTAATGACTCCATTCCTTTTTGTGGCTGTAGGGGCTGTTTATTGGAGTACACTAAAACAAGCCTGACCTCTCTAGGACATTCAGAAGCCAAGTTATAAGCCCACAAAGGTGTAACTGGACTACTTATTTAAAGTGACACCAGGCCCGGTGACCTTTGGGACATGGTTTGACCCCCTATAGGAATGTGCGATCATCATGAAACGTTCAGATCACTTACAACTCAATAGATTCTACCTTCTTGTAATGTTTCATCCTGATTGGACCTTGTTTTCACACAAATGAACCCAGAATGATGTGAAATTGTGCTTCGTGCAACATAATTCTGGGTGCCATTTAAAAACCATAAGTGCTAATGACTCCATTCCTTTTTGTGGTTGTAGGGGCTGTTGATTGTAGTACTCTGAAACAAACCTGATCACTCTAGGACATTCAGAAGCCAAGTTATAAGCCCACAAATGTGTAACTGGACTACTTCTTTACATTGACACCAGGCCCGTTGACCTTTGGGACATGATTTGACCCCCTATAGGAATGTGCGATCATCATGAAACGTTCATATCACTTACAAATCAATAGATTCTACCTTCTTGTAACGTTTCAGCCTGATTGGACCTTGTTTTCACACAAATGGACCCAGAATGATGTGAAATTGTGCTTTGTGCAACATAATTCTGGGTGCCATTTACAAACCATAAGTTCTAATGACTCCATTCTTTTTTGTGGTTGTAGGGGCTGTTGATTGGAGTACACTAAAACAAACCTGATCTCTCTAGGACATTCAGAAGCCAAGTTATAAGCCCACAAATGTGTAACTGGACTACTTCTTTAAATTGACACCAGATCCGGTGACCTTTGGGACATGGTTTGACCCCCCTTAGGAAAGTGCTATCATCATGAAACGTTCAGATCACTTACATTTCAATAGATTCTACCTTCCTGTAACGTTTCAGCCTGATTGGACCTTGTTTTCACATGTTTGAGTCAAACCATGTCCCAAAGGTCACCGGATCTGGTGTCACTTTAAAGAAGTAGTCCAGTTACACATTTGTGGGCTTATAACTTGGCTTCTGAATGTCCTAGAGAGATCAGGTTTGTTTTAGTGTACTCCAATCAACAGCTCATACAACCACAAAAAGGAATGGAGTCATTAGCACTTATGGTTTGTAAATGGCACCCAGAATTATGTGGCACGAAGCACAATTTCACATCATTCTGGGTCCATTTGTGTGAAAACAAGGTCCAATCAGGCTGAAACGTTACAAGAAGGTAGAATCTATAGAGTAGTAAGTGATCTGAACGTTTCATGATGATCGCACATTCCTATAGGGGGTCAAACCATGTCCCAAAGGTCACCGGGCCTGGTGTCACTTTAAAGAAGTAGTCCAGTTACACATTTGTGGGCTTATAACTTTGCTTCTGAATGTCCTAGAGAGGTCAGGTTTGTTTTAGTGTACTCCAATCAACAGCCCCTACAACCACAAAAAGGAATGGAGTCATTAGCACTTATGGTTTGTAAATGGCACCCATAATTATGTTGCACGAAGCACAATTTCACATCATTCTGGGTCCATTTGTGTGAAAACAAGGTCCAATCAGGCTGAAACGTTACAGGAAGGTAGAATATATTGAGTTGTAAGTGATCTGAACGTTTCATGATGATAGCACTTTCCTAAGGGGGTCAAACCATGTCCCAAAGGTCACCGGGCCTGGTGTCACTTTAAAGAAGTAGTCCAGTTACACATTTGTGGGCTTATAACTTGGCTTCTGAATATCCTAAAGAGGTCAGGTTTGTTTTAGAGTACTCCAATTAACAGCCCCCATTACCCCAAAAAGGAATGGAGTCATTAGCACTTATGGTTGTTAAATGGCACCCAGAATTATGTTGCACAAAGCACAATTTCACATCATTCCGGGTTCATTTGTGTGAAAACAAGGTCCAATCAGGCTGAAACGTTACAGGAAGGTAGAATCTATTGAGTTGTAAGTGATCTGAACGTTTCATGATGATAGCAGTTTCCTAAGGGTGTCAAACCATGTCCCAAAGGTCACCGGATCTGGTGTCAATTTAAAGAAGTAGTCCAGTTACACATTTGTGGGCTTTTAACTTGGCTTCTGAATGTCCTAGAGAGATCAGGTTTGTTTTAGTGTACTCCAATCAACAGCCCCTACAACCACAAAAAAGAATGGAGTCATTAGAACTTATGGTTTGTAAATGGCACCCAGAATTATGTTGCACGAAGCACAATTTCACATCATTCTGGGTCCATTTGTGTGAAAACAAGGTCCAATCAGGCTGAAACGTTACAAGAAGGTAGAATCTATTGAGTTGTAAGTGATATGAACGTTTCATGATGATCGCACATTCCTATAGGGGGTCAAACCATGTCCCAAAGGTCAACGGGCCTGGTGTCAATGTAAAGAAGTAGTCCAGTTACACATTTGTGGGCTTATAACTTGGCTTCTGAATGTCCCAGAGAGATCAGGTTTGTTTTAGTATACTCCAATCAACAGCCCCTACAACCACAAAAAGGAATGGAGTCATTAGCACTTATGGTTTTTAAATGGCACCCAGAATTATGTTGCACGAAGCACAATTTCACATCATTCTGGGTCCATTTGTGTGAAAACAAGGTCCAATCAGGCTGAAACGTTACAAGAAGGTAGAATCTATTGAGTTGTAAGTGATATGAACGTTTCATGATGATCGCACATTCCTATAGGGGGTCAAACCATGTCCCAAAGGTCAACGGGCCTGGTGTCAATGTAAAGAAGTAGTCCAGTTACACATTTGTGGGCTTATAACTTGGCTTCTGAATGTCCTAGAGAGGTCAGGCTTGTTTTAGTGTACTCCAATAAACAGCCCCTACAGCCACAAAAAGGAATGGAGTCATTAGCACTTATGGTTTTTAAATGGCTCCCATGATTATGTTGCACGAAGCACAATTTCACATCATTCTGGGTTCATTTGTGTGAAAACAAGGTCCAATCAGGCTGAAACGTTACAAGAAGGTAGAATCTATTGAGTTGTAAGTGATCTGAACATTTCAAGATGATCACACATTCCTATAGGGGGTAAAACCATGTCCCAAAGGTCACCGGGCCTGGTGTCACTTTAAAGAAATAGTCCAATTACACCTTTGAGGGATTATAACTTGGCTTCTGAATGTCCTAGAGAGATCAGGTTTGTTTTAGTGTACTCAAATCAACAGCCCCTACAACCACAAAAAGGAATGGAGACATTAGCACTTATGGTTTTTAAATAGCACCCAGAATTATGTTGCACGAAGCACAATTTCACATCATTCTGGGTTCATTTGTGTGAAAACAAGGTCCAATCAGGCTGAAACGTTACAGGAAGGTAGAATCTATTGAGTTGCAAGTGATCTGAACGTTTCATGATGATAGCACTTTCCTAAGGGGGTCAAACCATGTCCCAAAGGTCACCGGATCTGGTTTCACTTTAAAGAAGTAGTCCAGGTACACCTTTGTGGGCTTATAACTTGGCTTCTGAATATCCTAGAGAGGTCAGGTTTGTTTTAGAGTACTCCACTTAACAGCCCCCATTACCTCTAAAAGGAATGGAGTCATTAGCACTTATGGTTTGTAAATGGCACCCAGAATTATGTTGCACGAAGCACAATTTCACATCATTCTGGGTTCATTTGTGTGAAAACAAGGTCCAATCAGGCTGAAACGTTACAGGAAGGTAGAATCTATTGAGTTGTAAGTGATCTGAACGTTTCATGATGATAGCACTTTCCTAAGGGGGTCAAACCATGTCCCAAAGGTCACCGGATCTGGTGTCAATTTAAAGAAGTAGTCCAGTTACACATTTGTGGGCTTATAACTTGGCTTCTGAATGTCCTAGAGAGATCAGCATTGTTTTAGTGTACTCCAATCAACAGCCCCTACAACCTCAAAAAGTAATGGAGTCATTAGCACTTATGGTTTTTAAATGGCACCCAGAATTATGTTGCACGAAGCACAATTTCACATCATTCTGGGTCCATTTGTGTGAAAACAAGGTCCAATCAGGCTGAAACGTTACAAGAAGGTAGAATCTATTGAGTTGTAAGTGATCTGAACATTTCATGATGATCGCACATTCCTATAGGGAGTCAAATCATGTCCCAAAGGTCACCGGGCCTGGTGTCACTTTAAAGAAGTAGTCCAGTTACACCTTTGTGGGCTTATAACTTGGCTTCTGAATATCCTAGAGAGATCAGGTTTGTTTTAGAGTACTCCAATTAACAGCCCCCATTACCACTAAAAGGAATGGAGTCATTAGCACTTATGGTTTTTAAATGGCACCCAGAATTATGTTGCACGAAGCACAATTTCACATCATTCTGGGTCCATTTGTGTGAAAACAAGGTCCAATCAGGCTGAAACGTTACAAGAAGGTAGAATCTATTGAGTTGTAAGTGATATGAACGTTTCATGATGATCGCACATTCCTATAGGGGGTCAAACCATGTCCCAAAGGTCAACGGGCCTGGTGTCAATGTAAAGAAGTTGTCCAGTTACACATTTGTGGGCTTATAACTTGGCTTCTGAATGTCCCAGAGTGATCAGGTTTGTTTCAGAGTACTACAATCAACAGCCCCTACAACCACAAAAAGGAATGGAGTCATTAGAACTTATGGTTTGTAAATGGCACCCAGAATTATGATGCACGAAGCACAATTTCACATCATTCTGGGTCCATTTGTGTGAAAAAAAGGTCCATTCAGGCTGAAACGTTACAAGAAGGTAGAATCTATTGAGTTGTAAGTGATCTGAACGTTTCATGATGATCGCACATTCCTATAGGGGGTCAAACCATGTCCCAAAGGTCACCGGGCCTGGTGTCACTTTAAATAAGTAGTCCAGTTACACCTTTGTGGGCTTATAACTTGGCTTCTGAATGTCCTAGAGAGGTCAGGCTTGTTTTAGTGTACTCCAATAAACAGCCCCTACAGCCACAAAGAGGAATGGAGTAATTAGCACTTATGGTTTGTAAATGGCGCCCAGAATTATGTTGCACGAAGCACAATTTCACATCATTCTGGGTCCATTTGTGTGAAAACAAGGTCCAATCAGGCTGAAACGTTACAAGAAGGTAGAATCTATTGAGTTGTAAGTAATCTGAACGTTTCATGATGATCGCACATTCCTAAGGGGGTCAAACCATGTCCCAAAGGTCACCGGGCCTGGTGTCACTTTAAAGAAGTAGTCCAGTTACACCTTTGTGGGCTTATAACTTGGCTTCTGAATATCCTAGAGAGGTCAGGTTTAATTTAGAGTACTCCAATTAACAGCCCCTATTACCCCAAAAAGGAATGGAGTCATTAGCACTTATGGGTTGTAAATGGCACCCAGAATTATGTGGCACGAAGCAAAATTTCACATCATTCCGGGTTCATTTGTGTGAAAACAAGATCCAATCAGGCTGAAACGTTACAGGAAGGTAGAATCTATTGAGTTGTAAGTGATCTGAACGTTTCATGATGATAGCACTTTCCTAAGGAGGAAAAACCATGACCCAAAGGTCACCGGATCGGTGTCAATTTAAAAAAGTAGTCCAGTTACACATTTGTGGGCTTATAACTTGGCTTCTGAATGTCCTAGAGAGATCAGGTTTGTTTTAGTGTACTCCAATCAACAGCCCCTACAACCACAAAAAGGAATGGAGTCATTAGCACTTATGGTTTGTAAATGGCACCCATAATCATGTTGCACGAAGCACAATTTCACATCATTCTGGGTCCATTTGTGTGAAAACAAGCTCCAATCAGGCTGAAACGTTACAAGAAGGTAGAATCTATTGAGTTGTAAGTGATCTGAACGTTTCATGATGATCGCACATTCCTATAGGGGGTCAAACCATGTCCCAAAGGTCACCGGGCCTGGTGTCACTTTAAAGAAGTAGTCCAGGTACATATTTGTGGGCTTATAACTTGGCTTCTGAATATCCTAGAGAGGTCAGGTTTGTTTTAGAGTACTCCAATTAACAGCCCCTATTACCACTAAAAGGAATGGAGTCATTAGCACTTATGGTTTTTAAATGGCACCCATAATTATGTTGCACGAAGCACAATTTCACATCATTCTGGGTTCATTTGTGTGAAAACAAGGTCCAATCAGGCTGAAACGTTACAAGAAGGTAGAATCTATTGAGTTGTAAGTGATCTGAACATTTCAAGATGATCACACATTCCTATAGGGAGTAAAACCATGTCCCAAAGGTCACCCGGCCTGGTGTCACTTTAAAGAAAAAGTCCAATTACACCTTTGAGGGATTATAACTTGGCTTCTGAATGTCCTAGAGAGATCAGGTTTGTTTTAGTGTACTCCAATCAACAGCCCCCATTACCATTAAAATGAATGGAGTCATTAGCACTTATGGTTTTTAAATGGCACCCAGAATTATGTTGCACGAAGCACAATTTCACAACATTCTGGGTTCATTTGTGTGAAAACAAGGTCCAATCAGGCTGAAACGTTACTGGAAGGTAGAATCTATTGAGTTGTAAGTGATCTGAACGTTTCATGATGATAGCACTTTCCTAAGGGGGTCAAACCATGTCCCAAAGGTCACCGGATCTGGTGTCAATTTAAAGAAGTAGTCCAGTTACACATTTGTGGGCTTATAACTTGGCTTCTGAATGTCCTAGAGAGATCAGGTTTGTTTTAGTATACTCCAATCAACAGCCCCTACAACCACAAAAAGGAATGGAGTCATTAGCACTTATGGTTTTTAAATGGCACCCAGAATTATGTTGCACGAAGCACAATTTCACATCATTCTGGGTTCATTTGTGTGAAAACAAGGTCCAATCAGGCTGAAACGTTACAGGAAGGTAGAATCTATTGAGTTGTAAGTGATCTGAATGTTTCATGATGATAGCACTTTCCTAAGGGGGTCAAACCATGTCCCAAAGGTCACCGGATCTGGTTTCACTTTAAAGAAGTAGTCCAGGTACACCTTTGTGGGCTTATAACTTGGCTTCTGAATATCCTAGAGAGGTCAGGTTTGTTTTAGAGTACTCCAATTAACAGCCCCCATTACCTCTAAAAGGAATGGAGTCATTAGCACTTATGGTTTTTAAATGGCACCCAGAATTATGTTGCACGAAGCACAATTTCACATAATTCTGGGTTCATTTGTGTGAAAACAAGGTCCAATCAGGCTGAAACGTTACAGGAAGGTAGAATCTATTGAGTTGTAAGTGATCTGAACGTTTCATGATGATAGCACTTTCCTAAGGGGGTCAAACCATGTCCCAAAGGTCACCGGATCTGGTGTCAATTTAAAGAAGTAGTCCAGTTACACATTTGTGAGCTTATAACTTGACTTCTGAATGTCCTAGAGAGATCAGGTTTGTTTTAGTATACTCCAATCAACAGCCCCTACAACCACAAAAAGGAATGGAGTCATTAGGACTTATGGTTTGTAAATGGCACCCAGAATTATGTTGCATGAAGCACAATTTCACATCATTCTGGGTTCATTTGTGTGAAAACAAGGTCCAATCAGGCTGAAACGTTACAGGAAGGTAGAATCTATTGAGTTGTAAGTGATCTGAATGTTTCATGATGATAGCACTTTCCTAAGGGGTCGAACCATGTCCCAAAGGTCACCGGATCTGGTGTCAATTTAAAGAAGTAGTCCAGTTACACATTTGTGGGCTTATAACTTGGCTTCTGAATGTCCTAGAGAGATCAGGTTTGTTTTAGTATACTCCAATCAACAGCCCCTACAACCACAAAAAGGAATGGAGTCAGTAGCACTTATGGTTTTTAAAAGGCACCCAGAATTATGTTGCACGAAGCACAATTTCACATCATTCTGGCTTCATTTGTGTGAAAACAAGGTCCAATCAGGCTGAAACGTTACAGGAAGGTAGAATCTATTGAGTTGTAAGTGATCTGAACGTTTCATGATTATAGCACTTTCCTAAGGGGGTCAAACCATGTCCCAAAGGTCACCGGATCTGGTGTCAATTTAAAGAAGTAGTCCAGTTACACATTTGTGGGCTTATAACTTGGCTTCTGAACGTCCTAGAGAGATAAGGTTTGTTTTAGTATACTCCAATCAACAGCCCCTACAACCACAAAAAGGAATGGAGTCATTAGCACTTATGGTTTGTAAATGGCACCCAGAATTGTGTTGCACGAAGCACAATTTCACATCATTCTGGGTCCATTTGTGTGAAAACAAGGTCCAATCAGGCTGAAACGTTACAAGAAGGTAGAATCTATTGAGTTGTAAGTGATCTGAACATTTCAAGATGATCGCACATTCCTATAGGGGGTAAAACCATGTCCCACAGGTCACCGGGCCTGGTGTCACTTTAAAGAAGTAGTCAAGTTACACCTTTGTGGGCTTATAACTTGGCTTCTGAATATCCTAGAGAGGTCAGGTTTGTTTTAGAGTACTCCAATTAACAGCCCCCATTACCCCAAAAAGGAATGGAGTCCTTAGCACTTATGGTTTTTAAATGGCACCCAGAATTATGTTGCACGAAGCACAATTTCACATCATTCTGGGTTCATTTGTGTGAAAACAAGGTCCAATCAGGCTGAAACGTTACAGGAAGGTAGAATCTATTGAGTTGTAAGTGATCTGAACATTTCATGATGATAGCACTTTCCTAAGGGGGTCAAACCATGTCCCGAAGGTCACCGGATCGGGTGTCAATTTAAAGACGTAGTCCAGTTACACATTTGTGGGCTTATAACTTGGCTTCTGAATTTCCTAGAGAGATCAGGTTTGTTTTAGTGTACTCCAATCAACAGCCCCTACAACCACAAAAAGGAATGGAGTCATTAGCACTTATGGTTTGTAAATGGCACCCAGAATTATGTTGCATGAAGCACAATTTCACATCATTCTGGGTCCATTTGTGTGAAAACAAGGTCCAATCAGGCTGAAACGTTACAAGAAGGTAGAATCTATTGAGTTGTAATTGATCTGAACGTTTCATGATGATCGCACATTCCTATAGGGGGTCAAACCATGTCCCAAAGGTCACTCGGCCTGCTGTCACTTTAAAGAAGTAGTCCAGTTACACCTTTGTGGGCTTATAACTTGGCTTCTGAATATCCTAGAGAGGTCAGGTTTGTTTTAGAGTACTCCAATTAACAGCCCCTATTACAGCTAAAAGGAATAGAGTCATTAGCACTTATGGTTTTTAAATGGCACCCAGAATTATGTTGCACGAAGCACAATTTCACATCATTCTGGGTTCATTTGTGTGAAAACAAGGTCCAATCAGGCTGAAACGTTACTGGAAGGTAGAATCTATTGAGTTGTAAGTGATCTGAACGTTTCATGATGATCGCACATTCCTAAGGGGGTCAAACCATGTCCCAAAGGTCACCGGGCCTGGTGTCACTTTAAAGAAGTAGTCCAGTTACACCTTTGTGGGCTTATAACTTGGCTTCTGAATATCCTAGAGAGGTCAGGTTTAATTTAGAGTACTCCAATTAACAGCCCCTATTACCCCAAAAAGGAATGGAGTCATTAGCACTTATGGGTTGTAAATGGCACCCAGAATTATGTGGCACGAAGCAAAATTTCACATCATTCCGGGTTCATTTGTGTGAAAACAAGATCCAATCAGGCTGAAACGTTACAGGAAGGTAGAATCTATTGAGTTGTAAGTGATCTGAACGTTTCATGATGATAGCACTTTCCTAAGGAGGAAAAACCATGACCCAAAGGTCACCGGATCGGTGTCAATTTAAAAAAGTAGTCCAGTTACACATTTGTGGGCTTATAACTTGGCTTCTGAATGTCCTAGAGAGATCAGGTTTGTTTTAGTGTACTCCAATCAACAGCCCCTACAACCACAAAAAGGAATGGAGTCATTAGCACTTATGGTTTGTAAATGGCACCCATAATCATGTTGCACGAAGCACAATTTCACATCATTCTGGGTCCATTTGTGTGAAAACAAGCTCCAATCAGGCTGAAACGTTACAAGAAGGTAGAATCTATTGAGTTGTAAGTGATCTGAACGTTTCATGATGATCGCACATTCCTATAGGGGGTCAAACCATGTCCCAAAGGTCACCGGGCCTGGTGTCACTTTAAAGAAGTAGTCCAGTTACATATTTGTGGGCTTATAACTTGGCTTCTGAATATCCTAGAGAGGTCAGGTTTGTTTTAGAGTACTCCAATTAACAGCCCCTATTACCACTAAAAGGAATGGAGTCATTAGCACTTATGGTTTTTAAATGGCACCCATAATTATGTTGCACGAAGCACAATTTCACATCATTCTGGGTTCATTTGTGTGAAAACAAGGTCCAATCAGGCTGAAACGTTACAAGAAGGTAGAATCTATTGAGTTGTAAGTGATCTGAACATTTCAAGATGATCACACATTCCTATAGGGGGTAAAACCATGTCCCAAAGGTCACCCGGCCTGGTGTCACTTTAAAGAAATAGTCCAATTACACCTTTGAGGGATTATAACTTGGCTTCTGAATGTCCTAGAGAGATCAGGTTTGTTTTAGTGTACTCCAATCAACAGCCCCCATTACCATTAAAATGAATGGAGTCATTAGCACTTATGGTTTTTAAATGGCAAACCAGAATTATGTTGCACGAAGCACAATTTCACAACATTCTGGGTTCATTTGTGTGAAAACAAGGTCCAATCAGGCTGAAACGTTACTGGAAGGTAGAATCTATTGAGTTGTAAGTGATCTGAACGTTTCATGATGATAGCACTTTCCTAAGGGGGTCAAACCATGTCCCAAAGGTCACCGGATCTGGTGTCAATTTAAAGAAGTAGTCCAGTTACACATTTGTGGGCTTATAACTTGGCTTCTGAATGTCCTAGAGAGATCAGGTTTGTTTTAGTATACTCCAATCAACAGCCCCTACAACCACAAAAAGGAATGGAGTCATTAGCACTTATGGTTTTTAAATGGCACCCAGAATTATGTTGCACGAAGCACAATTTCACATCATTCTGGGTTCATTTGTGTGAAAACAAGGTCCAATCAGGCTGAAACGTTACAGGAAGGTAGAATCTATTGAGTTGTAAGTGATCTGAATGTTTCATGATGATAGCACTTTCCTAAGGGGGTCAAACCATGTCCCAAAGGTCACCGGATCTGGTTTCACTTTAAAGAAGTAGTCCAGGTACACCTTTGTGGGCTTATAACTTGGCTTCTGAATATCCTAGAGAGGTCAGGTTTGTTTTAGAGTACTCCAATTAACAGCCCCCATTACCTCTAAAAGGAATGGAGTCATTAGCACTTATGGTTTTTAAATGGCACCCAGAATTATGTTGCACGAAGCACAATTTCACATCATTCTGGGTTCATTTGTGTGAAAACAAGGTCCAATCAGGCTGAAACGTTACAGGAAGGTAGAATCTATTGAGTTGTAAGTGATCTGAACGTTTCATGATGATAGCACTTTCCTAAGGGGGTCAAACCATGTCCCAAAGGTCACCGGATCTGGTGTCAATTTAAAGAAGTAGTCCAGTTACACATTTGTGAGCTTATAACTTGACTTCTGAATGTCCTAGAGAGATCAGGTTTGTTTTAGTATACTCCAATCAACAGCCCCTACAACCACAAAAAGGAATGGAGTCATTAGGACTTATGGTTTGTAAATGGCACCCAGAATTATGTTGCATGAAGCACAATTTCACATCATTCTGGGTTCATTTGTGTGAAAACAAGGTCCAATCAGGCTGAAACGTTACAGGAAGGTAGAATCTATTGAGTTGTAAGTGATCTGAATGTTTCATGATGATAGCACTTTCCTAAGGGGTCGAACCATGTCCCAAAGGTCACCGGATCTGGTGTCAATTTAAAGAAGTAGTCCAGTTACACATTTGTGGGCTTATAACTTGGCTTCTGAATGTCCTAGAGAGATCAGGTTTGTTTTAGTATACTCCAATCAACAGCCCCTACAACCACAAAAAGGAATGGAGTCAGTAGCACTTATGGTTTTTAAATGGCACCCAGAATTATGTTGCACGAAGCACAATTTCACATCATTCTGGGTTCATTTGTGTGAAAACAAGGTCCAATCAGGCTGAAACGTTACAGGAAGGTAGAATCTATTGAGTTGTAAGTGATCTGAACGTTTCATGATTATAGCACTTTCCTAAGGGGGTCAAACCATGTCCCAAAGGTCACCGGATCTGGTGTCAATTTAAAGAAGTAGTCCAGTTACACATTTGTGGGCTTATAACTTGGCTTCTGAACGTCCTAGAGAGATAAGGTTTGTTTTAGTATACTCCAATCAACAGCCCCTACAACCACAAAAAGGAATGGAGTCATTAGCACTTATGGTTTGTAAATGGCACCCAGAATTGTGTTGCACGAAGCACAATTTCACATCATTCTGGGTTCATTTGTGTGAAAACAAGGTCCAATCAGGCTGAAACGTTACAGGAAGGTAGAATCTATTGAGTTGTAAGTGATCTGAACATTTCATGATGATAGCACTTTCCTAAGGGGGTCAAACCATGTCCCGAAGGTCACCGGATCGGGTGTCAATTTAAAGACGTAGTCCAGTTACACATTTGTGGGCTTATAACTTGGCTTCTGAATTTCCTAGAGAGATCAGGTTTGTTTTAGTGTACTCCAATCAACAGCCCCTACAACCACAAAAAGGAATGGAGTCATTAGCACTTATGGTTTGTAAATGGCACCCAGAATTATGTTGCATGAAGCACAATTTCACATCATTCTGGGTCCATTTGTGTGAAAACAAGGTCCAATCAGGCTGAAACGTTACAAGAAGGTAGAATCTATTGAGTTGTAAGTGATCTGAATGTTTCATGATGATCGCACATTCCTATAGGGGGTCAAACCATGTCCCAAAGGTCACTCGGCCTGCTGTCACTTTAAAGAAGTAGTCCAGTTACACCTTTGTGGGCTTATAACTTGGCTTCTGAATATCCTAGAGAGGTCAGGTTTGTTTTAGAGTACTCCAATTAACAGCCCCTATTACAGCTAAAAGGAATAGAGTCATTAGCACTTATGGTTTTTAAATGGCACCCAGAATTATGTTGCACGAAGCACAATTTCACATCATTCTGGGTTCATTTGTGTGAAAACAAGGTCCAATCAGGCTGAAACGTTACTGGAAGGTAGAATCTATTGAGTTGTAAGTGATCTGAATGTTTCATGATGATAGCACTTTCCTAAGGGGGTCAAATCATGTCCCAAAGGTCACCGGATCTGGTTTCACTTTAAAGAAGTAGTCCAGGTACACTTTTGTGGGCTTATAACTTGGCTTCTGAATATCCTAGAGAGGTCAGGTTTGTTTTAGAATACTCCAATTAACAGCCCCCATTACCTCTAAAAGGAATGGAGTCATTAGCACTTATGGTTTTTAAATGGCACCAAGAATTATGTTGCACGAAGCACAATTTCACATCATTCTGGGTTCATTTGTGTGAAAACAAGGTCCAACCAGGCTGAAACGTTACAGGAAGGTAGAATCTATTGAGTTGTAAGTGATCTGAACGTTTCATGATGATAGCACTTTCCTAAGGGGGTCAAACCATGTCCCAAAGGTCACCGGATCTGGTGTCAATTTAAAGAAGTAGTCCAGTTACACATTTGTGAGCTTATAACTTGGCTTCTGAATGTCCTAGAGAGATCAGGTTTGTTTTAGTATACTCCAATCAACAGCCCCTACAACCACAAAAAGGAATGGAGTCATTAGGACTTATGGTTTGTAAATGGCACCCAGAATTATGTTGCATGAAGCATAATTTCACATCATTCTGGGTTCATTTGTGTGAAAACAAGGTCCAATCAGGCTGAAACGTTACAGGAAGGTAGAATCTATTGAGTTGTAAGTGATCTGAATGTTTCATGATGATAGCACTTTCCTAAGGGGTCGAACCATGTCCCAAAGGTCACCGGATCTGGTGTCAATTTAAAGAAGTAGTCCAGTTACACATTTGTGGGCTTATAACTTGGCTTCTGAATGTCCTAGAGAGATCAGGTTTGTTTTAGTATACTCCAATCAACAGCCCCTACAACCACAAAAAGGAATGGAGTCAGTATCACTTATGGTTTTTAAATGGCACCCAGAATTATGTTGCACGAAGCACAATTTCACATCATTCTGGGTTCATTTGTGTGAAAACAAGGTCCAATCAGGCTGAAACGTTACAGGAAGGTAGAATCTATTGAGTTGTAAGTGATCTGAACGTTTCATGATGATAGCACTTTCCTAAGGGGGTCAAACCATGTCCCAAAGGTCACCGGATCTGGTGTCAATTTAAAGAAGTAGTCCAGCTACACATTTGTGGGCTTATAACTTGGCTTCTGAACGTCCTAGAGAGATAAGGTTTGTTTTAGTATACTCCAATCAACAGCCCCTACAACCACAAAAAGGAATGGAGTCATTAGCACTTATGGTTTGTAAATGGCACCCAGAATTGTGTTGCACGAAGCACAATTTCACATCATTCTGGGTCCATTTGTGTGAAAACAAGGTCCAATCAGGCTGAAACGTTACAAGAAGGTAGAATCTATTGAGTTGTAAGTGATCTGAACATTTCAAGATGATCGCACATTCCTATAGGGGGTAAAACCATGTCCCACAGGTCACCGGGCCTGGTGTCACTTTAAAGAAGTAGTCAAGTTACACCTTTGTGGGCTTATAACTTGGCTTCTGAATATCCTAGAGGGGTCAGGTTTGTTTTAGAGTACTCCAATTAACAGCCCCCATTACCCCAAAAAGGAATGGAGTCCTTAGCACTTATGGTTTTTAAATGGCACCCAGAATTATGTTGCACGAAGCACAATTTCACATCATTCTGGGTTCATTTGTGTGAAAACAAGATCCAATCAGGCAGAAACGTTACAGGAAGGTAGAATCTATTGAGTTGTAAGTGATCTGAACATTTCATGATGATAGCACTTTCCTAAGGGGGTCAAACCATGTCCCGAAGGTCACCGGATCGGGTGATAATTTAAAGACGTAGTCCAGTTACACATTTGTGGGCTTATAACTTGGCTTCTGAATTTCCTAGAGAGATCAGGTTTGTTTTAGTGTACTCCAATCATCAGCCCCTACAACCACAAAAAGGAATGGAGTCATTAGCACTTATGGTTTGTAAATGGCACCCAGAATTATGTTGCATGAAGCACAATTTCACATCATTCTGGGTCCATTTGTGCGAAAACAAGGTCCAATCAGGCTGAAACGTTACAAGAAGGTAGAATCTATTGAGTTGTAATTGATCTGAACGTTTCATGATGATCGCACATTCCTATAGGGGGTCAAACCATGTCCCAAAGGTCACTCGGCCTGCTGTCACTTTAAAGAAGTAGTCCAGTTACACCTTTGTGGGCTTATAACTTGGCTTCTGAATATCCTAGAGAGGTCAGGTTTGTTTTAGAGTACTCCAATTAACAGCCCCTATTACAGCTAAAAGGAATAGAGTCATTAGCACTTATGGTTTTTAAATGGCACCCAGAATTATGTTGCACGAAGCACAATTTCACATCATTCTGGGTTCATTTGTGTGAAAACAAGGTCCAATCAGGCTGAAACGTTACAGGAAGGTAGAATCTATTGAGTTGTAAGTGATCTGAACGTTTCATGATGATAGCACTTTCCTAAGGGGGTCAAACCATGTCCCAAAGGTCACCGGATCTGGTGTCAATTTAAAGAAGTAGTCCAGTTACACATTTGTGGGCTTATAACTTGGCTTCTGAATGTCCTAGAGAGATCAGGTTTGTTTTAGTGTACTCCAATCAACAGCCCCTACAACCTCAAAAAGGAATGGAGTCATTAGCACTTATGGTTTTTAAATGGCACCCAGAATTATGTTGCACAAAGCACAATTTCACATAATTCTGGGTCCATTTGTGTGAAAACAAGGTCCAATCAGGCTGAAACGTTACAAGAAGGTAGAATCTATTGAGTTGTAAGTGATCTGAACGTTTCATGATGATCGCACATTCCTATAGGGGGTCAAACCATGTCCCAAAGGTCACCGGGCCTGGTGTCACTTTAAAGAAGTAGTCAAGTTACACCTTTGTGGGCTTATAACTTGGCTTCTGAATATCCTAGAGAGGTCAGGTTTGTTTTAGAGTACTCCAATTAACAGGCCCCATTACCACTAAAAGGAATGGAGTCATTAGCACTTATGGTTTTTAAATGGCACCCAGAATTATGTTGCACGAAGCACAATTTCACATCATTCTGGGTTCATTTGTGTGAAAACAAGGTCCAATCAGGCTGAAACGTTACAGGAAGGTAGAATCTATTGAGTTGTAAGTGATCTGAACGTTTCATGATGATAGCACTTTCCTAAGGGGGTCAAACCATGTCCCAAAGGTCACCGGATCTGGTTTCACTTTAAAGAAGTAGTCCAGGTACACCTTTGTGGGCTTATAACTTGGCTTCTGAATATCCTAGAGAGGTCAGGTTTGTTTTAGAGTACTCCAATTAACAGCCCCCATTACCTCTAAAAGGAATGGAGTCATTAGCACTTATGGTTTTTAAATGGCACCCAGAATTATGTTGCACGAAGCACAATTTCACATCATTCTGGGTTCATTTGTGTGAAAACAAGGTCCAATCAGGCTGAAACGTTACAGGAAGGTAGAATCTATTGAGTTGTAAGTGATCTGAACGTTTCATGAAGATAGACCTTTCCTAAGGGGGTCAAACCATGTCCCAAAGGTCACCGGATCTGGTGTCAATTTAAAGAAGTAGTCCAGTTACACATTTGTGGGCTTATAACTTGGCTTCTGAATGTCCTAGAGAGATCAGAATTGTTTTAGTGTACTCCAATCAACAGCCCCTACAACCTCAAAAAGGAATGGAGTCATTAGCACTTATGGTTTTTAAATGGCACCCAGAATTATGTTGCACGAAGCACAATTGCACATCATTCTGGGTCCATTTGTGTGAAAACAAGGTCCAATCAGGCTGAAACGTTACAAGAAGGTAGAATCTATTGAGTTGTAAGTGATCTGAACGTTTCATGATGATCGCACATTCCTATAGGGGGTCAAACCATGTCCCAAAGGTCACCGGGCCTGGTGTCACTTTAAAGAAGTAGTCCAGTTACACCTTTGTGGGCTTATAACTTGGCTTCTGAATATCCTAGAGAGATAAGGTTTGTTTTAGAGTACTCCAATTAACAGCCCCCATTACCACTAAAAGGAATGGAGTCATTAGCACTTATGGTTTTAAATGGCACCCAGAATTATGTTGCACGAAGCACAATTTCACATCATTCTGGGTTCATTTGTGTGAAAACAAGGTCCAATCAGGCTGAAACGTTACAGGAAGGTAGAATCTATTGAGTTGTAAGTGATCTGAATGTTTCATGATGATAGCACTTTCCTAAGGGGTCGAACCATGTCCCAAAGGTCACCGGATCTGGTGTCAATTTAAAGAAGTAGTCCAGTTACACATTTGTGGGCTTATAACTTGGCTTCTGAATGTCCTAGAGAAATCAGGTTTGTTTTAGTATACTCCAAACAGCCCCTACAACCACAAAAAGGAATGGAGTCATTAGCACTTATGGTTTTTAAATGGCACCCAGAATTATGTTGCACGAAGCACAATTTCACATCATTCTGGGTTCATTTGTGTGAAAACAAGGTCCAATCAGGCTGAATCGTTACAGGAAGGTAGAATCTATTGAGTTGTAAGTGATCTGAACGTTTCATGATGATAGCACTTTCCTAAGGGGGTCAAACCATGTCCCAAAGGTCACCGGATCTGGTGTCAATGTAAAGAAGTAGTCCAGTTACACATTTGTGAGCTTATAACTTGGCTTCTGAATGTCCTAGAGAGATCAGGTTTGTTTTAGTATACTCCAATCAACAGCCCCTAAAACCACAAAAAGGAATGGAGTCATTAGCACTTATGGTTTGTAAATGGCTCCCAGAATTATGTTGCACGAAGCACAATTTCACATCATTCTGGGTTCATTTGTGTGAAAACAAGGTCCAATCAGGCTGAAACGTTACAGGAAGGTAGAATCTATTGAGTTGTAAGTGATCTGAATGTTTCATGATGATAGCACTTTCCTAAGGGGTCGAACCATGTCCCAAAGGTCACCGGATCTGGTGTCAATTTAAAGAAGTAGTCCAGTTACACATTTGTGGGCTTATAACTTGGCTTCTGAATGACCTAGAGAGATCAGGTTTGTTTTAGTATACTCCAATCAACAGCCCCTACAACCACAAAAAGGAATGGAGTCATTAGCACTTATGGTTTTTAAATGGCACCCAGAATTATGTTGCACGAAGCACAATTTCACATCATTCTGGGTTCATTTGTGTGAAAACAAGGTCCAATCAGGCTGAAACGTTACAGGAAGGTAGAATCTATTGAGTTGTAAGTGATCTGAACGTTTCATGATGATAGCACTTTCCTAAGGGGGTCAAACCATGTCCCAAAGGTCACCGGATCTGGTGTCAATTTAAAGAAGTAGTCCAGTTACACATTTGTGGGCTTATAACTTGGCTTCTGAATGTCCTAGAGTGATCAGGTTTGTTTCAGAGTACTCCAATCAACAGCCCCTACAACCACAAAAAGGAATGGAGTCATTAGCACTTATGGTTTGTAAATGGCACCCAGAATTATGTTGCACGAAGCACAATTTCACATCATTCTGGGTCCATTTGTGTGAAAACAAGGTCCATTCAGGCTGAAACGTTACAAGAAGGTAGAATCTATTGAGTTGTAAGTGATCTGAACGTTTCATGATGATAGCACATTCCTAAGTGGGTCAAACCATGTCCCAAAGGTCACCGGATCTGGTGTCACTTTAAAGAAGTAGTCCAGTTACACCTTTGTGGGCTTATAACTTGGCTTCTGAATGTCCTAGAGAGATCAGGTTTGTTTTAGTGTACTCCAATCAACAGCCCCTACAACCACAAAAAGGAATGGAGTCATTAGCACTTATGGTTTGTAAATGGCAGCCAGAATTATGTTGCACGAAGCACAATTTCCCATCATTCTGGGTCCATTTGTGTGAAAACAAGGTCCAATCAGGCTGAAACGTTACAAGAAGGTAGAATCTATTGAGTTGTAAGTGATCTGAACGTTTCATTATGATAGCACATTCCTATAGGGGGTCAAACCATGTCCCAAAGGTCACCGGGCCTGGTGTCACTTTAAAGAAGTAGTCCAGTTACACCTTTGTGGGCTTAAAACTTGGCTTCTGAATATCCTAGAGAGGTCAGGTTTAATTTAGAGTACTCCAATTAACAGCCCCCATTACTCCAAAAAGGAATGGAGTCCTTAGCACTTATGGTTTTTAAATGGCACCCAGAATTATGTTGCACGAAGCACAATTTCACATCATTCTGGGTTCATTTGTGTGAAAACAAGGTCCAATCAGGCTGAAACGTTACAGGAAGGTAGAATCTATTGAGTTGTAAGTGATCTGAACATTTCATGATGATAGCACTTTCCTAAGGGGGTCAAACCATGTCCCGAAGGTCACCGGATCGGGTGTCAATTTAAAGACGTAGTCCAGTTACACATTTGTGGGCTTATAACTTGGCTTCTGAATTTCCTAGAGAGATCAGGTTTGTTTTAGTGTACTCCAATAAACAGCCCCTACAACCACAAAAAGGAATGGAGTCATTAGCACTTATGGTTTGTAAATGGCACCCAGAATTATGTTGCATGAAGCACAATTTCACATCATTCTGGGTCCATTTGTGTGAAAACAAGGTCCAATCAGGCTGAAACGTTACAAGAAGGTAGAATCTATTGAGTTGTAATTGATCTGAACGTTTCATGATGATCGCACATTCCTATAGGGGGTCAAACCATGTCCCAAAGGTCACAAGGCCTGCTGTCACTTTAAAGAAGTAGTCCAGTTACACCTTTGTGGGCTTATAACTTGGCTTCTGAATATCCTAGAGAGGTCAGGTTTGTTTTAGAGTACTCCAATTAACAGCCCCTATTACAGCTAAAAGGAATAGAGTCATTAGCACTTATGGTTTTTAAATGGCACCCAGAATTATGTTGCACGAAGCACAATTTCACATCATTCTGGGTTCATTTGTGTGAAAACAAGGTCCAATCAGGCTGAAACGTTACAGGAAGGTAGAATCTATTGAGTTGTAAGTGATCTGAACGTTTCATGATGATAGCACTTTCCTAAGGGGGTCAAACCATGTCCCAAAGGTCACCGGATCTGGTGTCAATTTAAAGAAGTAGTCCAGTTACACATTTGTGGGCTTATAACTTGGCTTCTGAATGTCCTAGAGAGATCAGGTTTGTTTTAGTGTACTCCAATCAACAGCCCCTACAACCTCAAAAAGGAATTGAGTCATTAGCACTTATGGTTTTTAAATGGCACCCAGAATTATGTTGCACAAAGCACAATTTCACATAATTCTGGGTCCATTTGTGTGAAAACAAGGTCCAATCAGGCTGAAACGTTACAAGAAGGTAGAATCTATTGAGTTGTAAGTGATCTGAACGTTTCATGATGATCGCACATTCCTATAGGGGGTCAAACCATGTCCCAAAGGTCACCGGGCCTGGTGTCACTTTAAAGAAGTAGTCCAGTTACACCTTTGTGGGCTTATAACTTGGCTTCTGAATATCCTAGAGAGGTCAGGTTTGTTTTAGAGTACTCCAATTAACAGGCCCCATTACCACTAAAAGGAATGGAGTCATTAGCACTTATGGTTTTTAAATGGCACCCAGAATTATGTTGCACGAAGCACAATTTCACATCATTCTGGGTTCATTTGTGTGAAAACAAGGTCCAATCAGGCTGAAACGTTACAGGAAGGTAGAATCTATTGAGTTGTAAGTGATCTGAACGTTTCATGATGATAGCACTTTCCTAAGGGGGTCAAACCATGTCCCAAAGGTCACCGGATCTGGTTTCACTTTAAAGAAGTAGTCCAGGTACACCTTTGTGGGCTTATAACTTGGCTTCTGAATATCCTAGAGAGGTCAGGTTTGTTTTAGAGTACTCCAATTAACAGCCCCCATTACCTCTAAAAGGAATGGAGTCATTAGCACTTATGGTTTTTAAATGGCACCCAGAATTATGTTGCACGAAGCACAATTTCACATCATTCTGGGTTCATTTGTGTGAGAACAAGGTCCAATCAGGCTGAAACGTTACAGGAAGGTAGAATCTATTGAGTTGTAAGTGATCTGAACGTTTCATGATGATAGCACTTTCCTAAGGGGGTCAAACCATGTCCCAAAGGTCACCGGATCTGGTGTCAATTTAAAGAAGTAGTCCAGTTACACATTTGTGGGCTTATAACTTGGCTTCTGAATGTCCTAGAGAGATCAGAATTGTTTTAGTGTACTCCAGTCAACAGCCCCTACAACCTCAAAAAGGAATGGAGTCATTAGCACTTATGGTTTTTAAATGGCACCCAGAATTATGTTGCACGAAGCACAATTGCACATCATTCTGGGTCCATTTGTGTGAAAACAAGGTCCAATCAGGCTGAAACGTTACAAGAAGGTAGAATCTATTGAGTTGTAAGTGATCTGAACGTTTCATGATGATCGCACATTCCTATAGGGGGTCAAACCATGTCCCAAAGGTCACCGGGCCTGGTGTCACTTTAAAGAAGTAGTCCAGTTACACCTTTGTGGGCTTATAACTTGGCTTCTGAATATCCTAGAGAGATAAGGTTTGTTTTAGAGTACTCCAATTAACAGCCCCCATTACCACTAAAAGGAATGGAGTCATTAGCACTTATGGTTTTAAATGGCACCCAGAATTATGTTGCACGAAGCACAATTTCACATCATTCTGGGTTCATTTGTGTGAAAACAAGGTCCAATCAGGCTGAAACGTTACAGGAAGGTAGAATCTATTGAGTTGTAAGTGATCTGAATGTTTCATGATGATAGCACTTTCCTAAGGGGTCGAACCATGTCCCAAAGGTCACCGGATCTGGTGTCAATTTAAAGAAGTAGTCCAGTTACACATTTGTGGGCTTATAACTTGGCTTCTGAATGTCCTAGAGAAATCAGGTTTGTTTTAGTATACTCCAAACAGCCCCTACAACCACAAAAAGGAATGCAGTCATTAGCACTTATGGTTTTTAAATGGCACCCAGAATTATGTTGCACGAAGCACAATTTCACATCATTCTGGGTTCATTTGTGTGAAAACAAGGTCCAATCAGGCTGAATCGTTACAGGAAGGTAGAATCTATTGAGTTGTAAGTGATCTGAACGTTTCATGATGATAGCACTTTCCTAAGGGGGTCAAACCATGTCCCAAAGGTCACCGGATCTGGTGTCAATTTAAAGAAGTAGTCCAGTTACACATTTGTGAGCTTATAACTTGGCTTCTGAATGTCCTAGAGAGATCAGGTTTGTTTTAGTATACTCCAATCAACAGCCCCTAAAACCACAAAAAGGAATGGAGTCATTAGCACTTATGGTTTGTAAATGGCTCCCAGAATTATGTTGCACGAAGCACAATTTCACATCATTCTGGGTTCATTTGTGTGAAAACAAGGTCCAATCAGGCTGAAACGTTACAGGAAGGTAGAATCTATTGAGTTGTAAGTGATCTGAATGTTTCATGATGATAGCACTTTCCTAAGGGGTCGAACCATGTCCCAAAGGTCACCGGATCTGGTGTCAATTTAAAGAAGTAGTCCAGTTACACATTTGTGGGCTTATAACTTGGCTTCTGAATGACCTAGAGAGATCAGGTTTGTTTTAGTATACTCCAATCAACAGCCCCTACAACCACAAAAAGGAATGGAGTCATTAGCACTTATGGTTTTTAAATGGCACCCAGAATTATGTTGCACGAAGCACAATTTCACATCATTCTGGGTTCATTTGTGTGAAAACAAGGTCCAATCAGGCTGAAACGTTACAGGAAGGTAGAATCTATTGAGTTGTAAGTGATCTGAACGTTTCATGATGATAGCACTTTCCTAAGGGGGTCAAACCATGTCCCAAAGGTCACCGGATCTGGTGTCAATTTAAAGAAGTAGTCCAGTTACACATTTGTGGGCTTATAACTTGGCTTCTGAATGTCCTAGAGTGATCAGGTTTGTTTCAGAGTACTCCAATCAACAGCCCCTACAACCACAAAAAGGAATGGAGTCATTAGCACTTATGGTTTGTAAATGGCACCCAGAATTATGTTGCACGAAGCACAATTTCACATCATTCTGGGTCCATTTGTGTGAAAACAAGGTCCATTCAGGCTGAAACGTTACAAGAAGGTAGAATCTATTGAGTTGTAAGTGATCTGAACGTTTCATGATGATAGCACATTCCTAAGTGGGTCAAACCATGTCCCAAAGGTCACCGGATCTGCTGTCACTTTAAAGAAGTAGTCCAGTTACACCTTTGTGGGCTTATAACTTGGCTTCTGAATGTCCTAGAGAGATCAGGTTTGTTTTAGTGTACTCCAATCAACAGCCCCTACAACCACAAAAAGGAATGGAGTCATTAGCACTTATGGTTTGTAAATGGCAGCCAGAATTATGTTGCACGAAGCACAATTTCACATCATTCTGGGTCCATTTGTGTGAAAACAAGGTCCAATCAGGCTGAAACGTTACAAGAAGGTAGAATCTATTGAGTTGTAAGTGATCTGAACGTTTCATGATGATCGCACATTCCTATAGGGGGTCAAACCATGTCCCAAAGGTCACCGGGCCTGGTGTCACTTTAAAGAAGTAGTCCAGTTACACCTTTGTGGGCTTAAAACTTGGCTTCTGAATATCCTAGAGAGGTCAGGTTTAATTTAGAGTACTCCAATTAACAGCCCCCATTACTCCAAAAAGGAATGGAGTCATTAGCACTTATGGTTTGTAAATGGCACCCAGAATTTGTTGCACGAAGCACAATTTCACATCATTCTGGGTCCATTTGTGTGAAAACAAGGTCCATTCAGGCTGAAACGTTACAAGAAGGTAGAATCTATTGAGTTGTAAGTGATCTGAACGTTTCATGATGATCGCAGATTCCTATAGGGGGTCAAACCATGTCCCAAAGGTCACCGGGCCTGGTGTCACTTTAAAGAAGTAGTCCAGTTACACCTTTGTGGGCTTAAAACTTGGCTTCTGAATATCCTAGAGAGGTCAGGTTTAATTTAGAGTACTCCAATTAACAGCCCCCATTACCCCAAAAAGGAATGGAGTCATTAGCACTTATGGTTTTTAAATGGCACCCAGAATTATGTTGCACAAAGCACAATTTCACATCATTCTGAGTTCATTTGTGTGAAAACAAGGTCCAATCAGGCTGAATCGTTACAGGAAGGTAGAATCTAATGAGTTGTAAGTGATCTGAACGTTTCATGATGATAGCACTTTCCTAAGGGGGTAAAACCATGTCCCAAAGGTCACCGGATCGGTGTCAATTTAAAGAAGTAGTCCAGTTACACCTTTGTGGGCTTATAACTTGGCTTCTGAATGTCCTAGAGAGGTCAGGTTTGTTTTAGTGTACTCCAATCAACAGCCCCTACAACCACAAAAAGGAATGGAGTCATTAGCACTTATGGTTTGTAAATGGCACCCAGAATTATGTTGCACGAAGCACAATTTCACATCATTCTGGGTCCATTTGTGTGAAAACAAGGTCCAATCAGGCTGAAACGTTACAAGAAGGTAGAATCTATTGAAATGTAAGTGATCTGAACGTTTCATGATGATAGCACTTTCCTAAGGGGGTCAAACCATGTCCCAAAGGTCACCGGATCTGGTGACAATTTAAAGGAGTAGTCCAGTTACACATTTGTGGGCTTATAACTTGGCTTCTGAATGTCCTAGAGGGATCAGGCTTGTTTTAGTGTACTCCAATCAACAGCCCCTACAACCACAAAAAGGAATGGAGTCATTAGCACTTATGGTTTGTAAATGGCACCAAGAATTATGTTGCACAAAGCACAATTTCACATCATTCTGGGTCCATTTGTGTGAAAACAAGGTCCAATCAGGCTGAAACGTTACTAGACGGTAGAATCAATTGAGTTGTAAGTGATCTGAACGTTTCATGATGATAGCACTTTCCTAAGGGGGTCAAACCATGTCCCAAAGGTCACCGGATCTGGTGTCACTTTAAAGAAGTAGTCCAGTTACACATTTGTGGGCTTATAACTTGGCTTCTGAATATCTTAGAGAGGTCAGATTTGTTTTAGAGTACTCCAATTAACAATCCCTATTACCTCAAAAAGGAATGGAGTCATTAGCACTTATGGTTTTTAAATGGCACCCAGAATTATGTTGCACGAAGCACAATTTCACATCATTCTGGGTCCATTTGTGTGAAAACAAGGTCCAATCAGGCTGTAACGTTACAAGAAGGTAGAATCTATTGAGTTGTAAGTGATCTGAACGTTTCATGATGATTGCACATTCCTAAGTGAGTCAAACCATGTCCCAAAGGTCACCGGATCTGGTGTCACTTTAAAGAAGTAGTCCAGGTACTTATTTGTGGGCTTATAACTTGGCTTCTGAATGTCCTAGAGAGATCAAGTTTGTTTTAGTGTACTCCAATCAACAGCCCCTACAACCACAAAAAGGAATGGAGTCATTAGCACTTATGGTTTGTAAATGGCACCCAGAATTATGTTGCACGAAGCACAATTTCACATCATTCGGGGTCGATTTGTGTGAAAACAAGGTCCAATCAGGCTGAAACGTTACAAGAAGGTAGAATCTATTGAGTTGTAAGTGATCTGAATGTTTCATGATGATCGCACATTCCTATAGGGGGTCAAACCATGTCCCAAAGGTGACCGGGCCTGGTGTCACTTTAAAGAAGTAGTCCAGTAACACCTTTGTGGGCTTATAACTTGGCTTCTGAATGTCCTAGAGAGATCAGGTTTGTTTTAGTGTACTCCAATCAACAGCCCCTACAACCACAAAAAGGAATGGAGTCATTAACACTTATGGTTTGTAAATGGCACCCAGAATTATGTTGCACGAAGCACAATTTCACATCTTTCTGGGTTCATTTGTGTGAAAACAAGGTCCAATCAGGCTGAAACGTTACAGGAAGGTATAATCTATTGAGTTGTAAGTGATCTGAACGTTTCATGATGATAGCACTTTCCTAAGGGGGTCAAACCATGTCCCAAAGGTCACCGGATCTGGTTTCAATTTAAAGAAGTAGTCCAGTTACACATTTGTGGGCTTATAACTTGGCTTCTGAATGTCCTAGAGTGATCAGGTTTGTTTCAGAGTACTCCAATCAACAGCCCCTACAACCACAAAAAGGAATGGAGTCATTAGCACTTATGGTTTGTAAATGGCACCCAGAATTATGTTGCACGAAGCACAATTTCACATCATTCTGGGTCCATTTGTGTGAAAACAAGGTCCATTCAGGCTGAAACGTTACAAGAAGGTAGAATCTATTGAGTTGTAAGTGATCTGAACGTTTCATGATGATCGCACATTCCTATAGGGGGTCAAACCATGTCCCAAAGGTCACCGGGCCTGGTGCCACTTTAAAGAAGTAGTCCAGTTACACCTTTGTGGGCTTATAACTTGGCTTCTGAATGTCCTAGAGAGGTCAGGCTTGTTTTAGTGTACTCCAATCAACAGCCCCTACAGCCACAAAAAGGAATGGAGTCATTAGCACTTATGGTTTTTAAATGGCACCCAGAATTATGTTGCACGAAGCACAATTTCACATCATTCTGGGTTCATTTGTGTGAAAACAAGGTCCAATAAGGCTGAAACGTTACAAGAAGGTAGAATCTATTGAGTTGTAAGTGATCTGAACGTTTCATGATGATCGCACATTCCTAAGGGGGTCAAACCATGTCCCAAAGGTCACCGGGGCTGGTGTCACTTTAAAGAAGTAGTCCAGTTACACCTTTGTGGGCTTATAACTTGGTTTCTGAATATCCTAGAGATGTCAGGTTTAATTTAGAGTACTCCAATTAACAGCCCCCATTACCCCAAAAAGGAATGGAGTCATTAGCACTTATGGTTTTTAAATGGCACCCAGAATTATGTTGCACGAAGCACAATTTCACATCATTCTGGGTTCATTTGTGTGAAAAAAAGGTCCAATCAGGCTGAAACGTTACAGGAAGGTAGAATCTATTTAGTTGTAAGTGATCTGAACGTTTCATGATGATAGCACTTTCCTAAGGGGGTAAAACCATGTTCCAAAGGTCACCGGATCGGTGTCAATTTAAAGAAGTAGTCCAGTTACACATTTGTGGGCTTTTAACTTGGCTTCTGAATGTCCTAGAGAGATCAGGTTTGTTTTAGTGTACTCCAATCAACAGCCCCTACAACCACAAAAAGGAATGGAGTCATTAGCACTTATGGTTTGTAAATGGCACCCAGAATTATGTTGCACGAAGCACAATTTCAGATCATTCTGGGTTCATTTGTGTGAAAACAAGGTCCAATCAGGCTGAAACATTACAGGAAGGTAGAATCTATTGAGTTGTAAGTGATCTGAACGTTTCATGATGATTGCACATTCCTAAGTGGGTCAAACCATGTCCCAAAGGTCACCGGGCCTGGTGTCACTTTAAAGAAGTAGTCCAGTTACACCTTTGTGGGCTTATAACTTGGCTTCTGAATGTCCTAGAGAGATCAGGTTTGTTTTAGTGTACTCCAATCAACAGCCCCTACAACCACAAAAAGGAATGGAGTCATTAGCACTTATGGTTTGTAAATGGCCCCCAGAATTATGTTGCACGAAGCACAATTTCACATCATTCTGGGTCCATTTGTGTGAAAAGAATGTCCATTCAGGCTGAAACGTTTCTAAGAAGGTAGAATCTATTGAGTTGTAAGTGATCTGAACGTTTCATGATGATCGCACATTCCTATAGGGGGTCAAACCATGTCCCAAAGGTCACCGGGCCTGGTGTCACTTTAAAGAAGTAGTCCAGTTACACCTTTGTGGGCTTATAACTTGGCTTCTGAATGTCCTAGAGAGGTCAGGCTTGTTTTAGTGTACTCCAACCAACAGCCCCTACAGCCACAAAAAGGAATGGAGTCATTAGCACTTATGGTTTGTAAATGGCACCCAGAATTATGTTGCATGAAGCAAAATTTCACATCATTCTGGGTCCATTTGTGTGAAAACAAGGTCCAATCAGGCTGAAACGTTACAAGAAGGTAGAATCTATTGAGGTGTAAGTGATCTGAACGTTTCATGATGATCGCACATTCCTAAGGGGGTCAAACCATGTCCCAAAGGTCACCGGGCCTGGTGTCACTTTAAAGAAGTAGTCCAGTTACACCTTTGTGGGCTTATAACTTGGCTTCTGAATATCCTAGAGAGGTCAGGTTTAATTTAGAGTACTCCAATTAACAGCCCCCATTACCCCAAAAAGGAATGGAGTCATTAGAACTTATGGTTTTTAAATGGCACCCAGAATTATGTTGCACGAAGCACAATTTCACATCATTCTGGGTTCATTTGTGTGAAAACAAGGTCCAATCAGGCTGAAACGTTACAGGAAGGTAGAATCTATTGAGTTTTAAGTGATCTGAACGTTTCATGATGATAGCACTTTCCTATACGGGGTCAAACCATGTCCCAAAGGTCACTGGATCGGTGTCAATTTAAAGAAGTAGTCCAGTTACACATTTGTTGGCTCATAACTTGGCTTCTGGATGTCCTAGAGAGATCAGGTTTGTTTTAGTGTACTCCAATCAACAGCCCCTACAACCACAAAAAGGAATGGAGTCATTAGCACTTATGGTTTGTAAATGGCACCCAGAATTATGTGGCACGAAGCACAATTTCACATCATTCTGGGTCCATTTGTGTGAAAACAAGGTCCAATCAGGCTGAAACGTTACAAGAAGGTAGAATCTATTGAGTTGTAAGTGATCTGAACGTTTCATGATGATCGCACATTCCTACAGGGGGTCAAACCATGTCCCAAAGGTCACCGGGCCTGGTGTCACTTTAAAGAAGTAGTCCAGTTACACCTTTGTGGGCTTATAACTTGGCTTCTGAATATCCTAAAGAGGTCAGGTTTGTTTTAGAGTACTCCAATTAACAGCCCCCATTACCCCAAAAAGGAATGGAGTCATTAGCACTTATGGTTTTTAAATGGCACCCAGAATTATGTTGCACAAAGCACAATTTCACATCATTCTGGGTTCATTTGTGTGAAAACAAGGTCCAATCAGGCTGAAACGTTACAGGAAGGTAGAATCTATTGAGTTGTAAGTGATCTGAACGTTTCATGATGATAGCACTTTCCTAAGGGTGTTAATCCATGTCCTAAATGTCACCGGATCTGGTGTCACTTTAAAGAAGTAGTCGAGTTACACATTTGTGGGCTTATAAGTTGGCTTCTGAATATCCTAGAGAGGTCAGGTTTGTTTTAGAGTACTCAAATTAACAGCCCCTATTACCTCAAAAAGGAATGGAGTCATTAGCACTTATGGTTTTTAAATGGCACCCAGAATTATGTTGCACGAAGCACAATTTCACATCATTCTGGGTCCATTTGGGAGAAAACAAGGTCCAATCAGGCTGAAACGTTACAAGAAGGTAGAATCTATTGAGTTGTAAGAGATCTGAATGTTTCATGATGATCGCACATTCCTAAGTGGGTCAAACCATGTCCCAAAAGTCACCGGATCTGGTGTCACTTTAAAGAAGTAGTCCAGTTACACATTTGTGGGCTTATAACTTGGCTTCTGAATGTCCTAGAGAGATCAGGTTTGTTTTAGTGTACTCCAATCAACAGCCCCTACAACCACAAAAAAGAATGGAGTCATTAGAACTTATGGTTTGTAAATGGCACCCAGAATTATGTTGCACGAAGCACAATTTCACATCATTCTGGGTCCATTTGTGTGAAAACAAGGTCCAATCAGGCTGAAACGTTACAAGAAGGTAGAATCTATTGAGTTGTAAGTGATATGAACGTTTCATGATGATCTCACATTCCTATAGGGGGTCAAATCATGTCCCAAAGGTCAACGGGCCTGGTGTCAATGTAAAGAAGTAGTCCAGTTACACATTTGTGGGCTTATAACTTGGCTTCTGAATGTCCTAGAGTGATCAGGTTTGTTTCAGAGTACTACAATCAACAGCCCCTACAACCACAAAAAGGAATGGAGTCATTAGCACTTATAGTTTTTAAATGGCACCCAGAATTATGTTGCACGAAGCACAATTTCACATCATTCTGGGTTCATTTGTGTGAAAACAAGGTCCAATCAGGCTGAAACATTACAAGAAGGTAGAATCTATTGAGTTGTAAGTGATCTGAACGTTTCATGATGATCGCACATTCCTATAGGGGGTCAAACCATGTCCCAAAGGTCACCGGGCCTGGTGTCACTTTAAATAAGTAGTCCAGTTACACGTTTGTGGGCTTATAACTTGGCTTCTGAATGTCCTATAGAGGTCAGGCTTGTTTTAGTGTACTCCAATAAACAGCCCCTACAGCCACAAAATGGAATGGAGTCATTAGCACTTATGGTTTGTAAATGGCGCCCAGAATTATGTTGCACGAAGCACAATTTCACATCATTCTGGGTCCATTTGTGTGAAAACAAGGTCCAATCAGGCTGAAACGTTACAAGAAGGTAGAATCTATTGAGTTGTAAGTGATCTGAACGTTTCATGATGATCGCACATTCCTAAGGGGGTCAAACCATGTCCCAAAGGTCACCGGGCCTGGTGTCACTTTAAAGAAGTAGTCCAGTTACACCTTTGTGGGCTTATAACTTGGCTTCTGAATATCCTAGAGAGGTCAGGTTTAATTTAGAGTACTCCAATTAACAGCCCCCATTACCCCAAAAAGGAATGGAGTCATTAGCACTTATGGGTTGTAAATGGCACCCAGAATTATGTGGCACGAAGCACAATTTCACATCATTCTGGGTCCATTTGTGTGAAAACAAGGTCCAATCAGGCTGAAACGTTACAGGAAGGTGGAATCTATTGAGTTTTAAGTGATCTGAACGTTTCATGATGATAGCACTTTCCTAAGGGGGTCAAACCATGTCCCAAAGGTCACCGGATCTGGTGTCAATTTAAAGAAGTAGTCCAGTTACACATTTGTGGGCGTATAACTTGGCTTCTGAATGTCCTAGATAGATCATGTAGATAGATCATAAGTGCTAATGACTCCATTCTTTTTTGTGGTAATGGGGGCTTATAATTGGAGTACTCTAAAACAAACCTGACCTCTCTAGGATATTCAGAAGCCAAGTTATAAGCCCACAAAGGTGTAACTGGACTACTTCTTTAAAGTGACACCAGGCCCGGTGACCTTTGGGACATGGTTTGACCCCCTATAGGAATGTGCGATCATCATGAAACGTTCAGATCACTTACAACTCAATAGATTCTACCTTCTTAGAAACGTTTCAGCCTGAATGGACATTCTTTTCACACAAATGGACCCAGAATGATGTGAAATTGTGCTTCGTGCAACATAATTCTGGGTGCAATTTACAAACCATAAGTTCTAATGACTCCATTCTTTTTTGTGGTTGTAGGGGCTGTTGATTGGAGTACACTAAAACAAACCTGATCTCTCTAGGACATTCAGAAGCCAAGTTATAAGCCCACAAATGTGTAACTGGACTACTTTAAAGTGACACCAGATCCGGTGACCTTTGGGACATGGTTTGACACCCTTAGGAAACTGCTATCATCATGAAACGTTCAGATCACTTACAACTCAATAGATTCTACCTTCCTGTAACGTTTCAGCCTGATTGGACCTTGTTTTCACACAAATGAACCCAGAATGATGTGAAATTGTGCTTTGTGCAACATAATTCTGGGTGCCATTTAAAAACCATAAGTGCTAATGACTCCATTCCTTTTTGGGGTAATGGGGGCTGTTAATTGGAGTACTCTAAAACAAACTTGACCTCTTTAGGATATTCAGAAGCCAAGTTATAAGCCCACAAAGGTGTAACTGGACTACTTCTTTAAAGTGACACCAGGCCCGGTGACCTTTGGGACATGGTTTGACCCCCTGTAGGAATGTGCGATCATCATGAAACGTTCAGATCACTTACAAATGAATAGATTCTACCTTCTTGTAACGTTTCAGCCTGATTGGACCTTGTTTTCACACAAATGGACCCAGAATGATGTGAAATTGTGCTTCGTGCCACATAATTCTGGGTGCCATTTACAACCCATAAGTGCTAATGACTCCATTCCTTTTTGTGGTTGTAGGGGCTGTTGATTGGAGTACACTAAAACAAACCTGATCTCTCTAGGACATTCAGAAGCCAAGTTATAAGCCCACAAATGTGTAACTGGACTACTTCTTTAAATTGACACCGATCCAGTGACCTTTGGGACATGGTTTGACCCCCTATAGGAAAGTGCTATCATCATGAAACGTTCAGATCACTTACAACTCAATAGATTCTACCTTCCTGTAACGTTTCAGCCTGATTGGACCTTGTTTTCACACAAATGAACCCAGAATGATGTGAAATTGTGCTTCGTGCAACATAATTCTGGGTGCGTTTTAAAAACCATAAGATCTAATGACTCCATTCCTTTTTGGGGTAATGGGGGCTGTTAATTGGAGTACTCTAAATTAAACCTGACCTCTCTAGGATATTCAGAAGCCAAGTTATAAGCCCACAAAGGTGTAACTGGACTACTTCTTTAAAGTGAAACCAGGCCCGGTGACCTTTGGGACATGGTTTGACCCCCTTAGGAATGTGCGATCATCATGAAACGTTCAGATCACTTACAACTCAATAGATTCTACCTTCTTGTAACGTTTCAGCCTGATTGGACCTTGTTTTCACACAAATGGACCCAGAATGATGTGAAATTGTGCTTCATGCAACATAATTCTGGGTGCCATTTACAAACCATAATGATTCCATTCCTTTTTGTGGTTGTAGGGGCTGTTGATTGGAGTACACTAAAACAAACCTGATCTCTCTAGGACATTCAGAAGCCAAGTTATAAGCCCACAAAGGTGTAACTGGACTACTTATTTAAAGTGACACCAGGCCCGGTGACCTTTGGGACATGGTTTGACCCCCTATATGAATGTGTGATCATCATGAAACGTTCATATCACTTAAAACTCAATTGATTCTACCTTCTTGTAACGTTTCAGCCTGATTGGACCTTGTTTTCACACAAATGAACCCAGAATGATGTGAAATTGTGCTTTGAGCAACATTATTCTGGGTGCCATTTAAAAACCATAAGTGCTAATGACTCCATTCCTTTTTGGGGTAATGGGGGCTGTTAATTGGAGTACTCTAAAACAAACCTGACCTCTGTAGGATATTCAGAAGCCAAGTTATAAGCCCACAAAGGTGTAACTGGACTACTTCTTTAAAGTGACACCAGGCCCGGTGACCTTTGGGACATGGTTTGACCCCCTATAGGAATGTGCGATCATCATGAAACTTTCAGATCACTTACAACTCAACAGATTCTACCTTCTTGTAACGTTTCAGCCTGACTGGACCTTGTTTTCACACAAATGGACCCAGAATGATGTGAAATTGTGCTTCGTGCAACATAATTCTGGGTGCCATTTAAAAGACATAAGTGCTAATGACTCCATTCCTTTTTGTGGTTGTAGGGGCTGTTGATTGGAGTACACTAAAACAAACCTGATCTCTCTAGGACATTCAGAAGCCAAGTTATATGCCCACAAATGTGTAACTGGACTACTTTAAATTGACACCAGATCCGGTGACCTCTGGGACATGGTTTGACCCCCTTAGGAAAGTGCTATCATCATGAAACGTTCAGATCACTTACAACTCAATAGATTCTACCTTCCTGTAACGTTTCAGCCTGATTGGACCTTGTTTTCACACAAATGAACCCAGAATGATGTGAAATTGTGCTTTGTGCAACATAATTCTGGGTGCCATTTAAAAACCATAAGTGCTAATGACTCCATTCCTTTTTGTGGTTGTAGGGGCTGTTTATTGAAGTACAATAAAACAAGCCTGATCTCTCTAGGACATTCAGAAGCCAAGTTATAAGCCCACAAATGTGTAACTGGACTACTTCTTTAAAGTGGCACCAGGCCCGGTGACCTTTGGGACATGGTTTGACCCCCTTAGGAATGTGCTATCATCATGAAACGTTCAGATCACTTACAACTCAATAGATTCTACCTTCCTGTAACGTTTCAGCCTGACTGGACCTTGTTTTCACACAAATGAACCCAGAATGATGTGAAATTGTGCTTCGTGCAACATAATTCTGGGTGCCATTTAAAAACCATAAGTGCTAATGACTCCATTCCTTTTTGTGGTTTTAGGGGCTGTTGATTGGATTACACTAAAACAAACCTGATCTCTCTAGGACATTCAGAAGCCAAGTTATAAGCCCACAAATGTGTAACTGGACTACTTTTTTAAATTGACACCGATCCGGTGACCTTTGGGACATGGTTTTACCTCCTTAGGAAAGTGCGATCATCATGAAACGTTCAGATCACTTACAACTCAATAGATTCTACCTTCTTGTAACGTTTCAGCATGATTGGACCTTGTTTTCACACAAATGGACCCAGAATGATGTGAAATTGTGCTTCGTGCAACATAATTCTGGGCGCCATTTACAAACCATAAGTGCTAATGACTCCATTCCTTTTTGTGGCTGTAGGGGCTGTTGATTGGAGTACACTAAAACAAGCCTGACCTCTATAGGACATTCAGAAGCCAAGTTATAAGCCCACAAAGGTCTAACTGGACTACTTATTTAAAGTGACACCAGGCCCGGTGACCTTTGGGACATGGTTTGACCCCCTATAGGAATGTGCGATCATCATGAAACGTTCAGATCACTTACAACTCAATAGATTCTACCTTCTTGTAATGTTTCAGCCTGATTGGACCTTGTTTTCACACAAATGAACCCAGAATGATGTGAAATTGTGCTTCGTGCAACATAATTCTGGGTGCCATTTAAAAACCATAAGTGCTAATGACTCCATTCCTTTTTGTGGTTGTAGGGGCTGTTGATTGTAGTACTCTGAAACAAACCTGATCACTCTAGGACATTGAGAAGCCAAGTTATAAGCCCACAAATGTGTAACTGGACTACTTCTTTACATTGACACCAGGCCCGTTGACCTTTGGGACATGATTTGACCCCCTATAGGAATGTGCGATCATCATGAAACGTTCATATCACTTACAACTCAATAGATTCTACCTTCTTGTAACGTTTCAGCCTGATTGGACCTTGTTTTCACACAAATGGACCCAGAATGATGTGAAATTGTGCTTCGTGCAACATAATTCTGGGTGCCATTTACAAACCATAAGTTCTAATGACTCCATTCTTTTTTGTGGTTGTAGGGGCTGTTGATTGGAGTACACTAAAACAAACCTGATCTCTAGGACATTCAGAAGCCAAGTTATAAGCCCACAAATGTGTAACTGGACTACTTCTTTAAAGTGACACCAGATCCGGTGACTTTTGGGACATGGTTTGACCCCCTTAGGAATGTGCGATCATTATGAAATGTTCAGATCACTTACAACTCAATAGATTCTACCTTCTTGTAACGTTTCAGCCTGACTGGACCTTGTTTTCACCCAAATGGACCCAGAATGATGTGAAATTGTGCTTCGTGCAACATAATTCTGGGTGCCATTTAAAAACCATAAGTGCTAATGACTCCATTCCTTTTTGAGGTAATAGGGGCTGTTAATTTGAGTACTCTAAAACAAACCTGACCTCTCTAGGATATTCAGAAGCCAAGTTATAAGCCCACAAATGTGTAACTGGACTACTTCTTTAAAGTGACACCAGATCCGGTGACCTTTAGGACATGGATTGACACCCTTAGGAAAGTGCTATCATCATGAAACGTTCAGATCACTTACAACTCAATAGATTCTACCTTCCTGTAACGTTTCAGCCTGATTGGACCTTGTTTTCACACAAATGAACCCAGAATGATGTGAAATTGTGCTTTGTGCAACATAATTCTGGGTGCCATTTAAAAACCATAAGTGCTAATGACTCCATTCCTTTTTGGGGTAATGGAGGCTGCTAATTGGAGTACTCTAAATTAAACCTGACCTCTCTAGGATATTCAGAAGCCAAGTTATAAGCCCACAAAGGTGTAACTGGACTACTTCTTTAAAGTGACACCAGGCCCGGTGACCTTTGGGACATGGTTTGACCCCCTTAGGAATGTGCTATCATCATGAAACGTTCAGATCACTTACAACTCAATAGATTCTACCTTCCTGTAATGTTTCAGCCTGATTGGACCTTGTTTTCACACAAATGGACCCAGAATGATGTGAAATTGTGCTTCGTGCAACATAATTCTGGCTGCCATTTACAAACCATAAGTGCTAATGACTCCATTCCTTTTTGTGGTTGTAGGGGCTGTTGATTGGAGTACACTAAAACAAACCTGATCTCTCTAGGACATTCAGAAGCCAAGTTATAAGCCCACAAAGGTGTAACTGGACTACTTCTTTAAAGTGACACCAGATCCGGTGACCTTTGGGACATGGTTTGACCCACTTAGGAATGTGCTATCATCATGAAACGTTCAGATCACTTACAACTCAATAGATTCTACCTTCTTGTAACGTTTCAGCCTGAATGGACCTTGTTTTCACACAAATGGACCCAGAATGATGTGAAATTGTGCTTCGTGCAACATAATTCTGGGTGCCATTTACAAACCATAAGTGCTAATGACTCCATCCCTTTTTGTGGTTGTAGGGGCTGTTGATTGGAGTACTCTGAAACAAACCTGATCACTCTAGGACATTCAGAAGCCAAGTTATAAGCCCACAAATGTGTAACTGGACTACTTCTTTAAATTGACACCAGATCCGGTGACCTTTGGGACATGGTTTGACCCCCTTAGGAAAGTGCTATCATCATGAAACGTTCAGATCACTTACAACTCAATAGATTCTACCTTCCTGTAACGTTTCAGCCTGATTGGACCTTGTTTTCACACAAATGAACACAGAATGATGTGAAATTGTGCTTCGTGCAACATAATTCTGGGTGCCATTTACAAACCATAAGTGTTAATGACTCCATTCCTTTTTGTGGTTGTAGGGGCTGTTAATTGGAGTACACTAAAACAAACCTGATCTCTCTAGGACATTCAGAAGCCAAGTTATAAGCCCACAAAGGTGTAACTGGACTACTTCTTTAAAGTGACACCAGGCCCGGTGACCTTTGGGACATGGTTTGACCCCCTATAGGAATGTGCGATCATCATGAAACGTTCATATCACTTACAACTCAATAGATTCTACCTTCTTGTAACGTTTCAGCCTGATTGGACCTTGTTTTCACACAAATCGACCCAGAATGATGTGAAATTGTGCTTCGTGCAACATAATTCTGGGTGCCATTTACAAACCATAAGTGCTAATGACTCCATTCCTTTTTGTGGTTGTAGGGGCTGTTGATTGGAGTACACTAAAACAAACCTGATCTCTCTAGGACATTCAGAAGCCAAGTTAAAAGCCCACAAATGTGTAACTGGACTACTTCTTTAAAGTGACACCAGATCCGATGACCTTTGGGACATGGTTTGACTCACTTAGGAATGTGCAATCATCATGAAACGTTCAGATCACTTACAACTCAATAGATTCTACCTTCTTGTAACGTTACAGCCTGATTGGACCTTGTTTTCACACAAATGGACCCAGAATGATGTGAAATTGTGCTTCGTGCAACATAATTCTGGGTGCCATTTAAAAACCATAAGTGCTAATGACTCCATTCCTTTTTGAGGTAATAGGGGCTGTTAATTGGAGTACTCTAAAACAAACCTGACCTCTCTAGGATATTCAGAAGCCAAGTTATAAGCCCACAAATGTGTAACTGGACTACTTCTTTAAAGTGACACCAGATCCGGTGACCTTTAGGACATGATTTGACCCCCTTAGGAAAGTGCTATCATCATAAAACGTTCAGATCACTTACAACTCAATAGATTCTACCTTCCTGTAACGTTTCAGCCTGATTGGGCCTTGTTTTCACACAAATGGACCCAGAATGATGTGAAATTGTGCTTCGTGCAACATAATTCTGGGTGCCATTTAAAAACCATAAGTGCTAATGACTCCATTCCTTTTTGAGGTAATAGGGGCTGTTAATTGGAGTACTCTAAAACAAACCTGACCTCTCTAGGATATTCAGAAGCCAAGTTATAAGCCCACAAATGTGTAACTGGACTACTTCTTTAAAGTGACACCAGATCCGGTGACCTTTAGGACATGGATTGACACCCTTCGGAAAGTGCTATCATCATGAAACGTTCAGATCACTTACAACTCAATAGATTCTACCTTCTTGTAACGTTTCAGCCTGATTGGACCTTGTTTTCACACAAATGGACCCAGAATGATGTGAAATTGTGCTTCATGCAACATAATTCTGGGTGCCATTTACAAACCATAATGACTCCATTCCTTTTTGTGGTTGTAGGGGCTGTTGATTGGAGTACACTAAAACAAGCCTGACCTCTCTAGGACATTCAGAAGCCAAGTTATAAGCCCACAAAGGTGTAACTGGACTACTTCTTTAAAGTGGCACCAGGCCCGGTGACCTTTGGGACATGGTTTGACCCCCTATAGGAATGTGCGATCATCATGAAACGTTCAGATCACTTACATCTCAATAGATTCTACCTTCTTGTAACGTTTCAGCCTGAATGGACCTTGTTTTCACACAAATGGACCCAGAATGATGTGAAATTGTGCTTCGTGCAACATAATTCTGGGTGCCATTTACAAACCATAAGTGCTAATGACTCCATTCCTTTTTGTGGTTGTAGGGGCTGTTGATTGGAGTACTCTGAAACAAACCTGATCACTCTAGGACATTCAGAAGCCAAGTTATAAGCCCACAAATGTGTAACTGGATTACTTCTTTAAACTGACACCAGATCCGGTGACCTTTGGGACATGGTTTGACCCCCTTAGGAAAGTGCTATCATCATGAAACGTTCAGATCACTTACAACTCAATAGATTATACCTTCCTGTAACGTTTCAGCCTGATTGGACCTTGTTTTCACACAAATGAACCCAGAAAGATGTGAAATTGTGCTTCGTGCAACATAATTCTGGGTGCCATTTACAAACCATAAGTGTTAATGACTCCATTCCTTTTTGTGGTTGTAGGGGCTGTTGGTTGGAGTACACTAAAACAAACCTGATCTCTCTAGGACATTCAGAAGCCACGTTATAAGCCCACAAAGGTGTAACTGGACTACTTCTTTAAAGTGACACCAGGCCCGGTGACCTTTGGGACATGGTTTGACCCCCTATAGGAATGTGCGATCATCATGAAACATTCATATCACTTACAACTCAATAGATTCTACCTTCTTATAACGTTTCAGCCTGATTGGACCTTGTTTTCACACAAATGGACCCAGAATGATGTGAAATTGTGCTTCGTGCAACATAATTCTGGGTGCCATTTACAAACCATAAGTGCTAATGACTCCATTCCTTTTTGTGGTTGTAGGGGCTGTTGATTGGAGTACACTAAAACAAACCTGATCTCTCTAGGACATTCAGAAGCCAAGTTATAAGCCCACAAAGGTGTTACTGGACTACTTCTTTAAAGTGACACCAGGCCCGGTCACCTTTGGGACATGGTTTGACCCCCTATAGGAATGTGCGATCATCATGAAACATTCATATCACTTACAACTCAATAGATTCTACCTTCTTGTAACGTTTCAGCCTGATTGGACCTTGTTTTCACACAAATCGACCCAGAATGATGTGAAATTGTGCTTCGTGCAACATAATTCTGGGTGCCATTTAAAAACCATAAGTGCTAATGACTCCATTCCTTTTTGAGGTAATAGGGGCTGTTAATTGGAGTACACTAAAACAAACCTGACCTCTCTAGGATATTCAGAAGCCAAGTTATAAGCCCACAAATGTGTAACTGGACTACTTCTTTAAAGTGACACCAGATCCGGTGACCTTTAGGACATGGTTTGACCCCCTTGGGAAAGTGCTATCATCATAAAACGTTCAGATCACTTACAACTCAATAGATTCTACCTTCCTGTAACGTTTCAGCCTGATTGGGCCTTGTTTTCACACAAATGGACCCAGAATGATGTGAAATTGTGCTTCGTGCAACATAATTCTGGGTGCCATTTACAAACCATAAGTGCTAATGACTCCATTCCTTTTTGTGGTTGTAGGGGCTGTTGATTGGAGTACACTAAAACAAACCTGACCTCTCTAGGACATTCAGAAGCCAAGTTATAAGCCCACAAATATGTAACTGGACTACTTCTTTAAAGTGACACCAGATCTGGTGACCTTTGGGACATGGTTTGACCCCCTTAGGAATGTGCGATCATCATGAAACGTTCAGATCACTTACAACTCAATAGATTCTACCTTCTTGTAACGTTTCAGCCTGATTGAACCTTTTTTTCACACAAATGGACCCAGAATGATGTGAAATTGTGCTTCGTGCAACATAAATCTGGGTGCCATTTAAAAACCATAAGTGCTAATGACTCCATTCCTTTTTGAGGTAATAGGGGCTGTTAATGGGAGTACTCTAAAACAAACCTGACCTCTCTAGGACATTGAGAAGCCAAGTTATAAGCCCACAAATATGTAACTGGACTACTTCTATAAATTGACACCAGATCCGGTGACCTTTGGGACATGGTTTGACCCCCTTAGGAAAGTGCTATCATCATGAAACGTTCAGATCACTTACAACTCAATTGATTCTACCTTCTTGTAACGTTTCAGCCTGATTGGACCTTGTTTTCACACAAATGGACCCAGAATGATGTGAAATTGTGCTTTGTGCAACATAATTCTGGGTGCCATTTACAAACCATAAGCGTTAATGACTCCATTCCTTTTTGTGGTTGTAGGGGCTGTTGATTGGAGTACACTAAAACAAGCCTGATCTCTCTAGGACATTCAGAAGCCAAGTTATAAGCCCACAAATGTGTAACTGGACTACTTCTTTAAATTGACACCAGATCCGGTGACCTTTGGGACATGGTTTGACCCCCTTAGGAAAGTGCTATCATCATGAAACGTTCAGATCACTTACATTTCAATAGATTCTACCTTCTTGTAACGTTTCAGCCTGATTGGACCTTGTTTTCACACAAATGGACCCAGAATGATGTGAAATTGTGCTTCGTGCAACATAATTCTGGGTGCCATTTACAAACCATAAGTGCTAATGACTCCATTCCTTTTTGTGGTTGTAGGGGCTGTTGATTGGAGTACACTAAAACAAACCTGACCTCTCTAGGACATTCAGAAGCCAAGTTATAAGCCCACAAAGGTGTAACTGGACTACTTCTTTAAATTGACACCGATCCAGTGACCTTTGGGACATGGTTTGACCCCCTTAGGAAAGTGCTATCATCATGAAACGTTCAGATCACTTACAACTCAATAGATTCTACCTTCCTGTAACGTTTCAGCCTGATTGGACCTTGTTTTCACACAAATGAACTCAGAATGATGTGAAATTGTGCTTTGTGCAACATAATTCTGGGTGCCATTTAAAAACCATAAGTGCTAATGACTCCATTCCTTTTTGGGGTAATGGGGGCTGTTAATTGGAGTACTCTAAATTAAACCTGACCTCTCTAGGATATTCAGAAGCCAAGTTTTAAGCCCACAAAGGTGTAACTGGACTACTTCTTTAAAGTGACACCAGGCCCGGTGACCTTTGGGACATGGTTTGACCCCCTTAGGAATGTGCGATCATCATGAAACGTTCAGATCTCTTACAACTCAATAGATTCTACCTTCTTTTAACGTTTCAGCCTGATTGGACCTTGTTTTCACACAAATGGACCCAGAATGATGTGAAATTGTGCTTCGTGCAACATAATTCTGGCTGCCATTTACAAACCATAAGTGCTAATGACTCCATTCCTTTTTGTGGTTGTAGGGGCTGTTGATTGGAGTACACTAAAACAAACCTGATCTCTCTAGGACATTCAGAAGCCAAGTTATAAGCCCACAAAGGTGTAACTGGACTACTTCTTTAAAGTGACACCAGATCCGGTGACCTTTGGGACATGGTTTGACCCACTTAGGAATGTGCTATCATCATGAAACGTTCAGATCACTTAAAACTCAATAGATTCTACCTTCCTGTAACGTTTCAGCCTGAATGGACCTTGTTTTCACACAAATGGACCCAGAATGTTGTGAAATTGTGCTTCGTGCAACATAATTCTGGGTGCCATTTACAAACCATAAGTGCTAATGACTCCATCCCTTTTTGAGGTAATAGGGGCTGTTAATTGGAGTACACTAAAACAAACCTGACCTCTCTAGGATATTCAGAAGCCAAGTTATAAGCCCACAAATGTGTAACTGGACTACTTCTTTAAAGTGACACCAGATCCGGTGACCTTTAGGACATGGTTTGACCCCCTTGGGAAAGTGCTATCATCATAAAACGTTCAGATCACTTACAACTCAATAGATTCTACCTTCCTGTAACGTTTCAGCCTGATTGGGCCTTGTTTTCACACAAATGGACCCAGAATGATGTGAAATTGTGCTTCGTGCAACATAATTCTGGGTGCCATTTACAAACCATAAGTGCTAATGACTCCATTCCTTTTTGTGGTTGTAGGGGCTGTTGATTGGAGTACACTAAAACAAACCTGACCTCTCTAGGACATTCAGAAGCCAAGTTATAAGCCCACAAATATGTAACTGGACTACTTCTTTAAAGTGACACCAGATCTGGTGACCTTTGGGACATGGTTTGACCCCCTTAGGAATGTGCGATCATCATGAAACGTTCAGATCACTTACAACTCAATAGATTCTACCTTCTTGTAACGTTTCAGCCTGATTGAACCTTTTTTTCACACAAATGGACCCAGAATGATGTGAAATTGTGCTTCGTGCAACATAAATCTGGGTGCCATTTAAAAACCATAAGTGCTAATGACTCCATTCCTTTTTGAGGTAATAGGGGCTGTTAATGGGAGTACTCTAAAACAAACCTGACCTCTCTAGGACATTGAGAAGCCAAGTTATAAGCCCACAAATATGTAACTGGACTACTTCTATAAATTGACACCAGATCCGGTGACCTTTGGGACATGGTTTGACCCCCTTAGGAAAGTGCTATCATCATGAAACGTTCAGATCACTTACAACTCAATTGATTCTACCTTCTTGTAACGTTTCAGCCTGATTGGACCTTGTTTTCACACAAATGGACCCAGAATGATGTGAAATTGTGCTTTGTGCAACATAATTCTGGGTGCCATTTACAAACCATAAGTGTTAATGACTCCATTCCTTTTTGTGGTTGTAGGGGCTGTTGATTGGAGTACACTAAAACAAGCCTGATCTCTCTAGGACATTCAGAAGCCAAGTTATAAGCCCACAAATGTGTAACTGGACTACTTCTTTAAATTGACACCAGATCCGGTGACCTTTGGGACATGGTTTGACCCCCTTAGGAAAGTGCTATCATCATGAAACGTTCAGATCACTTACATTTCAATAGATTCTACCTTCTTGTAACGTTTCAGCCTGATTGGACCTTGTTTTCACACAAATGGACCCAGAATGATGTGAAATTGTGCTTCGTGCAACATAATTCTGGGTGCCATTTACAAACCATAAGTGCTAATGACTCCATTCCTTTTTGTGGTTGTAGGGGCTGTTGATTGGAGTACACTAAAACAAACCTGACCTCTCTAGGACATTCAGAAGCCAAGTTATAAGCCCACAAAGGTGTAACTGGATTACTTCTTTAAATTGACACCGATCCGGTGACCTTTGGGACATGGTTTGACCCCCTTAGGAAAGTGCTATCATCATGAAACGTTCAGATCACTTACAACTCAATAGATTCTACCTTCCTGTAACGTTTCAGCCTGATTGGACCTTGTTTTCACACAAATGAACTCAGAATGATGTGAAATTGTGCTTTGTGCAACATAATTCTGGGTGCCATTTAAAAACCATAAGTGCTAATGACTCCATTCCTTTTTGGGGTAATGGGGGCTGTTAATTGGAGTACTCTAAATTAAACCTGACCTCTCTAGGATATTCAGAAGCCAAGTTTTAAGCCCACAAAGGTGTAACTGGACTACTTCTTTAAAGTGACACCAGGCCCGGTGACCTTTGGGACATGGTTTGACCCCCTATAGGAATCTGCGATCATCATGAAACGTTCAGATCACTTACAACTCAATAGATTCTCCCTTCTTGTAACGTTTCAGCCTGAATGGACCTTGTTTTCACACAAATGGACCCAGAATGATGTGAAATTGTGCTTCGTGCAACATAATTCTGGGTGCCACTTACAAACCATAAGTGCTAATGACTCCATTCCTTTTTGGAGTAATGGGGGCTGTTAATTGGAGTACTCTAAATTAAACCTGACCTCTCTAGGATATTCAGAAGCCAAGTTTTAAGCCCACAAAGGTGTAACTGGACTACTTCTTTAAAGTGACACCAGGCCCGGTGACCTTTGGGACATGGTTTGACCCCCTTAGGAATGTGCGATCATCATGAAACGTTCAGATCTCTTACAACTCAATAGATTCTACCTTCTTTTAACGTTTCAGCCTGATTGGACCTTGTTTTCACACAAATGGACCCAGAATGATGTGAAATTGTGCTTCGTGCAACATAATTCTGGCTGCCATTTACAAACCATAAGTGCTAATGACTCCATTCCTTTTTGTGGTTGTAGGGGCTGTTGATTGGAGTACACTAAAACAAACCTGATCTCTCTAGGACATTCAGAAGCCAAGTTATAAGCCCACAAAGGTGTAACTGGACTACTTCTTTAAAGTGACACCAGATCCGGTGACCTTTGGGACATGGTTTGACCCACTTAGGAATGTGCTATCATCATGAAACGTTCAGATCACTTACAACTCAATAGATTCTACCTTCTTGTAACGTTTCAGCCTGAATGGACCTTGTTTTCACACAAATGGACCCAGAATGATGTGAAATTGTGCTTCGTGCAACATAATTCTGGGTGCCATTTACAAACCATAAGTGCTAATGACTCCATCCCTTTTTGAGGTAATAGGGGCTGTTAATTGGAGTACACTAAAACAAACCTGACCTCTCTAGGATATTCAGAAGCCAAGTTATAAGCCCACAAATGTGTAACTGGACTACTTCTTTAAAGTGACACCAGATCCGGTGACCTTTAGGACATGGTTTGACCCCCTTGGGAAAGTGCTATCATCATAAAACGTTCAGATCACTTACAACTCAATAGATTCTACCTTCCTGTAACGTTTCAGCCTGATTGGGCCTTGTTTTCACACAAATGGACCCAGAATGATGTGAAATTGTGCTTCGTGCAACATAATTCTGGGTGCCATTTACAAACCATAAGTGCTAATGACTCCATTCCTTTTTGTGGTTGTAGGGGCTGTTGATTGGAGTACACTAAAACAAACCTGACCTCTCTAGGACATTCAGAAGCCAAGTTAATAGCCCACAAATATGTAACTGGACTACTTCTTTAAAGTGACACCAGATCTGGTGACCTTTGGGACATGGTTTGACCCCCTTAGGAATGTGCGATCATCATGAAACGTTCAGATCACTTACAACTCAATAGATTCTACCTTCTTGTAACGTTTCAGTCTGATTGAACCTTTTTTTCACACAAATGGACCCAGAATGATGTGAAATTGTGCTTCGTGCAACATAAATCTGGGTGCCATTTAAAAACCATAAGTGCTAATGACTCCATTCCTTTTTGAGGTAATAGGGGCTGTTAATGGGAGTACTCTAAAACAAACCTGACCTCTCTAGGACATTGAGAAGCCAAGTTATAAGCCCACAAATATGTAACTGGACTACTTCTATAAATTGACACCAGATCCGGTGACCTTTGGGACATGGTTTGACCCCCTTAGGAAAGTGCTATCATCATGAAACGTTCAGATCACTTACAACTCAATTGATTCTACCTTCTTGTAACGTTTCAGCCTGATTGGACCTTGTTTTCACACAAATGGACCCAGAATGATGTGAAATTGTGCTTTGTGCAACATAATTCTGGGTGCCATTTACAAACCATAAGTGTTAATGACTCCATTCGTTTTTGTGGTTGTAGGGGCTGTTGATTGGAGTACACTAAAACAAGCCTGATCTCTCTAGGACATTCAGAAGCCAAGTTATAAGCCCACAAATGTGTAACTGGACTACTTCTTTAAATTGACACCAGATCCGGTGACCTTTGGGACATGGTTTGACCCCCTTAGGAAAGTGCTATCATCATGAAACGTTCAGATCACTTACATTTCAATAGATTCTACCTTCTTGTAACGTTTCAGCCTGATTGGACCTTGTTTTCACACAAATGGACCCAGAATGATGTGAAATTGTGCTTCGTGCAACATAATTCTGGGTGCCATTTACAAACCATAAGTGCTAATGACTCCATTCCTTTTTGTGGTTGTAGGGGCTGTTGATTGGAGTACACTAAAACAAACCTGAACTCTCTAGGTCATTCAGAAGCCAAGTTATAAGCCCACAAAGGTGTAACTGGACTACTTCTTTAAATTGACACCGATCCGGTGACCTTTGGGACATGGTTTGACCCCCTTAGGAAAGTGCTATCATCATGAAACGTTCAGATCACTTACAACTCAATAGATTCTACCTTCCTGTAACGTTTCAGCCTGATTGGACCTTGTTTTCACACAAATGAACTCAGAATGATGTGAAATTGTGCTTTGTGCAACATAATTCTGGGTGCCATTTAAAAACCATAAGTGCTAATGACTCCATTCCTTTTTGGGGTAATGGGGGCTGTTAATTGGAGTACTCTAAATTAAACCTGACCTCTCTAGGATATTCAGAAGCCAAGTTTTAAGCCCACAAAGGTGTAACTGGACTACTTCTTTAAAGTGACACCAGGCCCGGTGACCTTTGGGACATGGTTTGACCCCCTATAGGAATCTGCGATCATCATGAAACGTTCAGATCACTTACAACTCAATAGATTCTACCTTCTTGTAACGTTTCAGCCTGAATGGACCTTGTTTTCACACAAATGGACCCAGAATGATGTGAAATTGTGCTTCGTGCAACATAATTCTGGGTGCCACTTACACACCATAAGTGCTAATGACTCCATTCCTTTTTGGAGTAATGGGGGCTGTTAATTGGAGTACTCTAAATTAAACCTGACCTCTCTAGGATATTCAGAAGCCAAGTTTTAAGCCCACAAAGGTGTAACTGGACTACTTCTTTAAAGTGACACCAGGCCCGGTGACCTTTGGGACATGGTTTGACCCCCTTAGGAATGTGCGATCATCATGAAACGTTCAGATCTCTTACAACTCAATAGATTCTACCTTTTTTTAACGTTTCAGCCTGATTGGACCTTGTTTTCACACAAATGGACCCAGAATGATGTGAAATTGTGCTTCGTGCAACATAATTCTGGCTGCCATTTACAAACCATAAGTGCTAATGACTCCATTCCTTTTTGTGGTTGTAGGGGCTGTTGATTGGAGTACACTAAAACAAACCTGATCTTTCTAGGACATTCAGAAGCCAAGTTATAAGCCCACAAAGGTGTAACTGGACTACTTCTTTAAAGTGACACCAGATCCGGTGACCTTTGGGACATGGTTTGACCCACTTAGGAATGTGCTATCATCATGAAACGTTCAGATCACTTACAACTCAATAGATTCTACCTTCTTGTAACGTTTCAGCCTGAATGGACCTTGTTTTCACACAAATGGACCCAGAATGATGTGAAATTGTGCTTCGTGCAACATAATTCTGGGTGCCATTTACAAACCATAAGTGCTAATGACTCCATCCCTTTTTGTGGTTGTAGGGGCTGTTGATTGGAGTACTCTGAAACAAACCTGATCACTCTAGGACATTCAGAAGCCAAGTTATAAGCCCACAAATGTGTAACTGGACTACTTCTTTAAATTGACACCAGATCCGGTGACCTTTGGGACATGGTTTGACCCCCTTAGGAAAGTGCTATCATCATGAAACGTTCAGATCACTTACAACTCAATAGATTCTACCTTCCTGTAACGTTTCAGCCTGATTGGACCTTGTTTTCACACAAATGAACACAGAATGATGTGAAATTGTGCTTCGTGCAACATAATTCTGGGTGCCATTTACAAACCATAAGTGTTAATGACTCCATTCCTTTTTGTGGTTGTAGGGGCTGTTAATTGGAGTACACTAAAACAAACCTGATCTCTCTAGGACATTCAGAAGCCAAGTTATAAGCCCACAAAGGTGTAACTGGACTACTTCTTTAAAGTGACACCAGGCCCGGTGACCTTTGGGACATGGTTTGACCCCCTATAGGAATGTGCGATCATCATGAAACGTTCATATCACTTACAACTCAATAGATTCTACCTTCTTGTAACGTTTCAGCCTGATTGGACCTTGTTTTCACACAAATCGACGCAGAATGATGTGAAATTGTGCTTCGTGCAACATAATTCTGGGTGCCATTTACAAACCATAAGTGCTAATGACTCCATTCCTTTTTGTGGTTTTAGGGGCTGTTGATTGGAGTACACTAAAACAAACCTGATCTCTCTAGGACATTCAGAAGCCAAGTTATAAGCCCACAAATGTGTAACTGGACTACTTTTTTAAATTGACACCGATCCGGTGACCTTTGGGACATGGTTTTACCTCCTTAGGAAAGTGCGATCATCATGAAACGTTCAGATCACTTACAACTCAATAGATTCTACCTTCTTGTAACGTTTCAGCCTGATTGGACCTTGTTTTCACACAAATGGACCCAGAATGATGTGAAATTGTGCTTCGTGCAACATAATTCTGGGGGCCATTTACAAACCATAAGTGCTAATGACTCCATTCCTTTTTGTGGCTGTAGGGGCTGTTGATTGGAGTACACTAAAACAAGCCTGACCTCTATAGGACATTCAGAAGCCAAGTTATAAGCCCACAAAGGTCTAACTGGACTACTTATTTAAAGTGACACCAGGCCCGGTGACCTTTGGGACATGGTTTGACCCCCTATAGGAATGTGCGATCATCATGAAACGTTCAGATCACTTACAACTCAATAGATTGTACCTTCTTGTAATGTTTCAGCCTGATTGGACCTTGTTTTCACACAAATGAACCCAGAATGATGTGAAATTGTGAATCGTGCAACATAATTCTGGGTGCCATTTAAAAACCATAAGTGCTAATGACTCCATTCCTTTTTGTGGTTGTAGGGGCTGTTGATTGTAGTACTCTGAAACAAACCTGATCACTCTAGGACATTGAGAAGCCAAGTTATAAGCCCACAAATGTGTAACTGGACTACTTCTTTACATTGACACCAGGCCCGTTGACCTTTGGGACATGATTTGACCCCCTATAGGAATGTGCGATCATCATGAAACGTTCATATCACTTACAACTCAATAGATTCTACCTTCTTGTAACGTTTCAGCCTGATTGGACCTTGTTTTCACACAAATGGACCCAGAATGATGTGAAATTGTGCTTCGTGCAACATAATTCTGGGTTCCATTTACAAACCATAAGTTCTAATGACTCCATTCTTTTTTGTGGTTGTAGGGGCTGTTGATTGGAGTACACTAAAACAAACCTGATCTCTCTAGGACATTCAGAAGCCAAGTTATAAGCCCACAAATGTGTAACTGGACTACTTCTTTAAAGTGACACCAGATCCGGTGACTTTTGGGACATGGTTTGACCCCCTTAGGAATGTGCGATCATTATGAAATGTTCAGATCACTTACAACTCAATAGATTCTACCTTCTTGTAACGTTTCAGCCTGATTGGACCTTGTTTTCACCCAAATGGACCCAGAATGATGTGAAATTGTGCTTCGTGCAACATAATTCTGGGTGCCATTTAAAAACCATAAGTGCTAATGACTCCATTCCTTTTTGAGGTAATAGGGGCTGTTAATTTGAGTACTCTAAAACAAACCTGACCTCTCTAGGATATTCAGAAGCCAAGTTATAAGCCCACAAATGTGTAACTGGACTACTTCTTTAAAGTGACACCAGATCCGGTGACCTTTAGGACATGGATTGACACCCTTAGGAAAGTGCTATCATCATGAAACGTTCAGATCACTTACAACTCAATAGATTCTACCTTCCTGTAACGTTTCAGCCTGATTGGACCTTGTTTTCACACAAATGAACCCAGAATGATGTGAAATTGTGCTTTGTGCAACATAATTCTGGGTGCCATTTAAAAACCATAAGTGCTAATGACTCCATTCCTTTTTGGGGTAATGGGGGCTGTTAATTGGAGTACTCTAAAACAAACCTGACCTCTTTAGGATATTCAGAAGCCAAGTTATAAGCCCACAAAGGTGTAACTGGACTACTTCTTTAAAGTGACACCAGGCCCGGTGACCTTTGGGACATGGTTTGACCCCCTGTAGGAATGTGCGATCATCATGAAACGTTCAGATCACTTACAACTCAATAGATTCTACCTTCTTGTAACGTTTCAGCCTGATTGGACCTTGTTTTCACACAAATGGACCCAGAATGATGTGAAATTGTGCTTCGTGCCACATAATTCTGGGTGCCATTTACAAACCATAAGTGCTAATGACTCCATTCCTTTTTGTGGTTGTAGGGGCTGTTGATTGGAGTACACTAAACAAACCTGATCTCTCTAGGACATTCAGAAGCCAAGTTATAAGCCAACAAATGTGTAACTGGACTACTTCTTTAAATTGACACCAATCCAGTGACCTTTGGGACATGGTTTGACCCCCTATAGGAAAGTGCTATCATCATGAAACGTTCAGATCACTTAAAACTCAATAGATTCTACCTTCCTGTAACGTTTCAGCCTGATTGGACCTTGTTTTCACACAAATGAACCCAGAATGATGTGAAATTGTGCTTCGTGCAACATAATTCTGGGTGCCATTTAAAAACCATAAGTTCTAATGACTCCATTCCTTTTTGGGGTAATGGGGGCTGCTAATTGGAGTACTCTAAATTAAACCTGACCTCTCTAGGATATTCAGAAGCCAAGTTATAAGCCCACAAAGGTGTAACTGGACTACTTCTTTAAAGTGACACCAGGCCCGGTGACCTTTGGGACATGGTTTGACCCCCTTAGGAATGTGCGATCATCATGAAACGTTCAGATCACTTACAACTCAATAGATTCTACCTTCTTGTAACGTTTCAGCCTGATTGGACCTTGTTTTCACACAAATGGACCCAGAATGATGTGAAATTGTGCTTCATGCAACATAATTCTGGGTGCCATTTACAAACCATAAGTGCTAATGACTCCATTCCTTTTTGTGGCTGTAGGGGCTGTTGATTGGAGTACACTAAAACAAGCCTGACCTCTCTAGGACATTCAGAAGCCAAGTTATAAGCCCACAAAGGTGTAACTGGACTACTTCTTTAAAGTGACACCAGGCCCGGTGACCTTTGGGACATGGTTTGACCTCCTATAGGAATGTGCGATCATCATGAAACGTTCAGATCACTTACAACTCAATAGATTCTACCTTCTTAGAAACATTTCAGCCTGAATGGACATTCTTTTCACACAAATGGACCCAGAATGATGTGAAATTGTGCTTCGTGCAACATAATTCTGGGTGCCATTTACAAACCATAAGTGCTAATGACTCCATTCCTTTTTGTGGTTGTAGGGGCTGTTGATTGGAGTACACTAAAACAAACCTGATCTCTCTAGGACATTCAGAAGCCAAGTTAAAAGCCCACAAATGTGTAACTGGACTACTTCTTTAAATTGACACCGATCCAGTGACCTTTGGAACATGGTTTTACCCCCTTAGGAAAGTGCTATCATCATGAAACGTTCAGATCACTTACAACTAAATAGATTCTACCTTCCTGTAACGTTTCAGCCTGATTGGACCTTGTTTTCACACAAATGAACCCAGAATGATGTGAAATTGTGCTTCGTGCAACATAATTCTGGGTGCCATTTAAAAACCATAAGTGCTAACGACTCCATTCCTTTTTGGGGTAATGGGGGCTGTTAATTGGAGTACTCTAAATTAAACCTGACCTCTCTAGGATATTCAGAAACCAAGTTATAAGCCCACAAAGGTGTAACTGGACTACTTATTTAAAGTGACACCAGGCCCGGTGACCTTTGGGACATGGTTTGACCTCCTTAGGAATGTGCGATCATCATGAAACGTTCAGATCACTTACAACTCAATAGATTCTACCTTCTTGTAACGTTTCAGCCTTATTGGACCTTGTTTTCACACAAATGAACCCAGAATGATGTGAAATTGTGCTTCGTGCAACATAATTCTGGGTGCCATTTACAAACCATAAGTGCTAATGACTCCATTCCTTTTTGTGGTTGTAGGGGCTGTTGATTGGAGTACACTAAACAAACCTGATCTCTCTAGGACATTCAGAAGCCAAGTTATAAGCCAACAAATGTGTAACTGGACTACTTCTTTAAATTGACACCAATCCAGTGACCTTTGGGACATGGTTTGACCCCCTATAGGAAAGTGCTATCATCATGAAACGTTCAGATCACTTAAAACTCAATAGATTCTACCTTCCTGTAACGTTTCAGCCTGATTGGACCTTGTTTTCACACAAATGAACCCAGAATGATGTGAAATTGTGCTTCGTGCAACATAATTCTGGGTGCCATTTAAAAACCATAAGTTCTAATGACTCCATTCCTTTTTGGGGTAATGGGGGCTGCTAATTGGAGTACTCTAAATTAAACCTGACCTCTCTAGGATATTCAGAAGCCAAGTTATAAGCCCACAAAGGTGTAACTGGACTACTTCTTTAAAGTGACACCAGGCCCGGTGACCTTTGGGACATGGTTTGACCCCCTTAGGAATGTGCGATCATCATGAAACGTTCAGATCACTTACAACTCAATAGATTCTACCTTCTTGTAACGTTTCAGCCTGATTGGACCTTGTTTTCACACAAATGGACCCAGAATGATGTGAAATTGTGCTTCATGCAACATAATTCTGGGTGCCATTTACAAACCACAAGTGCTAATGACTCCATTCCTTTTTGTGGCTGTAGGGGCTGTTGATTGGAGTACACTAAAACAAGCCTGACCTCTCTAGGACATTCAGAAGCCAAGTTATAAGCCCACAAAGGTGTAACTGGACTACTTCTTTAAAGTGACACCAGGCGCGGTGACCTTTGGGACATGGTTTGACCTCCTATAGGAATGTGCGATCATCATGAAACGTTCAGATCACTTACAACTCAATAGATTCTACCTTCTTAGAAACATTTCAGCCTGAATGGACATTCTTTTCACACAAATGGACCCAGAATGATGTGAAATTGTGCTTCGTGCAACATAATTCTGGGTGCCATTTACAAACCATAAGTGCTAATGACTCCATTCCTTTTTGTGGTTGTAGGGGCTGTTGATTGGAGTACACTAAAACAAACCTGATCTCTCTAGGACATTCAGAAGCCAAGTTAAAAGCCCAAAAATGTGTAACTGGACTACTTCTTTAAATTGACACCGATCCAGTGACCTTTGGAACATGGTTTTACCCCCTTAGGAAAGTGCTATCATCATGAAACGTTCAGATCACTTACAACTAAATAGATTCTACCTTCCTGTAACGTTTCAGCCTGATTGGACCTTGTTTTCACACAAATGAACCCAGAATGATGTGAAATTGTGCTTCGTGCAACATAATTCTGGGTGCCATTTAAAAACCATAAGTGCTAATGACTCCATTCCTTTTTGGGGTAATGGGGGCTGTTAATTGGAGTACTCTAAATTAAACCTGACCTCTCTAGGATATTCAGAAACCAAGTTATAAGCCCACAAAGGTGTAACTGGACTACTTATTTAAAGTGACACCAGGCCCGGTGACCTTTGGGACATGGTTTGACCTCCTTAGGAATGTGCGATCATCATGAAACGTTCAGATCACTTACAACTCAATAGATTCTACCTTCTTGTAACGTTTCAGCCTTATTGGACCTTGTTTTCACACAAATGAACCCAGAATGATGTGAAATTGTGCTTCGTGCAACATAATTCTGGGTGCCATTTACAAACCATAAGTGCTAATGACTCCATTCCTTTTTGTGGTTGTAGGGGCTGTTGATTGGAGTACTCTGAAACAAACCTGATCACTCTAGGACATTCAGAAGCCAAGTTATAAGCCCACAAATGTGTAACTGGACTACTTTAAATTGACACCAGATCCGGTGACCTTTGGGACATGGTTTGACCCCCTTAGGAAAGTGCTATCATCATGAAACGTTCAGATCACTTACAACTCAATAGATTCTACCTTCCTGTAACATTTCAGCCTGATTGGACCTTGTTTTCACACAAATGAACCCAGAATGATGTGAAATTGTGCTTTGTGCAACATAATTCTGGGTGCCATTTACAAATCATAAGTGCTAATGACTCCATTCCTTTTTGTGGCTGTAGGGGCTGTTGATTGGAGTACACTAAAACAAGCCTGACCTCTCTAGGACATTCAGAAGCCAAGTTATAAGCCCACAAAGGTGTAACTGGACTACTTCTTTAAAGTGGCACCAGGCCCGGTGACCTTTGGGACATGGTTTGACCCCCTATAGGAATGTGCGATCATCATGAAACGTTCAGATCACTTACAACTCAATAGATTCTACCTTCTTGTAACGTTTCAGCCTGAATGGACCTTGTTTTCACACAAATGGACCCAGAATGATGTGAAATTGTGCTTCGTGCAACATAATTCTGGGTGCCATTTACAAACCATAAGTGCTAATGACTCCATTCCTTTTTGTGGTTGTAGGGGCTGTTGATTGGAGTACTCTGAAACAAACCTGATCACTCTAGGACATTCAGAAGCCAAGTTATAAGCCCACAAATGTGTAACTGGACTACTTCTTTAAACTGACACCAGATCCGGTGACCTTTGGGACATGGTTTGACCCCCTTAGGAAAGTGCTATCATCATGAAACGTTCAGATCACTTACAACTCAATAGATTATACCTTCCTGTAACGTTTCAGCCTGATTGGACCTTGTTTTCACACAAATGAACCCAGAAAGATGTGAAATTGTGCTTCGTGCAACATAATTCTGGGTGCCATTTACAAACCATAAGTGTTAATGACTCCATTCCTTTTTGTCGTTGTAGGGGCTGTTGATTGGAGTACACTAAAACAAACCTGATCTCTCTAGGACATTCAGAAGCCAAGTTATAAGCCCACAAAGGTGTAACTGGACTACTTCTTTAAAGTGACACCAGGCCCGGTGACCTTTGGGACATGGTTTGACCCCCTATAGGAATGTGCGATCATCATGAAACATTCATATCACTTACAACTCAATAGATTCTACCTTCTTATAACGTTTCAGCCTGATTGGACCTTGTTTTCACACAAATGGACCCAGAATGATGTGAAATTGTGCTTCGTGCAACATAATTCTGGGTGCCATTTACAAACCATAAGTGCTAATGACTCCATTCCTTTTTGTGGTTGTAGGGGCTGTTGATTGGAGTACACTAAAACAAACCTGATCTCTCTAGGACATTCAGAAGCCAAGTTATAAGCCCACAAAGGTGTTACTGGACTACTTCTTTAAAGTGACACCAGGCCCGGTCACCTTTGGGACATGGTTTGACCCCCTATAGGAATGTGCGATCATCATGAAACATTCATATCACTTACAACTCAATAGATTCTACCTTCCTGTAACGTTTCAGCCTGATTGGGCCTTGTTTTCACACAAATGGACCCAGAATGATGTGAAATTGTGCTTCGTGCAACATAATTCTGGGTGCCATTTACAAACCATAAGTGCTAATGACTCCATTCCTTTTTGTGGTTGTAGGGGCTGTTGATTGGAGTACACTAAAACAAACCTGACCTCTCTAGGACATTTAGAAGCCAAGTTATAAGCCCACAAATATGTAACTGGACTACTTCTTTAAAGTGACACCAGATCTGGTGACCTTTGGGACATGGTTTGACCCCCTTAGGAATGTGCGATCATCATGAAACGTTCAGATCACTTACAACTCAATAGATTCTACCTTCTTGTAACGTTTCAGCCTGATTGAACCTTTTTTTCACACAAATGGACCCAGAATGATGTGAAATTGTGCTTCGTGCAACATAAATCTGGGTGCCATTTAAAAACCATAAGTGCTAATGACTCCATTCCTTTTTGAGGTAATAGGGGCTGTTAATGGGTGTACTCTAAAACAAAGCTGACCTCTCTAGGACATTGAGAAGCCAAGTTATAAGCCCACAAATATGTAACTGGACTACTTCTATAAATTGACACCAGATCCGGTGACCTTTGGGACATGGTTTGACCCCCTTAGGAAAGTGCTATCATCATGAAACGTTCAGATCACTTACAACTCAATTGATTCTACCTTCTTGTAACGTTTCAGCCTGATTGGACCTTGTTTTCACACAAATGGACCCAGAATGATGTGAAATTGTGCTTTGTGCAACATAATTCTGGGTGCCATTTACAAACCATAAGTGTTAATGACTCCATTCCTTTTTGTGGTTGTAGGGGCTGTTGATTGGAGTACACTAAAACAAGCCTGATCTCTCTAGGACATTCAGAAGCCAAGTTATAAGCCCACAAATGTGTAACTGGACTACTTCTTTAAATTGACACCAGATCCGGTGACCTTTGGGACATGGTTTGACCCCCTTAGGAAAGTGCTATCATCATGAAACGTTCAGATCACTTACATTTCAATAGATTCTACCTTCTTGTAACGTTTCAGCCTGATTGGACCTTGTTTTCACACAAATGGACTCAGAATGATGTGAAATTGTGCTTCGTGCAACATAATTCTGCGTGCCATTTACAAACCATAAGTGCTAATGACTCCATTCCTTTTTGTGGTTGTAGGGGCTGTTGATTGGAGTACACTAAAACAAACCTGACCTCTCTAGGACATTCAGAAGCCAAGTTATAAGCCCACAAAGGTGTAACTGGACTACTTCTTTAAATTGACACCGATCCGGTGACCTTTGGGACATGGTTTGACCCCCTTAGGAAAGTGCTATCATCATGAAACGTTCAGATCACTTACAACTCAATAGATTCTACCTTCCTGTAACGTTTCAGCCTGATTGGACCTTGTTTTCACACAAATGAACTCAGAATGATGTGAAATTGTGCTTTGTGCAACATAATTCTGGGTGCCATTTAAAAACCATAAGTGCTAATGACTCCATTCCTTTTTGGGGTAATGGGGGCTGTTAATTGGAGTACTCTAAATTAAACCTGACCTCTCTAGGATATTCAGAAGCCAAGTTTTAAGCCCACAAAGGTGTAACTGGACTACTTCTTTAAAGTGACACCAGGCCCGGTGACCTTTGGGACATGGTTTGACCCCCTATAGGAATCTGCGATCATCATGAAACGTTCAGATCACTTACAACTCAATAGATTCTACCTTCTTGTAACGTTTCAGCCTGAATGGACCTTGTTTTCACACAAATGGACCCAGAATGATGTGAAATTGTGCTTTGTGCAACATAATTCTGGGTGCCACTTACAAACCATAAGTGCTAATGACTCCATTCCTTTTTGGAGTAATGGGGGCTGTTAATTGGAGTACTCTAAATTAAACCTGACCTCTCTAGGATATTCAGAAGCCAAGTTTTAAGCCCACAAAGGTGTAACTGGACTACTTCTTTAAAGTGACACCAGGCCCGGTGACCTTTGGGACATGGTTTGACCCCCTTAGGAATGTGCGATCATCATGAAACGTTCAGATCTCTTACAACTCAATAGATTCTACCTTCTTGTAACGTTTCAGCCTGATTGGACCTTGTTTTCACACAAATGGACCCAGAATGATGTGAAATTGTGCTTCGTGCAACATAATTCTGGCTGCCATTTACAAACCATAAGTGCTAATGACTCCATTCCTTTTTGTGGTTGTAGGGGCTGTTGATTGGAGTACACTAAAACAAACCTGATCTCTCTAGGACATTCAGAAGCCAAGTTATAAGCCCACAAAGGTGTAACTGGACTACTTCTTTAAAGTGACACCAGATCCGGTGACCTTTGGGACATGGTTTGACCCACTTAGGAATGTGCTATCATCATGAAACGTTCAGATCAATTACAACTCAATAGGTTCTACCTTCTTGTAACGTTTCAGCCTGAATGGACCTTGTTTTCACACAAATGGACCCAGAATGATGTGAAATTGTGCTTCATGCAACATAATTCTGGGTGCCATTTACAAACCATAAGTGCTAATGACTCCATCCCTTTTTGTGGTTGTAGGGGCTGTTGATTGGAGTACTATGAAACAAACCTGATCACTCTAGGACATTCAGAAGCCAAGTTATAAGCCCACAAATGTGTAACTGGACTACTTCTTTAAATTGACACCAGATCCGGTGACCTTTGGGACATGGTTTGACCCCCTTAGGAAAGTGCTATCATCATGAAACGTTCAGATCACTTACAACTCAATAGATTCTACCTTCCTGTAACGTTTCAGCCTGATTGGACCTTGTTTTCACACAAATGAACACAGAATGATGTGAAATTGTGCTTCGTGCAACATAATTCTGGGTGCCATTTACAAACCATAAGTGTTAATGACTCCATTCCTTTTTGTGGTTGTAGGGGCTGTTAATTGGAGTACACTAAAACAAACCTGATCTCTCTAGGACATTCAGAAGCCAAGTTATAAGCCCACAAAGGTGTAACTGGACTACTTCTTTAAAGTGACACCAGGCCCGGTGACCTTTGGGACATGGTTTGACCCCCTATAGGAATGTGCGATCATCATGAAACGTTCATATCACTTACAACTCAATAGATTCTACCTTCTTATAACGTTTCAGCCTGATTGGACCTTGTTTTCACACAAATGGACCCAGAATGATGCGAAATTGTGCTTCGTGCAACATAATTCTGGGTGCCATTTACAAACCATAAGTGCTAATGACTCCATTCCTTTTTGTGGTTGTAGGGGCTGTTGATTGGAGTACACTAAAACAAACCTGCTCTCTCTAGGACATTCAGAAGCCAAGTTATAAGCCCACAAATGTGTAACTGGACTACTTCTTTAAAGTGACACCAGATCCGGTGACCTTTGGGACATGGTTTGACACACTTAGGAATGTGCGATCATCATGAAACGTTCAGATCACTTACAACTCAATAGATTCTACCTTCTTGTATCGTTTCAGCCTGATTGGACCTTGTTTTCACACAAATCGACCCAGAATGATGTGAAATTGTGCTTCGTGCAACATAATTCTGGGTGCCATTTACAAACCATAAGTGCTAATGACTCCATTCCTTTTTGTGGTTGTAGGGGCTGTGGATTGGAGTACACTAAAACAAACCTGATCTCTCTAGGACTTTCAGAAGCCAAGTTATAAGCCCACAAAGGTGTTACTGGACTACTTCTTTAAAGTGACACCAGGCCCGGTCACCTTTGGGACATGGTTTGACCCCCTATAGGAATGTGCGATCATCATGAAACGTTCATATCACTTACAACTCAATAGATTCTACCTTCTTGTAACGTTTCAGCCTGATTGGACCTTGTTTTCACACAAATCGACCCAGAATGATGTGAAATTGTGCTTCGTGCAACATAATTCTGGGTGCCATTTACAAACCATAAGTGCTAATGACTCCATTCCTTTTTGTGGTTGTAGGGGCTGTTGATTGGAGTACACTAAAACAAACCTGATCTCTCTAGGACATTCAGAAGCCAAGTTATAAGCCCACAAATGTGTAACTGGACTACTTCTTTAAAGTGACACCAGATCCGGTGACCTTTGGGACATGGTTTGACTCACTTAGGAATGTGCAATCATCATGAAACGTTCAGATCACTTACAACTCAATAGATTCTACCTTCTTGTAACGTTACAGCCTGATTGGACCTTGTTTTCACACAAATGGACCCAGAATGATGTGAAATTGTGCTTCGTGCAACATAATTCTGGGTGCCATTTAAAAACCATAAGTGCTAATGACTCCATTCCTTTTTGAGGTAATAGGGGCTGTTAATTGGAGTACTCTAAAACAAACCTGACCTCTCTAGGATATTCAGAAGCCAAGTTATAAGCCCACAAATGTGTAACTGGACTACTTCTTTAAAGTGACACCAGATCCGGTGACCTTTGGGACATGGTTTGACCCCCTTAGGAAAGTGCTATCATCATAAAACGTTCAGATCACTTACAACTCAATAGATTCTACCTTCCTGTAACGTTTCAGCCTGATTGGGCCTTGTTTTCACACAAATGGACCCAGAATGATGTGAAATTGTGCTTCGTGCAACATAATTCTGGGTGCCATTTAAAAACCATAAGTGCTAATGACTCCATTCCTTTTTGAGGTAATAGGGGCTGTTAATGGGAGTACTCTAAAACAAACCTGACCTCTCTAGGATATTCAGAAGCCAAGTTATAAGCCCACAAAGGTGTAACTGGACTACTACTTTAAACTGACACGAGGCCCGGTGACCTTTGGGACATGGTTTGACCCCCTATAGGAATGTGCGATCATCATGAAACGTTCAGATCACTTACATTTCAATAGATTCTACCTTCTTGTAACGTTTCAGCCTGATTGGACCTTGTTTTCACACAAATTGACCCAGAATGATGTGAAATTGTGCTTCGTGCAACATAATTCTGGGTGCCATTTACAAACCATAAGTGCTAATGACTCCATTCCTTTTTGTGGTTGTAGGGGCTGTTGATTGGAGTACACTAAAACAAACCTGACCTCTCTAGGACATTCAGAAGCCAAGTTATAAGCCCACAAAGGTGTAACTGGACTACTTCTTTAAATTGACACCGATCCGGTGACCTTTGGGACATGGTTTTACCCCCTTAGGAAAGTGCTATCATCATGAAACGTTCAGATCACTTACAACTCAATAGATTCTACCTTCCTGTAACGTTTCAGCCTGATTGGACCTTGTTTTCACACAAATGAACTCAGAATGATGTGAAATTGTGCTTTGTGCAACATAATTCTGGGTGCCATTTAAAAACCATAAGTGCTAATGACTCCATTCCTTTTTGGGGTAATGGGGGCTGTTAATTGGAGTACTCTAAATTAAACCTGACCTCTCTAGGATATTCAGAAGCCAAGTTTTAAGCCCACAAAGGTGTAACTGGACTACTTCTTTAAAGTGACACCCGGCCCGGTGACCTTTGGGACATGGTTTGACCCCCTTAGGAATGTGCGATCATCATGAAACGTTCAGATCACTTACAACTCAATAGATTCTACCTTCTTGTAACGTTTCAGCCTGATTGGACCTTGTTTTCACACAAATGGACCCAGAATGATGTGAAATTGTGCTTCGTGCAACATAATTCTGGCTGCCATTTACAAACCATAAGTGCAAATGACTCCATTCCTTTTTGTGGTTGTAGGGGCTGTTGATTGGAGTACACTAAAACAAACCTGATCTCTCTAGGACATTCAGAAGCCAAGTTATAAGCCCACAAAGGTGTAACTGGACTACTTCTTTAAAGTGACACCAGATCCGGTGACCTTTGGGACATGGTTTGACCCACTTAGGAATGTGCTATCATCATGAAACGTTCAGATCACTTACAACTCAATAGATTCTACCTTCTTGTAACGTTTCAGCCTGAATTGACCTTGTTTTCACACAAATGGACCCAGAATGATGTGAAATTGTGCTTCGTGCAACATAATTCTGGGTGCCATTTACAAACCATAAGTGCTAATGACTCCATTCCTTTTTGTGGTTGTAGGGGCTGTTGATTGGAGTACTCTGAAACAAACCTGATCACTCTAGGACATTCAGAAGCCAAGTTATAAGCCCACAAATGTGTAACTGGACTACTTCTTTAAATTGACACCAGATCCGGTGACCTTTGGGACATGGTTTGACCCCCTTAGGAAAGTGCTATCATCATGAAACGTTCAGATCACTTACAACTCAATAGATTCTACCTTCCTGTAACGTTTCAGCCTGATTGGACCTTGTTTTCACACACATGAACCCAGAATGATGTGAAATTGTGCTTCGTGCAACATAATTCTGGGTGCCATTTACAAACCATAAGTGTTAATGACTCCATTCCTTTTTGTGGTTGTAGGGGCTGTTAATTGGAGTACACTAAAACAAACCTGATCTCTCTAGGACATTCAGAAGCCAAGTTATAAGCCCACAAAGGTGTAACTGGACTACTTCTTTAAAGTGACACCAGGCCCGGTGACCTTTGGGACATGGTTTGACCCCCTATAGGAATGTGCGATCATCATGAAACGTTCATATCACTTACAACTCAATAGATTCTACCTTCTTATAACGTTTCAGCCTGATTGGACCTTGTTTTCACACAAATGGACCCAGAATGATGTGAAATTGTGCTTCGTGCAACATAATTCTGGGTGCCATTTACAAACCATAAGTGCTAATGACTCCATTCCTTTTTGTGGTTGTAGGGGCTGTTGATTGGAGTACACTAAAACAAACCTGATCTCTCTAGGACATTCAGAAGCCAAGTTATAAGCCCACAAATGTGTAACTGGACTACTTCTTTAAAGTGACACCAGATCCGGTGACCTTTGGGACATGGTTTGACACACTTAGGAATGTGCGATCATCATGAAACGTTCAGATCACTTACAACTCAATAGATTCTACCTTCTTGTATCGTTTCATCCTGATTGGACCTTGTTTTCACACAAATCGACCCAGAATGATGTGAAATTGTGCTTCGTGCAACATAATTCTGGGTGCCATTTACAAACCATAAGTGCTAATGACTCCATTCCTTTTTGTGGTTGCAGGGGCTGTTGATTGGAGTACACTAAAACAAACCTGATCTCTCTAGGACATTCAGAAGCCAAGTTATAAGCCCACAAATGTGTAACTGGACTACTTCTTTAAAGTGACACCAGATCCGGTGACCTTTGGGACATGGTTTGACTCACTTAGGAATGTGCAATCATCATGAAACGTTCAGATCACTTACAACTCAATAGATTCTACCTTCTTGTAACGTTACAGCCTGATTGGACCTTGTTTTCACACAAATGGACCCAGAATGATGTGAAATTGTGCTTCGTGCAACATAATTCTGGGTGCCATTTAAAAACCATAAGTGCTAATGACTCCATTCCTTTTTGAGGTAATAGGGGCTGTTAATTGGAGTACTCTAAAACAAACCTGACCTCTCTAGGATATTCAGAAGCCAAGTTATAAGCCCACAAATGTGTAACTGGACTACTTCTTTAAAGTGACACCAGATCCGGTGACCTTTAGGACATGATTTGACCCCCTTAGGAAAGTGCTATCATCATAAAACGTTCAGATCACTTACAACTCAATAGATTCTACCTTCCTGTAACGTTTCAGCCTGATTGGGCCTTGTTTTCACACAAATGGACCCAGAATGATGTGAAATTGTGCTTCGTGCAACATAATTCTGGGTGCCATTTAAAAACCATAAGTGCTAATGACTCCATTCCTTTTTGAGGTAATAGGGGCTGTTAATGGGAGTACTCTAAAACAAACCTGACCTCTCTAGGATATTCAGAAGCCAAGTTATAAGCCCACAAAGGTGTAACTGGACTACTTCTTTAAACTGACACGAGGCCCGGTGACCTTTGGGACATGGTTTGACCCCCTATAGGAATGTGCGATCATCATGAAACGTTCAGATCACTTACATTTCAATAGATTCTACCTTCTTGTAACGTTTCAGCCTGATTGGACCTTGTTTTCACACAAATTGACCCAGAATGATGTGAAATTGTGCTTCGTGCAACATAATTCTGGGTGCCATTTACAAACCATAAGTGCTAATGACTCCATTCCTTTTTGTGGTTGTAGGGGCTGTTGATTGGAGTACACTAAAACAAACCTGACCTCTCTAGGACATTCAGAAGCCAAGTTATAAGCCCACAAAGGTGTAACTGGACTACTTCTTTAAATTGACACCGATCCGGTGACCTTTGGGACATGGTTTTACCCCCTTAGGAAAGTGCTATCATCATGAAACGTTCAGATCACTTACAACTCAATAGATTCTACCTTCCTGTAACGTTTCAGCCTGATTGGACCTTGTTTTCACACAAATGGACCCAGAATGATGTGAAATTGTGCTTCGTGCAACATAATTCTGGGTGCCATTTACAAACCATAAGTGCTAATGACTCCATTCCTTTTTGTGGTTGTAGGGGCTGATGATTGGAGTACACTAAAACAAACCTGACCTCTCTAGGACATTCAGAAGCCAAGTTATAAGCCCACAAATGTGTAACTGGACTACTTCTTTAAAGTGACACCAGATCTGGTGACCTTTGGGACATGGTTTGACCCCCTTAGGAATGTGCGATCATCATGAAACGTTCAGATCACTTACAACTCAATAGATTCTACCTTCTTGTAACGTTTCAGCCTGATTGGACCTTTTTTTCACACAAATGGACCCAGAATGATGTGAAATTGTGCTTCGTGCAACATAAATCTGGGTGCCATTTAAAAACCATAAGTGCTAATGACTCCATTCCTTTTTGAGGTAATAGGGGCTGTTAATGGGAGTACTCTAAAACAAACCTGACCTCTCTAGGATATTCAGAAGCCAAGTTATAAGCCCACAAAGGTGTAACTGGACTACTTCTTTAAACTGACACGAGGCCCGGTGACCTTTGGGACATGGTTTGACCCCCTATAGGAATGTGCGATCATCATGAAACGTTCAGATCACTTACAACTCAATAGATTCTACCTTCTTGTAACGTTTCAGCCTGATTGGACCTTGTTTTCACACAAATGGACCCAGAATGATGTGAAATTGTGCTTCGTGCAACATAATTCTGGGTGCCATTTACAAACCATAAGTGCTAATGACTCCATTCCTTTTTGTGGTTGTAGGGGCTGTTGATTGGAGTACACTAAAACAAATCTGACCTCTCTAGGACATTGAGAAGCCAAGTTATAAGCCCACAAATATGTAACTGGGCTACTTCTTTAAATTGACACCAGATCCGGTGACCTTTGGGACATGGTTTGACCCCCTTAGGAAAGGGCTATCATCATGAAACGTTCAGATCACTTACAACTCAATTGATTCTACCTTCTTGTAACGTTTCAGCCTGATTGGACCTTGTTTTCACACAAATGGACCCAGAATGATGTGAAATTGTGCTTCGTGCAACATAATTCTGGGTGCCATTTACAAACCATAAGTGCTAATGACTCCATTCCTTTTTGTGGTTGTAGGGGCTGTTGATTGGAGTACACTAAAACAAGCCTGATCTCTCTAGGACATTCAGAAGCCAAGTTATATGCCCACAAATGTGTAACTGGACTACTTCTTTAAATTGACACCAGATCCGGTGACCTTTGGGACATGGTTTGACCCCCTTAGGAAAGTGCTATCATCATGAAACGTTCAGATCACTTACATTTCAATAGATTCTACCTTCTTGTAACGTTTCAGCCTGATTGGACCTTGTTTTCACACAAATGGACCCAGAATGATGTGAAATTGTGCTTCGTGCAACATAATTCTGGGTGCCATTTACAAACCATGAGTGCTAATGACTCCATTCCTTTTTGTGGTTGTAGGGGCTGTTTATTGGAGTACTCTGAAACAAACCTGATCACTCTAGGACATTCAGAAGCCAAGTTATAAGCCCACAAATGTGTAACTGGACTACTTCTTTAAACTGACACCAGATCCGGTGACCTTTGGGACATGGTTTGACCCCCTTAGGAAAGTGCTATCATCATGAAACGTTCAGATCACTTACAACTCAATAGATTATACCTTCCTGTAACGTTTCAGCCTGATTGGACCTTGTTTTCACACAAATGAACCCAGAAAGATGTGAAATTGTGCTTCGTGCAACATAATTCTGGGTGCCATTTACAAACCATAAGTGTTAATGACTCCATTCCTTTTTGTGGTTGTAGGGGCTGTTGATTGGAGTACACTAAAACAAACCTGATCTCTCTAGGACATTCAGAAGCCAAGTTATAAGCCCACAAAGGTGTAACTGGACTACTTCTTTAAAGTGACACCAGGCCCGGTGACCTTTGGGACATGGTTTGACCCCCTATAGGAATGTGCGATCATCATGAAACATTCATATCACTTACAACTCAATAGATTCTACCTTCTTATAACGTTTCAGCCTGATTGGACCTTGTTTTCACACAAATGGACCCAGAATGATGTGAAATTGTGCTTCGTGCAACATAATTCTGGGTGCCATTTACAAACCATAAGTGCTAATGACTCCATTCCTTTTTGTGGTTGTAGGGGCTGTTGATTGGAGTACACTAAAACAAACCTGATCTCTCTAGGACATTCAGAAGCCAAGTTATAAGCCCACAAAGGTGTTACTGGACTACTTCTTTAAAGTGACACCAGGCCCGGTCACCTTTGGGACATGGTTTGACCCCCTATAGGAATGTGCGATCATCATGAAACATTCATATCACTTACAACTCAATAGATTCTACCTTCTTGTAACGTTTCAGCCTGATTGGACCTTGTTTTCACACAAATCGACCCAGAATGATGTGAAATTGTGCTTCGTGCAACATAATTCTGGGTGCCATTTACAAACCATAAGTGCTAATGACTCCATTCCTTTTTGAGGTAATAGGGGCTGTTAATGGGAGTACTCTAAAACAAACCTGACCTCTCTAGGATATTCAGAAGCCAAGTTATAAGCCCACAAAGGTGTAACTGGACTACTTCTTTAAACTGACACGAGGCCCGGTGACCTTTGGGACATGGTTTGACCCCCTATAGGAATGTGCGATCATCATGAAACGTTCAGATCACTTACAACTCAATAGATTCTACCTTCTTGTAACGTTTCAGCCTGATTGGACCTTGTTTTCACACAAATGGACCCAGAATGATGTGAAATTGTGCTTCGTGCAACATAATTCTGGGTGCCATTTACAAACCATGAGTGCTAATGGCTCCATTCCTTTTTGTGGTTGTAGGGGCTGTTGATTGGAGTACACTAAAACAAATCTGACCTCTCTAGGACATTCAGAAGCCAAGTTATAAGCCCACAAATATGTAACTGGACTACTTCTTTAAATTGACACCAGATCCGGTGACCTTTGGGACATGGTTTGACCCCCTTAGGAAAGTGCTATCATCATGAAACGTTCAGATCACTTACAACTCAATTGATTCTACTTTCTTGTAACGTTTCAGCCTGATTGGACCTTGTTTTCACACAAATGGACCCAGAATGATGTGAAATTGTGCTTTGTGCAACATAATTCTGGGTGCCATTTACAAACCATAAGTGCTAATGACTCCATTCCTTTTTGTGGTTGTAGGGGCTGTTGATTGGAGTACACTAAAACAAGCCTGATCTCTCTAGGACATTCAGAAGCCAAGTTATACGCCCACAAATGTGTAACTGGACTACTTCTTTAAATTGACACCAGATCCGGTGACCTTTGGGACATGGTTTGACCCCCTTAGGAAAGTGCTATCATCATGAAACGTTCAGATCACTTACATTTCAATAGATTCTACCTTCTTGTAACGTTTCAGCCTGATTGGACCTTGTTTTCACACAAATGGACCCAGAATGATGTGAAATTGTGCTTCGTGCAACATAATTCTGGGTGCCATTTACAAACCATAAGTGCTAATGACTCCATTCCTTTTTGTGGTTGTAGGGGCTGTTGATTGGAGTACTCTGAAACAAACCTGATCACTCTAGGACATTCAGAAGCCAAGTTATAAGCCCACAAATGTGTAACTGGACTACTTCTTTAAACTGACACCAGATCCGGTGACCTTTGGGACATGGTTTGACCCCCTTAGGAAAGTGCTATCATCATGAAACGTTCAGATCACTTACAACTCAATAGATTATACCTTCCTGTAACGTTTCAGCCTGATTGGACCTTGTTTTCACACAAATGAACCCAGAAAGATGTGAAATTGTGCTTCGTGCAACATAATTCTGGGTGCCATTTACAAACCATAAGTGTTAATGACTCCATTCCTTTTTGTGGTTGTAGGGGCTGTTGATTGGAGTACACTAAAACAAACCTGATCTCTCTAGGACATTCAGAAGCCAAGTTATAAGCCCACAAAGGTGTAACTGGACTACTTCTTTAAAGTGACACCAGGCCCGGTGACCTTTGGGACATGGTTTGACCCCCTATAGGAATGTGCGATCATCATGAAACATTCATATCACTTACAACTCAATAGATTCTACCTTCTTATAACGTTTCAGCCTGATTGGACCTTGTTTTCACACAAATGGACCCAGAATGATGTGAAATTGTGCTTCGTGCAACATAATTCTGGTTGCCATTTACAAACCATAAGTGCTAATGACTCCATTCCTTTTTGTGGTTGTAGGGGCTGTTGATTGGAGTACACTAAAACAAACCTGATCTCTCTAGGACATTCAGAAGCCAAGTTATAAGCCCACAAAGGTGTTACTGGACTACTTCTTTAAAGTGACACCAGGCCCGGTCACCTTTGGGACATGGTTTGACCCCCTATAGGAATGTGCGATCATCATGAAACATTCATATCACTTACAACTCAATAGATTCTACCTTCTTGTAACGTTTCAGCCTGATTGGACCTTGTTTTCACACAAATCGATCCAGAATGATGTGAAATTGTGCTTCGTGCAACATAATTCTGGGTGCCATTTAAAAACCATAAGTGCTAATGACTCCATTCCTTTTTGAGGTAATAGGGGCTGTTAATTGGAGTACACTAAAACAAACCTGACCTCTCTAGGATATTCAGAAGCCAAGTTATAAGCCCACAAATGTGTAACTGGACTACTTCTTTAAAGTGACACCAGATCCGGTGACCTTTAGGACATGGTTTGACCCCCTTGGGAAAGTGCTATCATCATAAAACGTTCAGATCACTTACAACTCAATAGATTCTACCTTCCTGTAACGTTTCAGCCTGATTGGGCCTTGTTTTCACACAAATGGACCCAGAATGATGTGAAATTGTGCTTCGTGCAACATAATTCTGGGTGCCATTTACAAACCATAAGTGCTAATGACTCCATTCCTTTTTGTGGTTGTAGGGGCTGTTGATTGGAGTACACTAAAACAAACCTGACCTCTCTAGGACATTCAGAAGCCAAGTTATAAGCCCACAAATATGTAACTGGACTACTTCTTTAAAGTGACACCAGATCTGGTGACCTTTGGGACATTGTTTGACCCCCTTAGGAATGTGCGATCATCATGAAACGTTCAGATCACTTACAACTCAATAGATTCTACCTTCTTGTAACGTTTCAGCCTGATTGAACCTTTTCTTCACACAAATGGACCCAGAATGATGTGAAATTGTGCTTCGTGCAACATAAATCTGGGTGCCATTTAAAAACCATAAGTGCTAATGACTCCATTCCTTTTTGAGGTAATAGGGGCTGTTAATGGGAGTACTCTAAAACAAACCTGACCTCTCTAGGACATTGAGAAGCCAAGTTATAAGCCCACAAATATGTAACTGGACTACTTCTATAAATTGACACCAGATCCGGTGACCTTTGGGACATGGTTTGACCCCCTTAGGAAAGTGCTATCATCATGAAACGTTCAGATCACTTACAACTCAATTGATTCTACCTTCTTGTAACGTTTCAGCCTGATTGGACCTTGTTTTCACACAAATGGACCCAGAATGATGTGAAATTGTGCTTTGTGCAACATAATTCTGGGTGCCATTTACAAGCCATAAGTGTTAATGACTCCATTCCTTTTTGTGGTTGTAGGGGCTGTTGATTGGATTACACTAAAACAAGCCTGATCTCTCTAGGACATTCAGAAGCCAAGTTATAAGCCCACAAATGTGTAACTGGACTACTTCTTTAAATTGACACCAGATCCGGTGAGCTTTGGGACATGGTTTGACCCCCTTAGGAAAGTGCTATCATCATGAAACGTTCAGATCACTTACATTTCAATAGATTCTACCTTCTTGTAACGTTTCAGCCTGATTGGACCTTGTTTTCACACAAATGGACCCAGAATGATGTGAAATTGTGCTTCGTGCAACATAATTCTGGGTGCCATTTACAAACCAGAAGTGCTAATGACTCCATTCCTTTTTGTGGTTGTAGGGGCTGTTGATTGGAGTACACTAAAACAAACCTGACCTCTCTAGGACATTCAGAAGCCAAGTTATAAGCCCACAAAGGTGTAACTGGACTACTTCTTTAAATTGACACCGATCCGGTGACCTTTGGGACATGGTTTGACCCCCTTAGGAAAGTGCTATCATCATGAAACGTTCAGATCACTTACAACTCAATAGATTCTACCTTCCTGTAACGTTTCAGCCTGATTGGACCTTGTTTTCACACAAATGAACTCAGAATGATTTGAAATTGTGCTTTGTGCAACATAATTCTGGGTGCCATTTAAAAACCATAAGTGCTAATGACTCCATTCCTTTTTGGGGTAATGGGGGCTGTTAATTGGAGTACTCTAAATTAAACCTGACCTCTCTAGGATATTCAGAAGCCAAGTTTTAAGCCCACAAAGGTGTAACTGGACTACTTCTTTAAAGTGACACCAGGCCCGGTGACCTTTGGGACATGGTTTGACCCCCTATAGGAATCTGCGATCATCATGAAACGTTCAGATCACTTACAACTCAATAGATTCTACCTTCTTGTAACGTTTCAGCCTGAATGGACCTTGTTTTCACACAAATGGACCCAGAATGATGTGAAATTGTGCTTCGTGCAACATAATTCTGGGTGCCACTTACAAACCATAAGTGCTAATGACTCCATTCCTTTTTGGAGTAATGGGGGCTGTTAATTGGAATACTCTAAATTAAACCTGACCTCTCTAGGATATTCAGAAGCCAAGTTTTAAGCCCACAAAGGTGTAACTGGACTACTTCTTTAAAGTGACACCAGGCCCGGTGACCTTTGGGACATGGTTTGACCCCCTTAGGAATGTGCGATCATCATGAAACGTTCAGATCTCTTACAACTCAATAGATTCTACCTTCTTGTAACGTTTCAGCCTGAATGGACCTTGTTTTCACAAAAATGGACCCAGAATGATGTGAAATTGTGCTTCGTGCAACATAATTCTGGCTGCCATTTACAAACCATAAGTGCTAATGACTCCATTCCTTTTTGTGGTTGTAGGGGCTGTTGATTGGAGTACACTAAAACAAACCTGATCTCTCTAGGACATTCAGAAGCCAAGTTATAAGCCCACAAAGGTGTAACTGGACTACTTCTTTAAAGTGACACCAGATCCGGTGACCTTTGGGACATGGTTTGACCCACTTAGGAATGTGCTATCATCATGAAACGTTCAGATCACTTACAACTCAATAGATTCTACCTTCTTGTAACGTTTCAGCCTGAATGGACCTTGTTTTCACACAAATGGACCCAGAATGATGTGAAATTGTGCTTCGTGCAACATAATTCTGGGTGCCATTTACAAACCATAAGTGCTAATGACTCCATCCCTTTTTGTGGTTGTAGGGGCTGTTGATTGGAGTACTCTGAAACAAACCTGATCACTCTAGGACATTCAGAAGCCAAGTTATAAGCCCACAAATGTGTAACTGGACTACTTTAAATTGACACCAGATCCGGTGACCTTTGGGACATGGTTTGACCCCCTTAGGAAAGTGCTATCATCATGAAACGTTCAGATCACTTACAACTCAATAGATTCTACCTTCCTGTAACGTTTCAGCCTGATTGGACCTTGTTTTCACACAAATGAACACAGAATGATGTGAAATTGTGCTTCGTGCAACATAATTCTGGGTGCCATTTACAAACCATAAGTGTTAATGACTCCATTCCTTTTTGTGGTTGTAGGGGCCTTTAATTGGAGTACACTAAAACAAACCTGATCTCTCTAGGACATTCAGAAGCCAAGTTATAAGCCCACAAAGGTGTAACTGGACTACTTCTTTAAAGTGACACCAGGCCCGGTGACCTTTGGGACATGGTTTGACCCCCTATAGGAATGTGCGATCATCATGAAACGTTCATATCACTTACAACTCAATAGATTCTACCTTCTTATAACGTTTCAGCCTGATTGGACCTTGTTTTCACACAAATGGACCCAGAATGATGCGAAATTGTGCTTCGTGCAACATAATTCTGGGTGCCATTTACAAACCATAAGTGCTAATGACTCCATTCCTTTTTGTGGTTGTAGGGGCTGTTGATTGGAGTACACTAAAACAAACCTGATCTCTCTAGGACATTCAGAAGCCAAGTTATAAGCCCACAAATGTGTAACTGGACTACTTCTTTAAAGTGACACCAGATCCGGTGACCTTTGGGACATGGTTTGACACACTTAGGAATGTGCGATCATCATGAAATGTTCAGATCACTTACAACTCAATAGATTCTACCTTCTTTTATCGTTTCAGCCTGATTGGACCTTGTTTTCACCCAAATCGACCCAGAATGATGTGAAATTGTGCTTCGTGCAACATAATTCTGGGTGCCATTTACAAACCATAAGTGCTAATGACTCCATTCCTTTTTGTGGTTGTAGGGGCTGTGGATTGGAGTTCACTAAAACAAACCTGATCTCTCTAGGACTTTCAGAAGCCAAGTTATAAGCCCACAAAGGTGTTACTGGACTACTTCTTTAAAGTGACACCAGGCCCGGTCACCTTTGGGACATGGTTTGACCCCCTATAGGAATGTGCGATCATCATGAAACGTTCAGATCACTTACAACTCAATAGATTCTACCTTCTTGTAACGTTTCAGCCTGATTGGACCTTGTTTTCACACAAATCGACCCAGAATGATGTGAATTTGTGCTTCGTGCAACATAATTCTGGGTGCCATTTACAAACCATAAGTGCTAATGACTCCATTCCTTTTTGTGGTTGTAGGGGCTGTTGATTGGAGTACACTAAAACAAACCTGATCTCTCTAGGACATTCAGAAGCCAAGTTATAAGCCCACAAATGTGTAACTGGACTACTTCTTTAAAGTGACACCAGATCCGGTGACCTTTGGGACATGGTTTGACTCACTTAGGAATGTGCAATCATCATGAAACGTTCAGATCACTTACAACTCAATAGATTCTACCTTCTTGTAACGTTACAGCCTGATTGGACCTTGTTTTCACACAAATGGACCCAGAATGATGTGAAATTGTGCTTCGTGCAACATAATTCTGGGTGCCATTTAAAAACCATAAGTGCTAATGACTCCATTCCTTTTTGAGGTAATAGGGGCTGTTAATTGGAGTACTCTAAAACAAACCTGACCTCTCTAGGATATTCAGAAGCCAAGTTATAAGCCCACAAATGTGTAACTGGACTACTTCTTTAAAGTGACACCAGATCCGGTGACCTTTAGGACATGATTTGACCCCCTTAGGAAAGTGCTATCATCATAAAACGTTCAGATCACTTACAACTCAATAGATTCTACCTTCCTGTAACGTTTCAGCCTTATTGGGCCTTGTTTTCACACAAATGGACCCAGAATGATGTGAAATTGTGCTTCGTGCAACATAATTCTGGGTGCCATTTAAAAACCATAAGTGCTAATGACTCCATTCCTTTTTGAGGTAATAGGGGCTGTTAATGGGAGTACTCTAAAACAAACCTGACCTCTCTAGGATATTCAGAAGCCAAGTTATAAGCCCACAAAGGTGTAACTGGACTACTTCTTTAAACTGACACGAGGCCCGGTGACCTTTGGGACATGGTTTGACCCCCTATAGGAATGTGCGATCATCATGAAACGTTCAGATCACTTACATTTCAATAGATTCTACCTTCTTGTAACGTTTCAGCCTGATTGGACCTTGTTTTCACACAAATTGACCCAGAATGATGTGAAATTGTGCTTCGTGCAACATAATTCTGGGTGCCATTTACAAACCATAAGTGCTAATGACTCCATTCCTTTTTGTGGTTGTAGGGGCTGTTGATTGGAGTACACTAAAACAAACCTGACCTCTCTAGGACATTCAGAAGCCAAGTTATAAGCCCACAAAGGTGTAACTGGACTACTTCTTTAAATTGACACCGATCCGGTGACCTTTGGGACATGGTTTTACCCCCTTAGGAAAGTGCTATCATCATGAAACGTTCAGATCACTTACAACTCAATAGATTCTACCTTCCTGTAACGTTTCAGCCTGATTGGACCTTGTTTTCACACAAATGAACTCAGAATGATGTGAAATTGTGCTTTGTGCAACATAATTCTGGGTGCCATTTAAAAACCATAAGTGCTAATGACTCCATTCCTTTTTGGAGTAATGGGGGCTGTTAATTGGAGTACTCTAAATTAAACCTGACCTCTCTAGGATATTCAGAAGCCAAGTTTTAAGCCCACAAAGGTGTAACTGGACTACTTCTTTAAAGTGACACCAGGCCCGGTGACCTTTGGGACATGGTTTGACCCCCTATAGGAATCTGCGATCATCATGAAACGTTCAGATCACTTACAACTCAATAGATTCTACCTTCTTGTAACGTTTCAGCCTGAATGGACCTTGTTTTCACACAAATGGACCCAGAATGATGTGAAATTGTGCTTCGTGCAACATAATTCTGGGTGCCATTTACAAACCATCAGTGCTAATGACTCCATTCCTTTTTGGAGTAATCGGGGCTGTTAATTGGAGTACTCTAAATTAAACCTGACCTCTCTAGGATATTCAGAAGCCAAGTTTTAAGCCCACAAAGGTGTAACTGGACTACTTCTTTAAAGTGACACCAGGCCCGGTGACCTTTGGGACATGGTTTGACCCCCTTAGGAATGTGCGATCATCATGAAACGTTCAGATCACTTACAACTCAATAGATTCTACCTTCTTGTAACGTTTCAGCCTGATTGGACCTTGTTTTCACACAAATGGACCCAGAATGATGTGAAATTGTGCTTCGTGCAACATAATTCTGGCTGCCATTTACAAACCATAAGTGCTAATGACTCCATTCCTTTTTGTGGTTGTAGGGGCTGTTGATTGGAGTACACTAAAACAAACCTGATCTCTCTAGGACATTCAGAAGCCAAGTTATAAGCCCACAAAGGTGTAACTGGACTACTTCTTTAAAGTGACACCAGATCCGGTGACCTTTGGGACATGGTTTGACCCACTTAGGAATGTGCTATCATCATGAAACGTTCAGATCACTTACAACTCAATAGATTCTACCTTCTTGTAACGTTTCAGCCTGAATGGACCTTGTTTTCACACAAATGGACCCAGAATGATGTGAAATTGTGCTTCGTGCAACATAATTCTGGGTGCCATTTACAAACCATAAGTGCTAATGACTCCATTCCTTTTTGTGGTTGTAGGGGCTGTTGATTGGAGTACTCTGAAACAAACCTGATCACTCTAGGACATTCAGAAGCCAAGTTATAAGCCCACAAATGTGTAACTGGACTACTTCTTTAAATTGACACCAGATCCGGTGACCTTTGGGACATGGTTTGACCCCCTTAGGAAAGTGCTATCATCATGAAACGTTCAGATCACTTACAACTCAATAGATTCTACCTTCCTGTAACGTTTCAGCCTGATTGGACCTTGTTTTCACACACATGAACCCAGAATGATGTGAAATTGTGCTTCGTGCAACATAATTCTGGGTGTCATTTACAAACCATAAGTGTTAATGACTCCATTCCTTTTTGTGGTTGTAGGGGCTGTTAATTGGAGTACACTAAAACAAACCTGATCTCTCTAGGACATTCAGAAGCCAAGTTATAAGCCCACAAAGGTGTAACTGGACTACTTCTTTAAAGTGACACCAGGCCCGGTGACCTTTGGGACATGGTTTGACCCCCTATAGGAATGTGCGATCATCATGAAACGTTCATATCACTTACAACTCAATAGATTCTACCTTCTTATAACGTTTCAGCCTGATTGGACCTTGTTTTCACACAAATGGACCCAGAATGATGTGAAATTGTGCTTCGTGCAACATAATTCTGGGTGCCATTTACAAACCATAAGTGCTAATGACTCCATTCCTTTTTGTGGTTGTAGGGGCTGTTGATTGGAGTACACTAAAACAAACCTGATCTCTCTAGGACATTCAGAAGCCAAGTTATAAGCCCACACATGTGTAACTGGACTACTTCTTTAAATTGACACCAGATCCGGTGACCTTTGGGACATGGTTTGACACACTTAGGAATGTGCGATCATCATGAAACGTTCAGATCACTTACAACTCAATAGATTCTACCTTCTTGTATCGTTTCAGCCTGATTGGACCTTGTTTTCACACAAATCGACCCAGAATGATGTGAAATTGTGCTTCGTGCAACATAATTCTGGGTGCCATTAACAAACCATAAGTGCTAATGACTCCATTCCTTTTTGTGGTTGCAGGGGCTGTTGATTGGAGTACACTAAAACAAACCTGATCTCTCTAGGACATTCAGAAGCCAAGTTATAAGCCCACAAAGGTGTTACTAGACTACTTCTTTAAAGTGACACCAGGCCCGGTCACCTTTGGGACATGGTTTGACCCCCTATAGGAATGTGCGATCATCATGAAACGTTCATATCACTTACAACTCAATAGATTCTACCTTCTTGTAACGTTTCAGCCTGATTGGACCTTGTTTTCACACAAATCGACCCAGAATGATGTGAAATTGTGCTTCGTGCAACATAATTCTGGGTGCCATTTACAAACCATAAGTGCAAATGACTCCATTCCTTTTTGAGGTTGTAGGGGCTGTTGATTGGAGTACACTAAAACAATCCTGATCTCTCTAGGACATTCAGAAGCCAAGTTATAAGCCCACAAATGTGTAACTGGACTACTTCTTTAAAGTGACACCAGATCCGGTGACCTTTGGGACATGGTTTGACACACTTAGGAATGTGCGATCATCATGAAACGTTCAGATCACTTACAACTCAATAGATTCTACCTTCTTGTATCGTTTCAGCCTGATTGGACCTTGTTTTCACACAAATCGACCCAGAATGATGTGAAATTGTGCTTCGTGCAACATAATTCTGGGTGCCACTTACAAACCATAAGTGCTAATGACTCCATTCCTTATTGTGGTTGCAGGGGCTGTTGATTGGAGTACACTAAAACAAACCTGATCTCTCTAGGACATTCAGAAGCCAAGTTATAAGCCCACAAATGTGTAACTGGACTACTTCTTTAAAGTGACACCAGATCCGGTGACCTTTAGGACATGGTTTGACCCCCTTAGGAAAGGCTATCATCATAAAACGTTCAGATCACTTACAACTCAATAGATTCTACCTTCCTGTAACGTTTCAGCCTGATTGGACCTTGTTTTCACACAAATGGACCCAGAATGATGTGAAATTGTGCTTCGTGCAACATAATTCTGGGTGCCCCGAGGAGCGTCTTGCCACGTGTCACCACTGGGTCTGAATGAGCACCTCCAGGAGAGAGGCCCCGGCAAGACGCGCCGCGAGGAGCATCTTGCCTTATGTCAGCACTCGGTCTGACTGAGCGCCTCCAGGAGAGAGGCCCAAGCAAGACACGCCCCGAGGAGCGTATTGCCAGATGTCAACACTAGGTCTGACTGAGGGCCCCCAGGAGAGAGGCCCAAATAAGACGCGCCCCGAGGAGCGTCTTGCCACATGTCAACACTGGGTCTGACTGAGGGCCTCCAGGAGAGAAGCCCAAGCAAGATGCGCCCCGAGGAGCGTCTTGCCACATGTCAGCACTCGGTCTGACTGAGCGCCTCCAGGAGAGAGGCCCAAGCAAGACGCGCCCCGAGGAGCGTCTTGACACATGTCTCCTCTGGGTCTGACTGAGCGCCTCCAGGAGAGAGGCCCAAGCAAGACGTGCCCCGAGGAGCGTCTTGCCACATGTCAACAATGGGTCTGACTGAGGGCCTCCAGGAGAGAAGCCCAAGCAAGACCCGCCCCGAGGAGCGTCTTGCCACATGTCACTACTCGGTCTGACTGAGCGCCTCCAGGAGGGAGGTCCAAGCAAGACGCGCCCCGAGGAGCGTCTTGCCACATGTCACTACTCGGTCTGACTGAGCGCCTCCAGGAGAGAGGCCCAAGCAAGACGCGCCCCGAGGAGCGTCTTGACACATGTCTCCTCTGGGTCTGACTGAGCGCCTCCAGGAGAGAGGCCCAAGCAAGACGTGCCCCGAGGAGCGTCTTGCCACATGTCAACAAATGGGTCTGACTGAGCGCCTCCAGGAGAGAGGCCCAAGCAAGACCCGCCCCGAGGAGCGTCTTGCCAGATGTCAACACTGGGTCTGACTGAGGGCCCCCAGGAGAGAGGCCCAAATAAGACCCGCCCCGAGGAGCGTCTTGCCACATGTCAACACTGGGTCTGACTGAGGGCCTCCAGGAGAGAAGCCCAAGCAAGATGCGCCCCGAGGAGCGTCTTGCCACCTGTCAGCACTCGGTCTGACTGAGCGCCTCCAGGAGAGAGGCCCAAGCAAGACGCGCCCCGAGGAGCGTCTTGACACATGTCTCCTCTGGGTCTGACTGAGCGCCTCCAGGAGAGAGGCCCAAGCAAGACGTACCCCGAGGAGCGTCTTGCCACATGTCAACAATGGGTCTGACTGAAGGCCTCCAGGAGAGAAGCCCAAGCAAGACCCGCCCCGAGGAGCGTCTTGCCACATGTCACTACTCGGTCTGACTGAGCGCCTCCAGGAGAGAGGCCCAAGCAAGACGCGCCCCGAGGAGCGTCTTGACACATGTCTCCTCTGGGTCTGACTGAGCGCCTCCAGGAGAGAGGCCCAAGCAAGACGTGCCCCGAGGAGCATTTTGCCACATGTCAACACTGGGTCTGACTGAGTGCCTCCATGAGAGAAGCCCCAGCAAGACGCGCCCCGAGCAGCGTCTTGCCACATGTCAACACTGGGTCTGACTGAGCGCCTCCAGGAGAGAGGCCCGAGGAGCGTCTTGCCACATGTCACCTCTGGGTCTGACTGAGCGCCTCCAGGAGAGAGGCGCAAGCAAGAAACGCCCGAGGAGCGTCTTGCCACATGTCAGCACTCGGTCTGACTGAGCGCCTCCAGGAGAGAGGCCCAAGCAAGAAGCGCCCCGAGGAGCGTCTTGCCACCTGTCAGCACTCGGTCTGACTGAGCGCCTCCAGGAGAGAGGCCCAAGCAAGACGCGCCCCGAGGAGCGTCTTGCCACATGTCAACACTGGGTCTGACTGAGGGCCTCCAGGGGAGAAGCCCAAGCAAGATGCGCCCCGAGGAGCGTCTTGCCACCTGTCAGCACTCGGTCTGACTGAGCGCCTCCAGGAGAGAGGCCCAAGCAAGACGCGCCCCGAGGAGCGTCTTGACACATGTCTCCTCTGGGTCTGACTGAGCGCCTCCAGGAGAGAGGCCCAAGCAAGACGTGCCCCGAGGAGCGTCTTGCCACATGTCAACAATGGGTCTGACTGAGGGCCTCCAGGAGAGAAGCCCAAGCAAGACCCGCCCCGAAAAGCGTCTTGCCACATGTCACTACTCGGTCTGACTGAGCGCCTCCAGGAGGGAGGTCCAAGCAAGACGCGCCCCGAGGAGCGTCTTGCCACATGTCACTACTCGGTCTGACTGAGCGCCTCCAGGAGAGAGGCCCAAGCAAGTTGTGCCCCGAGGAGCGTCTTGCCACATGTCAACAATGGGTCTGACTGAGGGCCTCCAGGAGAGAAGCCCAAGCAAGACGCGCCCCGAGGAGCGTCTTGCCAGATGTCAACACTGGGTCTGACTGAGGGCCCCCAAGAGAGAGGCCCAAATAAGACGCGCCCCGAGGAGCGTCTTGCCACATGTCAGCACTCGGTCTGACTGAGCGCCTCCAGGAGAGAGGCCCAAGCAAGACGCTCCCCGAGGAGCGTCTTGTCACATGTCTCCTCTGGGTCTGACTGAGCGCCTCCAGGAGAGAGGCCCCAGCAAGACGCGCCCCGAGGAGCGTCTTGCCACATGTCAGCACTCGGTCTGACTGAGCGCCTCCAGGAGAGAGGCCCAAGCAAGAAGCGCCCCGAGGAGCGTCTTGCCACATGTCAACAATGGGTCTGACTGAGGGCCTCCAGGAGAGAAGCCCAAGCAAGACGCGCCCCGAGGAGCGTCTTGCCACATGTCAACACTGGGTCTAATTGAGCGCCTCCAGGACAGAGGCCCAAGCAAGACGCGCCCCGAGGAGCGTCTTGCCACATGTCACTACTCGGTCTGACTGAGCGCCTCCATGAGAGAAGCCCCAGCAAGACGCGCCCCGAGGAGCGTCTTGCCACATGTCACTACTCGGTCTGACTGAGCGCCTCCAGGAGAGAGGCCCAAGCAAGACGTGTCCCGAGGAGCGTCTTGCCACATGTCAACAATGGGTCTGACTGAGGGCCTCCAGGAGAGAGGCCCAAGCAAGACACGCCCCGAGGAGCGTCTTGACACATGTCAACACTGGGTCTGACTGAGGGCCTCCATGAGAGAAGCCCAAGCAAGACGTGCCCCGAGGAGCGTCTTGCCACATGTCAACAATGGGTCTGATTGAGGGCCTCCAGGAGAGAAGCCAAAGCAAGACGCGCCCCGAGGAGCGTCTTGCCACATGTCACTACTCGGTCTAACTGAGCGCCTCCAGGAGAGAGGTCCCAGCAAGACGCGCCCCGAGGAGCGTCTTGCCACATGTCACTACTCGGTCTGACTGAGCACCTCCAGGAGAGAGGCCCAAGCAAGACGCGCCCCGAGGAGCGACTTGCCACATGTCAACACTGGGTCTGACTGAGGGCCTCCAGGAGAGAGGCCCAAATAAGACGCTCCCCGAGGAGCGTCTTGCCACATGTCAACAATGGGTCTGACTGAGGTTCTCCAGGGGAGAAGCCCAAGCAAGACGGGCCCCGAGGAGCGTCTTGCCACATGTCAGCACTCGGTCTGACTGAGCGCCTCCAGGAGAGAGGCCCAAGCAAGACGCGCCCCGAGGAGCGTCTTGCCACATGTCAACACTGGGTCTGACTAAGCGCCTACAGGAGAGAGGCCCAAGCAAGACGCGCCCCGAGGAGCGTCTTGCCACATGTCAGCACTCAGTCTGACTGAGCGCCTCCAGGGGAGAGGCCCAAGCAAGACGCGCCCCGAGGAGCGTCTTGACACATTTCTCCTCTGGGTCTGACTGAGCGCCTCCAGGAGAGAGGCCCAAGCAAGACGTTCCCCGAGGAGCGTCTTTCCACATGTCAACACTGGGTCTGACTGAGTGCCTCCATGAGAGAAGAACCAGCAAGACGCGCCCCGAGGAGCGTCTTGCCACATGTCAACACTGGGTCTGACTGAGCACCTCCAGGAGAGAGGCCCAAGCAAGACGCGCCCCGAGGAGCGTCTTGCCACATGTCAACACTGGGTCTGACTGAGCGCCTCCAGGAGAGAGGCCCAAGCAAGACACGCCCCGAGGAGCGTCTTGACACATGTCAACACTGGGTCTGACTGAGGGCCTCCATGAGAGAAGCCCAAGCAAGACGCGCCCCGAGGAAAGTCTTGCCACATGTCAACACTGGGTCTGACAGAGGGCATCCAGGAGAGAGGCCCAAGCATTACGCGCCCCGAGGAGCGTCTTGCCACTTGTCAACAATGGGTCTGACTGAGGGCCTCCAGGAGAGAAGCCAAAGCAAGACGCGCCCCGAGGAGCGTCTTGCCACATGTCACTACTCGGTCTAACTGAGCGCCTCCAGGAGAGAGGTCCCAGCAAGACGCGCCCCGAGGAGCGTCTTGCCACATGTCACTACTCGGTCTGACTGAGCGCCTCCAGGAGAGAGGCCCAAGCAAGACGCGCCCCGAGGAGCGTCTTGCCACATGTCTCCTCTGGGTCTGACTGAGCGCCTCCAGGAGAGAGGCCCAAGCAAGACGTGCCCCGAGGAGCGTCTTGCCACATGTCAACAATGGGTCTGACTGAGGGCCTCCAGGAGAGAAGCCCAAGCAAGACCCGCCCCGAGGAGCGTCTTGCCACATGTCACTACTCGGTCTGACTGAGCGCCTCCAGGAGGGAGGTCCAAGCAAGATGCGCCCCGAGGAGCGTCTTGCCACATGTCACTACTCGGTCTTACTGAGCGCCTCCAGGAGAGAGGCCCAAGCAAGACGTGCCCCGAGGAGCGTCTTGCCACATGTCAACAATGGGTCTGACTGAGGGCCTCCAGGAGAGAAGCCCAAGCAAGACGCGCCCCGAGGAGCGTCTTGCCAGATGTCAACACTGGGTCTGACTGAGGGCCCCCAAGAGAGAGGCCCAAATAAGACGCGCCCTGAGGAGCGTCTTGCCATATGTCAGCACTCGGTCTGACTGAGCGCCTCCAGGAGAGAGGCCCAAGCAAGACGCGCCCCGAGGAGCGTCTTGACACATGTCTCCTCTGGGTCTGACTGAGCGCCTCCAGGAGAGAGGCCCAAGCAAGACGTGCCCCGAGGAGCATTTTGCAACATGTCAACACTGGGTCTGACTGAGTGCCTCCATGAGAGAAGCCCCAGCAAGACGCGCCCCGAGCAGCGTCTTGCCACATGTCAACACTGGGTCTGACTGAGCGCCTCCAGGAGAGAGGCCCGAGGAGCGTCTTGCCACATGTCACCTCTGGGTCTGACTGAGCGCCTCCAGGAGAGAGGCGCAAGCAAGAAACGCCCGAGGAGCGTCTTGACACATGTCAACACTGGGTCTGACTGAGCGCCTCCATGAGAGAAGCCCCAGCAAGACGCGCCCCGTGGAGCGTCTTGCCACATGTCACTACTCGGTCTGACTGAGCGCCTCCAGGAGAGAGGCCCAAGCAAGACGTGTCCCGAGGAGCGTCTTGCCACATGTCAACAATGGGTCTGACTGAGGGCCTCCAGGAGAGAAGCCCAAGCAAGAAGCGCCCCGAGGAGCGTCTTGCCACATGTCAACACTGGGTCTGACTGAGCGCCTCCAGGAGAGAGGCCCAAGCAAGACACTTCCCGAGGAGCGTCTTGACACATGTCAACACTGGGTCTGACTGAGGGCCTCCATGAGAGAAGCCCAAGCAAGACGCGCCCCGAGGAAAGTCTTGCCACATGTCAACACTGGGTCTGACAGAGGGCATCCGGGAGAGAGGCCCAAGCAATACGCGCCGCGAGGAGCATCTTGCCTTATGTCAGCACTCGGTCTGACTGAGCGCCTCCAGGAGAGAGGCCCAAGCAAGACCCGCCCCGAGGAGCGTCTTGCCAGATGTCAACAGTAGGTCTGACTGAGGGCCCCCAGGAGAGAGGCCCAAATAAGACGCGCCCCGAGGAGCGTCTTGCCACATGTCAACACTGGGTCTGACTGAGAGCCTCCAGGAGAGAAGCCCAAGCAAGATGCGCCCCGAGGAGCGTCTTGCCACATGTCAGCACTCGGTCTGACTGAGCGCCTCCAGGAGAGAGGCCCAAGCAAGACGCGCCCCGAGGAGCGTCTTGACACATGTCTCCTCTGGGTCTGACTGAGAGCCTCCAGGAGAGAGGCCCAAGCAAGACGTGCCCCGAGGAGCGTCTTGCCACATGTCAACAATGGGTCTGACTGAGGGCCTCCAGGAGAGAAGCCCAAGCAAGACCCGCCCCGAGGAGCGTCTTACCACATGTCACTACTCGGTCTGACTGAGCGCCTCCAGGAGGGAGGTCCAAGCAAGACGCGCCCCGAGGAGCGTCTTGCCACATGTCACTACTCGGTCTGACTGAGCGCCTCCAGGAGAGAGGCCCAAGCAAGACGCGCCCCGAGGAGCGTCTTGACACATGTCTCCTCTGGGTCTGACTGAGCGCCTCCAAGAGAGAGGCCCAAGCAAGACGTGCCCCGAGGAGCGTCTTGCCACATGTCAACAATGGGTCTGACTGAGCGCCTCCAGGAGAGAGGCCCAAGCAAGACCCGCCCCGAGGAGCGTCTTGCCAGATGTCAACACTGGGTCTGACTGAGGGCCCCCAGGAGAGAGGCCCAAATAAGACGCGCCCCGAGGAGCGTCTTGCCACATGTCAACACTGGGTCTGACTGAGGGCCTCCAGGAGAGAAGCCCAAGCAAGATGCGCCCCGAGGAGCGTCTGGCCACCTGTCAGCACTCGGTCTGACTGAGCGCCTCCAGGAGAGAGGCCCAAGCAAGACGCGCCCCGAGGAGCGTCTTGACACATGTCTCCTCTGGGTTTGACTGAGCACCTCCAGGAGAGAGGCCCAAGCAAGACGTGCCCCGAGGAGCGTCTTGCCACATGTCAACAATGGGTCTGACTGAGGGCCTCCAGGAGAGAAGCCCAAGCAAAACCCGCCCCGAAAAGCGTCTTGCCACATGTCACTACTCGGTCTGACTGAGCGCCTCCAGGAGGGAGGTCCAAGCAAGACGCGCCCCGAGGAGCGTCTTGCCACATGTCACTACTCGGTCTGACTGAGCGCCTCCAGGAGAGAGGCCCAAGCAAGACGTGCCACGAGGAGCGTCTTGCCACATGTCAACAATGGGTCTGACTGAGGGCCTCCAGGAGAGAAGCCCAAGCAAGACGCGCCCCGAGGAGCGTCTTGCCAGATGTCAACACTGGGTCTGACTGAGGGCCCCCAAGAGAGAGGCCCAAATAAGACGCGCCCCGAGGAGCGTCTTGCCACATGTCAGCACTCGGTCTGACTGAGCGCCTCCAGGAGAGAGGCCCAAGCAAGACGCGCCCCGAGGAGCGTCTTGACACATGTCTCCTCTGGGTCTGACTGAGTGCCTCCAGGAGAGAGGCCCCAGCAAGACGCGCCCCTAGGAGCGTCTTGCCACATGTCAGCACTCGGTCTGACTGAGCGCCTCCAGGAGAGAGGCCCAAGCAAGAAGCGCCCCGAGGAGCGTCTTGCCACATGTCAACAATGGGTCTGACTGAGGGCCTCCAGGAGAGAAGCCCAAGCAAGACGCGCCCCGAGGAGCGTCTTGCCACATGTCAACACTGGGTCTAATTGAGCGCCTCCAGGACAGAGGCCCAAGCAAGACGCGCCCCGAGGAGCGTCTTGCCACATGTCACTACTCGGTCTGACTGAGCGCCTCCATGAGAGAAGCCCCAGCAAGACGCGCCCCGAGGAGCGTCTTGCCACATGTCACTACTCGGTCTGACTGAGCGCCTCCATGAGAGAAGCCCCAGCAAGACGCGCCCCGTGGAGCGTCTTGCCACATGTCACTACTCGGTCTGACTGAGCGCCTCCAGGAGAGAGGCCCAAGCAAGACATGTCCCGAGGAGCGTCTTGCCACATGTCAACAATGGGTCTGACTGAGGGCCTCCAGGAGAGAAGCCCAGGCAAGAAGCGCCCCGAGGAAAGTCTTGCCACATGTCAACACTGGGTCTGACAGAGGGCATCCGGGAGAGAGGCCCAAGCAATACGCGCCGCGAGGAGCATCTTGCCTTATGTCAGCACTCGGTCTGACTGAGCGCCTCCAGGAGAGAGGCCCAAGCAAGACCCGCCCCGAGGAGCGTCTTGCCAGATGTCAACAGTAGGTCTGACTGAGGGCCCCCAGGAGAGAGGCCCAAATAAGACGCGCCCCGAGGAGCGTCTTGCCACATGTCAACACTGGGTCTGACTGAGAGCCTCCAGGAGAGAAGCCCAAGCAAGATGCGCCCCGAGGAGCGTCTTGCCACATGTCAGCACTCGGTCTGACTGAGCGCCTCCAGGAGAGAGGCCCAAGCAAGACGCGCCCCGAGGAGCGTCTTGACACATGTCTCCTCTGGGTCTGACTGAGAGCCTCCAGGAGAGAGGCCCAAGCAAGACGTGCCCCGAGGAGCGTCTTGCCACATGTCAACAATGGGTCTGACTGAGGGCCTCCAGGAGAGAAGCCCAAGCAAGACCCGCCCCGAGGAGCGTCTTACCACATGTCACTACTCGGTCTGACTGAGCGCCTCCAGGAGGGAGGTCCAAGCAAGACGCGCCCCGAGGAGCGTCTTGCCACATGTCACTACTCGGTCTGACTGAGCGCCTCCAGGAGAGAGGCCCAAGCAAGACGCGCCCCGAGGAGCGTCTTGACACATGTCTCCTCTGGGTCTGACTGAGCGCCTCCAAGAGAGAGGCCCAAGCAAGACGTGCCCCGAGGAGCGTCTTGCCACATGTCAACAATGGGTCTGACTGAGCGCCTCCAGGAGAGAGGCCCAAGCAAGACCCGCCCCGAGGAGCGTCTTGCCAGATGTCAACACTGGGTCTGACTGAGGGCCCCCAGGAGAGAGGCCCAAATAAGACGCGCCCCGAGGAGCGTCTTGCCACATGTCAACACTGGGTCTGACTGAGGGCCTCCAGGAGAGAAGCCCAAGCAAGATGCGCCCCGAGGAGCGTCTGGCCACCTGTCAGCACTCGGTCTGACTGAGCGCCTCCAGGAGAGAGGCCCAAGCAAGACGCGCCCCGAGGAGCGTCTTGACACATGTCTCCTCTGGGTTTGACTGAGCACCTCCAGGAGAGAGGCCCAAGCAAGACGTGCCCCGAGGAGCGTCTTGCCACATGTCAACAATGGGTCTGACTGAGGGCCTCCAGGAGAGAAGCCCAAGCAAAACCCGCCCCGAAAAGCGTCTTGCCACATGTCACTACTCGGTCTGACTGAGCGCCTCCAGGAGGGAGGTCCAAGCAAGACGCGCCCCGAGGAGCGTCTTGCCACATGTCACTACTCGGTCTGACTGAGCGCCTCCAGGAGAGAGGCCCAAGCAAGACGTGCCACGAGGAGCGTCTTGCCACATGTCAACAATGGGTCTGACTGAGGGCCTCCAGGAGAGAAGCCCAAGCAAGACGCGCCCCGAGGAGCGTCTTGCCAGATGTCAACACTGGGTCTGACTGAGGGCCCCCAAGAGAGAGGCCCAAATAAGACGCGCCCCGAGGAGCGTCTTGCCACATGTCAGCACTCGGTCTGACTGAGCGCCTCCAGGAGAGAGGCCCAAGCAAGACGCGCCCCGAGGAGCGTCTTGACACATGTCTCCTCTGGGTCTGACTGAGTGCCTCCAGGAGAGAGGCCCCAGCAAGACGCGCCCCTAGGAGCGTCTTGCCACATGTCAGCACTCGGTCTGACTGAGCGCCTCCAGGAGAGAGGCCCAAGCAAGAAGCGCCCCGAGGAGCGTCTTGCCACATGTCAACAATGGGTCTGACTGAGGGCCTCCAGGAGAGAAGCCCAAGCAAGACGCGCCCCGAGGAGCGTCTTGCCACATGTCAACACTGGGTCTAATTGAGCGCCTCCAGGACAGAGGCCCAAGCAAGACGCGCCCCGAGGAGCGTCTTGCCACATGTCACTACTCGGTCTGACTGAGCGCCTCCATGAGAGAAGCCCCAGCAAGACGCGCCCCGAGGAGCGTCTTGCCACATGTCACTACTCGGTCTGACTGAGCGCCTCCATGAGAGAAGCCCCAGCAAGACGCGCCCCGTGGAGCGTCTTGCCACATGTCACTACTCGGTCTGACTGAGCGCCTCCAGGAGAGAGGCCCAAGCAAGACATGTCCCGAGGAGCGTCTTGCCACATGTCAACAATGGGTCTGACTGAGGGCCTCCAGGAGAGAAGCCCAGGCAAGAAGCGCCCCGAGGAGCGTCTTGCCACATGTCCACACTGGGTCTGACTGAGCGCCTCCAGGAGAGAGGCCCAAGCAAGACACGCCCCGAGGAGCGTCTTGACACATGTCAACACTGGGTCTGACTGAGGGCCTCCATGAGAGAAGCCCAAGCAAGACGCGCCCCGAGGAAAGTCTTGCCACATGTCAACACTGGGTCTGACAGAGGGCATCCAGGAGAGAGGCCCAAGCAATACGCGCCGCGAGGAGCATCTTGCCTTATGTCAGCACTCGGTCTGACTGAGCGCCTCCAGGAGAGAGGCCCAAGCAAGACCCGCCCCGAGGAGCGTCTTGCCAGATGTCAACACTAGGTCTGACTGAGGGCCCCCAGGAGAGAGGCCCAAATAAGACGCGCCCCGAGGAGCGTCTTGCCACATGTCAACACTGGGTCTGACTGAGAGCCTCCAGGAGAGAAGCCCAAGCAAGACGCGCCCCGAGGAGCGTCTTGACACATGTCTCCTCTGGGTCTGACTGAGCGCCTCCAGGAGAGAGGCCCAAGCAAGACGTGCCCCGAGGAGCGTCTTGCCACATGTCAACAATGGGTCTGACTGAGGGCCTCCAGGAGAGAAGCCCAAGCAAGACCCGCCCCGAGGAGCGTCTTGCCACATGTCACTACTCGGTCTGACTGAGCGCCTCCAGGAGGGAGGTCCAAGCAAGACGCGCCCCGAGGAGCGTCTTGCCACATGTCACTACTCGGTCTGACTGAGCGCCTCCAGGAGAGAGGCCCAAGCAAGACGCGCCCCGAGGAGCGTCTTGCCACATGTCACTACTCGGTCTGACTGAGCGCCTCCAGGAGGGAGGTCCAAGCAAGACGCGCCCCGAGGAGCGTCTTGCCACATGTCAACAATGGGTCTGACCATATGCCTCCAGGAGAGAAGCCAAAGCAAGACGCGCCCCGAGGAGCGTCTTGCCACATGTCACTACTCGGTCTAACTGAGCGCCTCCAGGAGAGAGGTCCCAGCAAGACGCGCCCCGAGGAGCGTCTTGCCACATGTCACTACTCGGTCTGACTGAGCGCCTCCAGGAGAGAGGCCCAAGCAAGACGCGCCCCGAGGAGCGTCTTGCCACATGTAAACACTCGGTCTGACTGAGGGCCTCCAGGAGAGAGGCCCAAATAAGACGCTCCCCGAGGAGCGTCTTGCCACATGTCAACAATGGGTCTGACTGAGGTTCTCCAGGGGAGAAGCCCAAGCAAGACGGGCCCCGAGGAGCGTCTTGCCACATGTCAGCACTCGGTCTGACTGAGCGCCTCCAGGAGAGAGGCCCAAGCAAGACGCGCCCCGAGGAGCGTCTTGCCACATGTCAACACTGGGTCTGACTAAGCGCCTCCAGGAGAGAGGCCCAAGCAAGACGCGCCCCGAGGAGCGTCTTGCCACATGTCAGCACTCGGTCTGACTGAGCGCCTCCAGGGGAGAGGCCCAAGCAAGACGCGCCCCGAGGAGCGTCTTGACACATTTCTCCTCTGGGTCTGACTGAGCGCCTCCAGGAGAGAGGCCCAAGCAAGACGTTCCCCGAGGAGCGTCTTTCCACATGTCAACACTGGGTCTGACTGAGTGCCTCCATGAGAGAAGAACCAGCAAGACGCGCCCCGAGGAGCGTCTTGCCACATGTCAACACTGGGTCTGACTGAGCACCTCCAGGAGAGAGGCCCAAGCAAGACGCGCCCCAAGGAGCGTCTTGCCACATGTCAACACTGGGTCTGACTGAGCACCTCCAGGAGAGAGGCCCAAGCAAGACACGCCCCGAGGAGCGTCTTGACACATGTCAACACTGGGTCTGACTGAGGGCCTCCATGAGAGAAGCCCAAGCAAGACGCGCCCCGAGGAAAGTCTTGCCACATGTCAACACTGGGTCTGACAGAGGGCATCCAGGAGAGAGGCCCAAGCATTACGCGCCCCGAGGAGCGTCTTGCCACTTGTCAACAATGGGTCTGACTGAGGGCCTCCAGGAGAGAAGCCAAAGCAAGACGCGCCCCGAGGAGCGTCTTGCCACATGTCACTACTCGGTCTAACTGAGCGCCTCCAGGAGAGAGGTCCCAGCAAGACGCGCCCCGAGGAGCGTCTTGCCACATGTCACTACTCGGTCTGACTGAGCGCCTCCAGGAGAGAGGCCCAAGCAAGACGCGCCCCGAGGAGCGTCTTGCCACATGTCTCCTCTGGGTCTGACTGAGCGCCTCCAGGAGAGAGGCCCAAGCAAGACGTGCCCCGAGGAGCGTCTTGCCACATGTCAACAATGGGTCTGACTGAGGGCCTCCAGGAGAGAAGCCCAAGCAAGACCCGCCCCGAGGAGCGTCTTGCCACATGTCACTACTCGGTCTGACTGAGCGCCTCCAGGAGGGAGGTCCAAGCAAGACGCGCCCCGAGGAGCGTCTTGCCACATGTCACTACTCGGTCTTACTGAGCGCCTCCAGGAGAGAGGCCCAAGCAAGACGTGCCCCGAGGAGCGTCTTGCCACATGTCAACAATGGGTCTGACTGAGGGCCTCCAGGAGAGAAGCCCAAGCAAGACGCGCCCCGAGGAGCGTCTTGCCAGATGTCAACACTGGGTCTGACTGAGGGCCCCCAAGAGAGAGGCCCAAATAAGACGCGCCCCGAGGAGCGTCTTGCCATATGTCAGCACTCGGTCTGACTGAGCGCCTCCAGGAGAGAGGCCCAAGCAAGACGCGCCCCGAGGAGCGTCTTGACACATGTCTCCTCTGGGTCTGACTGAGCGCCTCCAGGAGAGAGGCCCAAGCAAGACGTGCCCCGAGGAGCATTTTGCCACATGTCAACACTGGGTCTGACTGAGGGCCTCCATGAGAGAAGCCCCAGCAAGACGCGCCCCGAGCAGCGTCTTGCCACATGTCAACACTGGGTCTGACTGAGCGCCTCCAGGAGAGAGGCCCGAGGAGCGTCTTGCCACATGTCACCTCTGGGTCTAACTGAGCGCCTCCAGGAGAGAGGCCCAAGCAAGAAGCGCCCCGAGGAGCGTCTTGCCACATGTCAACAATGGGTCTGACTGAGGGCCTCCAGGAGAGAAGCCCAGGCAAGACGCGCCCCGAGGAGAGTCTTGCCACATGTCAACACTGGGTCTAATTGAGCGCCTCCAGGACAGAGGCCCAAGCAAGACGCGCCCCGAGGAGCGTCTTGCCACATGTCACTACTCGGTCTGACTGAGCGCCTCCATGAGAGAAGCCCCAGCAAGACGCGCCCCGTGGAGCGTCTTGCCACATGTCACTACTCGGTCTGACTGAGCGCCTCCAGGAGAGAGGCCCAAGCAAGACGTGTCCCGAGGAGCGTCTTGCCACATGTCAACAATGGGTCTGACTGAGGGCCTCCAGGAGAGAAGCCCAAGCAAGAAGCGCCCCGAGGAGCGTCTTGCCACATGTCAACACTGGGTCTGACTGAGCGCCTCCAGGAGAGAGGCCCAAGCAAGACACTTCCCGAGGAGCGTCTTGACACATGTCAACACTGGGTCTGACTAAGGGCCTCCATGAGAGAAGCCCAAGCAAGACGCGCCCCGAGGAAAGTCTTGCCACATGTCAACACTGGGTCTGACAGAGGGCATCCAGGAGAGAGGCCCAAGCAATACGCGCCGCGAGGAGCATCTTGCCTTATGTCAGCACTCGGTCTGACTGAGCGCCTCCAGGAGAGAGGCCCAAGCAAGACCCGCCCCGAGGAGCGTCTTGCCAGATGTCAACACTAGGTCTGACTGAGGGCCCCCAGGAGAGAGGCCCAAATAAGACGCGCCCCGAGGAGCGTCTTGCCACATGTCAACACTGGGTCTGACTGAGAGCCTCCAGGAGAGAAGCCCAAGCAAGATGCGCCCCGAGGAGCGTCTTGCCACATGTCAGCACTCGGTCTGACTGAGCGCCTCCAGGAGAGAGGCCCAAGCAAGACGCGCCCCGAGGAGCGTCTTGACACATGTCTCCTCTGGGTCTGACTGAGCGCCTCCAGGAGAGAGGCCCAAGCAAGACGTGCCCCGAGGAGCGTCTTGCCACATGTCAACAATGGGTCTGACTGAGGGCCTCCAGGAGAGAAGCCCAAGCAAGACCCGCCCCGAGGAGCGTCTTACCACATGTCACTACTCGATCTGACTGAGCGCCTCCAGGAGGGAGGTCCAAGCAAGACGCGCCCCGAGGAGCGTCTTGCCACATGTCACTACTCGGTCTGACTGAGCGCCTCCAGGAGAGAGGCCCAAGCAAGACGCGCCCCGAGGAGCGTCTTGACACATGTCTCCTCTGGGTCTGACTGAGCGCCTCCAAGAGAGAGGCCCAAGCAAGACGTGCCCCGAGGAGCGTCTTGCCACATGTCAACAATGGGTCTGACTGAGCGCCTCCATGAGAGAAGCCCCAGCAAGACGCGCCCCGTGGAGCGTCTTGCCACATGTCACTACTCGGTCTGACTGAGCGCCTCCAGGAGAGAGGCCCAAGCAAGACGTGTCCCGAGGAGCGTCTTGCCACATGTCAACAATGGGTCTGACTGAGGGCCTCCAGGAGAGAAGCCCAAGCAAGAAGCGCCCCGAGGAGCGTCTTGCCACATGTCAACACTGGGTCTGACTGAGCGCCTCCAGGAGAGAGGCCCAAGCAAGACACTTCCCTAGGAGCGTCTTGACACATGTCAACACTGGGTCTGACTGAGGGCCTCCATGAGAGAAGCCCAAGCAAGACGCGCCCCGAGGAAAGTCTTGCCACATGTCAACACTGGGTCTGACAGAGGGCATCCAGGAGAGAGGCCCAAGCAATACGCGCCGCGAGGAGCATCTTGCCTTATGTCAGCACTCGGTCTGACTGAGCGCCTCCAGGAGAGAGGCCCAAGCAAGACCCGGCCCGAGGAGCGTCTTGCCAGATGTCAACACTAGGTCTGACTGAGGAACCCCAGGAGAGAGGCCCAAATAAGACGCGCCCCGAGGAGCGTCTTGCCACATGTCAACACTGGGTCTGACTGAGAGCCTCCAGGAGAGAAGCCCAAGCAAGATGTGCCCCGAGGAGCGTCTTGCCACATGTCAGCACTCGGTCTGACTGAGCGCCTCCAGGAGAGAGGCCCAAGCAAGACGCGCCCCGAGGAGCGTCTTGACACATGTCTCCTCTGGGTCTGACTGAGCGCCTCCAGGAGAGAGGCCCAAGCAAGACGTGCCCCGAGGAGCGTCTTGCCACATGTCAACAATGGGTCTGACTGAGGGCCTCCAGGAGAGAAGCCCAAGCAAGACCCGCCCCGAGGAGCGTCTTACCACATGTCACTACTCGGTCTGACAGAGCGCCTCCAGGAGGGAGGTCCAAGCAAGACGCGCCCCGAGGAGCGTCTTGCCACATGTCACTACTCGGTCTGACTGAGCGCCTCCAGGAGAGAGGCCCAAGCAAGACGCGCCCCGAGGAGCGTCTTGACACATGTCTCCTCTGGGTCTGACTGAGCGCCTCCAAGAGAGAGGCCCAAGCAAGACGTGCCCCGAGGAGCGTCTTGCCACATGTCAACAATGGGTCTGACTGAGCGCCTCCAGGAGAGAGGCCCAAGCAAGACCCGCCCCGAGGAGCGTCTTGCCAGATGTCAACACTGGGTCTGACTGAGGGCCCCCAGGAGAGAGGCCCAAATAAGACGCGCCCCGAGGAGCGTCTTGCCACATGTCAACACTGGGTCTGACTGAGGGCCTCCAGGAGAGAAGCCCAAGCAAGATGCGCCCCGAGGAGCGTCTTGCCACCTGTCAGCACTCGGTCTGACTGAGCGCCTCCAGGAGAGAGGCCCAAGCAAGACGCGCCCCGAGGAGCGTCTTGACACATGTCTCCTCTGGGTTTGACTGAGCGCCTCCAGGAGAGAGGCCCAAGCAAGACGTGCCCCGAGGAGCGTCTTGCCACATGTCAACAATGGGTCTGACTGAGGGCCTCCAGGAGAGAAGCCCAAGAAAAACCCGCCCCGAAAAGCGTCTTGCCACATGTCACTACTCGGTCTGACTGAGCGCCTCCAGGAGGGAGGTCCAAGCAAGACGCGCCCCGAGGAGCGTCTTGCCACATGTCACTACTCGGTCTGACTGAGCGCCTCCAGGAGAGAGGCCCAAGCAAGACGTGCCACGAGGAGCGTCTTGCCACATGTCAACAATGGGTCTGACTGAGGGCCTCCAGGAGAGAAGCCCAAGCAAGACGCGCCCCGAGGAGCGTCTTGCCAGATGTCAACACTGGGTCTGACTGAGGGCCCCCAAGAGAGAGGTCCAAATAAGACGCGCCCCGAGGAGCGTCTTGCCACATGTCAGCACTCGGTCTGACTGAGCGCCTCCAGGAGAGAGGCCCAAGCAAGACGCTCCCCGAGGAGCGTCTTGACACATGTCTCCTCTGGGTCTGACTGAGTGCCTCCAGGAGAGAGGCCCCAGCAAGACGCGCCCCGAGGAGCGTCTTGCCACATGTCAGCACTCGGTCTGACTGAGCGCCTCCAGGAGAGAGGCCCAAGCAAGAAGCGCCCCGAGGAGCGTCTTGCCACATGTCAACAATGGGTCTGACTGAGGGCCTCCAGGAGAGAAGCCCAAGCAAGACGCGCCCCGAGGAGCGTCTTGCCACACGTCAACACTTGGTCTAATTGAGCGCCTCCAGGACAGAGGCCCAAGCAAGACGCGCCCCGAGGAGCGTCTTGCCACATGTCACTACTCGGTCTGACTGAGCGCCTCCATGAGAGAAGCCCCAGCAAGACGCGCCCCGAGGAGCGTCTTGCCACATGTCACTACTCGGTCTGACTGAGCGCCTCCATGAGAGAAGCCCCAGCAAGACGCGCGCCGTGGAGCGTCTTGCCACATGTCACTACTCGGTCTGACTGAGCGCCTCCAGGAGAGAGGCCCAAGCAAGACGTGTCCCGAGGAGCGTCTTGCCACATGTCAACAATGGGTCTGACTGAGGGCCTCCAGGAGAGAAGCCCAAGCAAGAAGCGCCCCGAGGAGCGTCTTGCCACATGTCAACACTGGGTCTGACTGAGCGCCTCCAGGAGAGAGGCCCAAGCAAGACACGCCCCGAGGAGCGTCTTGACACATGTCAACACTGGGTCTGACTGAGGGCCTCCATGAGAGAAGCCCAAGCAAGACGCGCCCCGAGGAAAGTCTTGCCACATGTCAACACTGGGTCTGACAGAGGGCATCCAGGAGAGAGGCCCAAGCAATACGCGCCGCGAGGAGCATCTTGCCTTAAGTCAGCACTCGGGCTTCTCTCATGGAGGCGCTCAGTCAGACCGAGTAGTGACATGTGGCAAGACGCTCCTCGGGGCGCGTCTTGCTTGGGCCTCTGTCCTGGAGGCGCTCAATTAGACCCAGTGTTGACATGTGGCAAGACGCTCCTCGGGGCGCGTCTTGCTTGGGCTTCTCTCCTGGAGGCCATCAGTCAGACCCATTGTTGACATGTGGCAAGACGCTCCTCGGGGCGCTTCTTGCTTGGGCCTCTCTCCTGGAGGCGCTCAGTCAGACCGAGTGCTGACATGTGGCAAGACGCTCCTCGGGGCGCGTCTTGCTGGGGCCTCTCTCCTGGAGGCACTCAGTCAGACCCAGAGGAGACATGTGTCAAGACGCTCCTCGGGGCGCGTCTTGCTTGGGCCTCTCTCCTGGAGGCGCTCAGTCAGACCGAGTGCTGACATGTGGCAAGACGCTCCTCGGGGCGCGTCTTATTTGGGCCTCTCTCTTGGGGGCCCTCAGTCAGACCCAGTGTTGACATCTGGCAAGACGCTCCTCGGGGCGCGTCTTGCTTGGGCTTCTCTCCTGGAGGCCCTCAGTCAGACCCATTGTTGACATGTGGCAAGACGCTCCTCGGGGCACGTCTTGCTTGGGCCTCTCTCCTGGAGGCGCTCAGTCAGACCGAGTAGTGACATGTGGCAAGACGCTCCTCGGGGCGCGTCTTGCTTGGACCTCCCTCCTGGAGGCGCTCAGTCAGACCGAGTAGTGACATGTGGCAAGACGCTTTTCGGGGCGGGTCTTGCTTGGGCTTCTCTCCTGGAGGCCCTCAGTCAGACCCATTGTTGACATGTGGCAAGACGCTCCTCGGGGCACGTCTTGCTTGGGCCTCTCTCCTGGAGGCGCTCAGTCAAACCCAGAGGAGACATGTGTCAAGACGCTCCTCGGGGCGCGTCTTGCTTGGGCCTCTCTCCTGGAGGCGCTCAGTCAGACCGAGTGCTGACAGGTGGCAAGACGCTCCTCGGGGCGCATCTTGCTTGGGCTTCTCTCCTGGAGGCCCTCAGTCAGACCCAGTGTTGACATGTGGCAAGACGCTCCTCGGGGCGCGTCTTATTTGGGCCTCTCTCCTGGGGGCCCTCAGTCAGACCCAGTGTTGACATCTGGTAAGACGCTCCTCGGGGCGGGTCTTGCTTGGGCCTCTCTCCTGGAGGCGCTCAGTCAGACCCATTGTTGACATGTGGCAAGACGCTCCTCGGGGCACGTCTTGCTTGGGCCTCTCTCTTGGAGGCGCTCAGTCAGACCCAGAGGAGACATGTGTCAAGACGCTCCTCGGGGCGCGTCTTGCTTGGGCCTCTCTCCTGGAGGCGCTCAGTCAGACCGAGTAGTGACATGTGGCAAGACGCTCCTCGGGGCGCGTCTTGCTTGGACCTCCCTCCTGGAGGCGCTCAGTCAGACCGAGTAGTGACATGTGGCAAGACGCTCCTCGGGGCGGGTCTTGCTTGGGCTTCTCTCCTGGAGGCCCTCAGTCAGACCCATCGTTGACATGTGGCAAGACGCTCCTCGGGGCACGTCTTGCTTGGGCCTCTCTCCTGGAGGCGCTCAGTCAGACCCAGAGGAGACATGTGGCAAGACGCTCCTCGGGGCGCGTCTTATTTGGGCCTCTCTCCTGGGGGCCCTCAGTCAGACCTAGTGTTGACATCTGGCAAGACGCTCCTCGGGGAGGGTCTTGCTTGGGCCTCTCTCCTGGAGGCGCTCAGTCAGACCGAATGCTGACATAAGGCAAGATGCTCCTCGCGGCGCGTATTGCTTGGGCCTCTCTCCTGGATGCCCTCTGTCAGACCCAGTGTTGACATGTGGCAAGACTTTCCTCGGGGCGCGTCTTGCTTGGGCTTCTTTCATGGAGGCCCTCAGTCAGACCCAGTGTTGACATGTGTCAAGACGCTCCTCGGGGCGTGTCTTGCTTGGGCCTCTCTCCTGGAGGCGCTCAGTCAGACCCAGTGTTGACATGTGTCAAGACGCTCCTCGGGGCGTGTCTTGCTTGGGCCTCTCTCCTGGAGGCGCTCAGTCAGACCCAGTGTTGACATGTGGCAAGACGCTCCTCGGGACACGTCTTGCTTGGGCCTCTCTCCTGGAGGCGCTCAGTCAGACCGAGTAGTGACATGTGGCAAGACGCTCCACGGGGCGCGTCTTGCTGGGGCTTCTCTCATGGAGGCGCTCAGTCAGACCGAGTAGTGACATGTGGCAAGACGCTCCTCGGGGCGCGTCTTGCTTGGGCCTCTGTCCTGGAGGCGCTCAATTAGACCAAGTGTTGACATATGGCAAGACGCTCCTCGGGGCGCGTCTTGCTTGGGCTTCTCTCCTGGAGGCCCTCAGTCAGACCCATTGTTGACATGTGGCAAGACGCTCCTCGGGGCGCTTCTTGCTTGGGCCTCTCTCCTGGAGGCGCTCAGTCAGACCGAGTGCTGACATGTGGCAAGACGCTCCTCGGGGCGCGTCTTGCTGGGGCCTCTCTCCTGGAGGCACTCAGTCAGACCCAGAGGAGACATGTGTCAAGACGCTCCTCGGGGCGCGTCTTGCTTGGGCCTCTCTCCTGGAGGCGCTCAGTCAGACCGAGTGCTGACATGTGGCAAGACGCTCCTCGGGGCGCGTCTTATTTGGGCCTCTCTCTTGGGGGCCCTCAGTCAGACCCAGTGTTGACATCTGGCAAGACGCTCCTCGGGGCTCGTCTTGCTTGGGCTTCTCTCCTGGAGGCCCTCAGTCAGACCCATTGTTGACATGTGGCAAGACGCTCCTCGTGGCACGTCTTGCTTGGGCCTCTCTCCTGGAGGCGCTCAGTCAGACCGAGTAGTGACATGTGGCAAGACGCTCCTCGGGGCGCGTCTTGCTTGGACCTCCCTCCTGGAGGCGCTCAGTCAGACCGAGTAGTGACATGTGGCAAGACGCTTTTCGGGGCGGGTTTTGCTTGGGCTTCTCTCCTGGAGGCCCTCAGTCAGACCCATTGTTGACATGTGGCAAGACGCTCCTCGGGGCACGTCTTGCTTGGGCCTCTCTCCTGGAGGCGCTCAGTCAAACCCAGAGGAGACATGTGTCAAGACGCTCCTCGGGGCGCGTCTTGCTTGGGCCTCTCTCCTGGAGGCGCTCAGTCAGACCGAGTGCTGACAGGTGGCAAGACGCTCCTCGGGGCGCATCTTGCTTGGGCTTCTCTCCTGGAGGCCCTCAGTCAGACCCAGTGTTGACATGTGGCAAGACGCTCCTCGGGGCGCGTCTTATTTGGGCCTCTCTCCTGGGGGCCCTCAGTCAGACCCAGTGTTGACATCTGGCAAGACGCTCCTCGGGGCGGGTCTTGCTTGGGCCTCTCTCCTGGAGGCGCTCAGTCAGACCCATTGTTGACATGTGGCAAGACGCTCCTCGGGGCACGTCTTGCTTGGGCCTCTCTCTTGGAGGCGCTCAGTCAGACCCAGAGGAGACATGTGTCAAGACGCTCCTCGGGGCGCGTCTTGCTTGGGCCTCTCTCCTGGAGGCGCTCAGTCAGACCGAGTAGTGACATGTGGCAAGACGCTCCTCGGGGCGCGTCTTGCTTGGACCTCCCTCCTGGAGGCGCTCAGTCAGACCGAGTAGTGACATGTGGTAAGACGCTCCTCGGGGCGGGTCTTGCTTGGGCTTCTCTCCTGGAGGCCCTCAGTCAGACCCATTGTTGACATGTGGCAAGACGCTCCTCGGGGCACGTCTTGCTTGGGCCTCTCTCCTGGAGGCGCTCAGTCAGACCCAGAGGAGACATGTGTCAAGACGCTCCTCGGGGCGCGTCTTGCTTGGGCCTCTCTCCTGGAGGCGCTCAGTCAGACCGAGTGCTGACATGTGGCAAGACGCTCCTCGGGGCGCATCTTGCTTGGGCTTCTCTCCTGGAGGCTCTCAGTCAGACCCAGTGTTGACATGTGGCAAGACGCTCCTCGGGGCGCGTCTTATTTGGGCCTCTCTCCTGGGGGCCCTCAGTCAGACCTAGTGTTGACATCTGGCAAGACGCTCCTCGGGGCGGGTCTTGCTTGGGCCTCTCTCCTGGAGGCGCTCAGTCAGACCGAGTGCTGACATAAGGCAAGATGCTCCTCGCGGCGCGTATTGCTTGGGCCTCTCTCCTGGATGCCCTCTGTCAGACCCAGTGTTGACATGTGGCAAGACTTTCCTCGGGGCGCGTCTTGCTTGGGCTTCTCTCATGGAGGCCCTCAGTCAGACCCAGTGTTGACATGTGTCAAGACGCTCCTAGGGAAGTGTCTTGCTTGGGCCTCTCTCCTGGAGGCGCTCAGTCAGACCCAGTGTTGACATGTGGCAAGACGCTCCTCGGGGCGCTTCTTGCTTGGGCTTCTCTCCTGGAGGCCCTCAGTCAGACCCATTGTTGACATGTGGCAAGACGCTCCTCGGGACACGTCTTGCTTGGGCCTCTCTCCTGGAGGCGCTCAGTCAGACCGAGTAGTGACATGTGGCAAGACGCTCCACGGGGCGCTTCTTGCTGGGGCTTCTCTCATGGAGGCGCTCAGTCAGACCCATTGTTGACATGTGGCAAGACGCTCCTCGGGGCACGTCTTGCTTGGGCCTCTCTCTTGGAGGCGCTCAGTCAGACCCAGAGGAGACATGTGTCAAGACGCTCCTCGGGGCGCGTCTTGCTTGGGCCTCTCTCCTGGAGGCGCTCAGTCAGACCGAGTAGTGACATGTGGCAAGACGCTCCTCGGGGCGCGTCTTGCTTGGACCTCCCTCCTGGAGGCGCTCAGTCAGACCGAGTAGTGACATGTGGTAAGACGCTCCTCGGGGCGGGTCTTGCTTGGGCTTCTCTCCTGGAGGCCCTCAGTCAGACCCATTGTTGACATGTGGCAAGACGCTCCTCGGGGCACGTCTTGCTTGGGCCTCTCTCCTGGAGGCGCTCAGTCAGACCCAGAGGAGACATGTGTCAAGACGCTCCTCGGGGCGCGTCTTGCTTGGGCCTCTCTCCTGGAGGCGCTCAGTCAGACCGAGTGCTGACATGTGGCAAGACGCTCCTCGGGGCGCATCTTGCTTGGGCTTCTCTCCTGGAGGCTCTCAGTCAGACCCAGTGTTGACATGTGGCAAGACGCTCCTCGGGGCGCGTCTTATTTGGGCCTCTCTCCTGGGGGCCCTCAGTCAGACCTAGTGTTGACATCTGGCAAGACGCTCCTCGGGGCGGGTCTTGCTTGGGCCTCTCTCCTGGAGGCGCTCAGTCAGACCGAGTGCTGACATAAGGCAAGATGCTCCTCGCGGCGCGTATTGCTTGGGCCTCTCTCCTGGATGCCCTCTGTCAGACCCAGTGTTGACATGTGGCAAGGCTTTCCTCGGGGCGCGTCTTGCTTGGGCTTCTCTCATGGAGGCCCTCAGTCAGACCCAGTGTTGACATGTGTCAAGACGCTCCTCGGGAAGTGTCTTGCTTGGGCCTCTCTCCTGGAGGCGTTCAGTCAGACCCAGTGTTGACATGTGGCAAGACGCTCCTCGGGGCGCTTCTTGCTTGGGCTTCTCTCCTGGAGGCCCTCAGTCAGACCCATTGTTGACATGTGGCAAGACGCTCCTCGGGACACGTCTTGCTTGGGCCTCTCTCCTGGAGGCGCTCAGTCAGACCGAGTAGTGACATGTGGCAAGACGCTCCACGGGGCGCGTCTTGCTGGGGCTTCTCTCATGGAGGCGCTCAGTCAGACCGAGTAGTGACATGTGGCAAGACGCTCCTCGGGGCGCGTCTTGCTTGGGCCTCTGTCCTGGAGGCGCTCAATTAGACCCAGTGTTGACATGTGGCAAGACTCTCCTCGGGGCGCGTCTTGCCTGGGCTTCTCTCCTGGAGGCCCTCAGTCAGACCCATTGTTGACATGTGGCAAGACGCTCCTCGGGGCGCTTCTTGCTTGGGCCTCTCTCCTGGAGGCGCTCAGTCAGACCCAGAGGTGACATGTGGCAAGACGCTCCTCGGGCCTCTCTCCTGGAGGCGCTCAGTCAGACCCAGTGTTGACATGTGGCAAGACGCTGCTCGGGGCGCGTCTTGCTGGGGCTTCTCTCATGGAGGCACTCAGTCAGACCCAGTGTTGACATGTGGCAAAATGCTCCTCGGGGCACGTCTTGCTTGGGCCTCTCTCCTGGAGGCGCTCAGTCAGACCCAGAGGAGACATGTGTCAAGACGCTCCTCGGGGCGCGTCTTGCTTGGGCCTCTCTCCTGGAGGCGCTCAGTCAGACCGAGTGCTGACATATGGCAAGACGCTCCTCGGGGCGTGTCTTATTTGGGCCTCTCTCTTGGGGGCCCTCAGTCAGACCCAGTGTTGACATCTGGCAAGACGCTCCTCGGGGCGCGTCTTGCTTGGGCTTCTCTCCTGGAGGCCCTCAGTCAGACCCATTGTTGACATGTGGCAAGACGCTCCTCGGGGCACGTCTTGCTTGGGCCTCTCTCCTGGAGGCGCTCAGTAAGACCGAGTAGTGACATGTGGCAAGACGCTCCTCGGGGCGCGTCTTGCTTGGACCTCCCTCCTGGAGGCGCTCAGTCAGACCGAGTAGTGACATGTGGCAAGACGCTCCTCGGGGCGGGTCTTGCTTGGGCTTCTCTCCTGGAGGCCCTCAGTCAGACCCATTGTTGACATGTGGCAAGACGCTCCTCGTGGCACGTCTTGCTTGGGCCTCTCTCCTGGAGGCGCTCAGTCAGACCCAGAGGAGACATGTGGCAAGACGCTCCTCGGGGCGCGTCTTGCTTGGGCCTCTCTCCTGGAGGCGCTCAGTCAGACCGAGTAGTGACATGTGGCAAGACGCTCCTCGGGGCGCGTCTTGCTGGGACCTCTCTCCTGGAGGCGCTCAGTTAGACCGAGTAGTGACATGTGGCAAGACGCTCCTCGGGGCGCGTCTTGCTTTGGCTTCTCTCCTGGAGGCCCTCAGTCAGACCCATTGTTGACAAGTGGCAAGACGCTCCTCGGGGCGTGTAATGCTTGGGCCTCTCTCCTGGATGCCCTCTGTCAGACCCAGTGTTGACATGTGGCAAGACTTTCCTCGGGGCGCGTCTTGCTTGGGCTTCTCTCATGGAGGCCCTCAGTCAGACCCAGTGTTGACATGTGTCAAGACGCTCCTCGGGGCGTGTCTTGCTTGGGCCTCTCTCCTGGAGGTGCTCAGTCAGACCCAGTGTTGACATGTGGCAAGACGCTCCTCGGGGCGCGTCTTGCTTGGGCCTCTCTCCTGGAGGTGCTCAGTCAGACCCAGTGTTGACATGTGGCAAGACGCTCCTCGGGGCGCGTCTTGCTGGTTCTTCTCTCATGGAGGCACTCAGTCAGACCCAGTGTTGACATGTGGAAAGACGCTCCTCGGGGAACGTCTTGCTTGGGCCTCTCTCCTGGAGGCGCTCAGTAAGACCCAGAGGAGAAATGTGTCAAGACGCTCCTTCGGGGCGCGTCTTGCTTGGGCCTCTCCCCTGGAGGCGCTCAGTCAGACCGAGTGCTGACATGTGGCAAGACGCTCCTCGGGGCGCGTCTTGCTTGGGCCTCTCTCCTGGAGGCGCTTAGTCAGACCCAGTGTTGACATGTGGCAAGACGCTCCTCGGGGCGCGTCTTGCTTGGGCCTCTCTCCTGGAGGCGCTCAGTCAGACCGAGTGCTGACATGTGGCAAGACGCTCCTCGGGGCCCGTCTTGCTTGGGCTTCTCCCCTGGAGAACCTCAGTCAGACTCATTGTTGACATGTGGCAAGACGCTCCTCGGGGAGCGTCTTATTTGGGCCTCTCTCCTGGAGGCCCTCAGTCAGACCCAGTGTTGACATGTGGCAAGACGCTCCTCGGGGCGCGTCTTGCTTGGGCCTCTCTCCTGGAGGCGCTCAGTCAGACCGAGTAGTGACATGTGGCAAGACGCTCCTCGGGGCGCGTCTTGCTGGGACCTCTCTCCTGGAGGCGCTCAGTTAGACCGAGTAGTGACATGTGGCAAGACGCTCCTCGGGGCGCGTCTTGCTTTGGCTTCTCTCCTGGAGGCCCTCAGTCAGACCCATTGTTGACATGTGGCAAGACGCTCCTCGGGGCGCGTCTTGCTTGGACCTCCCTCCTGGAGGCGCTCAGTCAGACCGAGTAGTGACATGTGGCAAGACGCTCCTCGGGGCGCGTCTTGCTTGGACCTCCCTCCTGGAGGCGCTCAGTCAGACCGAGTAGTGACATGTGGCAAGACGCTCCTCGGGGCGGGTCTTGCTTGGGCTTCTCTCCTGGAGGCCCTCAGTCAGACCCATTGTTGACATGTGGCAAGACGCTCCTCGGGGCACGTCTTGCTTGGGCCTCTCTCCTGGAGGCGCTCAGTCAGACCCAGAGGAGACATGTGTCAAGACGCTCCTCGGGGCGCGTCTTGCTTGGGCTTCTCTCCTGGAGGCTCTCAGTCAGACCCAGTGTTGACATGTGGCAAGACGCTCCTCGGGGCGCGTCTTATTTGGGCCTCTCTCCTGGGGGCCCTCAGTCAGACCTAGTGTTGACATCTGGCAAGACGCTCCTCGGGGCGGGTCTTGCTTGGGCCTCTCTCCTGGAGGCGCTCAGTCAGACCGAGTGCTGACATAAGGCAAGATGCTCCTCGCAGCGCGTATTGCTTGGGCCTCTCTCCTGGATGCCCTCTGTCAGACCCAGTGTTGACATGTGGCAAGACTTTCCTCGGGGCGCGTCTTGCTTGGGCTTCTCTCATGGAGGCCCTCAGTCAGACCCAGTGTTGACATGTGTCAAGACGCTCCTCGGGGCGTGTCTTGCTTGGGCCTCTCTCCTGGAGGCGCTCAGTCAGACCCAGTGTTGACATGTGGCAAGACGCTCCTCGGGGCGCTTCTTGCCTGGGCTTCTCTCCTGGAGGCCCTCAGTCAGACCCATTGTTGACATGTGGCAAGACGCTCCTCGGGACATGTCTTGCTTGGGCCTCTCTCCTGGAGGCGCTCAGTCAGACCGAGTAGTGACATGTGGCAAGACGCTCCACGGGGCGCGTCTTGCTGGGGCTTCTCTCATGGAGGCGCTCAGTCAGACCGAGTAGTGACATGTGGCAAGACGCTCCTCGGGGCGCGTCTTGCTGGGGCTTCTCTCATGGAGGCGCTCAGTCAGACCGAGTAGTGACATGTGGCAAGACGCTCCTCGGGGCGCGTCTTGCTTGGGCCTCTGTCCTGGAGGCGCTCAATTAGACCCAGTGTTGACATGTGGCAAGACGCTCCTCGGGGCGCGTCTTGCTTGGGCTTCTCTCCTGGAGGCCCTCAGTCAGACCCATTGTTGACATGTGGCAAGACGCTCCTCGGGGCGCTTCTTGCTTGGGCCTCTCTCCTGGAGGCGCTCAGTCAGACCGAGTGCTGACATGTGGCAAGACGCTCCTAGGGGCGCGTCTTGCTGGGGCCTCTCTCCTGGAGGCACTCAGTCAGACCCAGAGGAGACATGTGTCAAGACGCTCCTCGGGGCGCGTCTTGCTTGGGCCTCTCTCCTGGAGGCGCTCAGTCAGACCGAGTGCTGACATGTGGCAAGACGCTCCTCGGGGCGCGTCTTATTTGGGCCTCTCTCTTGGGGGCCCTCAGTCAGACCCAGTGTTGACATCTGGCAAGACGCTCCTCGGGGCGCGTCTTGCTTGGGCTTCTCTCCTGGAGGCCCTCAGTCAGACCCATTGTTGACATGTGGCAAGACGCTCCTCGTGGCACGTCTTGCTTGGGCCTCTCTCCTGGAGGCGCTCAGTCAGACCGAGTAGTGACATGTGGCAAGACGCTCCTCGGGGCGCGTCTTGCTTGGACCTCCCTCCTGGAGGCGCTCAGTCAGACCGAGTAGTGACAGGTGGCAAGACGCTTTTCGGGGCGGGTTTTGCTTGGGCTTCTCTCCTGGAGGCCCTCAGTCAGACCCATTGTTGACATGTGGCAAGACGCTCCTCGGGGCACGTCTTGCTTGGGCCTCTCTCCTGGAGGCGCTCAGTCAAACCCAGAGGAGACATGTGTCAAGACGCTCCTCGGGGCGCGTCTTGCTTGGGCCTCTCTCCTGGAGGCGCTCAGTCAGACCGAGTGCTGACAGGTGGCAAGACGCTCCTCGGGGCGCATCTTGCTTGGGCTTCTCTCCTGGAGGCCCTCAGTCAGACCCAGTGTTGACATGTGGCAAGACGCTCCTCGGGGCGCGTCTTATTTGGGCCTCTCTCCTGGGGGCCCTCAGTCAGACCCAGTGTTGACATCTGGCAAGACGCTCCTCGGGGCGGGTCTTGCTTGGGCCTCTCTCCTGGAGGCGCTCAGTCAGACCCATTGTTGACATGTGGCAAGACGCTCCTCGGGGCACGTCTTGCTTGGGCCTCTCTCTTGGAGGCGCTCAGTCAGACCCAGAGGAGACATGTGTCAAGACGCTCCTCGGGGCGCGTCTTGCTTGGGCCTCTCTCCTGGAGGCGCTCAGTCAGACCGAGTAGTGACATGTGGCAAGACGCTCCTCGGGGCACGTCTTGCTTGGGCCTCTCTCCTGGTGGCGCTCAGTCAGACCCAGAGGAGACATGTGTCAAGACGCTCCTCGGGGCGCGTCTTGCTTGGGCCTCTCTCCTGGAGGCGCTCAGTCAGACCGAGTGCTGACATGTGGCAAGACGCTCCTCGGGGCGCATCTTGCTTGGGCTTCTCTCCTGGAGGCTCTCAGTCAGACCCAGTGTTGACATGTGGCAAGACGCTCCTCGGGGCGCGTCTTATTTGGGCCTCTCTCCTGGGGGCCCTCAGTCAGACCTAGTGTTGACATCTGGCAAGACGCTCCTCGGGGCGGGTCTTGCTTGGGCCTCTCTCCTGGAGGCGCTCAGTCAGACCGAGTGCTGACATAAGGCAAGATGCTCCTCGCGGCGCGTATTGCTTGGGCCTCTCTCCTGGATGCCCTCTGTCAGACCCAGTGTTGACATGTGGCAAGACTTTCCTCGGGGCGCGTCTTGCTTGGGCTTCTCTCATGGAGGCCCTCAGTCAGACCCAGTGTTGACATGTGTCAAGACGCTCCTCGGGAAGTGTCTTGCTTGGGCCTCTCTCCTGGAGGCGCTCAGTCAGACCCAGTGTTGACATGTGGCAAGACGCTCCTCGGGGCGCTTCTTGCTTGGGCTTCTCTCCTGGAGGCCCTCAGTCAGACCCATTGTTGACATGTGGCAAGACGCTCCTCGGGACACGTCTTGCTTGGGCCTCTCTCCTGGAGGCGCTCAGTCAGACCGAGTACTGACATGTGGCAAGACGCTCCACGGGGCGCGTCTTGCTGGGGCTTCTCTCATGGAGGCGCTCAGTCAGACCGAGTAGTGACATGTGGCAAGACGCTCCTCGGGGCGCGTCTTGCTTGGGCCTCTGTCCTGGAGGCGCTCAATTAGACCCAGTGTTGACATGTGGCAAGACTCTCCTCGGGGCGCGTCTTGCCTGGGCTTCTCTCCTGGAGGCCCTCAGTCAGACCCATTGTTGACATGTGGCAAGACGCTCCTCGGGGCGCTTCTTGCTTGGGCCTCTCTCCTGGAGGCGCTCAGTCAGACCGAGTGCTGACATGTGGCAAGACGCTCCTCGGGGCGTGTCTTGCTGGGGCCTCTCTCCTGGACGCGCTCAGTCAGACCCAGTGTTGACATGTGTCAAGACGCTCCTCGGGCGTTTCTTGCTTGCACCTCTCTCCTGGAGGCGCTCAGTCAGACCCAGAGGTGACATGTGGCAAGACGCTCCTCGGGCCTCTCTCCTGGAGGCGCTCAGTCAGACCCAGTGTTGACATGTGGCAAGACGCTGCTCGGGGCGCGTCTTGCCTGGGCTTCTCTCATGGAGGCACTCAGTCAGACCCAGTGTTGACATGTGGCAAAATGCTCCTCGGGGCACGTCTTGCTTGGGCCTCTCTCCTGGAGGCGCTCAGTCAGACCCAGAGGAGACATGTGTCAAGACGCTCCTCGGGGCGCGTCTTGCTTGGGCCTCTCTCCTGGAGGCGCTCAGTCAGACCGAGTGCTGACATATGGCAAGACGCTCCTCGGGGCGCGTCTTATTTGGGCCTCTCTCTTGGGGGCCCTCAGTCAGACCCAGTGTTGACATCTGGCAAGACGCTCCTCGGGGCGCGTCTTGCTTGGGCTTCTCTCCTGGAGGCCCTCAGTCAGACCCATTGTTGACATGTGGCAAGACGCTCCTCGGGGCACGTCTTGCTTGGGCCTCTCTCCTGGAGGCGCTCAGTAAGACCGAGTAGTGACATGTGGCAAGACGCTCCTCGGGGCGCATCTTGCTTGGACCTCCCTCCTGGAGGCGCTCAGTCAGACCGAGTAGTGACATGTGGCAAGACGCTCCTCGGGGCGGGTCTTGCTTGGGCTTCTCTCCTGGAGGCCCTCAGTCAGACCCATTGTTGACATGTGGCAAGACGCTCCTCGGGGCACGTCTTGCTTGGGCCTCTCTCCTGGAGGCGCTCAGTCAGACCCAGAGGAGACATGTGGCAAGACGCTCCTCGGGGCGCGTCTTGCTTGGGCCTCTCTCCTGGAGGCGCTCAGTCAGACCGAGTAGTGACATGTGGCAAGACGCTCCTCGGGGCGCGTCTTGCTGGGACCTCTCTCCTGGAGGCGCTCAGTTAGACCGAGTAGTGACATGTGGCAAGACGCTCCTCGGGGCGCGTCTTGCTTTGGCTTCTCTCCTGGAGGCCCTCAGTCAGACCCAGTGTTGACATGTGTCAAGACGCTCCTCGGGGCGTGTCTTGCTTGGGCCTCTCTCCTGGAGGCCCTCAGTCAGACCCATTGTTGACATGTGGCAAGACGCTCCTCGGGACACGTCTTGCCTGGGCCTCTCTCCTGGAGGCGCTCAGTCAGACCGAGTAGTGACATGTGGCAAGACGCTCCTCGGGGCGCGTCTTGCTGGGGCTTCTCTCATGGAGGCGCTCAGTCAGACCGAGTAGTGACATGTGGCAAGACGCTCCTCGGGGCGCGTCTTGCTTGGGCCTATGTCCTGGAGGCGCTCAATTAGACCCAGTGTTGACATGTGGCAAGACGCTCCTCGGGGCGCGTCTTGCTTGGGCTTCTCTCCTGGAGGCCCTCAGTCAGACCCATTGTTGACATGTGGCAAGACGCTCCTCGGGGCGCTTCTTGCTTGGGCCTCTCTCCTGGAGGCGCTCAGTCAGACCGAGTGCTGACATGTGGCAAGACGCTCCTCGGGGCGCGTCTTGCTGGGGCCTCTCTCCTGGAGGCGCTCAGTCAGACCCAGAGGAGACATGTGACAAGACGCTCCTCGGGGCGCGTCTTGCTTGGGCCTCTCTCCTGGAGGCGCTCAGTCAGACCGAGTGCTGACATGTGGCAAGACGCTCCTCGGGGCGCGTCTTATTTGGGCCTCTCTCTTGGGGGCCCTCAGTCAGACCCAGTGTTGACATCTGGCAAGACGCTCCTCGGGGCGCGTCTTGCTTGGGCCTCTCTCCTGGAGGCGCTCAGTCAGACCGAGTAGTGACATGTGGCAAGACGCTCCTCGGGGCGCGTCTTGCTTGGACCTCCCTCCTGGAGGCGCTCAGTCAGACCGAGTAGTGACATGTGGCAAGACGCTTTTCGGGGCGGGTCTTGCTTGGGCTTCTCTCCTGGAGGCCCTCAGTCAGACCCATTGTTGACATGTGGCAAGACGCTCCTCGGGGCACGTCTTGCTTGGGCCTCTCTCCTGGAGGCGCTCAGTCAGACCCAGAGGAGACATGTGTCAAGACGCTCCTCGGGGCGCGTCTTGCTTGGGCCTCTCTCCTGGAGGCGCTCAGTCAGACCGAGTGCTGACAGGTGGCAAGACGCTCCTCGGGGCGCATCTTGCTTGGGCTTCTCCCCTGGAGGCCCTCAGTCAGACCCAGTGTTGACATGTGGCAAGACGCTCCTCGGGGCGCGTCTTGCTTGGGCCTCTCTCCTGGAGGCGCTCAGTCAGACCGAGTGCTGACAGGTGGCAAGACGCCCCTCGGGGCGCTTCTTGCTTGGGCCTCTCTCCTGGAGGCGCTCAGTCAGACCGAGTGCTGACATGTGGCAAGACGCTCCTCGGGCGTTTCTTGCTTGCGCCTCTCTCCTGGAGGCGCTCAGTCAGACCCAGAGGTGACATGTGGCAAGACGCTCCTCGGGCCTCTCTCCTGGAGGCGCTCAGTCAGACCCAGTGTTGACATGTGGCAAGACGCTGCTCGGGGCGCGTCTTGCTGGGGCTTCTCTCATGGAGGCACTCAGTCAGACCCAGTGTTGACATGTGGCAAAATGCTCCTCGGGGCACGTCTTGCTTGGGCCTCTCTCCTGGAGGCGCTCAGTCAGACCCAGAGGAGACATGTGTCAAGACGCTCCTCGGGGCGCGTCTTGCTTGGGCCTCTCTCCTGGAGGTGCTCAGTCGAACCGAGTAGTGACATGTGGCAAGACGCTCCTCGGGGCGGGTCTTGCTTGGGCTTCTCTCCTGGAGGCCTTCAGTCAGACCCATTGTTGACATGTGGCAAGACGCTCCTCGGGGCACGTCTTGCTTGGGCCTCTCTCCTGGAGGCGCTCAGTCAGACCCAGAGGAGACATGTGTCAAGACGCTCCTCGGGGCGCGTCTTGCTTGGGCCTCTCTCCTGGAGGCGCTCAGTCAGACCGAGTGCTGACAGGTGGCAAGACGCTCCTCGGGGCGCATCTTGCTTGGGCTTCTCTCCTGGAGGCCCTCAGTCAGACCCAGTGTTGACATGTGGCAAGACGCTCCTCGGGGCGGGTCTTATTTGGGCCTCTCTCCTGGGGGCCCTCAGTCAGACCCAGTGTTGACATCTGGCAAGACGCTCCTCGGGGCGGGTCTTGCTTGGGCCTCTCTCCTGGAGGCGCTCAGTCAGACCCATTTGTTGACATGTGGCAAGACGCTCCTCGGGGCACGTCTTGCTTGGGCCTCTCTCCTGGAGGCGCTCAGTCAGACCCAGAGGAGACATGTGTCAAGACGCTCCTCGGGGCGCGTCTTGCTTGGGCCTCTCTCCTGGAGGCGCTCAGTCAGACCGAGTAGTGACATGTGGCAAGACGCTCCTCGGGGCGCGTCTTGCTTGGACCTCCCTCCTGGAGGCGCTCAGTCAGACCGAGTAGTGACATGTGGCAAGACGCTCCTCGGGGCGGGTCTTGCTTGGGCTTCTCTCCTGGAGGCCCTCAGTCAGACCCATTGTTGACATGTGGCAAGACGCTCCTCGGGGCACGTCTTGCTTGGGCCTCTCTCCTGGAGGCGCTCAGTCAGACCCAGAGGAGACATGTGTCAAGACGCTCCTCGGGGCGCGTCTTGCTTGGGCCTCTCTCCTGGAGGCGCTCAGTCAGACCGAGTGCTGACATGTGGCAAGACGCTCCTCGGGGCGCATCTTGCTTGGGCTTCTCTCCTGGAGGCCCTCAGTCAGACCCAGTGTTGACATGTGGCAAGACGCTCCTCGGGGCGCGTCTTATTTGGGCCTCTCTCCTGGGGGCCCTCAGTCAGACCTAGTGTTGACATCTGGCAAGACGCTCCTCGGGGCGTGTCTTGCTTGGGCCTCTCTCCTGGAGGCGCTCAGTCAGACCGAGTGCTGACATAAGGCAAGATGCTCCTCGCGGCGCGTCTTGCTGGGGCCTCTCTCCTGGAGGTGCTCATTCAGACCCAGTGGTGACACGTGGCAAGACGCTCCTCGGGGCACCCAGAATTATGTTGCACGAAGCACAATTTCACATCATTCTGGGTCCATTTGTGTGAAAACAAGGTCCAATCAGGCTGAAACGTTACAGGAAGGTAGAATCTATTGAGTTGTAAGTGATCTGAACGTTTTATGATGATAGCCTTTCCTAAGGGGGTCAAACCATGTCCTAAAGGTCACCGGATCTGGTGTCACTTTAAAGAAGTAGTCCAGTTACACATTTGTGGGCTTATAACTTGGCTTCTGAATGTCCTAGAGAGATCAGGTTTGTTTTAGTGTACTCCAATCAACAGCCCCTGCAACCACAAAAAGGAATGGAGTCATTAGCACTTATGGTTTGTAAATGGCACCCAGAATTATGTTGCACGAAGCACAATTTCACATCATTCTGGGTCGATTTGTGTGAAAACAAGGTCCAATCAGGCTGAAACGATACAAGAAGGTAGAATCTATTGAGTTGTAAGTGATCTGAACGTTTCATGATGATCGCACATTCCTAAGTGTGTCAAACCATGTCCCAAAGGTCACCGGATCTGGTGTCACTTTAAAGAAGTAGTCCAGTTACACATTTGTGGGCTTATAACTTGGCTTCTGAAAGTCCTAGAGAGATCAGGATTGTTTTAGTGTACTCCAATCAACAGCCCCTACAACCACAAAAAGGAATGGAGTCATTTGCACTTATGGTTTGTAAATGGCACCCAGAATTATGTTGCACGAAGCACAATTTCACATCATTCTGGGTCGATTTGTATGAAAACAAGGTCCAATCAGGCTGAAACGTTACAAGAAGGTAGAATCTATTGAGTTGTAAGTGATATGAACGTTTCATGATGATCGCACATTCCTATAGGGGGTCAAACCATGTCCCAAAGGTGACCGGGCCTGGTGTCACTTTAAAGAAGTAGTCCAGTAACACCTTTGTGGGCTTATAACTTGGCTTCTGAATGTCCTAGAGAGATCAGGTTTGTTTTAGTGTACTCCAATCAACAGCCCCTGCAACCACAAAAAGGAATGGAGTCATTAGCACTTATGGTTTGTTAATGGCACCCAGAATTATGTTGCACGAAGCACAATTTCACATCATTCTGGGTCGATTTGTGTGAAAACAAGGTCCAATCAGGCTGAAACGATACAAGAAGGTAGAATCTATTGAGTTGTAAGTGATCTGAACGTTTCATGATGATCGCACATTCCTAAGTGTGTCAAACCATGTCCCAAAGGTCACCGGATCTGGTGTCAATTTAAAGAAGTAGTCCAGTTACACATTTGTGGGCTTATAACTTGGCTTCTGAATGTCCTAGAGAGATCAGGTTTGTTTTAGTGTACTCCAATCAACAGCCCCTACAACCACAAAAAGGAATGGAGTCATTAGCACTTATGGTTTGTAAATGGCACCCAGAATTATGTTGCACGAAGCACAATTTCACATCATTCTGGGTCCATTTGTGTGAAAACAAGGCCCAATCAGGCTGAAACGTTATAAGAAGGTAGAATCTATTGAGTTGTAAGTGATATGAACGTTTCATGATGATCGCACATTCCTATAGTGGGTCAAACCATGTCCCAAAGGTCACCGGGCCTGGTGTCACTTTAAAGAAGTAGTCCAGTTACACCTTTGTGGGCTTATAACTTGGCTTCTGAATGTCCTAGAGAGATCAGGTTTGTTTTAGTGTACTCCAATTAACAGCCCCTACAACCACAAAAAGGAATGGAGTCATTAACACTTATGGTTTGTAAATGGCACCCAGAATTATGTTGCACGAAGCACAATTTCACATCATTCTGGGTTCATGTGTGTGAAAACAAGGTCCAATCAGGCTGAAACGTTACAGGAAGGTAGAATCTATTGAGTTGTAAGTGATCTGAACGTTTCATGATGATAGCACATTCCTAAGTGGGTCAAACCATGTCCCAAAGGTCACCGGATCTGGTGTCACTTTAAAGTAGTCCAGTTACACCTTTGTGGGCTTATAACTTGGCTTCTGAATGTCCTAGAGAGATCAGGTTTGTTTTAGTGTACTCCAATCAACAGCCCCTACAACCACAAAAAGGAATTGAGTCATTAGCACTTATGGTTTGTAAATGGCACCCAGAATTATGTTGCACGAAGCACAATTTCACATCATTCTGGGTCCATTTGTGTGAAAACAAGGTCCAATCAGGCTGAAACGTTACAAGAAGGTAGAATCTATTGAGTTGTAAGTGATCTGAACGTTTCATGATGATCGCACATTCCTAAGGGGGTCAAACCATGTCCCAAAGGTCACCGGGCCTGGTGTCACTTTAAAGAAGTAGTCCAGTTACACCTTTGTGGGCTTAAAACTTGGCTTCTGAATATCCTAGAGAGGTCAGGTTTAATTTAGAGTACTCCAATTAACAGCCCCGATTACTCCAAAAAGGAATGGAGTCATTAGCACTGATGGTTTGTAAATGGCACCCAGAATTATGTTGCACGAAGCACAATTTCACATCATTCTGGGTCCATTTGTGTGAAAACAAGGTCCATTCAGGCTGAAACGTTACAAGAAGGTAGAATCTATTGAGTTGTAAGTGATCTGAAGGTTTCATGATGATCGCAGATTCCTATAGGGGGTCAAACCATGTCCCAAAGGTCACCGGGCCTGGTGTCACTTTAAAGAAGTAGTCCAGTTACACCTTTGTGGGCTTAAAACTTGGCTTCTGAATATCCTAGAGAGGTCAGGTTTAATTTAGAGTACTCCAATTAACAGCCCCCATTACTCCAAAAAGGAATGGAGTCATTAACACTTATGGTTTTTAAATGGCACCCAGAATTATGTTGCACAAAGCACAATTTCACATCATTCTGAGTTCATTTGTGTGAAAACAAGGTCCAATCAGGCTGAAACGTTACAGGAAGGTAGAATCTATTGAGTTGTAAGTGATCTGAACGTTTCATGATGATAGCACTTTCCTAAGGGGGTAAAACCATGTCCCAAAGGTCACCGGATCGGTGTCAATTTAAAGAAGTAGTCCAGTTACACCTTTGTGGGCTTATAACTTGGCTTCTGAATGTCCTAGAGAGGTCAGGTTTGTTTTAGTGTACTCCAATCAACAGCCCCTACAACCACAAAAAGGAATGGAGTCATTAGCACTTATGGTTTGTAAATGGCACCCAGAATTATGTTGCACGAAGCACAATTTCACATCATTCTGGGTCAATTTGTGTGAAAACAAGGTCCAATCAGGCTGAAACGTTACAAGAAGGTAGAATCTATTGAAATGTAAGTGATCTGAACGTTTCATGATGATCGCACATTCCTATAGGGGGTCAAACCATGTCCCAAAGGTCACCGGGCCTCGTGTCAGTTTAAAGAAGTAGTCCAGTTACACCTTTGTGGGCTTATAACTTGGCTTCTGAATATCCTAGAGAGGTCAGGTTTGTTTTAGAGTACTCCCATTAACAGCCCCTATTACCTCAAAAAGGAATGGAGTCATTAGCACTTATGGTTTTTAAATGGCACCCAGAATTATGTTGCACGAAGCACAATTTCACATCATTCTGGGTCCATTTGTGTGAAAACAAGGCCCAATAAGGCTGAAACGTTACAGGAAGGTAGAATCTATTGAGTTGTAAGTGATCTGAACGTTTTATGATGATAGCACTTTCCTAAGGGGGTCAAATCATGTCCTAAAGGTCACCGGATCTGGTGTCACTTTAAAGAAGTAGTCCAGTTACACATTTGTGGGCTTATAACTTGGCTTCTGAATATCCTAGAGAGGTCAGGTTTGTTTTAGAGTACTCCAATTAACAGCCCCTATTACCTCAAAAAGGAATGGAGTCATTAGCACTTATGGTTTTTAAATGGCACCCAGAATTATATTGCACGAAGCACAATTTCACATCATTCTGGGTCCATTTGTGTGAAAACAAGGTCCAATCAGGCTGTAACGTTACAAGAAGGTAGAATCTATTGAGTTGTAAGTGATCTGAACGTTTCATGATGATAGCACTTTCCTAAGGGTGTCAATCCATGTCCTAAAGGTCACCGGATCTGGTGTCACTTTAAAGAAGTAGTCCAGTTACACATTTGTGGGCTTATAACTTGGCTTCTGAATGTCCTAGAGAGATCAGGTTTGTTTTAGTGTACTCCAATCAACAGCCCCTGCAACCACAAAAAGGAATGGAGTCATTAGCACTTATGGTTTGTTAATGGCACCCAGAATTATGTTGCACGAAGCACAATTTCACATCATTCTGGGTCGATTTGTGTGAAAACAAGGTCCAATCAGGCTGAAACGATACAAGAAGGTAGAATCTATTGAGTTGTAAGTGATCTGAACGTTTCATGATGATCGCACATTCCTAAGTGTGTCAAACCATGTCCCAAAGGTCACCGGATCTGGTGTCAATTTAAAGAAGTAGTCCAGTTACACATTTGTGGGCTTATAACTTGGCTTCTGAATGTCCTAGAGAGATCAGGTTTGTTTTAGTGTACTCCAATCAACAGCCCCTACAACCACAAAAAGGAATGGAGTCATTAGCACTTATGGTTTGTAAATGGCACCCAGAATTATGTTGCACGAAGCACAATTTCACATCATTCTGGGTCCATTTGTGTGAAAACAAGGCCCAATCAGGCTGAAACGTTATAAGAAGGTAGAATCTATTGAGTTGTAAGTGATATGAACGTTTCATGATGATCGCACATTCCTATAGGGGGTCAAACCATGTCCCAAAGGTCACCGGGCCTGGTGTCACTTTAAAGAAGTAGTCCAGTTACACCTTTGTGGGCTTAAAACTTGGCTTCTGAATATCCTAGAGAGGTCAGGTTTAATTTAGAGTACTCCAATTAACAGCCCCGATTACTCCAAAAAGGAATGGAGTCATTAGCACTGATGGTTTGTAAATGGCACCCAGAATTATGTTGCACGAAGCACAATTTCACATCATTCTGGGTCCATTTGTGTGAAAACAAGGTCCATTCAGGCTGAAACGTTACAAGAAGGTAGAATCTATTGAGTTGTAAGTGATCTGAAGGTTTCATGATGATCGCAGATTCCTATAGGGGGTCAAACCATGTCCCAAAGGTCACCGGGCCTGGTGTCACTTTAAAGAAGTAGTCCAGTTACACCTTTGTGGGCTTAAAACTTGGCTTCTGAATATCCTAGAGAGGTCAGGTTTAATTTAGAGTACTCCAATTAACAGCCCCCATTACTCCAAAAAGGAATGGAGTCATTAGCACTTATGGTTTTTAAATGGCACCCAGAATTATGTTGCACAAAGCACAATTTCACATCATTCTGAGTTCATTTGTGTGAAAACAAGGTCCAATCAGGCTGAAACGTTACAGGAAGGTAGAATCTATTGAGTTGTAAGTGATCTGAACGTTTCATGATGATAGCACTTTCCTAAGGGGGTAAAACCATGTCCCAAAGGTCACCGGATCGGTGTCAATTTAAAGAAGTAGTCCAGTTACACCTTTGTGGGCTTATAACTTGGCTTCTGAATGTCCTAGAGAGGTCAGGTTTGTTTTAGTGTACTCCAATCAACAGCCCCTACAACCACAAAAAGGAATGGAGTCATTAGCACTTATGGTTTGTAAATGGCACCCAGAATTATGTTGCACGAAGCACAATTTCACATCATTCTGGGTCAATTTGTGTGAAAACAAGGTCCAATCAGGCTGAAACGTTACAAGAAGGTAGAATCTATTGAAATGTAAGTGATCTGAACGTTTCATGATGATCGCACATTCCTATAGGGGGTCAAACCATGTCCCAAAGGTCACCGGGCCTCGTGTCAGTTTAAAGAAGTAGTCCAGTTACACCTTTGTGGGCTTATAACTTGGCTTCTGAATATCCTAGAGAGGTCAGGTTTGTTTTAGAGTACTCCCATTAACAGCCCCTATTACCTCAAAAAGGAATGGAGTCATTAGCACTTATGGTTTTTAAATGGCACCCAGAATTATGTTGCACGAAGCACAATTTCACATCATTCTGGGTCCATTTGTGTGAAAACAAGGCCCAATAAGGCTGAAACGTTACAGGAAGGTAGAATCTATTGAGTTGTAAGTGATCTGAACGTTTTATGATGATAGCACTTTCCTAAGGGGGTCAAATCATGTCCTAAAGGTCACCGGATCTGGTGTCACTTTAAAGAAGTAGTCCAGTTACACATTTGTGGGCTTATAACTTGGCTTCTGAATATCCTAGAGAGGTCAGGTTTGTTTTAGAGTACTCCAATTAACAGCCCCTATTACCTCAAAAAGGAATGGAGTCATTAGCACTTATGGTTTTTAAATGGCACCCAGAATTATGTTGCACGAAGCACAATTTCACATCATTCTGGGTCCATTTGTGTGAAAACAAGGTCCAATCAGGCTGTAACGTTATAAGAAGGTAGAATCTATTGAGTTGTAAGTGATCTGAACGTTTCATGATGATAGCACTTTCCTAAGGGTGTCAATCCATGTCCTAAAGGTCACCGGATCTGGTGTCACTTTAAAGAAGTAGTCCAGTTACACATTTGTGGGCTTATAACTTGGCTTCTGAATGTCCTAGAGAGATCAGGTTTGTTTTAGTGTACTCCAATCAACAGCCCCTGCAACCACAAAAAGGAATGGAGTCATTAGCACTTATGGTTTGTTAATGGCACCCAGAAATATGTTGCACGAAGCACAATTTCACATCATTCTGGGTCGATTTGTGTGAAAACAAGGTCCAATCAGGCTGAAACGATACAAGAAGGTAGAATCTATTGAGTTGTAAGTGATCTGAACGTTTCATGATGATCGCACATTCCTAAGTGTGTCAAACCATGTCCCAAAGGTCACCGGATCTGGTGTCAATTTAAAGAAGTAGTCCAGTTACACATTTGTGGGCTTATAACTTGGCTTCTGAATGTCCTAGAGAGATCAGGTTTGTTTTAGTGTACTCCAATCAACAGCCCCTACAACCACAAAAAGGAATGGAGTCATTAGCACTTATGGTTTGTAAATGGCACCCAGAATTATGTTGCACGAAGCACAATTTCACATCATTCTGGGTCCATTTGTGTGAAAACAAGGCCCAATCAGGCTGAAACGTTATAAGAAGGTAGAATCTATTGAGTTGTAAGTGATATGAACGTTTCATGATGATCGCACATTCCTATAGGGGGTCAAACCATGTCCCAAAGGTCACCGGGCCTGGTGTCACTTTAAAGAAGTAGTCCAGTTACACCTTTGTGGGCTTATAACTTGGCTTCTGAATGTCCTAGAGAGATCAGGTTTGTTTTAGTGTACTCCAATTAACAGCCCCTACAACCACAAAAAGGAATGGAGTCATTAACACTTATGGTTTGTAAATGGCACCCAGAATTATGTTGCACGAAGCACAATTTCACATCATTCTGGGTTCATGTGTGTGAAAACAAGGTCCAATCAGGCTGAAACGTTACAGGAAGGTAGAATCTATTGAGTTGTAAGTGATCTGAACGTTTCATGATGATAGCACTTTCCTAAGGGGGTCAAACCATGTCCCAAAGGTCACCGGATCTGGTGTCAATTTAAAGAAGTAGTCCAGTTACACATTTGTGGGCTTATAACTTGGCTTCTGAATGTCCTAGAGTGATCAGGTTTGTTTCAGAGTACTCCAATCAACAGCCCCTACAACCACAAAAAGGAATGGAGTCATTAGCACTTATGGTTTGTAAATGGCACCCAGAATTATGTTGCACGAAGCACAATTTCACATCATTCTGGGTCCATTTGTGTGAAAACAAGGTCCATTCAGGCTGAAACGTTATAAGAAGGTAGAATCTATTGAGTTGTAAGTGATCTGAACGTTTCATGATGATAGCACATTCCTAAGTGGGTCAAACCATGTCCCAAAGGTCACCGGATCTGGTGTCACTTTAAAGAAGTAGTCCAGTTACACCTTTGTGGGCTTATAACTTGGCTTCTGAATGTCCTAGAGAGATCAGGTTTGTTTTAGTGTACTCCAATCAACAGCCCCTACAACCACAAAAAGGAATGGAGTCATTAGCACTTATGGTTTGTAAATGGCACCCAGAATTATGTTGCACGAAGCACAATTTCACATCATTCTGGGTCCATTTGTGTGAAAACAAGGTCCAATCAGGCTGAAACGTTACAAGAAGGTAGAATCTATTGAGTTGTAAGTGATCTGAACGTTTCATGATGATCGCACATTCCTAAGGGGGTCAAACCATGTCCCAAAGGTCACCGGGCCTGGTGTCACTTTAAAGAAGTAGTCCAGTTACACCTTTGTGGGCTTAAAACTTGGCTTCTGAATATCCTAGAGAGGTCAGGTTTAATTTAGAGTACTCCAATTAACAGCCCCGATTACTCCAAAAAGGAATGGAGTCATTAGCACTGATGGTTTGTAAATGGCACCCAGAATTATGTTGCACGAAGCACAATTTCACATCATTCTGGGTCCATTTGTGTGAAAACAAGGTCCATTCAGGCTGAAACGTTACAAGAAGGTAGAATCTATTGAGTTGTAAGTGATCTGAAGGTTTCATGATGATCGCAGATTCCTATAGGGGGTCAAACCATGTCCCAAAGGTCACCGGGCCTGGTGTCACTTTAAAGAAGTAGTCCAGTTACACCTTTGTGGGCTTAAAACTTGGCTTCTGAATATCCTAGAGAGGTCAGGTTTAATTTAGAGTACTCCAATTAACAGCCCCCATTACTCCAAAAAGGAATGGAGTCATTAGCACTTATGGTTTTTAAATGGCACCCAGAATTATGTTGCACAAAGCACAATTTCACATCATTCTGAGTTCATTTGTGTGAAAACAAGGTCCAATCAGGCTGAAACGTTACAGGAAGGTAGAATCTATTGAGTTGTAAGTGATCTGAACGTTTCATGATGATAGCACTTTCCTAAGGGGGTAAAACCATGTCCCAAAGGTCACCGGATCGGTGTCAATTTAAAGAAGTAGTCCAGTTACACCTTTGTGGGCTTATAACTTGGCTTCTGAATGTCCTAGAGAGGTCAGGTTTGTTTTAGTGTACTCCAATCAACAGCCCCTACAACCACAAAAAGGAATGGAGTCATTAGCACTTATGGTTTGTAAATGGCACCCAGAATTATGTTGCACGAAGCACAATTTCACATCATTCTGGGTCAATTTGTGTGAAAACAAGGTCCAATCAGGCTGAAACGTTACAAGAAGGTAGAATCTATTGAAATGTAAGTGATCTGAACGTTTCATGATGATCGCACATTCCTATAGGGGGTCAAACCATGTCCCAAAGGTCACCGGGCCTCGTGTCAGTTTAAAGAAGTAGTCCAGTTACACCTTTGTGGGCTTATAACTTGGCTTCTGAATATCCTAGAGAGGTCAGGTTTGTTTTAGAGTACTCCCATTAACAGCCCCTATTACCTCAAAAAGGAATGGAGTCATTAGCACTTATGGTTTTTAAATGGCACCCAGAATTATGTTGCACGAAGCACAATTTCACATCATTCTGGGTCCATTTGTGTGAAAACAAGGCCCAATAAGGCTGAAACGTTACAGGAAGGTAGAATCTATTGAGTTGTAAGTGATCTGAACGTTTTATGATGATAGCACTTTCCTAAGGGGGTCAAATCATGTCCTAAAGGTCACCGGATCTGGTGTCACTTTAAAGAAGTAGTCCAGTTACACATTTGTGGGCTTATAACTTGGCTTCTGAATATCCTAGAGAGGTCAGGTTTGTTTTAGAGTACTCCAATTAACAGCCCCTATTACCTCAAAAAGGAATGGAGTCATTAGCACTTATGGTTTTTAAATGGCACCCAGAATTATGTTGCACGAAGCACAATTTCACATCTTTCTGGGTCCATTTGTGTGAAAACAAGGTCCAATCAGGCTGTAACGTTACAAGAAGGTAGAATCTATTGAGTTGTAAGTGATCTGAACGTTTCATGATGATTGCACATTCCTAAGTGAGTCAAACCATGTCCCAAAGGTCACCGGATCTGGTGTCACTTTAAAGAAGTAGTCCAGTTACACATTTGTGGGCTTATAACTTGGCTTCTGAATGTCCTAGAGAGATCAGGTTTGTTTTAGTGTACTCCAATCAACAGCCCCTACAACCACAAAAAGGAATGGAGTCATTAGCACTTATGGTTTGTAAATGGCACCCAGAATTATGTTGCACGAAGCACAAATTCACATCATTCTGGGTCGATTTGTGTGAAAACAAGGTCCAATCAGGCTGAAACGTTACAAGAAGGTAGAATCTATTGAGTTGTAAGTGATATGAACGTTTCATGATGATCGCACATTCCTATAGGGGGTCAAACCATGTCCCAAAGGTGACCGGGCCTGGTGTCACTTTAAAGAAGTAGTCCAGTAACACCTTTGTGGGCTTATAACTTGGCTTCTGAAAGTCCTAGAGAGATCAGGTTTGTTTTAGTGTACTCCAATCCACAGCCCCTACAACCACAAAAAGGAATGGAGTCATTAGCACTTATGGTTTGTAAATGGCACCCAGAACTATGTTGCACGAAGCACAATTTCACATCATTCTGGGTCGAGTTGTGTGAAAACAAGGTCCAATCAGGCTGAAACGATACAAGAAGGTAGAATCTATTGAGTTGTAAGTGATCTGAACGTTTCATGATGATCGCACATTCCTAAGTGTGTCAAACCATGTCCCAAAGGTCACCGGATCTGGTGTCACTTTAAAGAAGTAGTCCAGTTACACATTTGTGGGCTTATAACTTGGCTTCTGAATGTCCTAGAGAGATCAGGTTTGTTTTAGTGTACTCCAATCAACAGCCCCTACAACCACAAAAAGGAATGGAGTCATTAGCACTTATGGTTTGTAAATGGAACCCAGAATTATGTTGCACGAAGCACAATTTCGCATCATTCTGGGTCCATTTGTGTGAAAACAAGGTCCAATCAGGCTGAAACGTTATAAGAAGGTAGAATCTATTGAGTTGTAAGTGATATGAACGTTTCATGATGATCGCACATTCCTATAGGGGGTCAAACCATGTCCCAAAGGTCACCGGGCCTGGTGTCACTTTAAAGAAGTAGTCCAGTTACACCTTTGTGGGCTTATAACTTGGCTTCTGAATGTCCTAGAGAGATCAGGTTTGTTTTAGTGTACTCCAATTAACAGCCCCTACAACCACAAAAAGGAATGGAGTCATTAACACTTATGGTTTGTAAATGGCACCCAGAATTATGTTGCACGAAGCACAATTTCACATCATTCTGTGTTCATTTGTGTGAAAACAAGGTCCAATCAGGCTGAAACGTTACAGGAAGGTAGAATCTATTGAGTTGTAAGTGATCTGAACGTTTCATGTTGATAGCACTTTCCTAAGGGGGTCAAACCATGTCCCAAAGGTCACCGGATCTGGTGTCAATTTAAAGTAGTCCAGTTACACATTTGTGGGCTTATAACTTGGCTTCTGAATGTCCTAGAGTGATCAGGTTTGTTTCAGAGTACTCCAATCAACAGCCCCTACAACCACAAAAAGGGATGGAGTCATTAGCACTTATGGTTTGTAAATGGCACCCAGAATTATGTTGCACGAAGCACAATTTCACATCATTCTGGGTCCATTTGTGTGAAAACAAGGTCCATTCAGGCTGAAACGTTACAAGACGGTAGAATCTATTGAGTTGTAAGTGATCTGAACGTTTCATGATGATAGCACATTCCTAAGTGGGTCAAACCATGTCCCAAAGGTCACCGGATCTGGTGTCACTTTAAAGAAGTAGTCCAGTTACACCTTTGTGGGCTTATAACTTGGCTTCTGAATGTCCTAGAGAGATCAGGTTTGTTTTAGTGTACTCCAATCAACAGCCCCTACAACCACAAAAAGGAATGGAGTCATTAGCACTTATGGTTTGTAAATGGCAGCCAGAATTATGTTGCACGAAGCACAATTTCACATCATTCTGGGTCCATTTTTGTGAAAACAAGGTCCATTCAGGCTGAAACGTTACAAGAAGGTAGAATCTATTGAGTTGTAAGAGATCTGAACGTTTCATGATGATCGCACATTCCTAAGGGGGTCAAACCATGTCCCAAAGGTCACCGGGCCTGGTGTCACTTTAAAGAAGTAGTCCAGTTACACCTTTGTGGGCTTAAAACTTGGCTTCTGAATATCCTAGAGAGGTCAGGTTTAATTTAGAGTATTCCAATTAACAGCCCCCATTACTCCAAAAAGGAATGGAGTCATTAGCACTTATGGTTTGTAAGTGGCACCCAGAATTATGTTGCACGAAGCACAATTTCACATCATTCTGGGTCCATTTGTGTGAAAACAAGGTCCATTCAGGCTGAAACGTTACAAGAAGGTAGAATCTATTGAGTTGTAAGTGATCTGAACGTTTCATGATGATCGCAGATTCCTATAGGGGGTCAAACCATGTCCCAAAGGTCACCGGGCCTGGTGTCACTTTAAAGAAGTAGTCCAGTTACACCTTTGTGGGCTTAAAACTTGGCTTCTGAATGTCCTAGAGAGGTCAGGTTTAATTTAGAGTACTCCAATTAACAGCCCCCATTACCCCAAAAAGGAATGGAGTCATTAGCACTTATGGTTTTTAAATGGCACCCAGAATTATGTTGCACAAAGCACAATTTCACATCATTCTGAGTTCATTTGTGTGAAAACAAGGTCCAATCAGGCTGAAACGTTACAGGAAGGTAGAATCTATTGAGTTGTAAGTGATCTGAACGTTTCATGATGATAGCACTTTCCTAAGGGGGTCAAACCATGTCCCAAAGGTCACCGGATCGGTGTCAATTTAAAGAAGTAGTCCAGTTACACCTTTGTGGGCTTATAACTTGGCTTCTGAATGTCCTAGAGAGGTCAGGTTTGTTTTAGTGTACTCCAATCAACAGCCCCTACAACCACAAAAAGGAATGGAGTCATTAGCACTTATGGTTTGTAAATGGCACCCAGAATTATGTTGCACGAAGCACAATTTCACATCATTCTGGGTCCATTTGTGTGAAAACAAGGTCCAATCAGGCTGAAACGTTACAAGAAGGTAGAATCTATTGAAATGTAAGTGATCTGAACGTTTCATGATGATAGCACTTTCCTAAGGGGGTCAAACCATGTCCCAAAGGTCACCGGATCTGGTGTCAATTTAAAGAAGTAGTCCAGTTACACATTTGTGGGCTTATAACTTGGCTTCTGAATGTCCTAGAGAGATCAGGCTTGTTTTAGTGTACTCCAATCAACAGCCCCTACAACCACAAAAAGGAATGGAGTCATTAACACTTATGGCTTGTAAATGGCACCCAGAATTATGTTGCACAAAGCACAATTTCACATCATTCTGGGTCCATTTGTGTGAAAACAAGGTCCAATCAGGCTGAAACGTTACAAGAAGGTAGAATCAATTGAGTGTAAGTGATCTGAACGTTTCATGATGATAGCACTTTCCTAAGGGGGTCAAACCATGTCCCAAAGGTCACCGGATCTGGTGTCAATTTATAGAAGTAGTCCAGTTACATATTTGTGGGCTTATAACTTGGCTTCTCAATGTCCTAGAGAGGTCAGGTTTGTTTTAGAGTGCTCCCATTAACAGCCCCTATTACCTCAAAAAGGAATGGAGTCATTAGCACTTATGGTTTTTAAATGGCACCCAGATTTATGTTGCACGACGCACAATTTCACATCATTCTGGGTCCATTTGTGTGAAGAAAAGGTTCAATCAGGCTGAAACGTTACAAGAAGGTAGAATCTATTGAGTTGTAAGTGATCTGAACGTTTCATGATGATCGCACATTCCTAAGGGGGTCAAACAATGTCCCAAAGGTCACCAGATCTGGTGTCACTTTAAAGAAGTAGTCCAGTTACATATTTGTGGGCTTATAACTTGGCTTCTGAATGTCCTAGAGAGGTCAGGTTTGTTTTAGTGTACTCCAATCAACAGCCCCTACAACCACAAAAAGGAATGGAGTCATTAGCACTTATGGTTTGTAAATGGCACCCAGAATTATGTTGCACGAAGCACAATTTCACATCATTCTGGGTCCATTTGTGTGAAAACAAGGCCCAATCAGGCTGAAACGTTACAGGAAGGTAGAATCTATTGAGTTGTAAGTGATCTGAACGTTTTATGATGATAGCACTTTCCCAAGGGGGTCAAACCATGTCCTAAAGGTCACCGGATCTGGTGTCACTTTAAAGAAGTAGTCCAGTTACACATTTGTGGGCTTATAACTTGGCTTCTGAATATCCTAGAGAGGTCAGGTTTGTTTTAGTGTACTCCAATTAACAGCCCCTATTACCTCAAAAAGGAATGGAGTCATTAGCACTTATGGTTTTTAAATGGCACCCAGAATTATGTTGCACGAAGCACAATTTCACATCATTCTGGGTCGATTTGTGTGAAAACAAGGTCCAATCAGGCTGAAACGTTACAAGAAGGTATAATCTATTGAGTTGTAAGTAATCTGAACGTTTCATGATGATAGCACTTTCCTAAGGGGGTCAAACCATGTCCCAAAGGTGACCGGGCCTGGTGTCACTTTAAAGAAGTAGTCCAGTAACACCTTTGTGGGCTTATAACTTGGCTTCTGAATGTCCTAGAGAGATCAGGTTTGTTTTAGTGTACTCCAATCAACAGCCCCTACAACCACAAAAAGGAATGGAGTCATTAGCACTTATGGTTTGTAAATGGCACCCAGAATTATGTTGCACGAAGCACAATTTCACATCATTCTGGGTCCATTTGTGTGAAAACAAGGTCCAATCAGGCTGAAACGTTATAAGAAGGTAGAATCTATTGAGTTGTAAGTGATATGAATGTTTCATGATGATCGCACATTTCTATAGGGGGTCAAACCATGTCCCAAAGGTCACCGGGCCTGGTGTCACTTTAAAGAAGTAGTCCAGTTACACCTTTGTGGGCTTATAACTTGGCTTCTGAATGTCCTAGAGAGATCAGGTTTGTTTTAGTGTACTCCAATCAACAGCCCCTACAACCACAAAAAGGAAAGGAGTCATTAACACTTATGGTTTGTAAATGGCACCCAGAATTATGTTGCACGAAGCACAATTTCACATCTTTCTGGGTTCATTTGTGTGAAAACAAGGTCCAATCAGGCTGAAACGTTACAGGAAGGTATAATCTATTGAGTTGTAAGTAATCTGAACGTTTCATGATGATAGCACTTTCCTAAGGGGGTCAAACCATGTCCCAAAGGTCACCGGATCTGGTGTCAGTTTAAAGAAGTAGTCCAGTTACACATTTGTGGGCTTATAACTTGGCTTCTGAATGTCCTAGAGTGATCAGGTTTGTTTCAGAGTACTCCAATCAACAGCCCCTACAACCACAAAAAGGAATGGAGTCATTAGCACTTATGGTTTGTAAATGGCACCCAGAATTATGTTGCACGAAGCAGAATTTCACATCATTCTGGGTCCATTTGTGTGAAAACAAGGTCCAATCAGGCTGAAACGTTACAAGAAGGTAGAATCTTTTGAAATGTAAGTGATCTGAACGTTTCATGATGATAGCACTTTCCTAAGGGGGTCAAACCATGTCCCAAAGGTCACCGGATCTGGTGTCAATTTAAAGAAGTAGTCCAGTTACACATTTGTGGGCGTATAACTTGGCTTCTGAATGTCCTAGAGAGATCAGGCTTGTTTTAGTGTACTCCAATCAACAGCCCCTACAACCACAAAAAGGAATGGAGTCATTAGCACTTATGGTTTGTAAATGGCACCCAGAATTATGTTGCACAAAGCACAATTTCACATCATTCTGGGTCCATTTGTGTGAAAACAAGGTCCAATCAGGCTGAAACGTTACAAGAAAGTAGAATCAATTGAGTTGTAAGTGATCTGAACGTTTCATGATGATAGCACTTTCCTAAGGGGGTCAAACCATGTCCCAAAGGTCACCGGATCTGGTGTCAATTTAAAGAAGTAGTCCAGTTACATATTTGTGGGCTTATAACTTGGCTTCTGAATGTCCTAGAGAGGTCAGATTTGTTTTAGTGTACTCCAATCAACAGCCCCTACAACCACAAAAAGGAATGGAGTCATTAGCACTTATGGTTTGTAAATGGCACCCAGAATTATGTTGCACGAAGCACAATTTCACATCATTCTGGGTCCATTTGTGTGAAAACAAGGTCCAATCAGGCTGAAACGTTACAAGAAGGTAGAATCTATTGAGTTGTAAGTGATCTGAACGTTTCATGATGATTGCACATTCCTATAGGGGGTCAAACCATGTCCCAAAGGTCACCGGGCCTCGTGTCAGTTTAAAGAAGTAGTCCAGTTACACCTTTGTGGGCTTATAACTTGGCTTCTGAATATCCTAGAGAGGTCAGGTTTCTTTTAGAGTACTCCCATTAACAGCCCCTATTACCACAAAAAGGAATGGAGTCATTAGCACTTATGGTTTGTAAATGGCACCCAGAATTATGTTGCACGAAGCACAATTTCACATCATTCTGGGTCCATTTGTGTGAAAACAAGGTCCAATCAGGCTGAAACGTTATAAGAAGGTAGAATCTATTGAGTTGTAAGTGATATGAATGTTTCATGATGATCGCACATTCCTATAGGGGGTCAAACCATGTCCCAAAGGTCACCGGGCCTGGTGTCACTTTAAAGAAGTAGTCCAGTTACACCTTTGTGGGCTTATAACTTGGCTTCTGAATGTCCTAGAGAGATCAGGTTTGTTTTAGTGTACTCCAATCAACAGCCCCTACAACCACAAAAAGGAATGGAGTCATTAACACTTATGGTTTGTAAATGGCACCCAGAATTATGTTGCACGAAGCACAATTTCACATCTTTCTGGGTTCATTTGTGTGAAAACAAGGTCCAATCAGGCTGAAACGTTACAGGAAGGTATAATCTATTGAGTTGTAAGTGATCTGAACGTTTCATGATGATAGCACTTTCCTAAGGGGGTCAAACCATGTCCCAAAGGTCACCGGATCTGGTGTCAGTTTAAAGAAGTAGTCCAGTTACACATTTGTGGGCGTATAACTTGGCTTCTGAATGTCCTAGAGAGATCAGGCTTGTTTTAGTGTACTCCAATCAACAGCCCCTACAACCACAAAAAGGAATGGAGTCATTAGCACTTATGGTTTGTAAATGGCACCCAGAATTATGTTGCACAAAGCACAATTTCACATCATTCTGGGTCCATTTGTGTGAAAACAAGGTCCAATCAGGCTGAAACGTTACAAGAAGGTAGAATCAATTGAGTTGTAAGTGATCTGAACGTTTCATGATGATAGCCCTTTCCTAAGGGGGTCAAACCATGTCCCAAAGGTCACCGGATCTGGTGTCAATTTAAAGAAGTAGTCCAGTTACATATTTGTGGGCTTATAACTTGGCTTCTCAATGTCCTAGAGAGGTCAGATTTGTTTTAGTGTACTCCAATCAACAGCCCCTACAACCACAAAAAGGAATGGAGTCATTAGCACTTATGGTTTGTAAATGGCACCCAGAATTATGTTGCACGAAGCACAATTTCACATCATTCTGGGTCCATTTGTGTGAAAACAAGGTCCAATCAGGCTGAAACGTTACAAGCAGGTAGAATCTATTGAGTTGTAAGTGATCTGAACGTTTCATGATGATCGCACATTCCTATAGGGGGTCAAACCATGTCCCAAAGGTCACCGGGCCTCGTGTCAGTTTAAAGAAGTAGTCCAGTTACACCTTTGTGGGCTTATAACTTGGCTTCTGAATATCCTAGAGAGGTCAGGTTTGTTTTAGAGTACTCCCATTAACAGCCCCTATTACCTCAAAAAGGAATGGAGTCATTAGCACTTATGGTTTTTAAATGGCACCCAGATTTATGTTGCACGAAGCACAATTTCACATCATTCTGGGTCCATTTGTGTGAAAAAAAGGTCCAATCAGGCTGAAACGTTACAAGAAGGTAGAATCTATTGAGTTGTAAGTGATCTGAACGTTTCATGATGATCGCACATTCCTAAGGGGGTCAAACCATGTCCCAAAGGTCAACAGATCTGGTGTCACTTTAAAGAAGTAGTCCAGTTACACATTTGTGGGCTTATAACTTGGCTTCTGAATGTCCTAGAGAGGTCAGGTTTGTTTTAGTGTACTCCAATCATCAGCCCCTACAACCACAAAAAGGAATGGAGTCATTAGCACTTATGGTTTGTAAATGGCACCCAGAATTATGTTGCACGAAGCACAATTTCACATCATTCTGGGTCCATTTGTGTGAAAACAAGGTCCAATCAGGCTGAAACGTTACAGGAAGGTAGAATCTATTGAGTTGTAAGTGATCTGAACGTTTCATGATGATAGCACTTTCCTAAGGGGGTAAAACCATGTCCCAAAGGTCACCGGATCGGTGTCAATTTAAAGAAGTAGTCCAGTTACACCTTTGTGGGCTTATAACTTGGCTTCTGAATGTCCTAGAGAGGTCAGGTTTGTTTTAGTGTACTCCAATCAACAGCCCCTACAACCACAAAAAGGAATGGAGTCATTAGCACTTATGGTTTGTAAATGGCACCCAGAATTATGTTGCACGAAGCACAATTTCACATCATTCTGGGTCAATTTGTGTGAAAACAAGGTCCAATCAGGCTGAAACGTTACAAGAAGGTAGAATCTATTGAAATGTAAGTGATCTGAACGTTTCATGATGATCGCACATTCCTATAGGGGGTCAAACCATGTCCCAAAGGTCACCGGGCCTCGTGTCAGTTTAAAGAAGTAGTCCAGTTACACCTTTGTGGGCTTATAACTTGGCTTCTGAATATCCTAGAGAGGTCAGGTTTGTTTTAGAGTACTCCCATTAACAGCCCCTATTACCTCAAAAAGGAATGGAGTCATTAGCACTTATGGTTTTTAAATGGCACCCAGAATTATGTTGCACGAAGCACAATTTCACATCATTCTGGGTCCATTTGTGTGAAAACAAGGCCCAATCAGGCTGAAACGTTACAGGAAGGTAGAATCTATTGAGTTGTAAGTGATCTGAACGTTTTATGATGATAGCACTTTCCTAAGGGGGTCAAATCATGTCCTAAAGGTCACCGGATCTGGTGTCACTTTAAAGAAGTAGTCCAGTTACACATTTGTGGCCTTATAACTTGGCTTCTGAATATCCTAGAGAGGTCAGGTTTGTTTTAGAGTACTCCAATTAACAGCCCCTATTACCTCAAAAAGGAATGGAGTCATTAGCACTTATGGTTTTTAAATGGCACCCAGAATTATGTTGCACGAAGCACAATTTCACATCATTCTGGGTCCATTTGTGTGAAAACAAGGTCCAATCAGGCTGTAACGTTACAAGAAGGTAGAATCTATTGAGTTGTAAGTGATCTGAACGTTTCATGATGATTGCACATTCCTAAGTGAGTCAAACCATGTCCCAAAGGTCACCGGATCTGGTGTCACTTTAAAGAAGTAGTCCAGTTACACATTTGTGGGCTTATAACTTGGCTTCTGAATGTCCTAGAGAGATCAGGTTTGTTTTAGTGTACTCCAATCAACAGCCCCTGCAACCACAAAAAGGAATGGAGTCATTAGCACTTATGGTTTGTAAATGGCACCCAGAATTATGTTGCACGAAGCACAATTTCACATCATTCTGGGTCGATTTGTGTGAAAACAAGGTCCAATCAGGCTGAAACGATACAAGAAGGTAGAATCTATTGAGTTGTAAGTGATCTGAACGTTTCATGATGATCGCACATTCCTAAGTGTGTCAAACCATGTCCCAAAGGTCACCGGATCTGGTGTCACTTTAAAGAAGTAGTCCAGTTACACATTTGTGGGCTTATAACTTGGCTTCTGAATGTCCTAGAGAGATCAGGTTTGTTTTAGTGTACTCCAATCAACAGCCCCTACAACCACAAAAAGGAATGGAGTCATTAGCACTTATGGTTTGTAAATGGCACCCAGAATTATGTTGCACGAAGCACAATTTCACATCATTCTGGGTCCATTTGTGTGAAAACAAGGTCCAATCAGGCTGAAACGTTATAAGAAGGTAGAATTGTAGGAGCTAAAAGCAGTGTTTTGTGTACTGCATGTTGACATGTTGCTTATCAATGCCAGCCGGTTATCAGGCAGCCCAGCTGCTGAGTACATGCTCCAAAAACATGTTGATCTGCCCAGCTTATGTAAGTTTCAACTACTTTTGACCATATTAGGATGTGGAAGTAGCACCCCATCATTTCTCAGATTCAAAAGGGATGTGGGGGTTGAATAGTATAACTGATGCTGCGTGGTGTAGGGGAGTGGGCTTTTTGCAGAAGGATCTCCAGCCGAGGTGTTTAGATCGAAGCTGGACGCTGTCCCCTGTGAAGTGTTGGTGATGTATGGATGAGTTGTGTAAATAAATGCCCCCCGCTGAGTTTGGACAGAACCTGTCTCCTTCTTGTTTTTGATAAGGAAAAAGAACCACATTTGGCGACCACGAAGCGGGAAGTAGAGGTGTGCTCTTCGGATCGTTTCGCAGCCCACGGAATAAACTTCTGGGCCCTAGGTAAGAACAGTTTTTGTTCAATTTTGGAGTTATTCCGTGGACTGAGAACTGGTCTGAGAGAAAAAACATGCCCTTCTCATAAATTAGAAGTTATAATAACAAGAAGAGGCATTTGTCCAGAGCAGCGGTGAAATTATTCACACATGTGTGAAGTCAGCTGAGTCATTTTGATGACGGACAAAGTTTAAAGTGACAAATTAAAAGCTGGGACAGCGAGAATTGGAATAGAATTTGACAGCTGATAAAAAAAAGTCCAGGGAGGACAAGTAATAGGTCGACAATTGAGATCCAGTATGCCCCGGTGAGGCCGGGATAAGATTGGGATCTGAGAAAAAGCGCTGAAGTTGTGACAGATAAGCTTGCCAGTAATTCGGTTGAATCCTCGGGGATTGGTAAATTTCATGAGTTTTTGGCAAAGATATGTTTGACGTCAGAGTTTGCAGCAAAGTGGCTGTAAACAACTCTAGAGCTCAGAAATTGTTTGTTTGTGTGAGTGTGTTTGTGAGAGAAGTTTTGTGGGTGGGACAGGCGTGTGAGATAAGCGTGTGTGTGTGGAGGAGATAAGAGTGTGTGCGAGTTGAGAAGTGGGTGCGTGAGTTGAGAAGGTGTGTCAGGCGCCAGAGAATTAGAGGAAAAAAGAAAAACAAAGGAGTAATACAGATCAATATTGTTCACTGCAGTGCTATATTTTGATGTTTAATGTTATACAAATTTCAAAGTCTGTGATCTTGTTCTGATTAGTCTTTAAACAGAAAACCAGAAGTTAAAATAATTAGTTTTAGAGTGACATATATATAAATAAAAATATATGCTGAAGTGCACAAGCATGATAACTATTTTTACCAGCTGGGTAATGTGAAATATGAGAAATATAGATTATGATTAATAAATAAATAATAATGTTTATGCGTGTTGAGTGTGTGGCATAAAACGATGCTTCGGTGTCAAATTGCTTTGAAGTGTGTTTTTCTTATCTCTATGCAAGTGTGAAAGCTTTGCTGTGTGTGGTTGTTTTACTCGTGAAAGGTCAAATACTCTGATCTTGTTTGGGCTGTTGCTTGGATGAACTGGAGAGAAGCTGATTCTTCTTCTGCTGATTCGGTCTCTCTTGTGGTTGACTTTTTCCTGTGTTGTGATGTTATAAAGCTGTATGAGAGTTGCTAAAATCTGAAGGCTGAATGCTCTTGGGTGTTGTCAGCGTGTTCGTTTCTCCGTAGACACCCTGAGCTGTCAGACCCAAGTTTAGACTGAGCAGAGGGGCCAGTCCAGAAGCGCAAAGCTCCACCTACAAGCTGTCCTCTCCATACACACGCACAGACACAGAAGTACAGAGGCGATCCCGCCTCTGACTCCACCTCTGTGTGTGGATAGGTTGGTGAGCCAGAGGGCGTAGAGAAACCCCACCCTGTGGGCTGAGTTTTGCTCACACACAAGCTTGAGATTCAGCATAAGGCTATTTTTAGCCTGCCACTGCACAGCTGCTGAGGAAAAAAAAAAAAAAAAAAAAAAAAAAAAAAAAAAGAAAAAAGAAAAAAAAAAAAAGGGAAAATAATACATATTGAATCCAGATTTAAAAGGTTCACCTATAAAAACTTTCAGGCATTAAGTTTTTCTTTCAACAATAACTAAAGCTTTTTGAACTAACTTTACTTTAGTGTTACATCAGAAGAGATTTGATTTTAAGGCATTTACAATAAGAAGATAAATTGTTCAACATTTGTGTAAACAGAGCAACAACAGATTACTCAAGACCACAGCATCATATGTCACCAGTATCTGTGTCAACTTTCAATTCTTGTGTTATTTTCAGGAGATTATAAATAAACAAACTAGTCAACTAATCAAAGGAATAATAGTGTCTGTGAAACTTCAAAATGTCTGTCACGCCAGCAGGAATTTTGGGAGCAAAGAATCCTACTTTAGCAAAAGAGATAAAGCACATGTCAGAGAAGTGGTCAAAACGGACGAGAAAACTATGCAATCCGTGGCCGTCTGAAGGCACTTTCGACGTAGCAGCGTGCGATAATTTGGAATTGAGAATTCAGGATCATAAAGCAGATGGGTCCAAGAAAAGACAGCAGAAAAGAGAAAAGGAAATTCAGATCCTGGATTTATTCAGGAATGAAGGAAAGATTTACAGACAGAACTTTAAACATGCCATTCTTAAAATGAAAGACAAATTGGACAAACCCCAGAAGGAAGTGAAGGCCCCAGCAGAAGAGGGCCTGTATCCCCTTTTGGGAACCGTTACAATTACGGGAGATTTTGATTTGCGCGACACATTCGACAAAGGTCCTAAGGGTTTAGATGTTGACAATGCAATTTTAAAATTAACAACATCACAGCAATCAGATGAAGCACCTGGCAAAGAAAAGCATGCAAAAGGAAGTGAGGAAAGAGAATTCGAACAAACAACTCCACCTCGTGGAACGCATCCAAAATATTGCAGTACAGAACGTCGAGCGGTAAGGGAAGAAGGACGAAGGGAGATTGATTGTTTTGCAGAACATAAGGATTTTTTGAAAAGGCAACCGAAGGCTAACTCATACTGGATTGACCTTGAGAAAAAGGATGAGGATGTACATGATGAGCTAAACGATGTTGACCAAATTATACAGGACATATCTGAAGGCCTGCGGAAATCCTTAAATCACATCACAGGCACACATTCAGATGAGGTTAGTGAGAACACCACTAGCACAAGCAAGGAGAAAAAATTTCAAGCCTTTTTACAAACCAGGCATTCATTCACCAGAGCGTGGTGATCCAAATACAGGTCTGACTCAAGAGAAGGAAAAACCAGGTCCTAGCAATGAAAGCCGTGATCTGAGACCCAGACATGACTTAAAACCACCTATTCGATACACTAATGATGGTCAGTACCCAATTTTAATTAAGGGCACAAGAGCTAATTATATTCCCTGGCAGAGCCTCGACCTCACTGGTTTGGTTTCACGGCTGCCCCACATTCAAGATGGCGCTGGAAAGTGGATTCGGGCCTTCGAACAGGAGACAACTGGGCTAATGCTTGCCCTTGGAGATCTCAAAGCTATTTTGGCTCGAGTTGTTGGGACATCAGCTATGGGAACATTGCTAGCATCCAATGGAGTCCAATGGATGCTGGACCCAATGGCTGACGGCACGGAGTTTAACACATACAGAAATGCACTCTGGAACATACTAAGAGCAGCATATCCCAACAGGATTGACCCCAAAGCTTTGAAAGGTGAGCCACTTTCAGAGACTGAGAGTCCTGCGTCATTTGTTGACAGGCAGCTCAGACGGTGGAAGCTGGAGACGGAGGAGGGTCCTGAGGGGACGCCGATAATGACTTCTCTGTTCCGAACATCCCTGATTTCTGCTCTCCCGACTCCTGTGCGAGACAAACTGGAGGATGTTGTGGGACTGGACTCAATGCCACATGTGCAGTTCAGAGACCATGTAGTCCACGCAGTGGACCGCTATCGGAAAGACAGTAACAAAATGATTGAGCAAGAAAAGTGCGCTCAGAGAAAACTCACGCAGTTGCACATAAATGATCTCCAGCACAAGGCGAAGACCCAGGCGGCAGTGGAGAAAAGTGACAGCAAGAGTGACAGTCAAACCCAAGCATTGCAGACAGCTTTGGCCCCGCCTCAAACTCCATCTCAACCGGTTATCAATGTCTACCCAAACCAGTATGGTAGACAGCAGCCCGGACCACAGAGACGATTTCCAAATCGTTTCACCAATCGCTACCCAACCCGACAAGGCTGGGTGCAGCAGAACCGACCCCCACTTCCAGGTTCATGTTGGGGGTGTGGCCAGATGGGTCACCTGTATCGAGACTGTCCGAATCCAATTCCAAACCCTGAATGGTCTGGGCGTGGTCGTGGAACACGACCAAACCGGGGAAGAGGAGGTCCAGCTAATCCATGGGCAGCACAACAAGGATTCTAGGGATGCCCGGAGGGCCCTGGGGGGGAGGAGCAACTACCAATTTTAATAGCTAACGCCAATAAAGAACCAGTGATCAATGTTAAAATAGAAGGCAAATCGGTCCCAATGTTAGTAGATACTGGGGCAACCTACTCATGCATAAAATCAAATTATGCAACTCATCTCCCCATGTCTGAGAAAAGCGTAAAGACAACAGGGTTCTCGGGAACAAAACAAATAAACCCCTTAACAGCTCCAGTAAGACTAGCAGTTGATGACAGTGAAATCGTAATTCCAATTCTGATTTCAGACCAAACTCCAGTTAATCTACTAGGAAGAGATGCATTGTGTAAACTAAAAACAAAAATCTGGTGCACACCAGAAGGAATTTATGTAGATAGCTCTGGAATAAACTTTCAAATGACTGCTCAGACAGAATACGCTAAGGTCTACTGGCTTGGTGACATTAACAAGCCAGTCTCAGAGATGTTTCAACAGTGGGAAAAATTTATTGAAGCTCAAATTCCAGAAGCTACTGTACCGTTCAGTGACTATCACTGCACAATGACTTATGATCCATCATGCAGTAGAATCTTTGAAGAAAAATGGGACAAAGAAACAAAAGACTTGCACGTTAGGCTAGTGTCACAATACATCGTGATAGGACAGCAAGGTGCAGCTGTGAATGTGGAAGAAAACCCATTTATTGAAAAATGGCACACTGTGCCAGAATCAGCACCACACATTACCTTAATGGTAAACAAAGGCTTTGGGTCAAGAGATCTTGGACCAATGATGTTAACAGCAACTAAAACAGAGTGGCAGAAAACAGATAACCCGCTAATCTATACTACAAAAAATGCAGAAATGATTAAAATTCTCTGCGGCGGCACCATGATGTCAAAACCACAGGTTGTAACAGTCGCAAACAAAAAACACATGCAAGGTGTAGCAGAATCAGAAACAGTTCAAAACAAGTTGAAAGCCAACATGCTAAAACAAGTTCCAGACCAGCTATGGTCTAAACATGACACGGATGTTGGACTGGTAACATCGGCAACTCCAGTTCAAGTGGAATTGAAGCCAAATGCAAGACTGCCTTATCGACCCCAATACCCACTAAAGCCAGAAGCAGAAGAGGGTATAAATGCAACTATTGAAGGTCTAATTCAAGCAGGAGTACTAAAAGAAACCTATAGCACATGTAACACTCCAATTCTGCCAGTGCTAAAAGCAGACAAGCTCAAGTACCGACTGGTACATGATTTAAGAGCTGTAAATGAAGTGATCACTGACTTTGACGCAGATGTGCCAAACCCAAGCACATTACTGAGTAACATTGATGGGGAAGCTAAATACTTCACGGTAATTGATCTGTGTTCAGCATTTTTTAGCATCCCATTGGCCAAAGAATCACAATATCTTTTTGCTTTCACGTTTCGTGGGAGACAGCTCACGTACAGAAGGCTACCACAAGGGCTAAAACACAGTCCACACATCTTTAATCAGATTTTGAAACAGAGCCTCGAAGGCATCGAGGTGAACAGCACTGTGATTCAGTATGTTGATGACCTACTGATTTGCGCACGAACAATCGATGATTGTCATCGTGACTCCATTAAAGTCCTACAGAAGTTAGCTCGGGGAGGACACAAAGCCTCCCTGACAAAGCTTCAGTACTGCCAACCACAGGTAGAGTACCTAGGGAGAGTAATCTCCCATGGGACTGTCGCCATCTCACCAGAACACGTGGAAGGTGTGAGCAAAGCTCCACAACCACAAACTGTCGGACAAGTGATGACATTTCTGGGAATGACTGGTTTTAACTCCGAGTGGATTGAAAACTATGCTGAAAAAACCGCACCACTTAGGGCACTGATTAAAGATGCTGGAAGTGAGTCTTTAAAATCGACTCTAAAATGGACAAATGAAGCTAAGATAGCTTTTGAAACCATCAAACAAGACATGCAAACTGCGCCAAGTTTAGCAACACCTGACTACACAAAACCATTTTTGCTGTACGTCGCAAACAGACATGACATGTATGCCTCTGCAGTGTTAATGCAGGACACATGCAGTGGACGTCGGAAACAACCTATTGCGTACTACAGTGCAAAACTTGACAATGTGGCACAGGGATGGCCCCCTTGTTATCAAGGATTGGCTGCTTTGCATTATGCTTATGAGAAAGCCTCAGTGATAACAATGGGATATCCTGTGACCATCTACACACATCACAAAATATCTGAACTAATCAACCGAGGGAAGTTTGTGTTAAACCAAGCAAGATGCCTGCAGTATATGCCACTACTGACATATCCTGACGTTGTCATAAAGAGGTGTACCGCAGCAAACCCTGCTAACAGTGTTCCCTTTGAGTTCGAAGGAGAACCACATTGCTGCATAGCTGAGGTATCTAGATACACTAAGCTAAGGCCTGATTTGGAATCTACCCCTTTCGACCAATCTGATGTCACCTATTTTGTTGATGGTTCATGTTTTAGAGACTACTTAGGAAACCATGCAGCGTTTGCTGTTGTGGAAAAAGTAGATGACAGATTTGAAACAGTAAAAGCTGAAAAGTGTAACCAACCCTGTTCTGCGCAGCTAGCGGAACTCAAAGCCCTGACCGAAGCTTGCAAGTTGGCAAGTGGCCAGGTAGCAACTATTTACACTGACTCTGCATACGCCCATGGTGTTTGTCACCTGTTTGGAAGTGTGTGGAGACAAAGAGGTTTTAAGAAGACGGATGGTACACCCATCCTTCATGGAAAGCAGATCAACGAGCTGATCTCAGCAATGATGCTTCCATCGAAACTGGCCATTGTAAAGTGCCCTGCGCACCGCAAGGGTAACTGTGATGTCATCAGAGGCAACAATGCAGCAGATGAGGCGGCAAAATCTGCCTCCAGGTGTGAAGA